>NC_058089.1:115071557-115754057 GCF_014858855.1 Bufo gargarizans
GAGCAGATAAAAGGTCCGGAGTTCATTTCAAGTGTGCCATTTGCATTTGGAATCTGTTGCTGACAACTCTAAGGATGAGATCCAAAGAGCTGTCACTATCAGTGAAGCCATCAGACTGGAAAAAACAAAACAAACCCATCAGAGAGATAGCAAAAACATTGGTCATGGCCAAAACAACAAATCCTACGCTACTGTATGTGTGACAATCTTTCAAGCATATATAACATTTAATATGAAGAAGGCGAGCAGTAAGGGACAGGGAAGTGGCCGTGATGGTGATGGTGCACGCAGAGGCCGTGGCCCTGGGCGCATTGAAACTGTGGCTGCTGCCAGAGCACAAGAAAAACAATCATCCATGATACCTAGCTTCAACTCCCTGTTTGCAGGGCGGCGCAGGATAATGCTCTCGAAGTCAGGACAGTGCGACCAGGTGGTCAGTTGGATTGCAGCAGATAATGCTTCCAGTCGGTTAAGCACCACCCTGTCTTCCACCAAGTCCAGTCTCAGTACCCAAGAGTCTGCTCGACCAAATCCTCACCCCGATACTCCTTCCTCCTACCATGGAGAGTCTTGCCAAACAAGTGATCCCACACTCGGATATTCAGAGGAACTCTTTTTAGCGCTATTCCTTGGGCCTCTCGACAAGCCCGCTTGAAGAGGGACATGAGATCTTGTGCCCTGATTCCAAAACTCTTGAGCATCCAGAGTCACAAGAAGATGATGGTGGAAATGGCAGTGTTTCACAAGGTGGAAGAAGATGAGGCACAGTTGCCAATAAGTCAATGGCAATTAGTGTCTCAAGAGGTTGATGAGGAGGATGAGACACAGTTGCCAATAACTGAGGTTGTTGTTAGCTCAACAAGTTAGGAGGCTGAACAGAGTGAGGAAGTGGAAGAGGAGGTGGTGGACGAGGAAGTCATTGACCCAACCTGGGAAGGTGGCAAGCCGAGCGAGGACATCAGTACAGAGGGGGAGGGATCTGCAGCACCGCAACAGGCTGGAAGAGGCAGTGGGGTGGCACAAGGGAGAAGACGGGCCACACCAAACAGGCCCGCAACTGTTCCCCGGAGCACACCCTTGCGGAAATCTCCCATGCCAAGGGGAAGGTGTTACGCAGTCTGGTGCTTTTTTTTAGGAAAGTGCAGAAGACAAATGAATTGTAATTTGCAATCTGTGCCATACAAAAATGAGCATTGGCGTGAATACTAGCAACCTCACCACCACCAGCTTGATCCGCCACAGGGCATCAAAGCACCGTAATAGGTGGGCTGAACGCCTGGGTCCACAAATTGTGTCTGCGGGTCACATGACTGCCTCCTCTGTGTTACGTATTGGCCAATCCCCTGTCGAAGGCGCAGGCCCGGATGCCTCCCTCCCTGCACCTTCACAAGCACCATCAGTGACCACATCCACTTACGTGTCCCAGTGCAGCGCACAAATGTTCTTACCTACCCCAGGCATTTGAACGCAAGCGTAAATAGCCAGCCTCCCACCCACAGGCCATTGCACTAAATGCGCAACTTTCCAGGTAGCTGAAAGCAGTGTAGCACTGCAGTGGGGAAGCGTCAACAGGCTGTGCTTAAGTGGATCTGCTTAGGTGACAAACAGCACACCGCCGCAGAGCTGTTGCAGGGGATAAGAGACCAGACTGAGCTCTCGCCACTTAACCTAGAACCAGGCATGGTTGTGTCTGGTAATCGCCGTAACTTGGTGGCGGCTTTGGAGCTCGGCAAACGCACACACATCCCATGCCTAGCCCACATGTTCAACTACTCATGCTACTAGTGAAGGTGCGCTAGTCTTCCACCGGTCTGTCAACGCTGCAGCAGCATTTACAATTGCCAGCTCACCGACTGTTGTGCGACGTGAGCACGCGCTGGAACTTCACGCTCCACATGTTGGCCAGGCTTTGTGAGCAACAGAGGGTAGTAGTGGAATACCAGCTGCAACATGGTCGTCTCCTTTCCAGACAGCTTCCACTCTTCACAAGCAAGGAGTGGGCATGGATGTCTAACCTATTATCAGCGTCACCATCCCACTTCTGTGTCTACTGAAACGCTCTCTGCTCACAATTAAGGCCGATGCTTTGCATGTTGAAGAGGTGTAAATAGGGGATGACATTACACAGGGTGATAGCCAGACCACCCTCAGTTCGTCTTCTCAGCGCAAATTGGATGATGATGATGTCACGGAAGGTGTAACAGAAAACAAGAAATTACAAATAAGGATCCGACTGGCTTGAGCCAAAACTAAGGAACAAAAGGGTGACCCCTATTAAAGCCCTGAAGCTCTCCCTGTCTTCTCAGCCCATGCAAAGATCTCAGTGATAGAAAGTTGCATGTCCACGTACCTAGACTGAATGACACCTGCAAACCCTATAATAGTGAGTGGGCACGACCACCAGCTCCCTGCACTTAATATGGAGGGAGTCAGGGTCACCTAGAATCAAGCCAAACAGGAAAACAACAAATAAAGAAATAGACTTATCTGAAAACCCAGCTGTAGCAACTTCAAGCAGAGACCACATTCCAGGAAGTAGCATAAACCGCAAAGTGAGGAAGTATGGGAGGAGATATATAAGGAGGCAATCACTGCTAATAGATGACAGCTGGGAGAGGGAGGAGAGATAACAAAAACAAAAGAAGATCATGCAGGAGGTACTGAAGAACGTCTATCAGAACTTCTCAAAGATCTGGTGGTGACAGATGAGAAGGAGGAGGAGCAGGAGACAGTTGCCTACGCTACAGAGGGTAGTACCCATGGAAGTTTAATTCCATCTGTTCAGCGTGGATGGGCCGAAGAGGAGGAAGAGGAGATTGAGAGTCATCCTCCTGATGACGACAGTGAAGTCTTGCCTGTTGGGACTCTGGCACACATGGCTGACTTTATGTTAGGCTGCCTTTCCCGTGACCCACGTGTTTTACGCATTTTGGGCAACACTGATTACTGGTTGTTCATGTTTCTTGACTCCCGCTTCAAAGGGAACTTCTCATCTCTCATTCCTGTGGTGGAGAGGACGAGCAAAATGGTGAAATACCAGAAGGTCCTTGTGGAGAAATTGCTGACAATGCTGGCGGCAGAGTACGTAGTTCCTTGGGCAACCGCGGAGGGGAAACGAGGGGAACACACAGCAGTTCCAACAGAGGCAGGGCATCACTTTCCAAAGCCTGGGACAGTTTCATGACTCCCCGCCAGCACCCTCACCCTGATGCGTGGTCTAGTGTCACAGGGAGGGAAACATTTTGGAAGATGGCGCAAGAGTACGTAGCAGACTGTGTCAGCGTCCTCAATGATCCCTCTGTGCCTTATAACTACTGGGTCTCCAAGCTTGAAAAGTGGCACAAACTGGCGCTCTGCGCCTTGGAGGTGCTGGCCTGCCTTGCCGCCAGAATTTAGTCAGAGCGGGTATATAGTGCTGCTGGGGGCATAATAACTGATAAGCACATCCGCCTGTCAACTGAAAATGCTGATAGGTTGATTCTTATAAAAATTAACAAGGCCTGAATTGTCCCTGACTTCTGTACTCCACCAGAGGAAAGCGGCTGAACATAAAGGCACTTTAAATGTGTTTTTTATAATGTACTTAACACACTGTATTCCCTTACACCCTTTTAACCACAAAAAAGGGTATATGGTTCAATCTTTCTTTTCTCGTCCTTCTCCTTCTCCATCATATCAACATGTTTATTAGTCTGCCCTCGCTCCTAATGTTGTAGCGAGTCAGCTCACCTGTAGGCCCTCACATATAATGTTTTAGTGTTTTAGAGGGTCAGCTCACCTGCAGGCCCTCGCATATATAATGTTTTAGAGGGTCAGCTCACCATCAGGCCCTCACCTACAATCTTTTAGAGGGTCAGCTCACCTGCAGGCCCTCACATATAATGTTTTTGAGGGTCAGCTCACCAGCAGTCCCTCGCATATAATCTTTTAGAGGGTCAGCTCACTTGCAGGCCCTCGCATATATAATGTTTTAGAGGGTCAGCTCACCATCAGGCCCTCATCTACAATCTTTTAGAGGGTCAGCTCACCAGCAGGCCCTCACATTTAATGTTTTTGAGGGTCAGCTCACCAGCAGGCCCTCAACCATAATGTTTTACAGGGTCAGCTCACCAGCAGGCCCTCAACCATAAAGTTTTACAGGGTGAGCTCACCAGCAGGCCCTCACCTACATTCTTTTAGAGGGTCAGCTCACCTGCAGGCACTCGCATATAATGTTTATGAGGGTCAGCTCACCAGCAGGCCCTCGCATATAATGTTTTACAGGATCAGCTCACCAGCAGGCCCTCGCCTATTTTTTTTTTTTATGGTTAGCTAAGCAGCAGGCACTCGCCCATAATTTTTTCAATGGTCAGCACAGCAGCAGGCACTCGCCCATAATTTTTTCAATGCTCAGATCAGCAGCAGGCACTTGCCCCTAATGTTTTAGAGAGTCAGCTGTGCAGCAGACTCTCACCCCTAATGTTTTATATGGTCAGCTCAGCAGCAGGCCCTCACCTGTAATGTTTTGGATGCTCAGATCAGCAGCAGGCACTTGCTCTTAATGTTTTAGAGAGTCAGCTCTGCAGCAGACGCTCACCCCTAATGCTTTATATGGTCAGCTCACCAGCAGGCCCTTGCTCCTAATGTTTTAGAGGGTCACCAGCAGGCCATCTATCATAATTTTTCAAGGGTGTATGATGCCCTCCTTTATGTGTAATAAAGGGTGTATTGGAGTGCCTGTTACTTGTAATTTTTGGAAGCTCTTTCACTTAGTGCATAGGTGCACCACCACCTGGCTTTATGCTCGGGTTCTCCCATTGAGTTCTATTGTGCCCGGGTGCTCAATAGAGCACCCGAGGATCCCAAAGTGTTCTACCCGAGCACCCAAACACCCAAGCACTTTGGTGCTCGATCAACACTACCTTTCATTCATTCATTTCTACATATAAAGTCATAGAAATATATAGTTATATATCTCTTTCTAGACAGTGGAGAAGAAAATGGGGGGGGGGATATTATATACCACAGTCTAATTACTGGGATTTTCTGTACAGAGAAGCGGTAGACTGGAGAACTGGAGCACAAGATAACTGCAGTGCACTCCTGAACAGAAAGTGATGAGGCCCAGAGCTGCAAAGGGGTGAGTTAAGTAGCTGAAAAGTGAGGATGAAAATTACACTGGAGAGAGCACTGTTTTTTGGCATTGACATAGTTAAGATAGTGGTGCACATTAGTCCAACATGTTTTTTTTTTATTCATGAGATAACTCCCTTAACAGGACTTTCTTTTCAACTCTTTCCTATGCACTATTATATAGGGCATACATACCCATCGATCTTATAGGAAACTAATTAATCTATGTGGGAGTGCATAACAACCCCATGCCAAATTTGAAACCACAGTAAAAAAAAAAATTTTAATGGACTCTCTGGGCTTTCTTGAAAATCTTTGTGTGCTGACCTATCTATGGAGGAAGATAGTCTGCTCACAGTATACTTTCCCTTTCGTAATGCGATCATCTCTACTGTACTCACATGACCGCAGCAACTGGCTGCAGGCTCTTCTGCTCATATCCCAACTAGATGTTTTGCTGAGTCTTCCTGTTCAGCTACATATACAGGGAGTGCAGAATTATTAGGCAAGTTGTATTTTTGAGGATTAATTTTATTATTGAACAACAACCATGTTCTCAATGAACCCAAACAACTCATTAATATCAAAGCTGAATATTTTTGGAAGTAGTTTTTAGTTTGTTTTTAGTTTTAGCTATTTTAGGGGGATATCTGTGTGTGCAGGTGACTATTACTGTGCATAATTATTAGGCAACTTAACAAAAAACAAATATATACCCATTTCAATTATTTATTTTTACCAGTGAAACCAATATAACATCTCAACATTCACAAATATACATTTCTGACATTCAAAAACAAAACAAAAACAAATCAGTGACCAATATAGCCACCTTTCTTTGCAAGGACACTCAAAAGCCTGCCATCCATGGATTCTGTCAGTGTTTTGATCTGTTCACCATCAACATTGCGTGCAGCAGCAACCACAGCCTCCCAGACACTGTTCAGAGAGGTGTACTGTTTTCCCTCCTTGTAAATCTCACATTTGATGATGGACCACAGGTTCTCAATGGGGTTCAGATCAGGTGAACAAGGAGGCCATGTCATTAGATTTTCTTCTTTTATACCCTTTCTTGCCAGCCACGCTGTGGAGTACTTGGACGCGTGTGATGGAGCATTGTCCTGCATGAAAATCATGTTTTTCTTGAAGGATGCAGACTTCTTCCTGTACCACTGCTTGAAGAAGGTGTCTTCCAGAAACTGGCAGTAGGACTGGGAGTTGAGCTTGACTCCATCCTCAACCCGAAAAGGCCCCACAAGCTCATCTTTGATGATACCAGCCCAAACCAGTACTCCACCTCCACCTTGCTGGCGTCTGAGTCGGACTGGAGCTCTCTGCCCTTTACCAATCCAGCCACGGGCCCATCCATCTGGCCCATCAAGACTCACTCTCATTTCATCAGTCCATAAAACCTTAGAAAAATCAGTCTAGAGATATTTCTTGGCCCAGTCTTGACGTTTCAGCTTGTGTGTCTTGTTCAGTGGTGGTCGTCTTTCAGCCTTTCTTACCTTGGCCATGTCTCTGAGCAGTGGCGTACCAAGGGGGGGGGGGGGGGGGGGGGGGGGCGGGCCGCCCCGGGTGCCACTCACAAGGGGGGTGCCAGGCCGCCTGTCTTTAAAAAAAAAAATAGAAATTTTTTATTCTTCAGGGCCGCACCGCCGATCGCCACAGGCGGCGCGGCCCTGGATGTAATTGCTGCCGTGCTGTGGGGCAGGGGAGGGAGAGGCGTGTCCCTCCCCTGTTCTTCTGATAGGCCGCAGGCACTAATGCCTGCAGCCTATCAGAGGCCGGCTCAGGCAGCGCGATGATGTCATTATCATCGCGACGCCTGACTCCGGCAGCACACAGCAGGGACACAAGCCGGAAACGGCTTGCATTGCTGCTGAGCTGATGGAGGTAAGTATTCGTTTTTTTATTTTATTTTTTCCTCTTTGCGGGGGGGGGGGGGGCCTGGCACTATGGTGGGGAGATCTGGCACTATGGGGGGGGGGAGCTGGCACTATGGGGGGGCACTATGGGGGAACTAGCACTATGGGGGGGCACTAAAGGGGGAGCTGGCACTATAGAGGGAGCTGGCACTATAGGGGGGCTGGCACTATGGGGGGAGATCTGGCACTATGGGGGGAGATCTGGCACTATGGGGCAGCTGGGACTATAGGGGGAGCTGACACTATAGAGGGAGCTGGCACTATGTGGGGGAGCTGGCACTATGGGGGAACTAGCACTATGGGGGGCACTATAGGGACAGCTGGCACTATAGGGGGAGCTGACACTATAGAGGGAGCTGGCACTATAGGGGGTAGAGGGGGCTGGCACTATGGGGGAGATCTGGCACTATGGGGGGGGGGCTGGCACTATGGGGGAACTAGCACTAGGGGGAGCTGGCACTATAGGGGGAGCTGGCACTATGGGGGGGGAGCTGGCACTATGGGGGCATTTCTTACTGGCACATTATGGGGGGGCACCATGGGGGAGAGGAGCACTATGGGGGTATCTGTGGGCTTTCTTTAATTATTGGCACATTCTGGGGGGCACTGGGGAAGTGGGGGCTCTAAAGTGGTCTTTTGTATTGGAACATTATGGGGGCACTGGCATTTGGTGGCACTAAGGGGGCATTTTTTAATGGCACATTATGGGAGGCACTATAGGGGAGAGCGGCACTATGGGGGAGTGGAGCACTATTGAGGCATATGGTGGCACTAAGAAGGGGCATTTTTTTACTGGCACATTGTGGGGGAGGAGCACTATGGGGGCACTAAGGGGCATTTTTTTACTGGCATATTATGGGGGACACTATGGGGAAGGGGGAGAGGAGCAGTATGAGGGCATTTACTGGGGCACTATATAGGGGTATTTTATACTGGCATACATTATGGGGACATTAGCTCAACTGCAGGCACTAAGTGGGGGTATTTCATGTACTGTCATATTATAGGGAAAATTAGTACCACTAGGGGGTATTATGGGAGCTTTACTACTACTGGGGGCTATGAGGAACATGATTACTAGGGCACTATAGTAGTATTCCCAGGGGGACTGTTTCTGCAGTATAGTATTGGGGGTGGCAGGAAACTAATGTCTGTTTCTCAATCTCTGCAGAGACGGGAGATGGCAGAAAAATCATCATGGCGGTCTGGTCTGAATGGAGAAGATGAGGAAAGAGAACGTCTACATCAAAGGTGACATCACTGGATGTAAGAGGTATGTGGCGCTATGTAGGAGAGGAGATGCCCCTTATGAACCACTGATCACCCCATATAGACTCCCTGATCACCCCCCTGTCACTGATCACCCCCCTGTAAGGCTCCATTCAGAGGTTCGTATGATTTTTACGGATCCACTGATACATGGATCGAATACGCAAAACACATGCGGATGTCTGAATGTTTTGTAATAAATATTATTGAAAACATTGAAAAAAGTTTGTGCATGTTTTCTTAACTTTCTTGGGGGGGGGGTGCCAAACAATGGGTTCGCCCCGGGTGCCAAATGCTCTAGGTACGCCCCTGTCTCTGAGTATTGCACACCTTGTGCTTTTGGGCACTCCAGTGATGTTGCAGCTCTGAAATATGGCCAAACTGGTGGCAAGTGGCATCTTGGCAGCTGCACGCTTGACTTTTCTCAGTTCATGGGCAGTTATTTAGCGCCTTGGTTTTTCCACACGCTTCTTGCAACCCTGTTGACTATTTTGAATGAAACACTTGATTGTTCGATGATCACGCTTCAGAAGCTTTGCAATTTTAAGAGTGCTGCATCCCTCTGCAAGATATCTCACTATTTTTGACTTTTCTGAGCCTGTCAAGTCCTTCTTTTGACCCATTTTGCCAATGCAAAGGAAGTTGCCTAATAATTATGCACACCTGATTTAGGGTGTTGATGTCATTAGACCACACCCCTTCTCATTACAGAGATGCACATCACCTAATATGCTTAATTGGTAGTAGGCTTTCGAGCCTATACAGCTTGGAGTAAGACAACATGCATAAAGAGGATGATGTGGTCAAAATACTCATTTGCCTAATAATTCTGCACTCCCTGTACAGTATATGCAGCTGAACAGGAAGACTCAGGAACACATATGATCAGGCCCTGAATGGAAGAGCCCACAGCCAGTTTGAGTGCAGTGGAGATAGCAGCGCAATGGAGGTGCAAGCACTGAGCAGGCTATCTTCCCTCAAGAGATCAGCACATAGCAAGATCTTTAAGAAAGCCTAGAGAAACCTTTTACTTTAACCATTGCATCATAGTAGTCAATTTCACCACTGCCATGATAGAATAGGATCACCTTTGTGGGAACTTGTATACAGTACAGACCAAAAGTTTGGACCCATCTTCTCATTCAAAGAGTTTTCTTTATTTTCATAACTATGAAAATTGTAGATTCACACTGAAGGCATCAAAACTATGAATTAACACATGTGGAATTATATACATAACAAAAAAGTGTGAAACAACTGAAAATATGTCATATTCTAGGTTCTTAAAAGTAGCCACCTTTTGCTTTGATTACTGCTTTGCACACGCTTGGCATTCTCTTGATGAGCTTCAAGAGGTAGTTACCTAAAATGGTCTTCCAACAGTCTTCAAGGAGTTCCCAGAGATGCTTAGCACTTGTTGGCCCTTTTACCTTCACTCTGCGGTCCAGCTCACCCCAAACCATCTCATATGGGTTCGGGTCCGGTGACTGTGGAGGCTAGGTCATCTGGCGCAGCACCCCATCACTCTCCTTCATGGTCAAATAGCCCTTACACAGCCTGGAGGTGTGTTTGGGGTCATTGTCCTGTTGAAAAATAAATGATGGTCCAACTAAACACAAACCGGATGGAATAGCATGCCGCTGCAAGATGCTGTGGTAGCCATGCTGGTTCAGTATGCCTTCAATTTTGAATAAATCCCCAACAGTGTCACCAGCACACCTCCTCCTCCATGCTTCACGGTGGGAATTAGGCATGTAGAACCCATCCGTTAACCTTTTCTGCGTCGCACAAAGACACGGTGGTTGGAACCAAAGATCTCAAATTTGGACCCATCAGACCAAAGCACAGATTTCCACTGGTCTAATGTCCATTCCTTGTGTTCTTTAGCCCAAACAAGTCTCTTCTGCTTGTTTCCTGTCCTTAGCAGTGGTTTCCTAGCAGATATTCTACCATGAAGGCCTGATTCACACAGTCTCCTCTTAACAGTTGTTCTAGAGATGTGTCTGCTGCTAGAACTCTGTGTGGCATTGACCTGGTCTCTAATCTGAGCTGCTGTTAACCTGCGGTTTCTGAGGCTGGTGACTCGGATGAACTTATCCTCTGCAGCAGAGGTGACTCTTGGTCTTCCTTTCCTGGGTTGGTACGCATGTGAGCCAGTTTCTTTGTAGCGCTTGATGGTTTTTGTGACTGCACTTGGGGACACTTTCAAAGTTTTCCCAATTTTCGGACTGACTGACCTTCATTTCTTAAAGTAATGATGTCCACTCGTTTTTCTTTACTTAGCTGCTTTTTTCTTGCTATAATACAAATTCTAACAGTCTATTCAGTAGGACTATCAGCTGTGTATCCACCTGACTTCTCCACAACGCAACTGATGGTCCAAACCCCATTTATAAGGCAAGAAATCCCACTTATTAAACCTGACAGGGCACACCTGTGAAGTGAAAACCATTTCAGGTGACTATCTCTTGAAGCTCATCAAGAGAATGCCAAGAGTGTGCAAAGCAGTAATCAAAGCAAAAGGTGGCTACTTTGAAGAACCTAAAATATGACATATTTTCAGTTGTTTCACACTTTTTTGTTATGTATATAATTCCACATGTGTTAATTCATAGTTTTGATGCCTTCGGTGTCAATCTACAATTTTCATAGTCATGAAAATAAAGAAAACTCTTTGAATAAGAAGGTATGTCTAAACTTTTGGTCTGTACTGTATATCCATCTTATATATGACCAATAAATCCCACTTATATGTCGGACATAATATAACTCATGGCCCAGATGTTACAAGGCAGCAGCATTCAGCACTGTGCCACTCAAATGTTATCACTTTGCATCAAAGTTTTTCATTTTCTGCGGCTGAAGAATTATTTAACACCTTTAAAAAGCCTATTTTATTTTACTGTCTTTTATGAATCTTTTATGTTCATATCATGCTTTGTATATTAGTTAGCAGGCTACAGCCGTTACCAAGAAATCATCCTAAATTTACCCAGAGACCATATTGCTCTGCAGGTATCAGAGTATTAATTTCGCTCAGACTTTGATGATAAAACAAAGCCTTTTTTAAATAGAGTACTGTGCATTATCTTACGCAGCTCTTCATAAAAATGGATTTCAATGCCCTCCTATTAAAAAAACAAAAAAAACAAAAACAGAGAAGATTTTCACCAAAAATCTCACCTGGCAGATTCCCAGGTTCCCCGTTTACTTTCCTATCAAGAATTAATGCAGTCTCATGCACACGCTATTACCGAACATTTCCATGCCGTTTTTTTGCCAAGTGTTCCTATATAACAGTTTTATCACAAGGCTGACAGCCACCATAAAACTACCAGGCATCCTAGATCAACAGCCCTCTTTTGTACTAAGTTATTAAACATTAAAAATTTGTATTTATCATTTGTATCCTGTTATGCAAAATAAGTTTCTTGATAAGATGTGTCTTCTTAATTGGGCCCTTGATGCTTCTTGGATGGGAGATGTCAGATTATCTGGAAAAGGAGACTCTGTGTTGAGCCAGCTCGCTACCAGGAGACCAATAGCTTTGTAACAACGATATTAAGTTAGTGGGGCCAAGTGTAGGGCAATCGCAGGCTCAGGTGAGACTCTACATCTGTGCTTGTCTTATGTTCCGGCACTTTTCGCATGGCATCAGCAGAGCTGATGGAAATAGATTTGTTTGCTGTTTACAGTGTGCAGCTGTGGATGGTGGTGCATGGGAGTTGTAGAAGATTGAAGTAAATTTGTACTGAGACTAAAATATTGTTCTTTTCTGCAGTCAGCAGTCTCTAAAATCTTATTGTGGAAAACTTTATCTAGTTCTAACCATCCTCTTGGGTCATTTTTATTTACAGCTGCTCGGCATTGTCATTCATTCTTTCCAATATTCTTTTACAGCTATTACTTAGTGAGAATATATACAGAGAGCAGGTATACAAAAGAAAAAAAAAAGCTTTACAGCTTTGTTTGATGCGAGATCTGAAACACTTAGGAGGCTTTGGTGTAAGACTCAAGAGCTGACCCGAGGGACGCAAAGCAGTTTTTTAATTGTTATAGATAAGACTTTCTAATTAAAAATAGCATTTGTCTACATTTTCACAGAGCAGTCACAAGCTTGACTTAAAGGGGTACAGCATATCACTAGGATATACCATCAATGTCAGGGGTGGGTTTCACCTCTGGACCTGCCCCTATATCCAGAATGAAGTCCTCAACATGAATGAAGAACAGTCGTGGCCACCGTCCGTTCACTGCTTTGGAAATTCCAAAAATATTTCCGTAAGGGTTAAAAAGAGCGCCGTAGACCTACACGTGGTCAGACTATACTGCAGCCTGAAGAAGGGCATCCATTAAGGACCCGAAACGTTGCACTGATGTACATTATGTACCACTGGTGTTGAAATGAAATAATAAAATAAGCAATTTTGAAAAATACTACAGTGGTGTGCTGTCTCGAATACACTACAGAGGTTAAATAGAGCAGTAGCTTTGCTTGCTTGGTGTACTATCCATTCACAGTTATGGGACTTTCAAAAACAGCTAAGTGCGCTCGCCTGCCTATTTTCATAGCTCTCATAGCGATGAATGGAGAGCACTCTGTGCATGCACAGTGTGCATTACTTCACACCAAACCATGTTTTGGAGATAGGAGCGGGTCCCACAGCTCGGGCCCACTAGCAATATGCCATCATTGTCAAACCTCATTAGAACAATTGCATACACCTTTTGAATTAATTCTTCACAGACAAGGGGACCTGTGTTCAGGATCCTCGCCTCTTGGCCAGGCTGGGGAGCAATTACAAGAGTGTCTTTCTCTCTGGAGGACCTGTCCTGCATTATGCAGACAACCCACTGATTTAAAAAGACGCGTTTAATTTCTCCAGTGACGGCGTTGCAATGAAACTCAACAGTTACTGCCAGGTTTTTCCCACAGATTAAAGCTGATCGTTGGAGGGTAGAGATGGTCTTGCGGTTCGCCCAGCGGTCGTGTCGCGGCGAACTTTGCGCGTTCCCGATTCTACAAACATGCTAACATATGGTGATGTCCGCCAGAGCCATAATATTTTGCATTGCGCCGAACTTTGATCCATGACATACACATCATGTGGGACAGGACAGCCAATTGAGATGTTTCAGCACAAGTACACACCCCCACCCAATAACAGAACCCGATCTGGCAGCCATTTTACATTGTGTTTTGCGAGTGAAGTGAGAGGTTGCTTTGTGGAGCAGGGACAGACTGTTAGGGACACCAAACGCTAATAGGGCCACAAAAATTTTAAGCACTGGTATAGGGTGTGCTATCAATAGGTGTGATATACTGAGGGGTGCGATACTGTGATATACTTATAATATACTTTCTAACATAGAAAGTATATTATAGTGCATTTGTATTGTGCAGCAGTTGTGTGCAGTTCTGCTGCGACACCACAGCTATATAGAGGGATAAACGCTATTAGAACAACTAATTGCAATGGATGTGATATACCTGTTGCCCCAAAAAAAACTGATTATGGGGTGCGATATACCCGCTACCACAAAATACTGATTGACGGCTGCGATATACCTGTAACCTGTGGCCCCAAATAAACAGGATGGTGTGATTTAACTGTTGTGGCAAAAAAATAATAATTGAGGGGTGTGATATACCTGCTTCTACAAAATAGTGATAAAGGGTATTGATATGCCTGCTTCCACCAAATATTGATTGAGGCCTGCAATACACCTGCTTCCACAAAATACTGATTAAGGGGATTGATATACTTGCTTCCACCAAATATTGATTAAGGCCTGCGAGATACCTGCTTTCACAAAATACTGATTAAGGGGTTTGATATACCTGCTTCCACCAAATATTGATTGACGCCTGCGATACACCTGCTTTCACAAAATACTGAGTAAGGGGTTTGATATACCTGCTTCCACCAAATACTGATTGAGGCCTGCAATACACTTGCTTCCACAAAATACTGAGTAAGGGGTTTGCTATACCCGCTTCCACCAAATATTGATTGACGCCTGCGATTCACCTGCTTCCACAAAATACTGATTAAGCGGTTTGATAAACCTGCTTCCACTAAATACTGATTGAGTCCTGCCATATACCTGCTTCCTCAAAATACTGAGTAAGGGGTTTGCGATACCCACTTCTAACAAATACTGATTGAGGTCTGCGAGATACCTGCTTCCACAAAATAGTGATGAAGGGGATTGATATATCTGCTTCCACCGAACATTTATAGAGGCCTGCAATACACCTGCTTCCACAAAATACTGATTAAGGGGATTGGTATACCTGCTTCCACCAAATATTGATCGATGCCTGCAATACACCTGCTTCTACAAAATACTGAGTAAGGGGTTTGATATACCTGCTTCTACCAAATATTGAGCATAAAAAGTTGATGACGCCGGATAACTCTCTTGCCTAACGGCTGACCGCTGGCTTGTCGGAACTGCTAGCCCGCCAACTACTGCCATATAAACTGCTGGACTTGGAGGCCTTTAGAAAATTTGTGGCCATTGGCACACCGCAATGGAAAGTCCCTGGAAGAAATTTTTCTCCTAGAAGGGCATCCCAGAGCTATATGGCCACGTTCAGTGGCAAGTGAATATATCTCTGGCACATAGTGGCGGTGCCAACATACATCTGACCACAAACTTGTGGTCTAACAAACACGGGCAGGGAAGGTACAAAACTTTTACTGCCCACTTGCTGAACCTTATGACGGCCGTCAAGCATGTAACCCGTGGCTCCCGTGTGGATTTGGTGCTACGGCCACGGATTGCATGCAGGCCTGCCTCTTCAATTCCTCCTCCTACTCCATCCTTAGTCTCCTCCTCAGCGGACTCCTCCTTTTCCACTGATACCGCCTCTTCCGCTGCACCCCCTAAGCTCCCCAGAACCTATTCGACGTCCCAGGTGAGACGTTGCCATGCTGTGCTGCAGCTGTTGTGCCTGAAAGCCAGGGCTAACTCCGCTCAATTTGACAGTTGGTAAAGTGGTGTGCGACAACGGTGCCAATCTGCTGAGCGCACTGAAACAGCAAAATGACACACGTGCCGTGCATGGCACACGTCCTGAACTTATTCGTGCAGCGATTCGTTGCCCAATACCCCGGGGTCCATGATGTCTTGCAGCAGGCCAGAAAAATCTCTCTGGACATTTTAGAAGATCTTACACAGCCATGGCTCGCCTTGCTGACGTTCAGCGGCGACACCACCAGCCCTGTTAGAAGTCTGATTTGTGACAGCCCGACACGCTGGATTTCCACCTTGTATATGCTTGATAGGCTGCTCCGGCAGCAACATGCTGTTAATGACTAGTGATGAGCGGCAGGGGCAATATTCTAATTCGCAAATATTCAGTAGAATATTAGTCATATTGGAGAATTCTAGATAATTTTCTTGATCGGGAAAATAGGGCATGTAATCATATGTGCGTATTTGCGTATGCTGGCTTGGCCTAGTTTTGCTACCTTTTTCCAACTGCGGGAAGCTTGCAGTGTTTAGAAGAGATGGTGGGCATCAATTTTCGCGACGGTGAGGAAGAACTCCTGATCACTGTAAGTAATGTTACATTACAGCACTGTATTATATTTGCGATTGCGAAAAGCTCGGCTATTGATGCAAATTTGTATTTGCAATACATACAACTTCACATTTTATCAGGTCTGACCACATATTACTGATTGGTGCACTAAGTATTGTTGTGACATCACAGCACTATGTCTGTAGCATGTATGTATGGACAGCAGAGAAATATTTCTCAAATTCGCATTGCACATCCATTTTCCTGCCACACACTATATACCACAGACTATATATCACACACACACAGTTTATAGATTACAGTTTGTGTCCTGTTGGTCAGGAGAAACTTTCTTTATCTGACCGCCAGTATTTTCTGGTTCATTTAGCGTTACCCAGGGTGCACCACGGGGAGGCGAAACAGCTGTACACCCCATACTGTACTGTCACTTCACTAGACAGGTACAGCTCATGCCTACGTACCTAAGACTGTGTGACACCTGAAAACCCCATAATAGTGAGGGGACATGATCACCGGCTCCCGGCACTTAATACGGACGGAGTCAGGGTCACCTAGAATCAAGCCAG
This sequence comes from Bufo gargarizans, assembly GCF_014858855.1. NCBI lineage: Eukaryota > Metazoa > Chordata > Amphibia > Anura > Bufonidae > Bufo > Bufo gargarizans. The sequence continues at coordinate 115,087,988 of NC_058089.1, forward strand.
CAAGGAAACACAATAAAGGAAAAGACTTATCGGAGCAAAGAGCAGCAGCAGCCTCCAGCAGTGAACACTTCATCCAGGAAGTAGTATAAACCGCAAAGTGAGGCAGTATGGGAGAGAAAATAAAAGAAGACGATTAGTCTAAATAAGTGACACCTGGCAGAAGGAAAGGAGATGACAAAGTGAAACCAAAACAAAGAACGTCATACAAGAGGTAGAGAAGAACGTCCGCCAGACCTTCTCACAGAACTGGCGGTGACAGTCACTTTCTAGGGATTACATTGTGGAAAGCACCCATAAATCACCCCAATTTAGAAACCACACTGCTCAAGCTAATTAAAACTGATTCTACATACTTTGTTAACCCTTTAGGTGGTCCACGAGAATGAAAAGAAAATGGGAATGAAATTAAAAAAAAAATCACTTATTTTAGCAGATTTAAAATTTTATTTGATTTTTCTGAAACACATCAAGGGTTAACAGCCAAACAAAAGTCAAACTCTATTATCCTGAATCTGGAGCTTACAAAAACACCCCATGTGTGCTCAAAAACTGATGTATAGCCGCACAGCAGGCTTCAGAGTGGAAGGAGCACTATTTGGCATTAGGATTGAAGATTTAGGTTGAATTTTAATTGGGAGATATGTCGCATGTTAAGACATCCTGAGGTGACCCTACAGTGGCAAACCCCAAAAAGTGACTCCATTCCAGAAAATACACCCCTCAAGAAATACCGGTATACTGAGCACTTTGACCCATCAGGCATTTCACAGAATTAGGAAACGCTTGGCTCTGAAAAATAAAAATTACAATTTATTCCAGAAAAAGTTGCTTTACACCCACATTTTTCACTTTCATAAAGGGTTACTGGACAAAATGCAGCCCACATGTAGTTTCCAATTATCCCCCGAATACGCCAACACCCCATATGTGCTATTGGCGCATGGCAGGGCTCTAGAGTAAAACTGCCAAATATGAATTTTGATGACAGGCGTGAATTGGCAGACATGTATTTTAGGTGCCATGTCGCATTAAATACATTCCTGAGGTCCCCAGAAAGGAAAAACCCCAACAAGTGACCCCATTTCGGAAAGAGCACCATCGTACAGACATTTTAATGGGTGGAAAGGTCACTTTTGACCTAACAGTTGTCTCACATAAAAATTATGTATTGGTTGTTGGAAAGGGAATATGCAAGCGAGGTGGACTAAATCAGAGATATAAAGTGTAAATATTACAGGGAGCATAAAGGATGAAATTAAATTTATTCACCATGGACGAGTGGTAAATTTTAAAACACCATTTCATGCATAGGCCAGGTTTTTCAGGGCAGGTTTCGCAATGGAAAATGGTGTCCTTCCTAATACCCCTTTTTGAACACACTCTGAATCTTTTTTGGATCCTTCCATTTCTTGCTGTCTGGGGGACTTCAGCTGGAAATGGTCTGGAACAGCTACAAATGAAAAAAAATATAAATCTGTGCAGCAATTCCGGATGTTGTTGTTCTTTCTTCTTCTTTTTTCTTTTCGGCATGAAGAGGGTTAAATCGCAGTGGTGTGCACCACAAGTCCCAGCAAGCCACAAGCAGCACAGAAAGGTACATAACCTCTCTGCATGCAGTCACCAGCTAAAATGGCTGCATGCAGGGAAATTCTGCTTTTTCCTGTACAGCTACAGTCCATGCTTTTGGCTGGAGCGTTGTTCCAGCCAATAGCAGCGCTGGCAGGCGACCTGAAACACTGATGTCCCCTGCCTCACCTCTGAGTAGACTAGGGGATGACTTTTTCATCGTATGTCACTTCCATATGATACCTACCAGCTGCGATGCGCATGTGTAAGGAATCTGGCCAATAGCAGTTTAGTTAACATGGCTGCCTGCTCGGCAGAGCAGCCTTTGCACCCCGGTTCCTGAACGATTATGCCTGGTGGCTGGGTGTTTGTTGCGTCATGTCCCGCTGCGCTGTACTATTATGGCTGGTCGGGAAGGAGTTAAAATTGCCAACAATCAAGGGACAACACTAGTGTTGAGCGAGCACCAAAGTGATGCTCGCGTGTTCTACCGAGCACAATGGAAGTGAATAGGAGAACCCCAGGCACCCCCTGCAGATCATAATTTGTAAACACAATCTGCTGCAGGCAAATAACGGGTCAGTATGGGGAAGAGTGACAGCATTGTAGGGCTGCTCCGCTGACGAGCAGGCAGTTGATGGGAAGGAATGCTTCCTTCCCAACAACCTGCTGCTCTGTCGTCATGTATAAAAGACCCTTTCCTCTTTGGTCTAGTTCTCTCATCAGTAATTTGGTCAGTGCTTTGCGTCAGTGATTGTGAGCAAAAACCAAACACTGGGCAGAAAAGGTACAAATCCTTCCATTATCTATGTGTAGCCTCCACTCCTGATTTTGGCTCAGAATTGAGTGGACACCTGGATGATCAGATTCGACGGGTTCGGCCGAACTTCACAAAAAAGTTTGAGTTCGGGACCCGAACTTGACCCTGAACTCGAACCCCATTGAAGTCAATGGGGACCTGAACTTTTGAGCACTAAAATGGCTGTAAAAAAGTCATGGAAAGGGCTAGAGGGCTGAAAATGGCAGCAACATTTGTTTAAGAGCATGGCAAGTGCTCTCCAAACAAATGTGGATAGGGAAATAACATAAAATACGTAAAAATTAAAAATAATAATCTTAATCTTGGAGGATGAGGTCCATATGGAGTATATGGTTGAGGATGCGGTGTATGTGGCGGTGTAGGTGGAAGCAACGGTGGAGGAGGAGGTAGCCAACACAGTTTTTTGGTTAAAATTTTTATTTTTAATTAGGGTACACCCCAAAACATTGGAAAATATAACCTGTGATAACCCCCTTCAGCAATGCTAGACAAACGTTCAGACAATATACTGGCTGCAGGGCAGGCCAGCACTTCCAAGGCGTAAAGGGCAAACTCCGGCCATATGCCCAAATTGTAGACCTAGAAGTTGAAGGAGGCAGACCCATCAGTCAGTACGTGTAGTCGTGTGCACACATACTGCTCCACCATGTCGCACGTCCCAGTGATGTCCACGATCCAATTGGATATCTGCTCTATCAACTTTCGATGTTTTTTTCTGCTCCTACCATGTTTATCACGGTTAGTGGCGAATCAGGGTTCCACGCCGGAGAGGGAGCAATGTGATCAAGCTGAAATGATGGACAAATTATTAAAGCAGAAGGATCGAATGAAAGGGCCAATTAAAGACGAATTTTAGAAATTTAAGTCCCTGTCACCTATGCAGAGCAGGGGGTTTTCATCGCCAGAAATGGGTTAATGTCACCCACCAATGGGGTTTATTCATGGCAAAAATTGTAAAATGTCACCCAAGAATGTAACAGACAAATTTGTGAAAATGTATTAACCTCTCAACTAGGTAGAGCAGGGGTATATCACAGCCAAAAATTGGTGAATGTCACCCGACAATGTAACAGAAAAATTTGTGAAATTTATTAACCTGTCTAATAGGTAGAGCAGGGGTATATCACAGCCAAAAATTGGTGAACGTCACCCGAAAATTTAACAGACAAATTAGTGAAATGACATAAAATACGTACAAATAAATGTATGAGGTGGAGGTCCATATGGAGTAGGAGGTTGAGGAGGCGGTGGACGCAGTGGTGTAGGTGGAAGCTGCGGTGGAAGAGGATGAGTTCGTCAACACTGGTTTTTGTTTTTAATTAATTAATTTATTTATTTATTTTTATTAGGGTACACCCCAAAAGAGTGGGAAATATCAAAAATACAACAATGAGCAATTGCACTGTAGTATAACAATGGCTGGGTAAGGCCGGTATACATGTATATTCTGCACAAGGTACGGACAAGTCCTGTGGGATCCATGTCTGGTTCATTTTAATGAACGTGAGCTTGTCCACATTGGCTGTAGACAGGCGGCTACGGTTGTCTGTTATAACACCCCCTGCCGTGTTAAACACACGTTCAGATAATACACTGGCTGCAGGGCAGGCCAGCACCCCCAAGGCGTAAAGGCAAGCTCAGGTCATGTGCCCAATTTGGAGACCCAGAAGTTGAAGGGGTCAGACCCGTCATTCAGTACGTGTAGGCATGTGCACACATACTGTTCCACCATGTTGGTGAAATGCTGCCTCCTGCTAAGACGTTCCATATCAGCTGGTGGTGTTGGTTGTTGTGGCGTGCTGACAAAGCTTTTCCATATTTTGGCCATGCTAACCCTGCCTTCTGAGGTGCTGGTGGTGCCCCAGCTGCGTTGGCGACCTCTTCCTCCTCCTCTGCCTTCGCCTTGTGCTTCCACTGTGCCCCCGCTGTTAGGTGGGAATGCCACCAGCAGCGCGTCTACCAGCGTGGGCTTGTATTCGCGTATCTTACAATCACGCTCCAGTGACGGCATTAAGGACGGTACGTTGTCCTTGTAACGGGCATCCAGCAGGGTGGCCAGTAATCAGCACAAGTTAGAATGTGGGCAACTCGGCGGTTGTTTTTGGAGACACTGCAGCATGTAATCGCTCATGTGTGCCAGGCTGCCCAGAGGCAACGAAAAGCTGGGAGGTGTATCATCTGTGTCCTCTGTATCCCCCCCGCCATGCACCAGTGATAGCCATAAGTTGGTTTGGGTGCCACCCTGCTGTGAACACTGTTCATCCTTCTCCATCTCCTCATCCTCCACCTCGTCATCCTCCAGAACTGTGCCCTGGCTGGACAATTGTGTACCTGGTGTTTGTGGGTGCAGGAACCCACCCTCGGAGCCACTTGTGAATGACTGGCCTGAAACCCTATGAAATGATCCCTCTTCCTCCTCCTGTGCCACATCTTCCATCATCGCCCGAAGCGTTTTTTCAAGGAGGCATAGAAGTGGGATAGTAACGCTGAGAACGGCATTATCGGCACTGGCCATGTTGGTGGAGTACTCAAAACAGCACAACAAGGAACACAGGTCTCGCATGGAGGCCCAGTCATTGGTGGTGAAGTGGTGCTGTTATGCAGAGCGACTCACCCGTGCGTGCTGCAGCTGAAACTCCACTAGCCAGCATGTGCAAGGTGGAGTTCCACCTTGTGGGCACGTCGCATATGAGGCGGTGAGTGGGAAGGCCGAAGTTACGCTGCAGCACTGACAGGCAAGCAGCAGCAGGGTGAGAACGCCAAAAGCGCGTACAGACGGCGCTTACTTTCTGCAGCAGCTCTGACAAATTCAGCACATGCACCAGCTAAGGGATGTGTGTCAAACCGGCTAGTCCCAGAGCTGCTACGAGATTTCGTCCATTATCGCACACCACCAGGCCGAGCTTGAGGCTCACTGGCACCAACCACAAATCGGTCTGTGGTTCCATGCCAGTCCACAGCTCCTGCGCGGTGTGGGGTTTGTCCCCCAAACAGATAAGTTTTAAAACTGCCTGCTGCCGTTTACCCCTGGCTGTGCTGAAGTTGGTGGTGAAGGAGTTACGCTGACCGGATGAGGAGCCGGTAGAGGATAAGGAGAAGGAGGAAGCAACAGGAGGTAAAGAGAAGCGCCATGCAATCCTCGGTGGTGGAAGGTCATGTGCCAAACTGCTATCCGCCTCAGGCCCAGCCACCACTGCAATTACCCAGTGTGCGGTTAGGGAGATATAACCTCCCTGACTATGCTTACTGGTCCACGTATCCGTAGTTAGGTGGACCTTGCCACAGATGGTGTTGCGCAGTGCACACCTGATTTATTCCCCCACTTAGTTGTGCAAGGAAGGGATGGCTTGCCTGGAAAAGTAGTGGAGGGTGGGCATGACGTACTGTGTGAAAGCTACCGCTATAAGGCTTTTAAAACTCTCAGTCTCCACCAGGAGGAATGACAGCATTTCATAGGCCAGTAATTTTGAAATGCTGGCATTTAGGGCCAGGGATCACGGGTCGGTAGGGGGTACTTCCTCTTCCGCTCCAGTGTTTGGGAGATGGAGAGCTGAACGCTTCCGTTGGACATTGTGGAGAGGCTTGGTGACCCAGATGGTGGTGTTGCTGGCAGATCCTCTGTTTGCGGGGTGCCACTGTCACTCCAGAGGTGGATGAAGAGGCCGAGACTGCAGCAGAAGAGGAAGCAGGAGTTTTCTACTCCACTGGAGCTTGTGCTTTTCACTTAGATGCCTGGTCATGCAGGTTGTGCTCAGGTTGAGAAAGTTTATGCCTCGCTTCAGGCTCTTATTGCACAGCGTGCAAACCACTCGTGTCTTGTCGTCAGCACATTGTCTGAAGAACTGCCACGCCAGGGAACTCCTTGGAGCTGGCTTTGGTGTGCTCGGTCCCTTGCTGCGTCGGGCAGTAGCAGGCGTACTATCTAGGTGACGCCCACTCTGCTTTTGCACCCTGCTTCCTCTACTTCTGTGCTGGTGGCTCTGTGCGACCACCGTCTCTTCCTCCGAACTACACAGGTCACTCGCATGACCTTGATTCCATGTGGGGTCGAGGACCTCATCGTCCTCCACATCATCTTCCACCCAGTCTTCACCCCTGCCCTCCTGGTCGGTCTGCACACTTTCGAAAGCCACAGCAGTTGGCACCAGTGTTTCGTCATCATCAGAGAGTACTCATCTTGAAACATAAGTGGTTGGGCATCGGTGCACTCAATCTCTTCCACTTCTGGGGCAGGGCTATGTGGATGGCCTTGGAAAACCCTGCTAGCATAGCAGAGTCATCAAAAAGCAGAAGAGACTGCTGCATGACTTGGGGTTCAGACAGCTTGGCTGATTTGCAAGGGGGTGAGGTGAAAGATTGATTGACATCGGCTGCAGGTGCCAACTCTGACGCCTACTCGCACCTGAGGAAGTTGTTTCACTTGTGCATGTAGCTGGCACAGATTGACCACGTCCTCTTCCTGCAACAGGAGCTCCACCAGCAGCACCACGACCTGGGCCACGTCCCTTATTCAACGCTCTCCTCATTCCCCGCAAATTTTGTATTTGGCCCAAAATGTTTTTTTTTTCTCTCTCTAAGAAAAGAATAGAACGCCAGTGTCTAACGCGTGTATTTCACACTGATAGATGCAGCCAAGGCTGCAAATTTAGTATTTGGCCCAAAATTGGTGTTTTTTTAAACCCAGAATATTATTGCAGTATTTCAAGCTTGTATCTCATACTGACAGATGGGTGTTTTTTTTTACAGAATAGAATAGAACAACAGTATCTAACGCTTGTTTACGCTTGTAAACAAACTTTTCACTTATTTTTCACTGTGACGTATTCAGCACAGGCGCAGTGAGGAAGCCAGCAGCCGCCGAGCGTCCTTCCCTCACTGCGCCTGCACTGAATACTGAACGGGACGGCGTAGGAGCGAGATTTTCTTAGTAGACACGGTTGGAAAAAGGAGACCAGTGGTGCCCTGGCCCTGTCAATCAAGAAAAGAAGGGCGTGAAAAGAGGTGGGCAAACGGAGCCTCTAGGAGCAGGTGCAACGTTCCCCATGCTCCTAGAGGCTAATTAGCATATTATAAAAGTTTGTTTTTCTCAATAAAGGCTTCAGGCATTGAGATGGCACTAATTTAATTATGTTCAGCTGACATTAGCCCATCGCTAATGTCAGCCAGCTTAATACCCATTTTTCAGGTGACAGAAACCCTTTAATCGGTTTTATTTCCTTACTGTAGATTGACTATTCTATTTTCAGTACGTAATTATCTCTTGGACAAATCACTTGTAAATGTGGGGACTAAAACAACTGACACGAGTATTTCTATACGAGTCACCAGGTGTACTTGTCCTTCAGGTTTGCTGCTTCATGTACTCTCTCAGGAACCGTTCTGCACTCACGTGCACTGACTGGAACAATTCTGTATACCCACTTCCTGTCCGGGCTGAATCTGCACCCCTGGCTTTGGTGACAAAGATCTGGCATGGTCTTCTGGAGTCAGGTGTTACACAGAGACCAGATTCATAGAGGGTTCAAGGTAGACAGATACATTTGTGCCATGACAGCCACTCTTTACTTAGGGGTATGTATCACAGTCTGTATTACTATATTGTGAAGTGAACAGATGATAAAGTAGACATTACAAAACAAGTGAAGTAAGTAACGTGCAGGAAGCCTTACCGGTTGGGTTGACCAAAGCCTGTCTCTGCAGAACAACCTGTATATCACTACAACCTTCCACTGTAACCATTGTTACAACAGTAGATAGCTATTTCATTTCACGCTGCAAACAAATCTTTAAATATTGCTTGCTCTCTCCAACCAATTCATTGTCCAATGCAAATTTATTATTAATGATCTTATGGCTTTTGTTCAGCATATTTAAGACTGCAGTAAATCCCTCATTATGTGTATAAATCTAAAGGCTATCCCAGCATTATTTTTTTGCTGCGGCACATTGATTAACATGCTTTGCTTTAAGTCAGCTGCAGCAAGGTACAGAACGTATCACTGAGTCCTTGCAGAGATATATCCGGACGCCATAAAACTGGGCTGTGGACAAAGAATAATTGAACAACACCAAGGATAGGAAATGCTATGGTCAAGTTAGCTCTTAAGGTTTATCAACTTGTATTAACATGATGGAAATATGAATACTTATATCTTATCTCAGGTATACTTTATAACTGCATTAATCATTTCGGCCAATATATATTTTTCATGTCAGTGAGATTCTAAAGGAGAGATTTCATTTCGAGAGGAGAGCTAGCGTCTGGGAGATAAGTGAGAGGTAGTACAGTATACAGATGCTGTTTTGGGAGATACAGAATCTCGATGATTAATATATATCACTGATTAAAACCAACCATGTACTTTGAGAAGTGAATAACTTTTCAGAAATGTCAGTTATTTTTTGCGCAGGGCGAGATAAATACGGGTACATTACCATAGATAGTTACATCGTCTAGTATAAAGATACCGCGCTTTGCCTTAGATCTTATATCAATGTCGAGGATAGGGTAAAGGTCACCAGCCAGGAAGGAAATAGTTTGTTGTATTCAGAGATAAGTTAAGTGTACTTTGCTTTATGAAACTATTATTCTCCTGGGCCCCGAGATCAGAAAAAAGGTCCCCAAAACTGGAGCTCAGAGTTGAGAGTTTCGGGTGGGCATTGTCCAGACCCAGTTGGGCCCCAGGCAGGATAATTAGTTCCCTTGTATAGTTCCTTAAATGTTTTCATATATATCGACAATTGTAAAGTAGAATTGTCTAGAGACAAGAGAAGCCTGTGAACTCATTGCAATCAGTTTACAAATAAGGTTTGTCTATGGAAGGTTCACATCGTTCATGAATATAAACATCTGTTAGAAATGGCCAAAAGCACTAATTAGAATGAGGTGCACATACTGCTTTCACACGAGTGTATTTTTCATCATTATTCCATCTGTGTGTAATACAGAGATAATGTTAACCTATCAGCTTAGTCATATGCAGCATTCATTTTATAGATTGAAAATGGACATTGAAGTCTATGGATGCAGCAACCTGAAAGGGGAGGGGACAAGAGTGGGGGTAGTGGCGAGGATTGGAATAGTAGTAGTCATGTTATCTGTCCTCACTCTAGAGATCCCTGGGACATGCATTGAAGACATGACACCCTTTCACTTAGGGTACACCCTTGTTTGGGGTCTCCTGCCTGGTGGTAGGTGGTCTGCCCTTGGTGTTGGTGGGTTGATTGGTTTTGGGGTGCAAGGCAGAGTTCCCTCAAAGTACTGGGAAAGGGGCAATGATGTAGTACAGTAGTGCAGGTTGGTGATGCAAGGCAATGATGAAGCTGGTTTTGGGGTAACAAGTCCACTGTACAGGGTGGGCCATTTATATGGATACACCTTAATAAAATGGGAATGGTTGGTGATATTAACTTCCTGTTTGTGGCACATTAGTATATGTGAAGGGGGAAATTTTTCAAGATGGGTGGTGACCATGGTGGCCATTTTGAAGTCGGCAATTTTGAATCCAACTTTAGTTTTTTCAATAGGAAGAGGGTCATGTGACACATCAAACTTATTGGGAATTTACAAGTATAACAATGGTGTGCTTGGTTTTAACGTAACTTTATTGTTTCATGAGTTATTTACAAGTTTCTGACCACTTATAAAATGTGTTCAATGTGCTGCCCATTGTGTTGGATTGTCAATGCAACCCTCTTCTCCCACTCTTCACACACTGATAGCAACACCGCAGGAGAAATGCTAGACCATTACTACGGTCTCAATACAGGAGTTACCTCCGCTGATGCTTGTGTATGCACTGTCCATTTCTAATGGCCCTCAGCCTTCTGAAAAGTTCAATGCTCTCAGAGGCAGGCACTGGTTTTCAGTCACTTTTCTGGTCACGGTCAGCTTACAGGACTGGTGTATCCTTGCTGTTTCTTTCTCAGGCACCCTCTAGCCACTTTAACTGCTAGCTGCACACTCAATTATCCTACAGCTCCTAGCTCAGAGGGGTGGGGCCAGCCCACATCTAGCAACTAGGGATAGGGTGAGTAATTAACTATTTCTCCCTCTACAGCCTGTCGGACATAATGAACACAGTAAAGTCACAGAACCCCATATAGCAGTAAACCACTAGAACACTACATGAAAAGTGAATAAAATAAAGATGCATCCCTATGTGATCCGTATTTCAAAATATTGAGTCCTTTTTTTAAAATGCCTGACTTTGGCTGAGTACACATCTGTGTCGGAAGGTCCATTTAGAGCCTTCCATGCAGAAAATAGAGTAGAATTAAGAGTTTTTTTCAAGAATAAATGGCAGACCCCATTAAAAGTTAAAGGCAACTGTTGGGCACCATTGGTTGTAACTACTCCAGCACACCATTGTTTCCAGTGCTCTGTTATGATGGAACAGAAAAACGGAAATAATAACAAAGATGTGAACCTAGCATTATATAGTTCAATTTCCTGCCTAGAAGACAGACCATCAGGATTATCAAACAGTAATACTGATGCAATATTGATCACATACTGATGTAATTTAATCTTTAAGACGTCCAAGCTGCAGATCCATTTCATGGACATTTATCAAAACACTTGTGTCAAACAGACCTTATAATGTATAAAATAATATAAAGAGTGTGCCAGCATGTTCCATGGCATTATAAGCCAAATATTTATCTTGTACAAGCTAGAGGATTTCCAGTTTATACCAAAAAGATCGAAAACATGAAATATCGTACTGTAGACAGGCTGGTTATACAGGTGCATTTCAATAAATTTAGAATATCACAAAAAAGTTAATTTACTTCAGTAATTCAGTTTGAAAAAATAATCATATTCTATAGATTCATTACACACAGAGTGATCTATTTCAAGTGTTTATTTATTTTAACACACAAACGGGAATAGAACACAGCGGCACTGCAAGCGACAGGTCGGAGCTCCGGTCCTTAGTACTGGCTAAAGTAACAGCAATGTAGCTAATCTGCTTCATATGTGGTGCTCAGCATAGAGACGGGAGGCGGTATCAATTGTAACAATGTAGCGAAGGTAAAAGAAGTATGCGGCACTCACCGAGGCATATGAATCTGTATCTTTTTATTCAGTCCTAGACGTTGGACGAACAGGTGGGGTTATGAGGCGGACACGCTCCTGCACATGAATGGCGGCGAATTTATTTATTTTAATGTTGATGATTTTGGTTTATAGCTAATGAAAACCCAAAAGTCAGGATCTCAGACAATTTGAATATTATATTAGATTAACCCCTTAAGGACCAGGCTCATTTTCACCTTCAGGACCCGGCCATTTTTTGCAAATCTGACCAGTGTCACTTTATGTGGTGATAACTTTAAAACGCTTTGACTTATCCAGGCCATTCTGAGATAGTTTTTTCATCACATATTGTACTTCATGACAGTGGTAAAATGGAGTAAAAAAAATGCATTTTTATTTATAAAAAAAATACCAAATTTGCCTTTTTTTTTTATTTGCAAATTTCTAAGTTTCAATTTCTCTACTTCTACAATACATAGTAATACCTATAAAAATAGTTATTACTTTACATTTCCCATATGTATTTTTCATGTTAGGATAATTTTGGGAATGACATTTTATTTTTGGGGGACGTTACAAGGTTTAGAAGTTTAGAAGTAAATCTTGGAATTTCTCAGACATTTAAAAAAAAAACTTTTTGTGAAGCTTATATGATAGAAACCACCCAAAAATGACCCCATTCCAGAAACTACACCCCTCAAGGTATTCAAAACGGATTTTACAAACGTTGTTAACCCTTCAGATGTTCCACAAGAATTAATGGAAAATAGAGATACAATTTCAAAATTTCACTTTTTTGGCAGATTTTCCATTTTAATATTTTTTTCCAGTTACAAAGCAAGGGTTAACAGTCAAACAAAACTCATTATTTATGGACCTGATTCTGTAGTTTACAGAAACACCCCATATGTGGTCGTAATCTGCTGTACGGGCACACGGCAGGGCGCAGAAGGAAAGGAATGCCATACGGTTTTTGGAAGGCAGATTTTGCTAGACAGTTTTTTTTTTTTTACACCATGTCCCATTTGAAGCCCCCCTGATGCACCCCTAGAGTAGAAACTCCAAAAAAGTTACCCCATCTAAGAAACTCTACCCCTCAAGGTATTCAAAACTGATTTTACAAACGTCGTTAACCCTTTAGGTGTTCCACAAGAATGAATGGAAAATAGAGATACAATTTCAAAATTTCACTTTTTTGGCAGATTTTCCATTTTAATATTTTTTTCCAGTTACAAAGCAAGGGTTAACAGTCAAACAAAACTCATTATTTATGGACCTGATTCTGTAGTTTACAGAAACACCCCATATGTGGTCGTAAACTGCTGTACGGGCACACGGCAGGGCGCAGAAGGAAAGGAATGCCATACGGTTTTTGGAAGGCAGATTTTGGTAGACTGTTTTTTTTTTTTTACACCATGTCCCATTTTGAAGCCCCCTGATGCACCCCTAAAGTAGAGACTCCAAAAAAGTGACCCCATTTTAGAAACTACGGGATAGGGTGGAAGTTTTGTTGGTACTAGTTTAGGGTACATATGATTTTTGGTTGCTCAATAGTCAAGGTAACAAGAAATAGCTTTTTTGGCACCGTCTTTTTTTGTTATTTACAACATTCATCTGACAGGTTAGATCATGTGGTATTTTTATAGAGCAGGTTGTCACGGATGCGCGATACCTAATATGTATACATTTTTTTTATTTATGCAAGTTTTACACAATGATTTCATTTTTTAAACAAAAAAAATCATGTTTTAGTGTCTGCATAGTCTGAGAGCCATAGTTTTTTCAGTTTTTGGGCGATTATCTTAGGTAGGGTCTAATTTTTGGTGGGATGAGATGACGGTTTGACTGGCACTATTTTAAGGTGCATATGACTTTTTGATCACTTGCTATTACACTTTTTGTGATGCAAGGTGACAAAAAAATCTTTTTTTTTTTACGGTGTTCACCTGAGGGGTTAGGTCATGTGATATTTTTATAGCCTGTCGTTACAGACGCGGCGATATCTAATATGTATACTTTTTTTTATTTATGTAAGTTTTACACAATTATTTCATTTTTGAAACAAAAAAATCATGTTTTAGTGTTTCCATAGTCTAAGAGCCATAGTTTTTTCAGTTTTGGGGCGATTATCTTGGGTAGGGTATGATTTTTGAGGGATGAGATGACGGTTTGAGTGGCACTATTTTGGGGTGCATATGACTTTTTGATCGCTTGCTATTACACTTTTTGTGATGTAAGGTGACCAAAAATTGTTTATTTAGCACAGTTTTTATTTTTTATGGTGTTCATCTGAGGGGTTAGGTCATGTGATATGTTTATAGAGCTGGGGGCTGGGCCTCTTAGGCTTCCGTACATGACAGGCCCCAAGCCTTGGAATGGCTTGGGGCTGCCATGGCAACCATCGGGTCCCTGCCACAGCAGCGCCGGGACCCGATGGATGAGGGGAGGGAGTGCAAACCTCCTATATGCCGCGGTCAGCGCTGACAGCGGCATATGAGGGGTTAATCCACCGGCATCGGCGTTATCGCCGATGCTGGTGGATGCAGCAGGGATCCGGTGGTCAGTAATCGCCGGATCTCTGCTGCTGATCGGGAGGACCGCACGCGGGGGAGGAGGAATGACTGCAGGACGAGAGCATTCTCGTCCTGGGTCGTTAAGGGGTTAATTACAAAATAATTTTTAATACACAAATGTTGGCCTACTGAAAAATATGTCTAGTATATGCAGTATGGGGCACCTTCTGCAAGAATTACTGCATCAATGCAGCATGGCATGGAGACGATAGCCTGTGGCACTGCTGAGGTGTTATGGAAGCGCAGGTTGCTTTGATAGCGCCCCTCAGATGTCTGCATTGTTGGGTCTGGTGTCTCTCATAGATTCTTTATGGGGGTTTAGGTCAGATGACTTCGGCCAATCAAGCACTTTGATATTGTGGTTATTAAACGAGAAATTTGGCAGTGGGGGCATGTGACAAGTCCTGCTGGAAAATGAAGTTAGCATCTCCATAAAGCTTGTCAGCAAAAAGAAGTATCAAGTGCTCTATAATTTCCTGCTAGACATCTGCGCTGGCTTTGGAATTGATATAACACAGTGAACCAACAACAGCAGATGACATGGCTCCCCAAACCATTGACTGAGAAAACTTCACACTGGACCTCAAGGAACTTGGATTGTGTGCCTCTCCACTTTTCCTCCAGACTCTGGGACCTTGATTTTAAAATTAAAACACAAAATTTACTTTAATCTGAAAACAAGACTTTGGGCCACTGAGCAACAGTTCAGTACTTTTTCTCCTTAGCAAAGGTAAGACACCTCTGACGTTGTCTCTGGGTTATGGGTAGCTTCACACAAGGAATATAACAGTTGTAGACCATGTCCTGGATACCTTTGTGTATGGTGGCTCTTGAAGCACTGACTACAACCGTAGTCCACTCATTGTGAATCTTCCCCAAATTCTGTTTGAATGGCCTTCTTGACAATCATTTCAAGGCTGTGGTTATCCCTGTTCCTTGTGCACCTTTTTCTAAAACATTTGTTCTTTCTACTCAACTTTCCATTAATATGCTTGGATATAGCACTCTATAAATGTCCAGCTTATTTGGCAATGACCTTTTGTAGCTTACCCTCCTTGTGCCAAGGACTGTCTTCTGGACAACTGTCAAGTCAGCAGTCTTCCCCATTATTGTGCAGCTTACTGAACCAGACTAAAGGACAATTTAAAGACTTAGGAAACCTTTGCAGGTGTTTTGGGTTTATTAGCTAATTAGAGTCAGACACCACGAGTCTACAATATTGAATGTTTTTACAATATTCTAATTTTCTGAGATACTGACTTTTGGGTTTTTATTAGCCATAAGCCATAATCATCAATATTAAAAGAAATAAATGCTTGAAATAGATCACTGTGTGTGTAATGAATCTATATAATCAGTGGCATACCTCCACTGGAGGCACACCATGCAGCTTCTATGGGGCGTGTAGGAAAGTGCACCAGTAAATTAATGGCCCCTCCCCCCAATTACATTCAATACAGGCTCCTGTCTGGCTCCAGGTCCCATGTAATGTCACAGTCCCATAAAAGTATCATCCTGAGCGGTAATCATCATTACACTGTGAAATGAACATAGGGTGAGACTTGGCAAGCGCTAGAGTCAGTGTTTTAGCAAGATTTTAGGGACAGTGCAAGATAGTGTAGGGAGTGTTTTTAGACACTATATGGAGAGCATAGGGAGACTGCAGAGAAAGTGTAGCTTAGTGTAATCACCCTGTGCATCTTGTACATCTGCGGCACCATTCATTCTTAACCTGTTCTGTTATACATAGACTTACTGTGCACCAGACTCATTGTCAACAGGCAGCGTTTATCTAGTTTATCTGCTGCACCATTTATACTTAATCTTTTATGCTATACATAGACTAACCATGCATCAGACTTGGTCTAAACAGGTGGTCTAATATATACAGACGTGGACAAAATTGTTGGTACCCTTTGGTCAATGAAAGAAAAAGTCACAATGGTCACAGAAATAACTTTAATCTGACAAAAGTAATAATAAATTAAAATTCTATAAATGTTAACCAATGAAAGTCAGACATTGTTTTTCAACCATGCTTCAACAGAATTATGTAAAAAAATAAACTCATGAAACAGGCATGGACAAAAATGATGGTACCCCTAACTTAATATTTTGTTGCGCAACCTTTTGAGGCAATCACTGCAATCAAACGCTTCCTGTAACTGTCAATGAGACATCTGCACCTCTCAGCAGGTATTTTGGCCCACTCCTCATGAGCAAACTGCTCCAGTTGTGTCCGGTTTGAAGGGTGCCTTTTCCAGACTGCATGTTTCAGCTCCTTCCAAAGATGCTCAATAGGATTGAGGTCAGGGCTCATAGAAGGCCACTTTAGAATAGTCCAATTTTTTCCTCTTAGCCATTCTTGGGTGTTTTTAGCGGTGTGTTTTGGGTCATTGTCCTGTTGCAAGACCCATGACCTGCGACTGAGACCAAGCTTTCTGACACTGGCTAGTACATTTCTCTCTAGAATTCCTTGATAGTCTTGAGATTTCATTGTACCCTGCACAGATTCAAGACACCCTGTGCCAGACGCAGCAAAGCAGCCCCAGAACATAACAGAGCCTCCTCCATGTTTCACAGTAGGGACAGTGTTCTTTTCTTGATATGCTTCATTTTTTCGTCTGTGAACATACAGCTGATGTGCCTTGGCAAAAACTTCGATTTTTGTCTCATCTGTCCACAGGACATTCTCCCAGAAGCTTTGTGGCTTGTCAACATGTAGTTTGGCATATTCCAGTCTTGCTTTTTTATGATTCGTTTTCAACAATGGTGTCCTCCTTGGTCGTCTCCCATGTAGTCCACTTTGGCTCAAACAACGACGGATGGTGCGATCTGACACTGATGTTCCTTGAGCATGAAGTTCACCTTGAATCTCTTTAGAAGTCTTTCTAGGCTCTTTTGTTACCATTCGGATTATCCGTCTCTTAGATTTGTCATCAATTTTCCTCCTGCGGCCACGTCCAGGGAGGTTGGCTACAGTCCCATGGATCTTAAACTTATGAATAATATGTGCAACTGTACTCACAGGAACATCTAGTTGCTTGGAGATGGTCTTATAGCCTTTACCTTTAACATGCTTGTCTATAATTTTCTTTCTGATCTCTTGAGACAGCTCTTTCCTTTGCTTCCTCTGGTCCATGTCGAGTGTGGTACACACCATATCACCAAACAACACAGTGATTACCTGGAGCCATATATATAGGCCCAATGGCTGATTACAAGGTTGTAGACACCTGTGATGCTAATTAGTGGACACACCTTGAATTAACATGTCCCTTTGGTCACATTATGTTCTGTGTTTTCTAGGGGTACCATCATTTTTGTCCATGCCTGTTTCATGAGTTTATTTTTTTACATAATTCTGTTGAAGCATGGTTGAAAAACAATGTCTGACTTTCATTGGTTAACATTTATAGAATTTTAATTTATTATTACTTTTGTCAGATTAAAGTTATTTCTGTGACCATTGTGACTTTTTCTTTCATTGACCAAAGGGTACCAACAATTTTGTCCACGTCTGTAGGTGCATTTACCTAGTTCACCCACTGCACCTTTAATAAATTATTCTGTTCAGTTATACACAGACTTACTGTCAATTCATTGTTAACAGGCGGTCTAATATAGGTGTGTTTATCTAGTTAATTTGCTGCACCATTCATACTTAATCTGTACTGTTACACATAGACTTACTGTGCATCAAAATAATTGTCAATAGGCAGTCTAATATATAGGCATGTTTATCTAGTTCAACTTCTGCGCCATTTATACTTAATATGTTCTGTTATACATAGCATTGACTCATTGTCAACAGGTGGTATAATAAAGGGGGGCGTTTACCTAGTTCACCTACTGCACCATTAATAATGATACTGTTCATTTATACATAGACTTACTGTGCATCATACTCATTGTCAACAGGTGATCTAGTATACAGGAGTGTTTATCTAGTTCACCTGCTGTGGCATTCATATTTATCTGCATAGTTACATTACTGATTCAGTTGCTGTACACTGTGAGCAACAAAGAGTTGCCTGGGCCCTCAAAAGGAATGGACAGTGGTAAAAAATGTTGCTGTAGCCCGCACAAGTGGCAGCAGAAGACGGTGTAGTGGTAGCAGCAGACCAGAGCTGCCACTGTCTTCCAGGAGTCATGTTTTCACCAACAATCCAGCTGTACTGGAATTGTTGACTCACTCTTCAACATCATCTCAGATGACAACAGATACACACAGACAGGAACCGATGGGTTCCTCTGACTCCACACTTAGTTGACATGGACCAGGAACACCATCTGTGCCTCACCTGTCCTGCAACTGCCTCTTTCTTTTGCTGCTCCTTCTGCTTGGGAAGTAATGTATGCTGCAGGCTCTGCTCCACTTTTTAGCAAGGAGGAAATTAGTGAGGACAGTCAGTAGCTATAAGCCAGCACATACTTGGAGGAGAGGTCTGCTGCGTCCACCCTTAGGAGTGCAACTAGCGAGGATGACAGTCGGGTGGCGAGTGGTCAGGGACATGGCCATGAGACTGGTGATGGTGACATAAGTGAACAGACATTGGTGGATGATGATGAAGCCGATCGCACGTGGGAGTCGGGTGAAGAGGGGGCATCATCATCAGAGGGTGGCAGCAGGCCCGTGAGACAGCAGCAGGGTGACAGCATGCCAATGAGAAAGCAGGGTGGAAGCAGTGGGGGATGTGGAGATAAACTTGCCAGGGCTAGACCTTTGCTACTCAGTAGCCTACCTGGCTCTCCTGTTATTTTGAACATGGCAAGTTTCTAGTTTAACCCCCGTGTCTGCTGTTTGAGCCCTACCAATCCTTCCTGGTTCTGACCCTGCTTGTCTACTATTATTTGCACCCCACTCATCCTGGTGCATCTGCTTCTAGCAAGCCTGCACCAGTTTTCTGCTACCTTCCTCTGTATACATAATATGGGTCCTTAGCAGCCATTTTCCCCAGTCCTTGTGACAGGATCTAATGAAGAACCTAAGCATAGCTTTGGCTTCCTACCAACTGAAATGGATAAATAAGGATGGTAGCGATTTCTGAGTCTGCTGGCTGTGTTTCCAGATAGCGACCATAGTATTTTCTTACAGGTTGTTTTTAGGATAGAATCCCTTTAACATTTAGAAATTGTAGTGTAATCCCCATAACCAAAATGCTAATACAGTCCTAATCAAAAGTGTAAGACCACTTGAAAAATTGCAAAAAATTCATATTTTACATTGTTGGATCTTAACAAGGTTCCAAGTAGAGCTTCAACATGCAACAAGAAGACACGAAAGTGAGGCAAAATATTTTTTGAGCATTCAATTAATTGAAAATAACTATTAAACTGAAACAGGCTGTTTTTCAGCGGATCCAAATTTTAGGACCACATGCCTTTGAAAGGCCAAATCTGTGCAAAGATGTGGATTCATTGTCATTGTCTGTCAGGTAGTCACACATTGTGATGGCAAAGGCAAAAAAACTCTCCCTTTTTGAACGTGGACGGGTTGTTGAACTGCATAAGCAGGGTCTTTCACAGCGCGCCATCGCTGCTGAGGTGGGACGCAGTAAGACAGTCATTTGGAATTTCTTAAATGATCCTGAGTAGGGATGAGCGAACTCGAACTGTATAGTTCGGGTTCGTACCGAATTTTGGGGTGTCCGTGACACGGACCCGAACCCGGACATTTTCGTAAAAGTCCGGGTTCGGGTTCGGTGTTCGTCGCTTTCTTGGCGCTTTTGTGACGCTTTCTTGGCGCTTTTTGAAAGGCTGCAAAGCAGCCAATCAACAAGCGTCATACTACTTGCCCCAAGAGGCCATCACAGCCATGCCTACTATTGGCATGGCTGTGATTGGCCAGAGCACCATGTGACCCAGCCTCTATTTAAGCTGGAGTCACATAGCGCCGCCCGTCACTCTGCTCTGATTAGCGTAGGGAGAGGTTGCGGCTGCGACAGTAGGGCGAGATTAGGCAGATTAACTCCTCCAAAGGACTTGATTAACTGATCGATCTGCAGCTGTGGATCATTGAGCTGCTGATCCTCAATTGCTCACTGTTTTTAGGCTGCCCAGACCGTTTGTCAGTCACATTTTTCTGGGGTGATCGGCGGCCATTTTGTGTCTTGTGGTGCGCCAGCACAAGCTGCGACCAAGTGCATTTAACCCTCAATGGTGTGGTTGTTTTTTGGCTAAAGCCTACATCAGGGTGAAGCTGTCACACCAAGTGCATTTAACCAGCAATAGTCTGTTCATTTTTTGGCCATATACAAAATCAGGGGCAAGCTGCGCCTGTCACCAAGTGCATTTAACCCTCAATGGTGTGGTTGTTTTTTGGCTAAAGCCTACATCAGGGTGAAGCTGTCACACCAAGTGCATTTAACCAGCAATAGTCTGTTCATTTTTTGGCCATATACAAAATCAGGGGCAAGCTGCGCCTGTCACCAAGTGCATTTAACCCTCAATGGTGTGGTTGTTTTTTGGCTAAAGCCTACATCAGGGTGAAGCTGTCACACCAAGTGCATTTAACCAGCAATAGTCTGTTCATTTTTTGGCCATATACAAAATCAGGGGCAAGCTGCGCCTGTCACCAAGTGCATTTAACCCTCAATGGTGTGGTTGTTTTTTGGCTAAAGCCTACATCAGGGTGAAGCTGTCACACCAAGTGCATTTAACCAGCAATAGTCTGTTCATTTTTTGGCCATATACAAAATCAGGGGCAAGCTGCGCCTGTCACCAAGTGCATTTAACCCTCAATGGTGTGGTTGTTTTCTGGCTAAAGCCTACATCAGGGTGAAGCTGTCACACCAAGTGCATTTAACCAGCAATAGTCTGTTTATTTTTTGGCCATATACTACATCAGGGGCAAGCTGCGCCCGTCACCAAGTGCATTTAACCCTCAGTAGTGTGGTTGGTCAAGCTGTGACACCAAGTGCATTTAACCAGCAATAGTCTGTTCATTTTTTGGCCATATACTACATCAGGGGCAAGCTGCGCCCGTCACCAAGTGCATTTAACCAGCAATAGTGTGGTTATTTTTTGGCCATATCCCAGTCTAATTCTGTCACTAAATCCATACCGGTCACCCAGCGCCTAAATACTAGGCCTCAAATTTATATCCCGCTAAATCTCTCGTTACCGCTGTCCTGTTGTAGCTGGGAAAGTTATTTAGTGTCCGTCAAAGCACATTTTTTGTTCTGGGTTGAAGTACAATTCCCAATTTAGCAATTTCATAATTTAGTGGTTTCTGCTATATCAGAGCTATTTGAAATCTATCCCTAAAAGGGTATATAATATTCAAGGTGCACATTGGGTCATTCAGAATAACTTCACACACACCCGCTACTGTGTATTTTCAAGTCTAATTCTGTCACTAAACCCATACCTGTCACCCAGCGCCTAAATACTAGGCCTCAAATTTATATCCTGCTAAATCTCTCGTTACCGCTGTCCTGTTGTAGCTGGGAAAGTTATTTAGTGTCCGTCAAAGCACATTTTTTGTTCTGGGTTGAAGTACAATTCCCAATTTAGCAATTTCATAATTTAGTGGTTTCTGCTATATCAGAGCTATTTGAAATCTATCCCTAAAAGGGTATATAATATTCAAGGTGCACATTGGGTCATTCAGAATAACTTCACACACACCCGCTACTGTGTATTTCCAAGTCTAATTCTGTCACTAAACCCATACCTGTCACCCAGCGCCTAAATACTAGGCCTCAAATTTATATCCTGCTAAATCTCTCGTTACCGCTGTCCTGTTGTAGCTGGGAAAGTTATTTAGTGTCCGTCAAAGCACATTTTTTGTTCTGGGTTGAAGTACAATTCCCAATTTAGCAATTTCATAATTTAGTGGTTTCTGCTATATCAGAGCTATTTGAAATCTATCCCTAAAAGGGTATATAATATTCAAGGTGCACATTGGGTCATTCAGAATAACTTCACACACACCCGCTACTGTGTATTTCCAAGTCTAATTCTGTCACTAAACCCATACCTGTCACCCAGCGCCTAAATACTAGGCCTCAAATTTATATCCTGCTAAATCTCTCGTTACCGCTGTCCTGTTGTAGCTGGGAAAGTTATTTAGTGTCCGTCAAAGCACATTTTTTGTTCTGGGTTGAAATACAATTCCCAATTTAGCAATTTCATAATTTAGTGGTTTCTGCTATATCAGAGCTATTTGAAATCTATCCCTAAAAGGGTATATAATATTCAAGGTGCACATTGGGTCATTCAGAATAACTTCACACACACCCGCTACTGTGTATTTCCAAGTCTAATTCTGTCACTAAACCCATACCTGTCACCCAGCGCCTAAATACTAGGCCTCAAATTTATATCCTGCTAAATCTCTCGTTACCGCTGTCCTGTTGTAGCTGGGAAAGTTATTTAGTGTCCGTCAAAGCACATTTTTTGTTCTGGGTTGAAATACAATTCCCAATTTAGCAATTTCATAATTTAGTGGTTTCTGCTATATCAGAGCTATTTGAAATCTATCCCTAAAAGGGTATATAATATTCAAGGTGCACATTGGGTCATTCAGAATAACTTCACACACACCCGCTACTGTGTATTTCCAAGTCTAATTCTGTCACTAAACCCATACCTGTCACCCAGCGCCTAAATACTAGGCCTCAAATTTATATCCCGCTAAATCTCTCGTTACCGCTGTCCTGTTGTAGCTGGGAAAGTTATTTAGTGTCCGTCAAAGCACATTTTTTGTTCTGGGTTGAAGTACAATTCCCAATTTAGCAATTTCATAATTTAGTGGTTTCTGCTATATCAGAGCTATTTGAAATCTATCCCTAAAAGGGTATATAATATTCAAGGTGCACATTGGGTCATTCAGAATAACTTCACACACACCCGCTACTGTGTATTTCCAAGTCTAATTCTGTCACTAAACCCATACCTGTCACCCAGCGCCTAAATACTAGGCCTCAAATTTATATCCTGCTAAATCTCTCGTTACCGCTGTCCTGTTGTAGCTGGGAAAGTTATTTAGTGTCCGTCAAAGCACATTTTTTGTTCTGGGTTGAAATACAATTCCCAATTTAGCAATTTCATAATTTAGTGGTTTCTGCTATATCAGAGCTATTTGAAATCTATCCCTAAAAGGGTATATAATATTCAAGGTGCACATTGGGTCATTCAGAATAACTTCACACACACCCGCTACTGTGTATTTCCAAGTCTAATTCTGTCACTAAACCCATACCTGTCACCCAGCGCCTAAATACTAGGCCTCAAATTTATATCCTGCTAAATCTCTCGTTACCGCTGTACTGTTGTTGCTTGGAAAGATATTTAGTGTCCGTCAAAGCACATTTTTTGTTCTGGGTTGAAATACAATTCCCAATTTAGCAATTTCATAATTTAGTGGTTCCTGCTATATCAGAGCTATTTGAAATCTATCCCAAAAAGGGTATATAATATTCAAGGTGCACATAGGGTCATTCAGAATAACTTCACACACACCCTCTACTGTGTATTTCCAAGTCTAATTCTGTCACTAAACCCATACCTGTCACCCAGCGCCTAAATACTAGGCCTCAAATTTATATCCTGCTAAATCTCTCGTTACCGCTGTACTGTTGTTGCTGGGCAAGATATTTAGTGTCCGTCAAAGCACATTTTTTGTTCTGGGTTGAAATACAATTCCCAATTTAGCAATTTCATAATTTAGTGGTTCCTGCTATATCAGAGCTATTTGAAATCTATCCCAAAAAGGGTATATAATATTCAAGGTGCACATAGGGTCATTCAGAATAACTTCACACACACGCTTCTGTGCATTTCCAAGTCTAATTCTGTCACTAAATCCATACCGGTCACCCAGCGCCTAAATACTAGGCCTCAAATTTATATCCCGCTGAATTTGAATACAATACATTGGGCCAAATAATATATTTGTTGTTGTGGTGAACCATAACAATGAGAAAAACATCTAGTAAGGGACGCGGACGTGGACATGGTCGTGGTGGTGTTAGTGGACCCTCTGGTGCTGGGAGAGGACGTGGCCGTTCTGCCACATCCACACGTCCTAGTGTACCAACTACCTCAGGTCCCAGTAGCCGCCAGAATTTACAGCGATATATGGTGGGGCCCAATGCCGTTCTAAGGATGGTAAGGCCTGAGCAGGTACAGGCATTAGTCAATTGGGTGGCCGACAGTGGATCCAGCACGTTCACATTATCTCCCACCCAGTCTTCTGCAGAAAGCGCACAGATGGCGCCTGAAAACCAACCCCATCAGTCTGTCACATCACCCCCATGCATACCAGGGAAACTGTCTCAGCCTCAAGTTATGCAGCAGTCTCTTATGCTGTTTGAAGACTCCGCTGGCAGGGTTTCCCAAGGGCATCCACCTAGCCCTTCCCCAGCGGTGAAAGACATAGAATGCACTGACGCACAACCACTTATGTTTCCTGATGATGAGGACATGGGAATACCACCTCAGCATGTCTCTGATGATGACGAAACACAGGTGCCAACTGCTGCGTCTTTCTGCAGTGTGCAGACTGAACAGGAGGTCAGGGATCAAGACTGGGTGGAAGACGATGCAGGGGACGATGAGGTCCTAGACCCCACATGGAATGAAGGTCGTGCCACTGACTTTCACAGTTCGGAGGAAGAGGCAGTGGTGAGACCGAGCCAACAGCGTAGCAAAAGAGGGAGCAGTGGGCAAAAGCAGAACACCCGCCGCCAAGAGACTCCGCCTGCTACTGACCGCCGCCATCTGGGACCGAGCACCCCAAAGGCAGCTTCAAGGAGTTCCCTGGCATGGCACTTCTTCAAACAATGTGCTGACGACAAGACCCGAGTGGTTTGCACGCTGTGCCATCAGAGCCTGAAGCGAGGCATTAACGTTCTGAACCTGAGCACAACCTGCATGACCAGGCACCTGCATGCAAAGCATGAACTGCAGTGGAGTAAACACCTTAAAACCAAGGAAGTCACTCAGGCTCCCCCTGCTACCTCTTCTGCTGCTGCCGCCTCGGCCTATTCTGCTGCTGCCGCCTCGGCCTCTTCCTCCGCCTCTGGAGGAACGTTGGCACCTGCCGC
Source organism: Bufo gargarizans (assembly GCF_014858855.1). Taxonomy (NCBI): domain Eukaryota; kingdom Metazoa; phylum Chordata; class Amphibia; order Anura; family Bufonidae; genus Bufo; species Bufo gargarizans. The sequence continues at coordinate 115,113,044 of NC_058089.1, forward strand.
CCAGCAAACAGGGGATGTACCACCAACACCACCACCACCACCTCCGTCACCAAGCGTCTCAACCATGTCACACGCCAGCGTTCAGCTCTCCATCTCACAAACATTTGATAGAAAGCGTAAATTCCCACCTAGCCACCCTCGATCCCTGGCCCTGAATGCCAGCATTTCTAAACTACTGGCCTATGAAATGCTGTCATTTAGGCTGGTGGACACAGACAGCTTCAAACAGCTCATGTCGCTTGCTGTCCCACAGTATGTTGTTCCCAGCCGGCACTACTTCTCCAAGAGAGCCGTGCCTTCCCTGCACAACCAAGTATCCGATAAAATCAAGTGTGCACTGCGCAACGCCATCTGTAGCAAGGTCCACCTAACCACAGATACGTGGACCAGTAAGCACGGCCAGGGACGCTATATCTCCCTAACTGCACACTGGGTAAATGTAGTGGCAGCTGGGCCCCAGGCGGAGAGCTGTTTGGCGCACGTCCTTCCGCCGCCAAGGATCGCAGGGCAACATTCTTTGCCTCCTGTTGCCACCTCCTCCTTCTCGGCTTCCTCCTCCTCTTCTTCCACCTGCTCATCCAGTCAGCCACACACCTTCACCACCAACTTCAGCACAGCCCGGGGTAAACGTCAGCAGGCCATTCTGAAACTCATATGTTTGGGGGACAGGCCCCACACCGCACAGGAGTTGTGGCGGGGTATTGAACAACAGACCGACGAGTGGTTGCTGCCGGTGAGCCTCAAGCCCGGCCTGGTGGTGTGTGATAATGGGCGAAATCTCGTTGCAGCTCTGGGACTAGCCAATTTGACGCACATCCCTTGCTTGGCGCATGTGCTGAATTTGGTGGTGCAGAAGTTCATTCACAACTACCCCGACATGTCAGAGCTGCTGCATAAAGTGCGGGCCGTCTGTTCGCGCTTCCGGCGTTCACATCCTGCCGCTGCTCGCCTGTCTGCGCTACAGCGTAACTTCGGCCTTCCCGCTCACCGCCTCATATGCGACGTGCCCACCAGGTGGAACTCCACCTTGCACATGCTGGACAGACTGTGCGAGCAGCAGCAGGCCATAGTGGAGTTTCAGCTGCAGCACGCACGGGTCAGTCGCACTACAGAACAGCACCACTTCACCACCAATGACTGGGCCTCCATGCGAGACCTGTGTGCCCTGTTGCGCTGTTTCGAGTACTCCACCAACATGGCCAGTGGCGATGACACCGTTATCAGCGTTACAATACCACTTCTATGTCTCCTTGAGAAAACACTTAGGGCGATGATGGAAGAGGAGGTGGCCCAGGAGGAGGAGGAGGAGGAGGAGGAAGAGGGGTCATTTTTAGCACTTTCAGGCCAGTCTCTTCGAAGTGACTCAGAGGGAGGTTTTTGGCAACAGCAGAGGCCAGGTACAAATGTGGCCAGCCAGGGCCCACTACTGGAGGACGAGGAGGACGAGGATGAGGAGGAGGTGGAGGAGGATGAGGATGAAGCATGGTCACAGCGGGGTGGCACCCAACGCAGCTCGGGTCCATCACTGGTGCGTGGCTGGGGGGAAAGGCAGGACGATGACGATACGCCTCCCACAGAGGACAGCTTGTCCTTACCCCTGGGCAGCCTGGCACACATGAGCGACTACATGCTGCAGTGCCTGCGCAACGACAGCAGAGTTGCCCACATTTTAACCTGTGCGGACTACTGGGTTGCCACCCTGCTGGATCCACGCTACAAAGACAATGTGCCCACCTTACTTCCTGCACTGGAGCGTGATAGGAAGATGCGCGAGTACAAGCGCACGTTGGTAGACGCGCTACTGAGAGCATTCCCAAATGTCACAGGGGAACAAGTGGAAGCCCAAGGCCAAGGCAGAGGAGGAGCAAGAGGTCGCCAAGGCAGCTGTGTCACGGCCAGCTCCTCTGAGGGCAGGGTTAGCATGGCAGAGATGTGGAAAACTTTTGTCAACACGCCACAGCTAACTGCACCACCACCTGATACGCAACGTGTTAGCAGGAGGCAACATTTCACTAACATGGTGGAACAGTACGTGTGCACACCCCTCCACGTACTGACTGATGGTTCGGCCCCATTCAACTTCTGGGTCTCTAAATTGTCCACGTGGCCAGAGCTAGCCTTTTATGCCTTGGAGGTGCTGGCCTGCCCGGCAGCCAGCGTTTTGTCTGAACGTGTATTCAGCACGGCAGGGGGCGTCATTACAGACAAACGCAGCCGCCTGTCTACAGCCAATGTGGACAAGCTGACGTTCATAAAAATGAACCAGGCATGGATCCCACAGGACCTGTCCGTCCCTTGTCCAGATTAGACATTAACTACCTCCCCATAACCATATATTATTGGACTCCAGGGCACTTCCTCATTCAATCCTATTTTTATTTTCATTTTACCATTATATTGCAAGGCTACCCAAAGTTGAATGAACCTCTCCTCTGCCTGTGTGCTAGGCCTAAATATATGCCAATGGATTGTTGCAGTGGTGGCTGACGTGAAGCCTCATTCTCTGCTATGACATGCAGACTGATTCTCTGGTGACATGAAGCCAGATTGTCTGTTACGGGACCTCTCTCCTCTGCCTGGGTGCTGGGCCTGAATTTATGACAATGGACTGTTGCAGTGGTGGCTGACGTGAAGCCTGATTCTCTGCTATGACATGCAGACTGATTCTCTGCTGACATGAAGCCAGATCCTCTGTTACGGGACCTCTCTCCTCTGCCTGGGTGCTGGGCCTAAATTTATGAAAATGGACTGTTGCAGTGGTGGGTGACGTGAAGCCTCATTCTCTGCTATGACATGCAGACTGATTCTCTGCTGACATGAAGCCAGATTGTCTGTTACGGGACCTCTCTCCTCTGCCTGGGTGCTGGGCCTAAATATCTGACAATGGACTGTTGCATTGGTGGCTGACGTGAAGCCTGATTCTCTGCTATGATATGAAGACTGATTCTCTGCTGACATGAAGCCAGATTGTCTGTTACGGGACCTCTCTCCTCTGCCTGTGTGCTAGGCCTAAATATATGCCAATGGATTGTTGCAGTGGTGGCTGACGTGAAGCCTGATTCTCTGCTATGACATGCAGACTGATTCTCTGGTGACATGAAGCCAGATCCTCTGTTACGGGACCTCTCTCCTCTGCCTGGGTGCTGGGCCTAAATTTATGAAAATGGACTGTTGCAGTGGTGGGTGACGTGAAGCCTGATTCTCTGCTATGACATGCAGACTGATTCTCTGGTGACATGAAGCCAGATCCTCTGTTACGGGACCTCTCTCCTCTGCCTGGGTGCTGGGCCTAAATTTATGAAAATGGACTGTTGCAGTGGTGGGTGACGTGAAGCCTCATTCTCTGCTATGACATGCAGACTGATTCTCTGCTGACATGAAGCCAGATTGTCTGTTACGGGACCTCTCTCCTCTGCCTGGGTGCTGGGCCTGAATTTATGACAATGGACTGTTGCAGTGGTGGCTGACGTGAAGCCTGATTCTCTGCTATGACATGCAGACTGATTCTCTGCTGACATGAAGCCAGATCCTCTGTTACGGGACCTCTCTCCTCTGCCTGGGTGCTGGGCCTAAATTTATGAAAATGGACTGTTGCAGTGGTGGGTGACGTGAAGCCTCATTCTCTGCTATGACATGCAGACTGATTCTCTGCTGACATGAAGCCAGATTGTCTGTTACGGGACCTCTCTCCTCTGCCTGGGTGCTGGGCCTAAATATCTGACAATGGACTGTTGCATTGGTGGCTGACGTGAAGCCTGATTCTCTGCTATGATATGAAGACTGATTCTCTGCTGACATGAAGCCAGATTGTCTGTTACGGGACCTCTCTCCTCTGCCTGTGTGCTAGGCCTAAATATATGCCAATGGATTGTTGCAGTGGTGGCTGACGTGAAGCCTGATTCTCTGCTATGACATGCAGACTGATTCTCTGGTGACATGAAGCCAGATCCTCTGTTACGGGACCTCTCTCCTCTGCCTGGGTGCTGGGCCTAAATTTATGAAAATGGACTCTTACAGTGGTGGGTGACGTGAAGCCTGATTCTCTGCTATGACATGAAGACTGATTCTCTGCTGACATGAAGCCAGATCCTCTGTTACGGGACCTCTCTCCTCTGCCTGGGTGCTGGGCCTAAATATCTGACAATGGACTGTTGCATTGGTGGCTGACGTGAAGCCTGATTCTCTGCTATGATATGAAGACTGATTCTCTGCTGACATGAAGCCAGATTGTCTGTTACGGGACCTCTCTCCTCTGCCTGTGTGCTAGGCCTAAATATATGCCAATGGATTGTTGCAGTGGTGGCTGACGTGAAGCCTGATTCTCTGCTATGACATGCAGACTGATTCTCTGGTGACATGAAGCCAGATCCTCTGTTACGGGACCTCTCTCCTCTGCCTGGGTGCTGGGCCTAAATTTATGAAAATGGACTGTTGCAGTGGTGGGTGACGTGAAGCCTGATTCTCTGCTATGACATGCAGACTGATTCTCTGGTGACATGAAGCCAGATCCTCTGTTACGGGACCTCTCTCCTCTGCCTGGGTGCTGGGCCTAAATTTATGAAAATGGACTGTTGCAGTGGTGGGTGACGTGAAGCCTCATTCTCTGCTATGACATGCAGACTGATTCTCTGCTGACATGAAGCCAGATTGTCTGTTACGGGACCTCTCTCCTCTGCCTGGGTGCTGGGCCTGAATTTATGACAATGGACTGTTGCAGTGGTGGCTGACGTGAAGCCTGATTCTCTGCTATGATATGAAGACTGATTCTCTGCTGACATGAAGCCAGATTGTCTGTTACGGGACCTCTCTCCTCTGCCTGGGTGCCGGGGCCTAAATATCTGAGAATGGACTGTTCCAGTGGTGGGTGACGGGAAGCCAGATTCTCTGCTATGGAACCTCTCTCCAATTGATTTTGGTTAATTTTTATTTATTTAATTTTTATTTTAATTAATTTCCCTATCCACATTTGTTTGCAGGGGATTTACCTACATGTTGCTGCCTTTTGCAGCCCTCTAGCCCTTTCCTGGGCTGTTTTACAGCCGTTTTAGTGCCGAAAAGTTCGGGTCCCCATTGACTTCAATGGGGTTCGGGTTCGGGACGAAGTTCGGATCGGGTTCGGATCCCGAACCCGAACATTTCCGGGATGTTCGGCCGAACTTCTCGAACCCGAACATCCAGGTGTTCGCTCAACTCTAATCCTGAGGGTTATGGAACAAAAAAGTCAAGAGGAAGACCCAAAAAAAATTCACCAGCGTTGAGCCAGAGGATCCAATTGGCTGTCCGTCAAGACACTGGACGATCCTTGACCCAAATTAAGGCCTTGACTGGTGCTGACTGCAGCCCCATAACCATCAGACGGCATCTGAGACTGAAGGGCCTCAAAAACAAAAAACACAGAACTGCTCGTTTGGACTTTGCAAGAGAGCACCAAACATGGGACATTCAAAGGTGGAAGAAAGTTTTATTCTCTGATGAGAAAAAATGTAACCTTGATGGTCCTGATGGTTTCCAACGTTACTGGCATGACAAGCAGATCCCACCTATGATGTTTTCTACGCACCACAGTGGAGGGGGCGCCATAATGGTCTGGGGTGATTTTTCCTTCAGTGGAACAATGGAGCTTCAGGAAGTGCAGGGGCGTCAAACGGCCGCTGGCTATGTCCAGATGTTGCAGAGAGCATTCCTCATGACTGAGGGCCCTCGTCTGTGTGGTAACGACTGGGTTTTTCAACAGGACAACACTACAGTACACAATGCACGCAGGACAAGAGACTTCTTCCAGGAGAATAACATCACTCTTTTGGCCCATCCTGCGTGTTCCCCTGATCTAAATCCATATGAGAACCTTTGGGGATGGATGGCAAGGGACGTTTACAAAAATGGACAACAGTTATAGACAGTAGATGGCCTTCGTGCGGCTGTCTTCACCACTTGGAGAAATGTTCCCACTCACCTCATGGAAACGCTTGCATCAAGCATGCCGAAACAAATTTTTTAAGTGATCAACAATAACGGCAGAGCTACTTATTACTGAGTTCATGTTTGGAAGTTGGATTTCTGTTTTGGGGGGGTTTAGTTTTTTTTTTGAGGTGTGGTCCTAAACTTTTGATCAGCTGAAAAACAGCCTGCTTCAGTTTATTCGTTGTTTTCATTAAATTGCATGCTCAAAAAATGTTTAGTCTCACTCCCATTTCTTCTTGTTGCATGTTGAAGCTCTACTTGGAACCTTGTTAAGATCCAGCCATGCTAAATATGATTTTTTTTACATTTTTCAAGTGGTCTTAAACTTTTGATCAGGACTGTATGCCTTTATGTAAGGAAAAAGGACCTTTGAGAAATCTATTACTATTCTTACATGAAAAACGCAAATTCTATATTTAGAGTCTTTTTGTTTCTGCTTAACTATCATATAGCCACAAACAGAATATTCACCTGTACAAAATCGTTTCATCCTAGTCTGACTTCATCTGTGCAGAACCGGTTGTTCTAGTCTCATATAAAGAACCACAGAAAAAAAAATAAACTTGATTAGGATAAGTCACCTGGTACACAAATCTGTCATTGCCACCTACTTCACATGAAGAGATCCGGCTTTATTATGTGATCTGAAAACACAGTAACTGATTGTAAAGGGTTAACAGACACCAACACATTTTATCCTTTCCTTTCTTTCCTTCCATGGGCAGAAATTGCAGCACAGCTTGTCTCCATCCTTTCATTACTTCGTTATTTGTAGAATCTGGGTTGCAATGGCCCCTGCTAATAGGCACAAAGCCTTGCATCATTTGTCTGCAAACAAATCTGCTTTATGGAGCCCATGAAAAATAAATCACTGACTTGAGAATTCAGATCAATCTGGCTGGAAACTATCCTTCCCCTGAAATATTCCTTGTCTGCTCGGTGTAAATATATTCTAGCCTTTCTGCTCTCTGGTTTCTTCTTTGCCGATAATTGTAATCTTAGGTTCCTGATTTCACAAAATGTCAGGGATTATTTCTTAAATCTATATCCCGTTCATTGCAACAAAAAAAGAAACATTTTGGAGGAGGTGCCGGTGGCGTACATATGTCTACCAGAAACAATATGTCATCTCCGCAGCTTTATGCCTACATGTTACTTTGTGTCAGTCGGGTGATTTGTGTCATTCAGCAAATTGAAACAAGTTGCTTACATAAAAGCAAATTTTTTCCTTAAAGGGAAATAATTTATAGACGTAAAAGTTGCTGTGATTTGAGCAAAGAAGTTTACATTTTCAAGCCGTTAACACAAACCCAAATGTAAATTACTAATTGCTTAAAGGGATTCTGTCACCACCTTTTCGGTTATAGATCTGCGGACATGCACAGCTATATCTCCGCTAGCATGTCCGCAATATACCGGTCCTATAGGGCTCTGTCCTATTATTTAGTTTAAAAAATTATTTTAGAGATATGTAAATTAGCTTTGTAAGGTGCCCAAGGAGCTATATGAACCTTCTTGGTGCCCACCCACACCTCCCTGTGAAGGAGCCCAGCACTGCCTATGTTTTCCGAATCTCCTCCTTTCGTCACAGTTAGATTGCCGTAATCTTGCGATGCGTGAGCTTGCGCATGCGCAGTGCCGGTATAGCGTTCCTTCCCTGTGCTGACATCAGCCTCAGGGAAGGAACTGCGCATGAACGAGCTCGAGCATCGCGAGATTACAGCAATCTATCTGTGACGAAAAGAGGAGATTTGGAGGACATAGGCGGTGCTGGGCTCCTTCACAGGGGGGGTGTGGCTGGTCACCAGGAAGGTTCATACAGCCCCTTGGGCACCTTACAAAGCTCATTTACATATCTCTAAAATCATTTTGAAAACAAAATAAGAGAACACAGCCCTATAGGATCGGTATATTGCAGACATGCTAGCGGCGATCTAGCCGTGCATGTCCGCAGCTCTATAACCGAAAACGAGGCGACAGAATCCCTTTAATTGTCTTTGTGGTAACTTCTTACCATGTCTGTTGCAAAGTTGTGTTGAACATGCTATGCCAATTTCTTTTTTAGGGTGTTCCTGTGCAAAAACTGACTACACACTGACCACTATGTAAACTATATATTATACAATATGGAGCAAACTACACAGAGCAAAGCCAAAGAGACCACCTAGTAATTTTAACAAATGATTAAGACCAGGTTAATAATATAATGTCTAAATCATTGCTATCTAGTGCTGTTTGTAATAATGCTTTAAACCATTATATCTCTAGTATATAATGATATGGCGCATGCTGGTATAACCTGGGCATCTCCTGTATATAATTATATACGTACAGCTGATATAAGTTATACATCTTCTTGTATATAGTGATATGGAGCATGCTGGTATAACCTGGGCATCTCCTGTATATAATTATATACGTACAGCTGATATAAGTTATACATCTTATTGTATATAGTGATATGGACCATGCTGGTATAACCTGGGTATCTCCTGTATATAATTCTATATGTACAGCTGGTATACGTTATACATCTTCTTGTATATAGTGATATGGAGCATGCTGGTATAACCTGGGCATCTCCTGTATATAATTATATATGTACAGCTGGTATAACCTGGGCATCTCCTGTATATAATTATATATGTACAGCTGGTATAAGTTATACATCTTCTTGTATATAGTGATATGGAGCATGCTGGTATAACCTGGGCATCTCCTGTATATAATTATATATGTACAGCTGGTATAAGTTATACATCTTCTTGTATATAGTGATATGGACCACGCTGGTATAACCTGGGCATCTCCTGTATATAATTATATATGTACAGCTGGTATAAGTTATACATCTTCTTGTATATAGTGATATGGAGCATGCTGGTATAACCTGGGCATCTCCTGTATATAATTATATATGCACAGCTGGTATAAGTTTTACATCGTCTTGTATATAGTGATATGGAGCATGCTGGTATAACCTGGGAATCTCCTGTATATAATTATATATGAGCAGCTGGTATAAGTTATACATCTTCTTGTATATAGTGATATGGACCATGCTGGTATAACCTGGGCATCTCCTGTATATAATTATATATGCACAGCTGCTATACATGAAACATTTATATAAAGCAGGATTCTTCAGAAACTTATAGATGTTTCTTGAGGTGCACTGATATCTAGTATTTAAGAATTTATAACAACGTGTCTTTTCCCTTTCTATGAGAGTGTAACATTGTCAATTTATCAGATTATCTGATTTGTAATCTCAATGGCTGAAACTTTTCTCCTTTCTAAAACCAACATAAACAACATTTGTATGTTCTCCTGACATAACAGGAAATGCCACTCGTCCACCCAACATTATAACTTTGCCAAATGTCAAATACACCAACTTCTAACTTACAGTGAAATATGAAAAATTGAGACTAAGCAAATAAGTGGGGGAGAAAGCATGAGACTGATAAATAACAGGCAAGTGGTACAATTCAGCTTACTACAGAATATTTATTAATTTATGTGATCAGCCTTGAGGGTTTCTGCCTTGGCATGCACACCGAGCATTTACATGGAACCGAGCCTGGCTGAGTGCCTTGTAAAGGCACTAAATGGTCTAATGTACTGAAAACTAATAAATATGGAATGTACTCCACAGCCACTTCCTCCCATGTATCACAGGAGGAAAATTCAGAACGCAAGAGAGTAGCAAAGAAAACGTATAATATTTATGTATATACACACACACACGTTTGATTGATGACGAAGTGAACGTTTTGGTTAAACGAAAAGTCCTGCAAAGTCCTCAGAACATGTCAGGTTTGTATGCGAAAAGGGTACAGGGTACCAGTCAATTTTTAAGCTTCATGCTTTGTTTACCAGGAACTCCCTGTACGGACCATTAAGGTACTGTAATCTCATACATATCACAGGCATGCAGCTTTCATCTCCTACATTAGGCCCAATGCACACAAGTGGTACTTTAGAATGCCACTCAGTTAAGTCTGTGGACCTAAACTATACCTCTATATGCTATGGATTTTATACAGAGATTTTCTCTTCTGACTGGGTCATGTGACCGAAAATAATTTATGGCATGCTCCATTGGAAGCCATATTATAGAGGCATTCTCACCTAGTACCATTGCTTCTACTTCTGTAATGCAGTGCTGCACATAAGTATCATTCAGCAGCACTTGGGGATAGTGCAAAGCATTAGCAAATCCCTGTGGTGATGCACAAGCTTTGTGCATGCAGCCATGGTCGAAACTACCAGGGTGTGAGGCATCATTCGGCAGCACACAGTGATTTTGTCTTTCCATAGCACACAGCTGTAGTAGGGATTCCAGAGGTACCGGCTCTGTGCACGCAGCCATGGCGAAACTACTAGGGTGTGGAGGCATAGCAGCAGATGTGAAACAACAATTAGGCCCACCACTACTAAGAGATAATATACAGTTAGTGATGACTACGGATAATTGAAGGAGGTGTGGAGAACTGAATATGGCCCGTTCAATGTTTTACTTTACTAGAGACCAATGGCTGCCCCCTGATGGTATACTAGTGCTCAATGCTCAATAAGTTAGAATATCATTAAAAAGTTATTTTATTTCAGTAATTCATTCAAGAAGTGAAAAACCTATTCTATAGATTCATTACACACACACACACACAGCGATTTACAGTAATTCAAGTGTTTATTTCTTTTAATGTTAATTATGGCTTACAGCTAATGAAAACCCGAAAGTCAGTATCTCCCAAAATTAGAATATTGTGAAAAATGTTAATCTTGTAGACTCATGGTGTCACACTCTAATCAGTTAATCAACACAAAACACCTACAAAGGTTTCCTAAGCCTTTACATGGTCCCTCAGTCTGGTGCAATAGGCTACACAATTGGGGGGGGGGGGGGGGGGGTCCCAAAGACCGTTGACTTGACAGTTTTCCAGAAGACAGTCATTGTCACCCTCTACAAGCAGGGGAAGCCACAAAATCTCATAGCTAAAGAAGATGGCCATTCACAGAGTGCTGTATCTAAGCATATTAATGGAGAGTGGAAAGAAAAAGTGGGTAGATAAAGGTGCACAAGCAACAGGGATAATTGCAGCATTGAAAGGATTGTCAAGAAAAGGCCATTCGAGAATTTGGGGCAGATTCACATGGAGTACACTACAACTGTGGCATTCTTTGTGTCAATATGTAGAGATAAAATTGGGAGAGTAAAGCTCCACATGTGCATTAAGCACTTTCTTATTGTGTTAAAGAGCTTACGAGTCTGCTTACCAGATGTTGTTGTGAAGAGTCACAACAACTGTAGATTACTTTGCTGGTTATTTGGTGTCCCGACCAACGTGTGGTTGTCGGTCCTCTGCGTGTGCTCAAGGCAGGTTACAGATAAAGAGCAATAAGCTTTAAAAAAACTTCGTTGCGGACCCCTTGGGCGCTGCCTAGACCTTGATTGAATGAACCTCAGAATTAAAATTGTCTGGTATTAGGAGATCTTTTATTATACAGTATAGTCAACACGTTTCTGGGGCAGGATTACCCCCTTTGTCAGGACTATTCTTTGTGCCAAGCCACTAAGACCCAGAGACAGCATCAGAAGTATCTTACATGGGCTAAGTAGAAATAGGACTGGAGCATTGCTCAGTGGTCTCAAAGTTCTTTTTAAGATTAAAGTAAATTTTTGTATTTTATTTGGAAATCAAGGTCCCAGAGTCTGGAGGAAGAGTGGAGAGGCACACAATCCAAGTTCCTTGAGGTCCAATGTGAAGTTCCCACAGTCACTTATGGTTTGGGGAGCAATGTCATCTGCTGGTGTTGGTCCACTATGTTATATCAAGTCCAAAGCTAGCACAGCCGTTTAGCAGGATATGTTTGAGCACTTCATGCTTCCACCTGCTAAAAAGCTTTATGGAAATGCTGATTTCATTTTCTAGTAGGACTTTGCACCTTCCCACACTCTGGTCTTAATATCCCCTATAGGTGGTGGTGGATCTGCTGGAGTTAGGTAGAGGCGTCAGCCTCTACATAACTTTGGTAGATCCACCACCGCTTCTAAATGTAAGACGTCTTACTAGCTGTCTTACATTTAGACAATTTTCTAGGTGTAGAAAATAGTAAATCCTAACCATAACCCTTCCCCGTCCACACCACGCCCACTTTTTAAGACCTGGCATGAGTGAGGAAAAGTCACAGATTGTGGTGCTGCAATCTGTGCCAGAAATACGCCTAATATAGGTGTATTTCTGGGTAGTAAATGACCCCCATATTTTTTTACATTAAAAGAAATAAACACTTGAAATAAATCTGAATATGGGCACTAGTACATTACCCCGTGACATCATGTGTACATTATACCTGCAGGTCATATCATGTGTTTTTTTTCCTATGCTGTCTTGATGTAGAGTAACTGGAGGTCCTCATTCAAGTTAAGGCCCAGGGGACTGCTGCCTTCCAAAAGACTTGAATTGACCGTGTTGGTCCACTTTTTAGCGCCACTCCAAATAAAACTTAGAAAGAGCTAAGAGGTTCTAATAGGTTTATGCTCTATAGAAACCGTGTATTCGTGCAGTTATTACCGTATGTAGAAGCATATGAATAAATAGGTGTATGAATAAAAAAAGTATATGGATAAACAAAGTTAAAATATGTAAAATATAAAATGGATAAAATGAAAATAATAAATACCAAGAAAATATTATAGGTTAAAAGGTTTTAAAGTAGAACTCACTTCACTAGGGGGATGCCTGTTGGATAAAGCTCAAGACACCTTCAGACAGAGCCCCCCAGCTGGGTTCACTTGTAGAATGGTAATAATGACGGAAGTTGTCCAGCGTCTGGTCAATATTCTTTAATCAGGTAAAAACACAGCACTCAACGCGTTTCGGGGGTCAGAAACAGTGACCCCTTCCTTAGGAGTAATACCATATACACATACAATGCAAGTATTTATACCCTCAAATAGGTACACATCAAAAATGGCGGGAGAATTGTGGGAATCCAAATGGGAGGAAGTGACGGTAGGGCAGTGTCACTTCCTGAATCCAAATGGGAGAAGGTGACATCAGGGCAGTGTCACTTCCTGAATCCAAATGGGAGGAAGTGACATCAGGGCAGTGTGACTTCCTGTGTTTTGTGTTCCACACTGGAACACAAATCGATTGTTTCCATAAGTATGATTTGAAAATATGATTTAAATACAATAATACCGATGTTACAATAATGATACAACAATGCTGATATACAGTACAGACCAGAAGTTTGGACACACCTTCTCATTCAAAGAGTTTTCTTTATTTTCATGACTATGAAAATTGTAGATTCACACTGAAGGCATCAAAACTCTGAATTAACACATGTGGAATTATATACATAACAAAAAAGTGTGAAAAAACTGAAAATATGTCATATTCTAGGTTCTTCAAAGTAGCCACCTTTTGCTTTGATTACTGCTTTGCACACTCTTGGCATTCTCTTCATGAGCTTCAAAAGGTAAGCAAAAGGTGGCTATATTGAAGAACCAAGAATATGCCATATTTTCAGTTGTTTCACACTTTTTTGTTATGTATATAATTCCACATGTGTTAATTCATAATTTTGATGCCTTCAGTGTGAATCTACAATTTTCATAGTCATGAAAATAAAGAAAACTCTTTGAATGAGAAGGTGTGTCCAAACTTTTGGTCTGTACTGTATATATAGCCCCAGGTTTGCTCCGCACTATGGTGCTACTTTGCTGGGGTGTGCTCCTTCTTGGAGCACAATTGCAGCTCAGATCTAAGCCGCTTTTGGTCCCATCGCTAGTATGCGTTCTACTTTGGAAGCGCGACTACATCTGAAATCCAGGCCATTTCTGGCCTGATCGTGAGCATGTCTTCCACGGCGGAGCGCAAGACCGGAAATGACGGATTAGATTGTCACTTCTGATTAGAAGATAACAAAAAACACTGTCTGTTAAGCCCCTGCTGGCCACATATACCAGCATTATTGTAACATCAGTATTATTGCATTTAAATCATATATTCAAATCATGCATATGTAAACAATCGATTTGTGTTCCAGTGTGGAACATAAAACACAGGAAGTGACACTGCCCCGATGACACTTCTTCCAATTTGGATTCAGGAAGTGACACTGCCCTGATGTGACTTCCTCCCATTTGGATTCAGGAAGTGACACTGTCCTGATGTCACCTTCTCCCTTTTGGATTCAGGAAGTGACACTGCCCTGATGTCATTTACTCCCATTTGGATTCAGGAAGTGACACTACCCTGATGTCACTTCCTCCCATTTGGATTCAGGAAGTGACATTTGGATTCCCACAATTCTCCCGTTTTCTTTTTTTATAGGTGTGCAACCCCATTTGAGGGTATACATACTAGCATTGTATGTGTATTAGGTATTATTGTATTACTTCTGAGGAAGGGGGCACTGTTTCTGACCCCCTAAACCCCCACTGTGTTTTTACCTGATTTACCAGACGCTGGACACCTGGCTGCCGTCATTATTACCATTCTGCAAGCGAAACCGGCCGGGGGGGCTCTGTCTGAAGGTGTCTTGAACTTTATCCAACAGACATCCCCCTAGTGAAGTGAGTTCTACGTCAAAACTTTTTAACCTTGCTATAATATTTTAGTTGATATTTATTAATTTCATTTTATCCATTTTATATTTTACATATTTTAGCTTAGTTTATCCATAAACTTTTTTATTAATACACCTATTTATTCATATGCTTCTACATACGGTTATAACTGCACGAATACACGGTTTCTATAGAGCATAAACCTATTGGCACCTCTTAGCTCTTTCTAAGTTTTATTTGGAGTGGCGCTAAAAAGTGGACCAACACGGTCAATTCAAGTCTTTTGGAAGGCACCAGTGCACATCGATGAATCCAGGAGGGAAAGCAAAAAAACATCCATCCCTGGGCTAGATGATGATGTGGTATTGAAGGACAGGGTGGACAAAGAACTGTCCCTGATATTGCCCTACAGGGGGGTGCTAGTCTGGCCCTGATAGCCCAACCACAGACCACCTGGAACCTTACCCTATATAAAAATGGCCCTAGTAAGCCCCTAGCCCCTAACTGCCAGGTGATCACTATATAGATCTACAGACGTGGACAAAATTGTTGGTACCCTTTGGTCAATGAAAGAAAAAGTCACAATGGTCACAGAAATAACTTTAATCTGACAAAAGTAATAATAAATTAAAATTCTATAAATGTTAACCAATGAAAGTCAGACATTGTTTTTCAACCATGCTTCAACAGAATTATGTAAAAAAATAAACTCATGAAACAGGCATGGACAAAAATGATGGTACCCCTAACTTAATATTTTGTTGCGCAACCTTTTGAGGCAATCACTGCAATCAAACGCTTCCTGTAACTGTCAATGAGACATCTGCACCTCTCAGCAGGTATTTTGGCCCACTCCTCATGAGCAAACTGCTCCAGTTGTGTCCGGTTTGAAGGGTGCCTTTTCCAGACTGCATGTTTCAGCTCCTTCCAAAGATGCTCAATAGGATTGAGGTCAGGGCTCATAGAAGGCCACTTTAGAATAGTCCAATTTTTTCCTCTTAGCCATTCTTGGGTGTTTTTAGCGGTGTGTTTTGGGTCATTGTCCTGTTGCAAGACCCATGACCTGCGACTGAGACCAAGCTTTCTGACACTGGCTAGTACATTTCTCTCTAGAATTCCTTGATAGTCTTGAGATTTCATTGTACCCTGCACAGATTCAAGACACCCTGTGCCAGACGCAGCAAAGCAGCCCCAGAACATAACAGAGCCTCCTCCATGTTTCACAGTAGGGACAGTGTTCTTTTCTTGATATGCTTCATTTTTTCGTCTGTGAACATACAGCTGATGTGCCTTGGCAAAAACTTCGATTTTTGTCTCATCTGTCCACAGGACATTCTCCCAGAAGCTTTGTGGCTTGTCAACATGTAGTTTGGCATATTCCAGTCTTGCTTTTTTATGATTCGTTTTCAACAATGGTGTCCTCCTTGGTCGTCTCCCATGTAGTCCACTTTGGCTCAAACAACGACGGATGGTGCGATCTGACACTGATGTTCCTTGAGCATGAAGTTCACCTTGAATCTCTTTAGAAGTCTTTCTAGGCTCTTTTGTTACCATTCGGATTATCCGTCTCTTAGATTTGTCATCAATTTTCCTCCTGCGGCCACGTCCAGGGAGGTTGGCTACAGTCCCATGGATCTTAAACTTATGAATAATATGTGCAACTGTACTCACAGGAACATCTAGTTGCTTGGAGATGGTCTTATAGCCTTTACCTTTAACATGCTTGTCTATAATTTTCTTTCTGATCTCTTGAGACAGCTCTTTCCTTTGCTTCCTCTGGTCCATGTCGAGTGTGGTACACACCATATCACCAAACAACACAGTGATTACCTGGAGCCATATATATAGGCCCAATGGCTGATTACAAGGTTGTAGACACCTGTGATGCTAATTAGTGGACACACCTTGAATTAACATGTCCCTTTGGTCACATTATGTTCTGTGTTTTCTAGGGGTACCATCATTTTTGTCCATGCCTGTTTCATGAGTTTATTTTTTTACATAATTCTGTTGAAGCATGGTTGAAAAACAATGTCTGACTTTCATTGGTTAACATTTATAGAATTTTAATTTATTATTACTTTTGTCAGATTAAAGTTATTTCTGTGACCATTGTGACTTTTTCTTTCATTGACCAAAGGGTACCAACAATTTTGTCCACGTCTGTATGTGTTTTTGACTCATTATAAAAGTATATTATAAGTATATCGCACCCCTTTGTGTATCACACATATCGATAGCACACCTATACTAGTTCTTAAAATGACTTTTGTGGCCCTATTAGCTAGCGTTTGGTGTCCCTAACAGCCTGTCCCTGCTCCACACAGCAACCTCTCCCTACACTGGCAAAACACTGAATGTAAAATGGTGGCCAGATCAGGTTTATTTATAAGGTAGGGGTATGTCCATGTGCTGAAATGTCTCAATTGGCTGTCCTGTACCACCTGATGGATGTGTCATGGGTCAAAGTTCTTCAAAATGTAGAAGAATATAACGGGCACAAATTTCTCCATATGTTCGCAAGTTAAGCGAATCACGAACACGCAAAGTTCGCCGCGAAACGACCGCCGGGCGAACCGCAAGGCCATCTCTATTAGCCACTGATAGGCCTGTGACCACAGAGCTGAAAGCAGTGCAGGACCGCTGTGGCTCTTGGCTTCCAGGCACAACAGTCGCAGCACAGCATGGCAACTTCTCACCTGGCACATTGAATAGATTCTGGGGAGCTTGGGGGGTGCAACAGAAGAGGCGGTAGCAGTGGAAAAGGAGGAATCAGCCAAGGAGGAGACGGAGGATCGAGTAGGAGGAGAAGAAGAGGCCGGCCTGCATGCCATCCGTGGTGGTAACACCAAATCCACATGGTGCCACGGGTTACATGCTTGATGGCCATCATAAAGTTCACCTAGTGGGCAGTAAAAGTTATGTACCTTCCCTGCCCGTGTTTGCTAGACCACGTGTCTGTGGTCAGATGTATCTTGGCACTGACACGGTGTGCCAGAGATATATTAACTTGCCGCTGAACGTGGCCATATAGTTCAGGGATGCCCTTCTTGGAGAAATAATTCCTTCCGGGGACCTTCCATTGCGGTGTACCAATGGCCACAAATTTTCTGAAGGCTTCCGAGTCCACTAATTTATATGGCAGTAGTTGGCGGGCTAGCAGTTCCGACAAGCCAACAGTCAGCCGTTGCAGTCAAGAGGATTATCCGGCGTCATCTTTTTTTACACTCGAACATTTGGGCGACAGAAGCCTGCCTTGTGCCAGATGAACGCGATGATGCCACGGTGGAAGGTGAAGTGGACAAATGGGAGGAGAGAGGAGAAGAAGAGGCAGGACGTGGAGCGCCGGGAGTGTGGCTTTGTTGGTTTTGACGGCATTGCTCCCACTGGGCTCGGCGATGGGAGGCCAGGTGCCTTCTTAAGGTTGACGTCCCTAGGTGAGTGGTGGGCTTACCGCGACTTACGTGTTGACAGTAAAGGCTGCAGATGGCAACACTATTGTCAGCAGCTGACACGTAAAAAAAAAAAAAAAAAGCCCAAACTGCGGAGCCATGTGCCAGCGTCCTGGGAGCCCAAGATGTGACCGTGCATGGTGGATGGCTCGCTCCAGATACATTTGCAGTCTGCTTTTTGCCTCCTGTGCACTGCGAGTTCTGCCTGCTTCTCCTCCTCCTCTCTATCTGCTGCTCCGTCTCTCCCTCTGAACTCCCCTCCTCTTCCTCTCTTGTGGGCACGCACTTGACGTCCATCGACACGTCATCATCGACACCTTCACCACCAATGACATCATAGATCTCGGAGGGGGGGCTATTGTGGTAGTGTTGGTGGAGGTGGTGTCTTTGGGGGTGCACACAGCAGAGTGAGGAGGGTGCAGATACAGAGGATGAGGAGGGTGAAGAAGCGGAAGTCTGAGTGAGCCACTCAACCAACTCTGGTGCGTCCTTCTCCAACTTTCCACTTAGGCTCCAGCCTGGTGCACCTGCCCGACCCCTACCACCCCTGCGGAACAGCCTGCTTCTTCCTCTGCCTGTCATTTTTCTAAATGTGCCAAATTCCCTAGAGAAGAGCAGTATTTGTGGAAGCTGATATATGGCAAGCCTCAATCAGTTGTTAGTTGAAGCTGGTATATCACTCTCAAGCAGTAATTTAGTGGATGCAGGTATATGGAAAACCTCCATCACTATTTTGTGGAAGCTGATATATGGCAGGCCTCAATCAGTTGTTAGTTGAAGCTGCTATATCAACCTCAAGCAGTAATTTTGTGGATGCAGGTATATGGAAAACATCTATCACTATTTTGTGTAAGCTGATATATGGCAGGCCTCAATCAGTTGTTATTTGAAGCTGGTATATCACTCTCAAGCAGTAATTTTGTGGATGCAGGTATATCAAAAACCTCAATAACTATTAAGCTGATAGATCGCAGCCCTCAATCAGTATTTTCTGGAAGCATACAAATGCACTATAATCTACTTTTTATGTTATAAAAGTATATTATAAGTATATCACACCCCTCTGTGTATCAGACCTATCGATAGCACAACGTTACCAGTCCTTAAAAGGACTTTTGTGGCCTATTAGCTAGCATTTGGTGTCCCTAAGTTCCTAACAGCCTGTCCCTGCTCCAAAATGCAACCTCTCCCTACACTGGCAAAACACAATGTAAAATGGCTGCCAGATCAGGTCCTGTTATAGGGTAGGGGGTATGTCCATGTGCTGAACGTCTCAATTGGCTGTCCTGTCCCACCTGATGGATGTGTCATGGGTCAAAGTTTGCCGCAATACAAAAGAATATGGCACGTGCCGACATCGCCATATGTTAGCATGTTTGGCGGATCACGAACGTGCAAAGATCGTCGTGAACCGACCGCTGGGCGAACTGCAAGGCCATCACTATTTATTATACCTGTAATGTGACATCACTGTGCTTATTATCACTGTGTTTATTATCCATATACGCTGACATTACTGTGTATATTATCCCTAGATCTTAGGAAGACCAAAATAATCTTATAGGGAATGTGTCATCAGAAAATGACCTACTGTTTAAATCACTTTTTATGTTTAACATATTGTTAAATACTATTGATTGTGTTATTTTTAATTTTCCCTGTCACTTTTAATCTGAAACAAAAAATAAATAAATCGCACAGGTTACTATATCTAATAATTGGCACCACTTCTTAGTCTGTACATATTACCTTAGTGCAGATATATATTATTCTAATCCTGCATGCAATTATACCTCTTGGTATAGTTAAGACAGGATCCACCATTCACAATAGGTGATTATCAAATCTTATCTATTCTTTCCTTTGCACAGGTCACAGAGCATGCCCAGAAAACTCTACCATACAAGTCAATAGGGTCCCCTCCTAACCATTGTGTCTATAGCCCATGTGGCTGCCGTAGAGCAATTTTTTTAATGCTGTGTAAATGCTGTTAAGAACAGCTCAGATAAAATGGTCGCCCCATAATAATGTTCAGAAAATAAAATAACAAAACTACAATCCCGAAAATAAAAACAGATTAGAAAAAAAGGAGATGTGTTACTATCTGGTTTTAACTGGCTGATAAAATTTGTGGTTACACATTTCCTTTAAGCTTTTTATTTTAGCTGGTCAACACAGTAGAGTATGACTGTATTTCATGTTTTACTATGAGGGCTTTGATGTGATGCTTTATTTTGTTCTATTCTTATTTACAGGAAAGCTTAAAGGCTATGTATACTTTTGGGGGCAATTTTTTGACAGGACAATTTTTTCTGTCATGTATAACGGAACTGTTATTTGTGACCACAGACGTGTTAGGACGGAGCAAAACTGAATGCCTCTAAATGGCTTCCATCCTAAATTTCTGTTATATTATAACTCTGTTATTACAGAACTCTATAACTGAATTCTGTAACGAGAATGAGATCATGTTTATGAGTTGACGAAGCAAAAGTAGTATTCACCCAGCCTAGAAAAACAGACCAATTGAAAAAATTACTTTTAGTCCAAATTGAGTAAATGCATTCATAAAAAAAATTGCTGCTGAAGGTGTAAATAGCCTTTAATGATTTATGTTTATTCATTTCAATAGGATACCTTTGATGCCATTGGTTGGCAACTTGGCATCAGTTAAGTTAATTTCTATCAGGTTCTTTTTGCTTGCTATGTGGAAAATACTTGCACTAGTTTAACCAATGAGATGAAATTAATGCCTTAATTTAGATTTGGATGGAGCCTTATAATGCTGCTTTACCTGGTTATTGAGCTTAGTTATGTCTACTCATACATGTAATGTAACTTGCCAAATAAGAGCCTGATGTACTCATCACTGTGAATTTATATGATTTATAACCGTTATAAACATCCCATAGAGCTAGACATATCCCAGCATGCCACACAGTTTGCACGCACATGGCTGATGGGGACCAAGTGTGTGCCAAGTTAACCTACAGGAACATAAACAATCATGCACTTTGGAGCATTTCACTTTTTATGTCTTCACGACTTTTTTTTTTATGAGAATAAGGCAAATATGTCTAAAACCTTGATTTTATATTATATTGATTTTTTATCACATTTACAAAACCAATGTTAAAATTATTTATGTTAATATAAAATTGTCTTTGGAAAATTAATTGGCCAGCTGCACGCAGATGCAATTTAAAAAGAATGCTTTAATTGTACTGTCAGAGCTGGTATATATACGAGTCGTACACCGAAGTCAAATGTACACATGGAGGTCGTTTTGCTTTATGTTTAAAATGATAAGGGTTTTGGAAAAGTATCTGGGATTTCACGGTCAGAAATTTAGTAATAAATCTATGCAACTTTCAAACAAAAAATTCTGGGAGAGATTTATATTCCCCCTGTTTTCTGGGGTAAAAGTCACAAACCCCAGGTTTGAGACTTTTAAATGTCATTGTGACTAAATCTAGGCTCAAGTGCCATTTCAACGTCATCTTCCAAAAGGGGGGCGTGGAGGGGCCACTGGCAATGTTTTCTGGCATAAATGATGACTGAATTCTATGGCAACTATGAGTTAGCATAGATTTCAACCTGGGCGCAAGGACTGCCAGAGGATGCGCTTAACGTATTTTTCACCCCATAAGGCGCAAGTGTGTGTGGGGAAAAGTAATACATTTTGGAGCAAAACTGGAATGCTCCAAATAATGTGTGACATTTTTTACACCAGTACACTGGTGTAAAAAAATAATACATACCCCATAGCATCCCCTCCCCCCATATAATGTTTCTTACAAAATCCATTAGGCACAAATAAGATGCTTTTAAAGAGCTGCTACCATCTTATTTAGTGATGGCTTATTTTTGCAATATGCCAGGCATGCCCAACCTGCGGCCCTCCAGCTGTTGCAAAACTACAACTCCCATCATTCCCTGACAGCCTACAGCTATCATCCTACAGAAGGGCATCGTGGGAGTTGTAGTTTTACAACAGCTGGAGGGGCGCAGGTTGAGCATGCCTGCAATTTGCCATTTCTTTATGATCATGGCTGGGGGTCTAAGACCAACATGAGTCCTGAGAATGAGGGGGTTTATTGCCAAGTTAGAGTGGCACACCTTTCCTCCTGGTACCTCTGCTGATCAGTTGCTTGATGAGGCCACGGTGCTTCTGTGAGCTCCATAGCCTTCTCACACTGTATACTGTGTAGCGGCTATGCTTGGTAGTAGCAACTAGGCCACATGACCAATGGATGTTATGTAACTAGCCTAATAAGAGGCCATAGTGCTTTTCAAACAGCTGATCAGCGAGTGTGCTGGAAGTTGCCTCCCCTCTCCCCCACTGATTAGATACTGATAAACTCTTCTGAGGATAGGTCATCAATATTGTACTCCTGGAAAACCCCTTTAATGTTGAAATAATTTCTCAATGGTCACATTCTGGTGCACATGTTCTTCCTTAAAAACATTTACATGCAGGGAAGAGATCTTTCAAACTAAGATTGGCGGGTTCACTGTGTTGACTCCTCTGAGATGCCCCAATAACCTCATGCACCTCAGTTACATACAGAGAGGTACTCTTTCAAAAATATATATCCCCTAAACAGGACTGCTGAGAGTTTCACTGGGAACGTGCACAAACTTTATCATATAACCCCTTTTATAATAGACAATACAGCCCTCATTAACACTAATGTCTATACCAAGAATGGCCTGGTGCCATGAGGATTTCCCCCTCACTCCTACTAGGAGTCAGAAGTATCACAATTGTCTCTCTTTATTAAAGATATAAAAGCTTTTTGTAGTTTTTTTCCCTTCAGTAAATCTTTTCATCTCATATTCCTCCAACGTCTCTCCCTACGTGATTCATTTCTTTAAGATCTTGTTTTATTTTTAAGTCATCAATTACTCAAACTATGTTGGCCTATCTTTCCTCTGCCATCTGGACCCCATACCTTATTTTAAAACATGTTCAAATAATGACAACCTTCTTTTCACAATTAATTTATGGGCTGTGGGGACCATTTTTCATTTTTTATCATACGCTTCTATTTGATCTCTCATATCTTTCTTCTGCATCTGCGACCATAGTATATAAATCTTTCGCTTCGGCATTGTCACAGAGCCTAAGATATATTGGCCTAACTCCCTATTAGTTCCACAAAACTGACCTTAATTTTTTTTTAAATGGTACAGATGTGAATAAAAGTTTAGTAGGAAGATTCCTTTTGATTTACTTCCTTTTTTTGCTTGTATGTAGCTAATTTACTCTGTTCTCCATGCTCTCGTAATAGATGATTTGTGCATTGTAATACATGCTAGATAATTAGAAATTATTGAAAAGCAAATATACCAAAATATGTAATAGACACTGTACTAATCAGAGCACCCATATTCATGGGGTAAAAGATGGTATAAAAATGGCAATCGATACATGGTGCTTACAATTGAAGTGAAGAATTACAAAGTTCTCTTATCCTGGGGTAAAATCTTTTCGGGTGGAAGATGTAAAGCATTATGATTGCAAATTACATATTTTATACTCTGTTTCCAAAATTGCACTTGAACGTATGATGATTTTCTGCGTGTTGACCTCACATTGCATTCTCCAGCTAGTACAGTGCCTGTAAAAGCGTGCTCTGCTGTATTGTATTCTGGTAGATGTAGTGTATGCAGTGCAATGTAGGCTAATGAAACAAATCTAGGGCATTATACGATGTCAGATAAACTATTGGTGATATGTCTGTTAACAGAGCTGATGGCAGCCAGCAAAACCTTGAATGTAGATCTGGATGTGGTAGGAGTATACGACACATAAGCCTTAATGCATGCAAAGTTTTACAATAATAATAATACGTTCTGCAGCTTCGTATATACCAATAGCATCATCTACTGTATATTATCTGACACTTAATTTTTGCCCATCGACTTTTTATCTTGGACGGACAAGATCTTTGTTTTTTTAAATGGAGCACCGGTTTATGGAGCTGAAAATAGTTGGATGCAGAAGCAGAAATGAGTGGATTTTACAGAAATTGTAGTTATCAATTGCAACTAGCTGTGGCTACGATGAGGCAAAAAAACTCAAGTTGACTGGTTTGCACATGAATTGAGAGTTAACTGGCTGCATAACATGAATAAAACCCTGTGGCTATAGATGTACTTTAGGAGGTTGGCCTAGGACCCTCCAGCTGTTGCAAAACTACAACTTCCAGCATGCCCTAAAAGCTGTAGGATGTCCAGGCTTGCTGGTAATTGTAGTTTAGCAACAGTTGGAGGTCCGCAGGTTGAGCATCCCTGACCTAGGGGGTAGAAGTGGAGCACTCAATGTCATGTTTCTGTCTTTGATACATAGGGGCAGATTTTGTCACGGAGGCATAAACGTCCCACAAGCATTGGGGCCGAACGCACTGGAGGCATCGAGGATTATTCTATCTCTGAGGAATTGGGGCCAGCTCTGTCTTGGAGGAATTGGGGCTGGCTCTCTCAGAACCACTTGTCTCTAAACCACTAGGGTTGACTGTCTATGAGCCATTGCGGTCAGCTCTAAAATGGAGGCATTGGTGCCGAATCCAATTTGTAGCCATTGAGGTTGACTCCAACTTGGAGTCATTGTGGCACACTCTGTATCAGAGGCATTGGGACCAACTTTGTATTGGAGGTGTTGTGGCTTGCTCTGTCTTGAAGGCATTGGTGGTCACTGTTTTGGAGGCATTGAGGCCAATTCTGTCAGGCCAATACACTCCCCTGCAGACAAATTGAGTGCACTGTGCATGCTTGACTGCCAACATTAAAAAACGTACAACCTTATGATCCTATAGATACGTTTAAATCGGAGGACAACCCCATTAAGAGATATTTGGGTGTAAAAAAGTTGTCATTTAAAACTATCAGTTGTGTAACATGTTATCTAAGCCTCATCTATCACATATAGATACAAAGACCAAAAATTACTATTAAGGTCAAGAGGAGACAAAATAGAGAATAGGGAAATTGCATCTCTTTAAGAAAACTGCCATTAAAGTTTCTTCAGCTGAATAACTGCAGATCTTTATGTAACCACCAGTGTTGTGAGTCCGAGGTGTATAGAGGTCATTGCATTCATATATAAATACAACTGTGTTGGTAAAGATTTGTTTCTTTCATATCTCCGGAGGAGAAAAGGACGGGAACCTTTAAATTGTTACTTTATTAAATGTATAAATCTTTTGGTATTGCAGTCACTTCTATCAGAAACAGAACACAGGTGGACATGTTATGATGCTTGTTCAACAGTATAAAAGATCAAGAAAACCATTATCTGACACTTCATTTTTGCCCATCGACTTTTTATCTTGGACGGACAAGATTTTCGTTTGATAGGACGATTTTTTTAAATGGAGCACTGGTTTATGGAGCTGAAAATAGTTTGATGCAGAAGCAGAAATGAGTGTATTTTACAGAAATTGTGGTTATCAATTGCAACTAGCTGTGGCCAAAAAAACTCAAGTTGACCGATTTGCACATGAATTGAGTGTTAACTGCCTGCATAACGTGAATAAAACCCCGTGGTTAGAGAAGATCAAAATTGTGATTTGGCAGCTTTGCCAAAGTTAGCCAATAAATTAGTTTTGTTCTGAATTAATTCTGGATCTCAGCAGAACCGTATACAAATGCACTATATAGAAATTATATTCTAGGTATATCGCACCCCTGCCTCAATCAGATTTTTTGGGAGGCAACTGTTATATCACACCAGTTGCAATTAGCTGTTTCAATGACGTTTGTCCCTCTGTATAGCTGCGGTATCTCAGCAGAACCGCACCCAACTGCTGCATAATACAAATGCACTATAATATACTTTCTATGTTAGAAAGTATATTATAAGTATATTACATCCCTCAGTATATCACACCTATCGATAACACACCTATACCAGTACTTAAAAGGACTTTTGTGGCCCTATTAGCTAGCGTTTGGTGTCTCTGTACTCTATGACAGCCTGTCCCTGCTCCACACAGCAACCTCTCCCTACACTGTCAAAAAACAGAATGTAAAATGGTGGCCAGATCGGGTTTATTTATAGGGTAGGGGGTATGTCCATGTGCTGAAACGTCTCAATTGGCTGTCCTGTCGCACCTGATGGATGTGTCATGGGTCAAAGTTCTGCACAATGCAAAGAATATAGCGCCGGCGGACATCGCCATAGGTTCGCCTGTTCAGCCAACGAGCAAAGTTCGCCGCAAAACGACCGCCGGGCGAACCGCAAGGCCATCTCTACCCACCAATGCCTGATGCATCAGACTAGATCATCCATGGTGCCACACCAACACTGACAAAAGAGACCGGTTTCTTCTGGCTACCTGCCTCAGCTACTATTTTGATGCTACCAGCCGCCTGATGCCACACATCTGATGCCAAGTGTTCCTTCTTTCACCCACCATCTTCAGCTGGTACTGGTATTGCCACCCACCTCCACACTATGTCACCTTTCCACCCTGTGGTCTCCTGATGCTGCTGCCACCTTCACACTATGTCACCTTGCCACTCTGTGGTCTCCTGATGCTGCTGTTGCCACCTCCAAACTGTCATTGTGCCACCCTGTGGCCTCCTCCTGATGCTGCTGACGCCGCCTCCACACTCTGTCATAGTGCCACTGTAGCCTGCTGATGCTGCTGCCACCTCCACACTGTCATTGTGCTACTTTGTGGCCTCATCATGTTGCTGCTGCTGCTTCCACACTCTGTCACTTTGCCACTCTGTGGTCTTCTGATGCTTCTGCCACCTCCACACTATGTCACCTTGCCACTCTGTAGCCTCCTGATGCTGCTGCTGCCACCTTCACATTTTCATTGTGCCACCCTGTGGCCTCCTCCTGATGCTGCTGCTGCCACCTCCACACTGTTATTGTGCCACCCTGTAGCGTCCTCCTGATGCTGCTGCTGTTGCTGCTGCCACCACCTCCAAACTCTGTCATTGTTCCACTCTGTGGCCTCCTGATGCTGCTGCCAACTCACCACTATGTCAAAGGGCTGACATCATCATTTATTTGACCCTTTTTAAGATCTGTCCGAAGGAAGTAAAAATAAGACGCACAACAGATCCTGTCTATATAACAGCTGTAAGTCCTGCATGATATGGGCCCTATTTTGCATCAGAATTGACTTATGGTTTGGTAGCCAAAAGCAGGAGTGGGTACAAAACAAAGAAGACATGCAAATATTCTATTCACGTGTCATCTCTGTTTTAGATCCAGTCCTGTTTTTGGGGGGGCTTTAGCAATACTGATGGGTTACTGACCAAATGGTGACCGAGTGAAGGCAGATGCTCCACAGACAGGATACATTTTTGGGGGGTTATTGTTCTGATGGATCAGAGGAAGGGCAAAATAATCAGTGAGGTCAACACAAACTTTCTGCTGACACCCTCTCCACTCTGTTGGGGGGGGGGGGGCTCTACTTGTATAAGCATTTAATAGAACAGGTTCTGTAGAAATCTATGTAGAATTAGTGAGTTGGTGTAAAAGGCGTGTGCTTTTTCACGCTATAGTAGGATCTTGGCCTACAACATTGACCTGTAAGGCTGAGTTCACACTTGAGTTATTTGGTCAGTTTTGGCCCCGTAACTGCCCAAATAAGCGAAGTGTGCAGTGATTCTAAGAGCGACGCCTGTCATCTACATGTCATACTGACTCACAGTATTGTTTCACTACCACAGCAGACTCCCTATGTGTGTTAATGCAAGGCACAGTGTTCTACACCACTATAAAGGCTCTCTGCAGCCAGGAAATAGACGTTTTTTAACGCGACCGACCACAAATAAATTCGGATTTTTGGGGAAACTTCAGCAAACTGGCCAAAACAAATTTTTGAGAAATTCGCTCATCTCTAGTCATTACCATTCTTATTGAAGGAAGTTCAGTCACCAGCCAGGAATATAAAACTGTTCTTTGGTCGCAAAATGAGCCAAATTAAAGATAATTAACTAGACTTTAAACCTTGAATGTCCTACGTAAATTTTTTTTTATTAGTTTATACATCCATACTTGTGACTGATTTACAGGAGATCATGCAGCAGAAAAAAATAATGACTAGTCAGTGAGCTTATAAATTAATTACAGACACAATACAGATATAAATACAGTGAAAACAATCCACAGCCCTGGTTTATATTTGAATGAGGCCTTAGACATGGAGAGAACACAGTAAAATGCTGCGGTTGCACATGGCTGCGGTAACCAACATTTCCCAAAATACATTTTTTTTCTTTTGAATATTTCCATTCTGGTGTTTTTGTAGATGTGTAATTTCATCATGTTACAATTTTTTTTCCATACCTCCCAAAATAAAGGCCCGCTATCTTTGTCCCAATTACCGTTCAGCATTTTGAATACTAAACAAACACGAGATTCTGGGACTTTAGCATCAGCCCAGTTCACAAAACAAAATGAATATTTCTTTTTTTTCCTGTTGTTTTATATAAATAGTCTAGAGTCCAAAGAACTGGAATTGCCAATTAAGCAAAAAACCATGACCAGCTGTTTATTAACACCCCCAAGGTTCAGGGGATTTGGAAAGTATGCAGTTTGCTTTGTATTCATTTAAACATGGAAACACCTTTATTGATATAATGGCCAGTTATAATTACTTAAGCTATTTTTCCCTTTATCTGCACTCACGGGCAGGAAGAAGCTCGCCATTCAACAAAACCTTGGAAAATTAGACTTAATTCAAGGTTTTGTGTCTTCTGCGGCATACAAGATTACATCTGCAAATTGTTTTGAGGAGGAAAATATTCAGACCTAAGAAACAGCTCCAGGGCCAATATAAAATGAAAAAGCACAAACAAAAAAATAATAAAATAATGACATGAAGTTAATTTATTTCACAGCCATTCATTTTTATGTCAGAGCCTTTAGTTTTGCTGTACAGTGCAGGGATTTTATCTCAGACCTCTGAATTCAGGTCAGTTCATAGTCAGAAAAAGACACATGTTTATGTAGTCCATACTATTATCCCTTAGTGTTGTCCCGAAGGAAGTTGAAAACTCTCTATGAGATATATACACAAACTATAATTAAAAATACAAGAATTGCACATCTACATGCTATAATTGATCTTTTGCTAAGAATAATTTATCAATATGAACACGAGTTTGTTTGTATACGATCTGATCAAAACACATACGCCCACTCACCACATCACAGTGACCTTTTTCAGGCAGGTCCTAACACTACTTTGATGCAAAACCAAATGGCGACTACTGTCGCAGCTCTGAGATACAGTTGCAAAAAGTTGAAAAATCTTTTCATTCAACATATTCTTTAAACATGACCCCATGTCTTTTATTATGCAGTGAGAAAAATGTGAACGTCTGTGTTAAAGATTTCTCCAAGAGCAAATTAACAAATGGTGTTTCAAGGAAAGGATATTGGAAATCTGGGTCTCATATAAGGCTGTTTGTATCTTTTCTGATCAGAATGCAAGGATGTCATAGATACTTTGCCCCTTAAATAAAGTCACACAAAGCCTGGTTACAGACAAATCAGTTCTTCTCTAGAAAGACTTGACAGTGTGAACCACCCTTGAAAGGGAAAATCCTTCAGAAGATGTGTTAAAGAATAACAGGCATGAAGCTGGCAAGTTTGCAAGTGAAACCTGGGTGTATATCACTCCACAGATAGGCCTCATGCATACGGCCGTGTTCCGCGGCCGAGAGCGGACCGTGGAAACCTGCCCGGGACTCCTCCTGACAGCATAAGCGCACGGCGTCATTGGTTGCTATGAAGCCGTGCGCTTCATGCAGCCTCTGCTGTACAGTAATACACTATACTAGTGTGCATGAGGCCTTATACAAATTAACACTCTGGGCATTCTGTTAAGATAGCTCCAAGAGAACAATAGGCAATACTAAATTTGGTGAGAAAGAACCCAAAAGGCCTACAACCAACGCTACAAAACCTTATCCTAACTGTGAAGCATGGTGGAGTGGGCATCAGGGTTTGGAGATGCTTTGCTTCCTCTGGTCCTTGACTCACTGAGGTCATTGAAGGAACCATGAATTCCAGGACTTCAAGGTGAAGAGATGTTGGGTAATGAACAAGACAATGACCCAAAGCAGACAAGTAAATTAACTAAAGAAAGTTTGATAGAAATTGTTCAGTGTTTTAGATTGGCCAAGTTAGAATCATGACCTTAAGCCTAAGGAGATGCTGTGGGATGACCTGAAGGGGGTGTGCACAAAAGGTATATCAGACATATTGATGAACTGAAACACATTTGCAGGAGAGGAATGGGCCTAAATCCCCCCTCAAAATTGTGCAAATCTTATTTGCAGTTACAGGAAACACTGGGTTGAGGTGATAGCTGTGAAAATGGCATTTACAGGTTATTGAATTCAAAGGTTCTCTTACTTTTTTTCTCTGCGCTGTGGATTTTTGCTCAATGTGCTAAAAAAGTGTCTGTTATTAGATTAGTTAGATTATCTTTGTTTATTAAAGACAATAAGAATGGATTTTATTAGTAATCAATGCTAGTAATTCTAAATAAGTCACTTTTTCTTGCAACTCTAGTTGCCAATTTCCTTTAAAAGGTATTGAGACAATCAAGACCCTAATTGATTGACAGAATGCAATATCCCAGCTAGGAGGATTTTGAATTGAGAGGCAGATAGCATACACCCTGCTGCTCCAATTCCACTAAAATGAGGAGTTGAAAGCTCTCAGTGGAGCACTGGGACTCCTCCGTTATCATCATGCCAGCAGTTGGGCCAGTGTGTCGCTCCACAGCAATGGCAGGCTTGAAGTGCTCACCACAAGGCCTCCATAAATGATCCCAACCATCATCAGAACAGAACCTGGATTCTTCACTAAAGACAATACTGTTACAGTCTGTAGCAGTCCAGGTTTATCGTTCATGACACCACTGCAAACAAAGGTGACTGTGGCTGGCTGTCAATGGCAGGACATGTAATGGGTGCCAAGACAACAAATTTCTTCTGCTAAGCACCTGGACAGTTCCGGGCAGAGACAGGGGTGTGTAATGAAGGAGCCACCTGTGTCTGGATGATGGACAACAAAACTGTGGGAGCTGCTTGTGCTCGTCAGTGGATTAAACGATCCTCTGTACCAGGATCTGTCTGGGTCGTGTATGCGCTGTGTCTGCATGTCCTCATGTGACCACTGCTCCCACCTAACAGCTCGGTCAGAGGGGCCTGGATGGCAGAAAATACATTGAAATTACCATCCTGCTTCTCTCAGACTTTGAGAGGGGGCGCATCAACTGTCAACTGACCAAAATGTCTGAGTGCGTCATTGAAGCATGTCTAGCAGTCAAAGATTTCTTATGAAGAGGTACATTACCCAAAAGTAGCTTCTTCAAGCCATTTTTTTAGAACAGTCAGGGAAGCACTTTCACACCCTTGTGGCAATTCCCAGTGTCTAATCAGACCACACTTGTAATCATTTACATATCTACCTGAGGCATAACTGCATGCAGACTATTGCAGCAACACAACATTTGTATGTGGGTGCATTATTATTATTATTTTGTAAATGAGTGTATAATGGTTTTATTTCAGAGCCTTGAGTAATGATTCATAATACTGAGTTTTTAATCTTGCACTCCAAAGTTCTTCTTTTCAGAGTGCTTAGATAAGTAGAACAGATATGAGATTTATCAGAGTCGTAACATAAAGAAGATAGCTGTGAGATATTTTATTGGTTGGCCACAGGTCTCCGTCATACAGACCACTTCAAGGAATTTACTTGAGAATCTGGTGCCCAACTCTACTTCAGGGTCTCTTCTCTACAATATCCCTGATCTGCACAATAACTCTAGTTACTGGGGAGCATCTCCGCGTCTTTTCATGTTTTACACCCATGCCAGTAAATGTGAGTTAGCCTATAAAAAGCTTCATGTTTCACAAGACAAATATTGCTCTTTGCATTCACGTTCCTTGCACTGTGTAAACTGCAGCAAGAAATGAAACGCAGTTTTAGTGACCCCCCTGGGAACTATAAAGGCTATTTCTGTGTCTGAATCTTGCTGTTTAATTTAATCATTTATTATATTAATATTCAAATGGGCTGCATCTTATTAGCTACTGCAAAGATGCCAGTACATTTGAAATAAAAAGCTAATTATGCTTTTGATGAGATGGTTTCTAAAGACTTTTGTACATTTTTGCTAATGGAGCAGCTCATTTAAACATTTTTTTTATATATTTTTTTTGCCATAATCAGCAATTTTCCTGTAATACCCTGAATAACGTGCTAGCCAGGTATGTGGACAAAGTATAGACATTTTCTAAGCATGAAATTAGAAAGGCCAAGAAATGTGTTGGAAGGAGTAATATATAATCCAAACATATAATCGCATTTATTTGTATTTTTTAAGTAGCTATGATAATTTTTTATTGTGTTTAAAAATACGTAGTCCGTTTAGTTGATCAGGTAAGATTACAGTTTGAATATATACTGTGCATAGCTCAATGATGTTTGGTTAATATGCTGTGCTCCATTTTTGCTTATCACTCCAATGCCTTACATACCATATGCAGGGAGGGCACAAACCATGCATCCCTTGCAGTTATATTCCCTGAGATTATTGTTCATGGATCAGATTTTAATAATGGATGTGCCGAGTTAACCTGGCCGTACTTGCAAACTCCCAACACTAGGTTCATTTTAAGGCTTTGTCCTTTTTCAAAACCACAGTTTTTATTCTGCCAATGCACCTAAAATATATTCTATAACAAAAAAACTTTACAAATAGTCTTTATTATAAATTTCCTACTATCTCGGGCCTACAGCATCTATGCAAACTAATGCATCTCCACAGTAACAGACTAGAAATAAACCTTGTGCAGTCTGATGCTGTAGTCATATTCCCAGCACATACAGAAGGGGTATTTCAGTAATAACAAATGAACACCTATCCACTGGATGGGTGATAATTACTAGACTATGGTGGTTAGTCCAATCACTGGGTCCCGTTCCCCCTGTCTGAATGGATCGGTGGTTGACCATGTGTACTGCTGCTGTATTCCAAGTCTAGGGGATTGACAGAAATAATTAAGAATTCCTTCATTAGTCCCAAGACTTTGAATGGAGCAGCAACATGCATGTTTAACCAAAGCCTCATTCAAAGGAGGTACACAGGACGCCTCCATTCTGCTGATCAGCATGAGTCCCATTGCTCAGACCCCCCCCACTTATCTTTAGCAATTATCACTTATTCAGTGAAAAGATAATAATTTTCTATCATCAGCAAACCGCTTTAAATGGGTTGTCCCACAAAAAATGTTCTACATTTTTCGAACCAGCCTCTGGATCTGAATACTTTTGTAACTGTATGTAATTAAAAACTTTGTATAGCCACTAAGTTATTCAACTAAATAGTACAGTGCCACCTGCTGTTCTTTTCCTTATTTTTTTTATCCTCCTCAGTGAAATGGTTGCACATGCTCACCTCCATCCGGCATTATGTGCTGGGAATTATATGGAGCCAGCTGGTGCGGTGAGCCAGCTCCATACACGGTGGGTGCCGGCTGTATACAGCAGGCACCCAGCTGCAATGAAGGGGGAACGGTGATTACCCTAAATGCCGTAATTTAACCCCTCAGATACCATGTTCAACAGCAATCGTGGCATATGTGAGGTAAGGCAAAGGGATGCGGCTCCCTCTGCCTTCAGATTGGAGCCCCCACTGTGAAATTGCAAGGCTCTGATCCGTTACTGTGGATGCCTGGGGCCTGCTGAAGTTTCCCTGGGCTGTCATAGCAGCCTCCCTGCTAAGATGTGCACGAGGAACAGCTCCGCAGGGCGCACATCAGAATCCTATTCACCCTAAAATTTTCTGTATGGTGAATTCTGTAATGTCCCTCCAAAAAATTAAATAGCAGTGATCAAAAAGTTGTAAGTACCATAAAAATAGTATCAGTAAAAATAAAAAATAAATAAAAGTTATGGCGGTCTGAAAATGGCGATGCAAAGAAAAATGTAGATTTTTTTATGGTTTCTATTTTTCTAAAACTAAATTTGAAAAACTATACAAGTTTGGTATTGTCGTAATTGTATTGAGCTGCAGAATAAGGACATTATGTCATTTTTAGAGCACAGTGAACACACTAATGTCAAAACCTTAGCGGAATTGTATTTATTTATTTTTATTTTACCCCACAATGATTTTTTCTTCCTGTTTTCCAATACAAGACATGGTTAATTAAATGGTACAATTAAACAATGTATCTTGTCTTGCAAAAAATAAGCCCTCATATGTCTATGAGAATGGAAAATAGAATGTGGGGAGGAAAAATCAGAAATGCAAAAATTAAAATTGGCCCGATCTTTAAGGGGTTAAAGATAAACCTGTCACCAGATGCAATCTGCAGGTAGCAAGTTATAGAACAGGAGAAGATGGGTGCTATGCAACAAATAGGGGAAGTGGCAATCACGTGATCACCGGGTGTCTCAGGGCCAGAGCAGAACTCCAGGGCCTTAGTAGACCATGACCATCTCTGCCTGTGTGCGATCCCCTACTGGGGGCTGTTTTCCCCTGTAACTGGGGCTCCTGTGGATGCCCCAGTTACAGTTTAACCCCTTAGGGACACAGCCTTTTTACACCTTAGGACCAGGCCATTTTTTGCAAATCTGACCAGTGTCACTTTAAGTGATGATAACTTTAAAACGCTTTGACTTATCCAGGCCATTCTGAGATAGTTTTTTCGTCACATATTGTACTTCATGACACTGGTAAAAAAAGTAAAAAAAAAATTTTTTTTTGCATAAAAAAATGTCAAATTTACCAAAAATTGGGAAAAATTAGCCAATTTCAAAGTTTCAGTTTCTCTACTTCTGTAATACATAGTAATACCCCTAAAAATTGTGATGACTTTACATTCCCCATATGTCTACTTCATGTTTGAATTATTTTGGGAATGATATTTTATTTTTTGGGGATGTTACAAGGCTTAGAAATTTTGAAGCAAATCTTGAAATTTTTCTGAAATTTACAAAAACCCAATTTTTAGGGACCACTACAGCTCTGAAGTCACTTTGCGAGGCTTACATAATAGAAACCAGCCAAAAATGACCCCATTCTATAAACTACACCCCTCAAGGTATTCAAAACTGATTTTACAAACTTTGTTAACCCTTTAGGTGTTGCACAAGAGTTATTGGCAAATGGGGATGAAATTTGAGAATTTCATTTTATTGCCTAATTTTCCATTTTAACCAATTTTTTCCACTAACAAAGCAAGGGTTAACAGCCAAACAAGACTGTATCTTTATTGCCCTGACTCTGCCGTTTACAGAAACACCCCATATGTGGCCGTAAGCTACTGTACGGCCACACAGCGGGGCGTAGAGTGAAAGGTGCGCCGTTTGGTTTTTGGAAGGCAGGTTTTGCTGGACTGGTTTTTTGACACCATGTCCCATTTGAAGCCCCCTGATGCACCCCTAGAGTAGAAACTCCATAAAAGTGACCCCATCTAAGAAACTACACCCCTCAAGGTATTCAAAACTGATTTTACAAACTTTGTTAACCCTTTAGGTGTTGCACAAGAGTTATTGGCAAATGGGGATGAAATTTGAGAATTTCATTTTTTTGCCTAATTTTCCATTTTAACACATTTTTTCCACTAACAAAGCAAGGGTTAACAGCCAAACAAGACTGTATCTTTATTGCCCTGACTCTGCCGTTTACAGAAACACCCCATATGTGGCCGTAAACTACTGTACGGCCACACAGCGGGGCGTAGAGTGAAAGGTGCGCCGTTTGGTTTTTGGAAGGCATGTTTTGCTGGACTGGTTTTTTGACACCATGTCCCATTTGAAGCCCCCCTGATGCACCCCTAGAGTAGAAACTCCATAAAAGTTACCCCATCTAAGAAACTACACCCCTCAAGGTATACAAAACTGATTTTACAAACTTTGTTAACCCTTTAGGTGTTGCACAAGATTTAATGGAAAATAGAGATACAATTTCAAAATTTAACTTTTTTGACAGATTTTCCATTTTAATATTTTTTTTCCAGTTACAAAGCAAGGGTTAACAGCCAAACAAAACTCATTATTTATGGCCCTGATTCTGTAGTTTACAGAAACACCCCATATGTGGTCGTAAACCGCTGTACGGTCACACGGCAGGGCGCAGAAGGAAAGGAATGCCATACGGTTTTTGGAAGGCAGATTTTGCTGGACTGGTTTTTTCTGACACCATGTCCCATTTGAAGCCCCCTTGATGCACCCCTAGAGTAGAAACTCCAAAAAAGTGACCCCATTTTAGAAACTACGGGATAGGGTGGCAGTTTTGTTGGTACAAGTTTAGGGTACATATGATTTTTGGTTGCTCTATATTACACTTTTTGTGAGGCAAGGTAACAAGAAATTGCTTTTTTGGCACCGTTTTTTTTTTGTTATTTACACCATTCATCTGACAGGTTAGATCATGTGGTAATTTTATAGAGCAGGTTGTCACGGACGCGGTGATACCCAATATGTATACAATTTTTTTTATTTATGTACGTTTTACACAATAATTTCATTTTTAAAACAAAAAAAATGTTTTAGTGTCTCCATAGTCTAAGAGCCATAGTTTTTTCAATTTTTGGGCGATTATCTTAAGTAGGGTCTCATTTTTTGTGGGATGAGATGACGGTTTGATTGGCACTATTTTGGGGTGCACATGACTTTTTGATTGCTTGCTATTACACTTTTTGTGACGGAAGATGACAAAAAATGGCATTTTTTACACCGTTTTTATTTTTATTTTTTTACGGTGGTCATCTGAGGGGTTAGGTCATGTGATATTTTTATAGAGCCGGTCAATACGGACGCGGAGATACCTAATATGTATACTTTTTTTTATTTATGTAAGTTTTACACAATGATTTCATTTTTGAAACAAAAGAAATCATGTTTTAGTGTTTCCATAGTCTAAGAGCCATAACTTTTTCAGTTTTTGGGCGATTATCTTGGGATAGGGTATGATTTTTGCGGGATGAGATAACGGTTTGATTGTTACAATTTTGGCGTAGATGCGACTTTTTTGATCACTTTTATTACCTTTTTTGGGAAGTAAGGTGGGCAAAATTCCAATTTCATCATAGTTTTTAATTTTTTATTTTTATGGCGTTCATCGTTCGGGTAAAGTAACATTACCGTTTTATAGATCAGGTCGTTACGGACGCGGCGATACCAAACATGTGTAGGGAATTTTTATTTTATTTCATTTTTAATCAGTGATAAATGTGTTTTTTGATTTTTACTTTATTTTCACTTTTTTCACTTTTTTTTTGACCCAGACCCACTTGGTTCTTGAAGATCCAGTGGGTCTGATGTCTGCATAATACAGTACAGTACAATATATATTGTACTGTACTGTATTTTACTTACACTTTGTCTGAACAGATCTATGCTTTCAGCACAGATCTGTTCAGAACCATGGACAGCAGGACGCCTGAGAAGGCGTCCTGTTGCCATGGGAACCTTCCCCGTCTGCTCAGTAGTGTTCAGAACTGCGCAGACGGGGAAGGGTAAGGACGGGGCTTGGGGGGCTGCCTGGAAGCTCTCTCCCTCTCCATTCGGGGGACTGCAAAGGCACAGCAGCCCCCCGATCGGAGAGGGAGGGAGCTCCCTGAGCTGTTAACCTTTTCCATACAGCGGTCCGTACGGACCGCTGTATGGAAAGGGTTAAACGGCTGACATCGCATCACCGATGTCAGCCGTTTATACCAGGGTGCCAGCAATGTGCTGGCACCCTGGTATACCCACTAGACGCCAACGATTACGCAATGGGAGGCGGGCGGGGGATCGCGATCCCGCCTACTGCACCGCCCGCCTCCCGCACCGCCCGCAACCCTCCCCCTGCACCTCCCACCGTGCTCAAATAACTCAGGGGTGCAGGGGGGAGGGATACTGGACAAAATTTTGAATCCTAAAGTTTCTGATCCCCGCGGTCAGGGACCGCGGGGATCATAAACTGCAGAAATCGCAGCAAACCGCAGGTCTGAATTGACCTGCGGTTTGCCGCGATCGCTGACATGGGGGGGTCACGGGACCCCCCCGCGCATTTAGCCTAGGTGCCTGCTCAATGATTTGAGCAGGCACCGGGTTCCAATCACTGCCAGCCGCACGGCAGTGATCGAAAATGCACAGGGCGTACATGTACGCCCTGTGTCCTTAAGTACCAGGGCACAAGGGCGTACCTGTATGCCCTGTGTCCTTAAGGGGTTAAAGAGTGCAAAAAAAAGCATCAGTGTCTTTTAGTGAACTCTTGGGGGACATATTAAAAAATAAATTAAAAAATAAGTAAAAACAAAAAAAAACTACATAAAAAAGTCCACGTCAAACAAAACTGTTTCCATAGTCGCTCTGTGCAAGCAAAACTATACATACAGTATATATCAAAACAACTGACACAAAATAGGGAACTCCCAGCAATAATTTATTTTGTATATTTAAAAATAAAAGCTGCAGTTTGAAAAGAAAATTACTTTAAATAAAAAAGTTTGCCATCTTCCCCAAATTAAACCTAAAAAAGAAAAAATAAAAGGCCGTAGATGTCAAGTAAAAAAGCTTGCAAAAATTATTTTGGCAGTCCAAAATGTAGGGTCACTAAACCAACACGTGCGCTGAATAACGAAGAAATGCCTGGTCATGAAAGGGTTAATGAAGATTATTTGGCAGCGGGGCTATTAGGCAACTTCAAGTAGAGCATGGATATCACTGTTCTATCTCCTACAGCTAAGGCATTGCTTTGAGACAACTGAAGTCGATGTGTCCACATGGATCCATTCAATGCTGGATATTTATGTGTATAAAGCTGTGACTGCAGATGTCTATGCATGGCTTATGTAAAAATAATCCCGGGTGTCTATTTTCTTCCTCTTTGCATACTAGAAAACTCTTCTTTATGAATTCCCATTTACAGTGCAGCTGATCTACTGTAGGAGTGCGGCGAACGATGTTTTGCCCTTGGGCCTTTATTTTATTATGTGACGTGTTGTGATGTGCTGTTATTAGTGTCATATAAATTGATATAAAAGGTTGACATTCTTGGTGGCATAACACAATCTATTGGGTTATTAAAGGGTAATAAAGTCTACTATATATCGCTCAAAGCAACTCTCACTTCCCTCTGTGAAAATCATTAAAATGTAGAAATATTGAAAAAAGTTGCAAACTTCCATAGATTCCACCTACAAGGCATATATTCATTTACTATGGTATGCAACTAGTTTTCAGGGTTGTGGAAATGCTGGGACTTTCTCCTGCAGGAGCTGTCCAGTGTGCCCCTGTGATCTACAGTATGTCAGCCCTTTAAAGAGGGTTTGAAAGGTCCACCAGACAGGCTCTGGAAAAGTAATGGGCTGTTAAAGTACCTGTAAAGAAATCCATACCTACCTTCTCAGCTGCAGTATCCCGGCATGGCCCCACTGCACAGCGGACAAAGCCTTTTGTTTCCAGCCCCATCCATTGCATATTTTATGTGGACTGCGGCTGCCTGAAACAACTGATCGTTGGGGGTGCCAAGCGTCGGACCTCCACCGATTCTATATTGAAGACCTATTGTGATATATAGTGATCTATATTGAAGACCTATTTGTTATTATCCTTATTTCTCTGTCCTCGTGGTCGCATGTGCTCAGTTTCTATTTTCAACTGCCACCAGCCATATCTACTGTTAGAAGCTGTGCGAGTTACAGGGAAAGAGCCACAGAAGATAGTTAGTATATGCCCCCTGAGCGGCAACAGAAAGGACATGCTCACCTGAGCTGCAGCAGAAAGGACATGCTCACCTGAGCTGCGGCAGAAAGGACATGCCCACCTGAGCTGCAGCAGAAAGGACAAGCTGTCATCCCGAAATAAATCTAGTAGAACAATTGGAGTAATGAATGGGGAGATCTCTGGGTCCATGTGAGGTGCAGGGCTGGTTCCAGCTTTGTTAGAAAGATGGTCATGTATAGGGGAGTAGCTATAGGGGAAGCGGCTGCTTTGGGGCCCAAACTCAGAAAGGAACCCCACCAATTCTATATTGAAGACCTATTGTGAGGATAATTCATCAGTATCTAAGTCCCAGAAAACCACTTTAAAACTGGACTTGCTCTGTGTAGATAGAGGATGGGCTTTCAGTATTGCAATATATTTACTATTGCTGCAATCATCTATTATCTACCTATCTATCTATCTATCTATCTATCCATCCAATAAAGAAAATAGAGCAGCACAGTAAAAAAACAAAACAAAGATGGAGTGCCAGCGGCTGCAGACGTTACCAAACCTCCACGCAAGTAGAAAAGAGGGGATTCCACGGCACCTCCAAATAAAATGATCTAGTGTGTCCTTTATTCACCCATGCGGCATTTTAGTCCTCTTAATGGGACTTCTTTCAAGCAATATTTATCTGTCTATTTATCTATCTATTTCGTATCTATCTACCTGGAGGTATTAGCAAATTGTTTATCGTTATAAGGTTGGAAAAAGTTAGGAGGAAGAGGGTTAAACCCCTTGTTCCTACCCACTTGGTAGGAGTGGGCTGGACCTGCTTCCTGTCAGGAGGGGGACATCCTGTGTAGCTACAGCGTGGAGAGGGAGCAACCTGCAGAGCTCCTGCTCCTGTTACAGATTTCTCCAGAGGGAATGACTCCAAATTGCTCTCAAGTAAAGGTTTGAGAGTCAAGACAGCAGAGTCACCTGCTACTTCTTCACCTACAGATACTGCTGTAGGGTGAGGGAATACAGACAAGACATCCATCATCAAATAACTACTAGGCCAATATCATTACCTCCATATCCTTACTGGTGCCTGGGAAGAATTGCGTCAAAGCCTGCTGCTTCTGTATGTATTTCAAGTGTTACATTGCACTTAGTAAGAAATACTTTATTACATTTAACTGTGGCCTCATTCTTCAGCACTATATTCCACTGCAGCAATCCAATTTCAATAATTCAGCATCTCAGTAGCTCTGCATTTTTGGAATTTCATTGTAAAATATTTTTAGGTTGGTGGTCTACTTCAAAATTGCAAGTATAGGAGGCAGGTAGACTTGTTTGTGGTTGTGTTTTCTATATGACTGTCAATCTTTTAAATAAGTAATTTTATATATTTAAAGGGGGTTGCCCCACAAAAATATTCAGCATTTTTCAAACCAGCACCTGGCTATGAATATGTTAGTAATTGCATGTAATTAAACATTTTGTATAGTCACTCAACTGTTCAATAAAATGTATCTGTATAGCGCCACCTGCTGTTTGTTATTTTCCTTATTTCTCCGTCCATTTCCTATTTTTCCTATTTCCTTATTTCAATTTTCAACTGCCACCAGCCATATCTACTGTTAGATGCTGTGCGAGTTACAGGGAAAGAGCCACAGCAGATAGGATATGCCCCCTGAGAAGCAGCAGAAAGGACATGCCCACTGAGCTGCAGCGGAAAGGAGTCCCCGCTGAGCTGTTAGCCTGAAATAAATCTAGCAGAACAATTGGAGCAATTAATGTGGAGATCTCTGGGTCCATGTGAGGTACAGGGCTGGATCTAACTTTGTTAGAAAGAGATTGTCATGTACAGGGGCTTAGCTATAGGGGAAGCGGCTGCTTTGGGGCCCAAACTCAGAAGGGACCCACCCAGGAGGAGGACTAAAAGATTTTATCGTCATGGCCCCCTCAACAGTATTACACAATGACATTATATACAGTAACTCTGTAGGAAATGGATGGTGGAGCTGCCTGGCGTTTGAGAGAGCAATCTTGACTAGCCACAGGAGTGGGGGTTGCACGGGAGGAGGGGGTTGCAAAGAATTTTCTGGGGGGCGGGGCATTCAACAATTTGGGTGGGGCCCAGTCATTTTTAGTTATGCCACTGGTCATGTACTATATAATGTCAGATTTTTGCATCAATCATGGCATAACCCGTTTAAGTATATGCAAGGTTTGTGCTTTATTCTTATGAAGACTTGAGTGGGCGCACGTAGTAAATACAAAATGAGGGTTTTATAAAGAAAAAGGCTAGCAGTCTATGAACATACTAAACTGACAAAATACATATAACTGTGAGCATCTTCTATCAATATATTGGTGTGTTTATCTGTGTACTGTATTTGTATATGCATTACATATATGTGCTTCTGTGTGGCATGTATATATCAGGTCACAAGCTATTTCTCTCTGTGGACAGAAAATGCAGAATATTCATTAAAGTGGCTCGATAATTTCTGCCAAGGCTCCCTCCTCCTCATTTCTTGATAAATTTCCCCCCAACCTCCGCACTGAGTGTTTGGCTTTTTTTTCCACCATATGCCGCCTTAACAAAATTACTAAAGATTTCCTCTCCCAATCCTCGCCATTTTCTCCCTGACCTCCGATTGCCCTCTTTTTCACGAAATAATCATGAGAAATATACGGCAATTAGATTTTGTCCAAAGGCAACGAGTGTATTTTTCACCCAAACGAGATGATGTTGATGTATCAGTGGCAGAGCTGTTCTAAAGGCAGGAGAGCGGCAGCTGGCCACCTATACCTTGGCGTGTCTTTACATTTTAGATAAAGCAACGGGAAACCCTGTGTGTATCATCCCCTCATTATTCGGATGTTGTGTGATCAGTGATTCAGCGCACACGATTCATCAACGAGACATTTGCACGGCAGACATGTAAGCTGCTGTCTGCCTCTTCAATCTCACTGACAGGGCAAAAATACTGATTTATAGTAAATCATTAAAATCTGCTTATTATTGCATTGCTTGTTCCACTTGAATCCCGCATCCGATCTGCATCGTGTCTCAGACAATTTTATACCAAACCAAGCAGTGATCTCCATCATCGCAGAGAGGTAACGCGCCTTCTCTCTTTATTAAGGAATGTCGCTTCTCTTAAAGGAGACTAATTAAACGCGCAGGCAATATTTTGCTGGACTGCTCGTATTAAAAGATTAACAACAGGTGGCAGGAAAAAATGGTAACGCTTAGCATTGAGGAAACAGAACGGGTGAATTAGCGCAGATGTATAGGCCGCCTTTATAACTGTTTTATGGTCATAACTGTAATAACATGCGGTTGTGCTCTTTTCCTTCATTTTATTCTTTTTCAGACATTATGCTGTGCAGTTCAGTGCCAACTACTGCTATCCATTGTCAGCCATTTCAGGCTGAGGAGTGGCTGACTGTTATATTTTTCATTAAGATGAGTGACCGAAACTTCTTGCTCACCCTTTCTCCAGGGCTAAAGCTGAACATAGCATATGTGGTATATATATGAGTGCTGGGAGTGGGGGTGGCAGCAAGGCACTTTGCCTGGGCCAAAGAATTCAGATACAGGGTGAGGACAATCACTGAACACCCCAGGGCTCTGGGATGTGTCACAGCCTTCTGTTCGAGGTATAAACCAGTAGTTCCTCCTGATGTTCGTCTCCAGTGGAAGGGGCGGAATTGGCCATAGACCCTACAGGGTACACCTTCCAGTGGGCCAATGTCTACGGGGCCGCTTGAGCTCTCCTCATGACTGTCAGCCAGGTAAGTAATGATGTGACGCTCCCCTCCTGAGTTGACTACTGAATTCAACTGTATTGCCATCCTGAGGCAACTGGAGTAGGAGGACAGAACGTGGCAGCTGGCACTAGCCACCACAGAGGGGCAGTTTTTGGGGCAGTATTTTGTGCAGCACTGTGGCATTTGGCTCTGCTGGGGTGGTATAATGTACTGTAATATGGTATTGCTGGCCCAGTCCACTTGTGTTGGCCCTGCCTTTTGTCAATTAGACCACACTACAAAATGGGGACACTTTTAGTCTTTCCAGGGCCACTTTAAAGAGAGTCTGCCTCCTACATGACATGTTTTAAACTGATAACATAGCTCTATGGGACGCAAATACATAACATTGATGGTACCTTGGTTTAGTTTTTGAGAATCTCCAAAGCACCAAAAACAAAGTTTTAAAGATAAGTAAATTAGCTGTGGCAAATACCCAGGGGTAGTGATGGACAAACATCGTCCGGGACGGTTCGCGAACACTACGTCACGAACGCGATCAAATGTTCGCGAACCGCAAGTTTGTGGCGGGCCCCATTCTATTTAATGGCAGGCGAACCTGAAAAACCTTTAGCTCATATTTGCAGCCACCAAATACTTAGTAGAAGAGCACAAATAATCACACAACATGGACAGTGACATACTAGACCGGGGACAATGACAAAAATTCCAACAAAAAATATGAATCTTAATAAGGGGACATTATTATGCATCTTAAAGGGAAATTCTCTGAAATGTGCCCTGCTGGAGCCTAGAAAAAATCTATTTGAGGCCACAGGAGTACGGGCCTTCACCTGACAGAAAAGAAATTGCGATTATGTGGGTCGAGGTACATTATGCTGTCACTGAATAACAATTTTACTGTAGCCCACTTTTTTTTAAACTTTTTTTGGGGGGGCAACTGGTATATCACACCAGTAGAAATTATTTGTTATAATAGCGTCTGTCACTATCTGTAGCTAAGGTAACGCAGCAAAACCGCAAACAAATGCTTCACTACCCAAATGCAGTATATAGAAAGTATATTATTGGTATATAACACCCCTGCTTCAATCACTTTTTTGGGGGGCAACTGGTAAATTATACCAGTAGAAATTATTTGTTCCAATAGCGTTTGGCACTCTATGTACAGGGCGGCGCTCCATATAGGGAAGGGGGGGCAATTGCCCCTGGGTCTCCGAGTCCTTAGGGGCCCTCAAGCCCACCGCTCGACACTGTCCCGAGCCTTTTTTTTGTGAGGCCTCGCGCTGGTGGCAGCCTCGCTCTGGCTTCGGGAAGGGGGCCCGCTACGGCGGTGGCGGCAGGTCACAGGGAGATGAACACTTCCATTGTGGAAGCGTTCATCTCCATAGTCATCTGTAACGCTGTCCTTAG
This sequence comes from Bufo gargarizans, assembly GCF_014858855.1. Lineage (NCBI taxonomy): Eukaryota > Metazoa > Chordata > Amphibia > Anura > Bufonidae > Bufo > Bufo gargarizans. The sequence continues at coordinate 115,157,922 of NC_058089.1, forward strand.
GAAAGCGATACAGATGTCTGTGCTGTGGGGCAGGGGAGGGAGATGCGCCTCCCTTCCCTGTTCCTCTGATAGGCTGCCTACACAAGGCCTGCAGCCTATCAGAGGCCGGTGCAGACGGCGCGATGACATCATTGCGCCGCCTGAGCTGTACAGCGCAGGACACAGGCCGGAAGAGGACTGCATCACTGTGTGATGGAGGTAAGTGTTTTTTGTTTTTATACCAGACTTTTACTGGCACATGGGGGGAGCGGGAGGCACTTGATACTACCACATTTGAGGGGGGGGGGTTTGGCACTTGATACTAGCACGTGGGGGGGTTGGCACTTGATACTGGCACATGGGGGGGGTTTGGCACTTTATACTGGCACATGGGGGGAATAGAGGCACTTGTTACTGGCACATGGGTGGGTTTGGCACTTGTTACTGGCACATAGGGGGCATGGAGAGTCACTTGTTACTGGCACATGGGGGGGCATGGAGAGGCACTTGTTACTGGTACATGTGGGGGGGAGAGAACTGCAGAGACGGAAAATGGCGACAAAATGATGGTCTGGTCTGAAGGTCTGAAAGGAGAAGACGAGGACAGAGAACATCTACATCAAAGGAGATGTCACTGGATGTAAGAGGTATGTGGCGCTGTATTTCTGTAGTGATGGGGGGCGTTAAAGTCAGCAAGTGTCGTGTGTGGGGGGGGGCCCTAATTGTTTTTTTCCCCAGGGCAACATTTCACCTAGAACCAGCCCTGTCTATGTAGCTGCAGTATCGCAGCAGAACCGCACACAGCTGCTGCAAAATGCAAATGCACTATAATATACTTTCTATGTTAGAAAGTATATTGTAATAAGTATATCACACACCTCTATGTATCACACCTATCGATAACACACCTATACCAGCCCTTAAAAGGATTTTTGTGGCCCTATTAGCTAGCATTTGGTGTCCCTAACAGTCTGTCCCTGCTTCACACAGCAACCTTTCCCTACACTGGCAAAAGACTGAATGTAAAATGGCGCCCAGATCAGGTTTATTTATAAGGTAGGTGGTATGTCCATGTGCTCAAACGTCTCAATTGGCTGTCCTGTACCACCAGGTGGATGTGTCATGGGTCAAAGTTATTCACAATGTAAATAGAATATGGCGCCGGCAGACATCTCCATATGTTCGCCCGTTCGGCAAACCACGAACAAGCAAAGTTCGCCGCGAAACGACTGCCAGGCGAACTGCAAGGCCATCTCTATCTAGGGCTAGCAAGTTTTCTGCAAGTGCCCAATGCTCCCTGCCTGCCAGCCCTGTACCCTCTGTTCATAATCCAGCGCCTGCAGGCATCACCAGTACATTGTCCACCGTGAGCAGAGGAATAGTGATATGCAGTGCGCAAGCGCCAGTTAAGTAACCAGTAAGGCCAAGTTCACACTTCAGTTATTTGTGAGCCAGCTGCCGGTCAAAAACACAGAATAGCTGCAAATCAAATCATTACATTTGATCTCTGAGTAGGCGTCACTACTGGTTTTTGCTCACAATAACTGATGGAAATAACTGACAAAATAACTGGTCAGCCTAACCTGTCCATGCGCACTGCATATCACTATGTCTCTGCCCATAGAGGGAACACAGTTTTAAAATGGTGTTCAATAGAGATGAGCGAATCGAATTCCACGAATTTCAGGATAAATTCGATTTGCCTAGAAGCCGAATTTCCTTATGCTTCGTGTCAGCAAATCGATTTAACCTGAAATCGTATATAAAACAAAAAAACATCTAACTTTCCTCTTGCATTTGCTCGCGACAGGCTGCCAGTCTCTATCTTGCTTGAAGATCTCGGACAAAATCCTGTGCAGCGTGAGATTACATCATCACCAGCCAGCGTGATGACGTAATTTCGAGTCTCACAGGATTTCGGCAAAGATCTTAAAGCAATATGGCGGCGGCCAACCCGTTGCGAGCAACAAATGGAGGCGGTAAGTTTGATTTAAACTTTTTTTCTGTGTTAATTTTACACTCAGATGCCGCGATCATGTATGAACGTGGCATCTGAGGGGTACAATGATGGGGGCGGAGCTATCGCAGCTCCCTGTCATTGCACCCACTACTTATAAAAAAATGCGCTTCGTGACTAATTACTTTAGTAGTAATTCATCACGAAGCAAATTTTTTTGTGAAATTAGGCAAATCAGCCGAATTGAACTTTTAAGAAATTCGCTCATCTCTAGTTTTCAAGTTCAAAAATCAAATCCCGAAGTTATTGATTCCAATGGGTTCTGGCTGTGAAAACACCCAAAAATAGGACTATTCAGTAACCATCAAAAGAACGGCCATGTGAATACTCCCATAGACTTGAATTGGTCTTGACAAATGGCCATGACCCAGGAAATATCGGAATATAAATGGTGGGAGATAAGGTGATATTTTGTTTTACTACTTTAAAAAAATAAAGATAAATTCTTTGCATCACCATTTTTTTGCCATTATTTTTTATATTTCTATCAACTGAGCTGAATGAAGGCTTATTTTTTGCAGAACAAACTGTAGTTTTTAGTGGCACAATTTTTGTGGTACGTGTGACTTTTTAACTCAATGTTCTTAAAAAAAAATTGTGCGGACAAGGAGACTAAAAAAATTGCAAATCGCATGTTTATTTTTTCCATTACGGCATACACCGCACATGAAAATCTATTTTATATTTTAATAGTTCAGACAGTTTCGGAGGCAGCAACACCTGATGTGTTTATTTTTTATTGTTTATTTTTATATGTAAAACTGGAAAAGGGGTTCATTTTAACTTTTCATATTTTTTTTAATATATTTTTTTTTAACTTTTTGCATAAAAACATTTAACCCCCTTAAGGGGATTAGAAACCTTAGATCTTTTGATCCCTTGTTCCATTCATCCCAATAGAGATTCTATTAGGGTGAATGGGATTCTGAAGCTCTATTTGCTGAGCTGTGCCTCGTGCACAGCTTAGCAGGGAGGTTACTATGAGACCTGGGAAGCCTCAGCAGTGCCAGGTTGTCATTGTAACTGATTGAAGTCCTGCGATTTCACTATGGGGGCTCTGAATGAAAGGCAGAAGGAGCCACATCCCCTGCCTTACCTCACAGATCCCATGATTGCTTTTGTGACATCTGAGGGGTTAAATGACGGTGTTTGGCGTGATTGCCGTTCCCAGTCAGTGCAGCCGGGTGCCTGTTGTATTATACAGCCGGCACCTGCCGCGTATAGAGCAGCAGCCTGCTCCATACAAACCCTTAGGCCCCTTTCACACGAGCGAGTTTTCCGTGCGGGTGCAATGCAGGAGGTGAATGCATAGCACCCTCACTGAATCCTGACCCATTCATTTCAATGGGGCTGTGTACATGAGCGTTGTTTTTCACGCATTAGTTCTGCGTTGCGTGTAAATCACAGCATGTTCTATATTCTGGGTTTTTCACGCAGCCCTGGCTCCATAGAAGAGAATGGGGCTGCGTGAAAAACGCATTGCATCAGCAAGCAAGTGCGGGTGCGATGCGTTTTTCACTGATGGTTGCTAAGAGACTGTTGTTTGCAAACCTTTAGTTTTTTATCAAGCGCGTGAAAACATGCATCAAAACGCATTGCGCCCGCGCAGAAAAAACTGAACAACTGAACGCAATCGCAGACAAAACTGACTGAACTTGCTTGCAAAATAGTGTGAGTTTCACTGAACGCACCCTGAACACATCCGGACCTAATCAGTCATGCTCGTGTGAAAGGGGCCTTACACATTATCGTGCATAATGCGTAAAGGAGTTAAAGGGTTAGTCCTACAAAGGACATATATGATCTATACATGATACAGTAGGTGAGCAATTTATGGTAGGTTGGAGTACCACTGCTGGGACTCTCACAATCACTGAAATGACTGCAGGGAAGAAGAGAGTAAATGGAGTGGTGGTCACACAAGTTTCCTGCCATTTCATTTCATGTCAGTTGAATGGCAGTTAACATTTATGGAATGTCAATCAGCTGGAGAATGAAGTCTCTAAGAGCACAAGTTCAGTCAGCTCAGCCTGGATCTCCCACTGAGATGTTCAATGTGTGCAACGTGAGTGCAAACACTGTGTGTGGAAGCCAAACAGGTTTACAGTGGTGCCCATTACAGTTTTGGTGCAATTTTGCTCTTCGATTTTAAATAGGGACTTACTAATGTATTGTGATTGTCCATATTGCCTGCTTTGCTGGCTTGATTCATATTTGCATCACATTATACACTGCTCGTTTCCAAGTGTTTTGTCCAACCTGCAATCCAGCAGCAGCAACCATACTTGCACACTATAGGAAAAGGCTCTGGTGTCCAGGACCGTGGGAGTTTGCATAGTATAGTCTGTAAGCATGGCCACCACTGCTGGATTGTAGGTTGGTCGTAACCAAGGCATCGAGCAGTGCATAATGGAAAAATGAATCCAGCCAGCAAAGGAGGCAATATGGACAATCACAATACATTAGCAAGCGCCTTATATTAACTTTGTCTACATGACAAATGTATTTTGCTGAAGTGACATAATCCCTTTAAGCGAAAACCAACATGTGATCCCAGACAGACAAAGCAAAGGGTTCCATGTCATTACATAGATTAAATGGAATAAAGCTGTTACTAGAACAAGAGAAGTACTTAGATATTCTGGTTACATGTAAGTTAAGCAGCAGTGCTCAATGTCAAGGAGCAGCTGCAAAAGCAAATCAGATTTAAGGTATGGTCAAATCCACAGCTATGCCACATGTAAACATACCCTTAGGGTATATATAAAAAGAGGGATAAAAGCCAGTGATCCCAATGTAATATTGTTCCTCAATAAATCCCTTGTAAGGCCACATCTCAAATCTTAGATTTAGTCTAGGGCTCTACATTGAAAAACGATGCAGTTGAGCTGAAGAGAGTTCAAAGAAAGCGGCTAGGTTATTAAATAGGATGGGGAGCGTCTCTTATAATGAGAGGCTATAAAAACTTGACGTGTTCAATACATTTGTATAAATTATATATGTGGATAATACAAAGAAGTGACACAAGACTTACTTAGTTCCAAGGACTTTGCAAAGGTTCATAGGACATTCATCATATGTGGAGAAATGGCTATTTAGACATCAATGTAGGAAAGGGTTCTTTACAATTAGAGCAGTCAACCTATGAGGTAGAGGTAGTAATGGCGGCTATGTCAGTGTGTAATAAAGGACGAGATGCTTATCTAAACGCAAATGGCACTGAGGGTTACAATGAATCTAATGCAATATAAATGCTCTGAGAAATTTTGAACTTGATGGACCTGTGTATTCCGACCTATGTCAACTTTCAGGACGTGGTCCCATGTTGGCTACATTAAAGCTTTTGAAAAAGTGCCCTGTGTGAGCAAATCCTAAAGCTAAAGGTAACATACATAATAACATAGTAACATGTAAGGCTGATAAAAGACATCTGCCCAGTTCAGTTCAGCCTATTATTCTGCAAAGTTGATCCAGAGGAAGGCAAAAAATGTTGTGACGTAGAAGCTAATTTTCGTCATCTTAGGGGAAAAGATATGTTTATACATGGTTAGTAGATCTCCCCCTAGCCATTTTTTTCTAAACTAAATAACCCTAAATGTTATACTCTTTCTGGGACCTGTAGTCCACTCAATCCATTTATTACTTTAGTTGTCCACTTTAGCAAAGCTGACGTGGGTTGAATGTGTTTTTAGCGCACTGGGGCCCAGTACTGTACACAATCCTACATGTGCGGTCTAACTAATGATGTGTAAAGAGTGGTAGAACCATGTTCTAGTCATGTACATCTATGCCCTTTTTGATGCCTCCCATGATCTTATTGGCTTTGGCAGCTGCTGCCTGACATTGGTTGCTAAGGTTAAGTCTGTTGTCAACTAAAATTCCTACACGTTTTTTTCCAAGGTGTGGGGCTCGTTTATCTGGAGCTGTAAGAAGAATGCTATTTACAGGACCTTTCCTGATGTTTAAATTGGAGAAGGGGCCTTTCAGTCACCCCCTATTACTGAACCCCTAATACAAGCTGCACCGGTGACATCTGGCAGTTAGCCAGCTGTATGGGATGGTTTAAATCCTCAGTAACACCATTTTAGTTTACATAATCAAAACACTTGGCCTTTTCATTTGGCTTTTCTTTTTGCAAAATACTTTTATATCAGCTTAAATAACAACAATGCTACCACAAGCAGAGCATGGAATAATGCAGGCTAATGCGAGAGATCGTATAAATAAGATATTGATACTGTATGCTGAAAAGCAAGGGGGGTGGAAGGGAGAACGAAATGAGGTTTGATCAGGAATAATGGACCTATCCATAGGAAGCTGGTAGTGAGCTTTTCCCGGCAGGGAATCACATCAAACACTGAGCATAGCATACAAGAGGCTGCTTGCTCCACAAAACCAATGGGTACTTGGTGTAATAAGGGAAACATTAATGTCTCTTCCCTAACTACATATTCTTTCCACAGCATGCCTTCAGATTTATCTTTTACCCATTAAGGGTAACCCAAGACTCTGCCTGCACAATAACAGTTGTGCATCTTAAATCCTTGATTACTTCCCTCCAAATAACCCACCATTGAGCCACCTGCTACTACTGCGAGAAGGGTTTTTAATTTTATTTAAGTGAAAGCTGGTAGCCTTCTCCTATCCTGGTAGAAATTCAAGTAAATGTTGACTGCTATCTGCAAACAGTATAAAAGTCTCTAGCCATACACATGCCAGTAAAAAGAATACACTGTAGGTGGTTTGGAAAACGATTCTTGGGCGAGTGTATAACTGATGATGATAGACTGCGGAGGCAACCGGTTATTTCTATCATGAACCTCACGTTCAGGCTGTGATGTCTAATCTGGACCTTGTAGTGGATGTACTATCCAAAAGGCATCAAGAGGCAACATAGGAAAGTTAGTCTTGTCAAATCTGAGGCTAAGTTTGTTTGGGAATGCCCCTAGCATTTTTAACGTTGGACAGGTTGTGGCAACTTGTCAATGTTCACTTCCATTATCTTCTGATATAGCATTGAAATACTGTGATCTTTGGTCGCTTAGTGTGTTGTATGGCCAAAGTTGTCACGCAGTCCTGCCCAAGGGCTCCTGCACATGATCCCTATCTGTATTGCAGCCCATGGACCACGAATATATATACCTTCTGAGTGCATTGCACAATGTTCTGACTCCTATCAATAGAACTGGCTATTCTGTGCTGTCAGTTTTCTGAAGATCGATAGAAATGAATGATCTCGTGTGCTATCCACAAAACAGGGAAAATATGGTCATGTGCATGAACCCTGAAGCTAACTGCAAACAAAATATTAGATATTAACTGGCCCCAGTGCTATAAGACCCAGGAGCTTTTCACCTCTAGTGTGAATGCATCTTAAAGGGGCTCTCTGCGAATTAAGAAAATTTAAATAATTAACTATGACTTTATTATAAATATATTCTCAAATACCTTTCATTAGTTATAATGGCTCATTTTGTCTAGGTAGCGAACATCAGGAGAAATTAAATGGCCGCCATCCTATAACTACACACAAAATCTGTCCTAATCACACAGCAGGACAAGTGACTGCACAACACTGAGGTAAAGAGCTGCCTCATCCTCCTCTCTGCTCTGCTTGTCAGGGGTTATCCTGAATACATTTTAATACGATCTTCAGCTGAATCTCTATAGGAATGGAGTTCATGAGGAGACATGAAGTACAGAGAGGAGGTGGGGATATGGCTAATGAGCAGCAGCACTTGTATGGAGTCTCCATTACTACAATCTGTACTGTCCATCTAATGAAGACTGCATACAAGTGCTGCTGCTCATTAGCCACGTCTCTCTGTACTTCACGTGTCCTCATGAACTCCATTCCTACAGAGATTCAGTTGAAGATCTTATCATCTGTATTCAGGTTTATAATCCCTGACAAGCAGAGCAGAGAGGAGGATGAGACAGCTCTTTAGCTCAGTGTTATAAAGTAACTTGTCCTGCTGTGTGATCAGGACAGGTTTTGTGTGTACTAATAGGACAACGGCCATTTTATTTCCTCTGATGTTTGCTCCCTTCTTATATCCCGGAGAACCTCTTTAAGATTCTAAACTAAAGTTCTCTGTTGGGGGCCCTCCTCAATGTTTCAGGCTGTTTTCAGACCTATGAAAGCATTTGTTTCAACTGCAGAAGCTGTGTGGCCAAAAACTGAATTGCCAAACCCCAGTGACTGGAACACGGGATAAAGATGGGGTCCTTCTGCATGTGAGAAAAAGCCTTAAAAGTTAAATCCACCTAAAAGATATTATGGGCCATTAAGCAAAATTTTAGGCAGTAGACCACATTGGTGAAGTCCCCAAGGTCAGATCTCAATTTTCCAAACAACATTCAAAATAAAGAGTCATTAAAATGACTGAACAGGCACTACAGTATGTAAGAGATTTCCAGTAAGTGATGCCAACGGGATTTGATTGCTTACCAGAGTTCCTCAGCCCCTTCATACTGGAAATCAGTGGAGGTTAAAGATCACAGACTTCACCTATATGGTCTTAGGGCATATATCTGGGCCATGAGATTTAGTTTTTGGCTCTTTTTCCTGTTCCCTCGAGTCATATGCCCACTAAAACTCATCAATCCACAAGATAAAAAGATTACAATAAAAATAATCTGGACTTTTGCTATTACATAATACATGTAAACACATAAAGGATATTGAAGTCTAAGACCTCATCGAGAAAAAAAAAGGTAAAAAACAAACAACCACCTTTCAATATTTCCAAAGTTTGGACATTATTTATAGTGACCATCTTTGTTCTCTGCCATAATTACATGGTTTAATGACTCGTGATGATTTTCCTCCTTGACAAGCCCACTCAAAGAATTGTAATTGTGTAAATGGGCATTTTCTTCTGTCTGTCATCCATTTGTTTATGACACAAAAGGCTATTTGCTGATATCCATATGCACGTTAATGCAGATGAAATATTTATGGTATTTCCAAGGCTCTTTAGTGGTGTTCATTCTAATGATGATTTTGCTGCTAATGGGAACATGGCCCCCATAGACTATAAGAATGGGTGTCTATAGCATTTATGAAGCTGAGAAGACACCAAGACGGAACTGAAGATACAATGTAAATGAAACTCTAAAAGCATGTCTTTACAAAGACGGCCCAGAGGCTTTTATGTGACTAACTGTGCTTAATTTAAATGACTTCTCTTTTACCACTATGCGTACAAGTGCTAGAAGAGTTTGCCACCCTCAGATCATTTCAGTATATTAGCTTATGCCTTAAAGAAAGTATTCACACTTCTTTATCTCTCTATATTGCCTGCTTGCCTATTAGCATGATTTTACATTAGCAATGGTTTCCTTCACTGCTACGGGATATGACATGGGGGACAATTCTACTTGTTCATATAAAAATTTGGGCAAACAAAGAGAAAAGAGCAAGAAAATATGCCAAAAATCACATCTCATTCCACAACAACCATGAGCATGTACATGGACTGAATCCTTTGAGAAAGGTTTTCTACCAGATTGTGAGACATAGCTGATGGAACTCAAGCCCATTCAGCCACAAAAGCGTTGTACATATCACATCTGGCGCACCAGTTCTTCTCAGTGCTGCTGAGTGCAGTTCAGGCTACTTTCACACCTGTGTTCAGGTGCAGATCCGTCTTGTATCTGCACAGACGGATCCGCACCTATAATGCAAATGCTTCTATCAGTTCATAACAAATCCGTTTGCATTATTCATAAAAAAAAGTCTAAGTCAAAACGAATCCGTCTTGACTTACATTGAAAGTCAATGGGGGACGGATCAGTTTTCAACTGCACCATATTGTGTCAGTGAAAACGGATCCGTCCCCATTGACTTACATTGTAAGTCAGGACAAGTCCGCTTGGCTCTGCATCGTCAGGTGGACACCAAAACGCTGCAAGCTGCGTTTTAGTGTCTGCCTTAAAAGCGGAATACAGGCGCAACGGAGACCAAACGCAGCCAAATTGATGCATTCTGAACAGATCCTTATCCATTCAGAACGCATTGGGGCTGAACTGATCCGTTTTGGGCCCCTTGTGAGAGCCCTGAAACGGATCTCACAAGTTGACCCAGAAAAGCCAGTGTGAAAGTAGCCTTAGGCTAGTCAAGGTTTTCCAAACCAAACTTAGCACACTATTTTATGAACCTTGCTTTGCGATGTAACCTTGCTTTGAAATGCAAGCTGAACAATTAGTATTTCTCTTTAACTGAACAAAGGTCAGATACATTAAAATACAAAAAAAAAAAAATGGTGTCTTTTAATCTATCACCTTGCAAGTGGATTTTAATGTATAAAGTATGAATACAAGATGGATAAATATGCTCCATTTCAGATTTTGAAACCAAAATATACTCCGGATTTTGAAAATAGCCCAAATTCAATATAAAAAGGAGGGATGATCATTATGGCAGGTTACCACTGAGGAAGGGGCCAAGTGTGGGTCCCGAAACGCGTATGGTTGATACCTGTCTATCCAAGAGAGACTTTTATGAAGTTTAATCCTTTACTGGACTTTTTTGGCTAGCCAAACGAACATTCCATTTGGAAGGATTTGCCCTCAAGCTCACATCTCGTGACACAGCATGTGATACACCACAGGTCCTATTGCTGAGGACACGGACATACTTTCTTATCTGCTCTGCTTATTGGGAAAAGAAACGAATACGAAAATCGTCTTGAGAGGTAATCGTGGTATTGGCAGTCCAGGCCTAGTGGGACGCCACAGAGAGCCGGACTCTATGCCGTACCACGTTGTGTTATAGAACGAACATTTATGCTAGTATATTTGCACATGCTGTGGTTGAGCTCTTACAAACTAGTCAAATCACATTTCCGGTCTTCTGAAGAAATACTTTGCCTTTAAAGGAATATACCCATTGAAAAGGGGACCATGTGTGTAACTGAGGACCACCTTGTGATATCAAGTGCACAAAATACTATTTTATTTAGAGCAAGACATTATATCTGCCATCCTATATACACCTGTATGTGCCTGCAGTAACATTATTTCTATTTTTCGAATTTGCAGTGATTACCATCAGGTTCCCTAATAGTTATATATGTTTTAGGATTTATTTTTATTTTTATTATAAATTATTTTACCTTGAAATCTGGATGTGAGTGCTCGGTCCATACTAGCTGTTGTGATATCATTTTCATTGTTGATGTGGTGGATCAACAGGACTTTGTAGCACCTTCCTTGTTACTGTATGGGGAGCCAGCATATCCGTTTCTTCATTAAAATACTTTAGGTTTGTTTTGAGCCAGAGAGGATTTACTTGATGTAATGTATATGTAAGCAATAGGTACTGCAGAAGAGTAAGAGAATTATCAGATGACATTTGACTGATTAACAAGTATGTGTGTTTTAAACAGATCATCTACACTTGGAACTACTTTGGCTAAAATACTGAAATCATAATGAGCGATATGATAATTTATCATCCACAGTACTCTGCAGATGGGATGAATTGTTTTTGTCTTTGGACTTTAAGACCAAATGTGTAATGTATGCACCAGCTTCAGTTGCAGTGTGCCATCTTGGGGGTGGATTCCATCTAGATTCTCCCAGGAAGTTCAACTTCCTAGAAGAGTCCAAGGCATCGCCAAATTGGAGCAGCTCGCAAAAGGCTTGCACACTGAAATGTTGCTGCTATTGGCTTAGGCTTCGTTCACATCACCTAAACGGTTTAGGAGCAGGAGAACAGAAAGGACGGAGAAGCCACATAACTGAGCCAAGCGGAGCCTAAGGACCCCATAGACTATAATGTCGTCCGTTATGTTTCCGCTCAGAAGATGATTTTGGAGCAGAGACGAAAGTTGTGCATGCAGGACTTTTGTCTCTGCTTCAAAATCATCTGAGCGGAAATATAACGGACCCCATTATAGTCTATGGGGTCCTAAGGGCTCAGTTTGTCTCAGTTATGTGCCTTCTCCGTCCTTTCCGTTCTCCTGCTCCTAAACGGAGCAGGATAACAGAAAGGCTGAACGGTGATGTGAACGAAGCCTTAACAGCTTTTTTTGTGTACATAATACTTGATTTGGTTGGTGCCTTGTTCTCTTCTTGCTAGTTGGGCTCTAAAACCATCAAAAAACTCCTAATTAATAATGTAAACACTCTTGTTAGGAATAAAGAGCGTGAATAAAGAACATTTTGCCTAGATTTTTTTTTAAATAAAAGCTGACCTCTGAATTATCTTAGTTCCCTACATGTTTAAGAAATACTGGGTGACAATAACTACTAGCAACCATTACTGTGACTGTAAGGTTTTTTGACCAACTTTTCATAGGCCATGATTAGCACATATGGTTTCATTGTAGTTCTAGGATTCTATTCTTGAACAGGAGTATGTCTGATATTGTCTGTAAACAGCAGTTTTCTCCAATCTGGCTTGCCATGAAAGCCCCTTAAAGGGGCTGTTTGCTATTTAGGCTACTTTCACACTAGCATTGTTAGAATCCGGCAGGCAGTTCCGTTGCCGGAACTGCCTGCCGGATCCAGCAAACAGTATGCAAACGGACATCCTTTTTTCAGGATCCGTTAGTGTAATACCGGATCCGTCTCATCTGGTATCAACCGGAATAACGTATCCGGTATAATTTTTTTTTCAAAGATCAAAAGTTAGACCCGCTCCTCCTATATCCCGGCGCATGCGCAGACCAGAAAAACTGGATCCAGCGATGTGACAATTTCCGGAACACTTCGTACCGAATCCGGTATTAATACATTTCTATGTAAATTAATGCCGGAACCGGCAAGTGGGGTATTGTTCTGGGATTTTGGCCGGTCAAATACCGTACAAGGGACAGAACGGAAGACATCCTGATGCATACCGAACAGGTTGCTTTCCATTCAGAATGCATTAGGACAAAACTAATGCTAGTGTGAAAGTACCCTCACTATTGATCACCTATCCCCAGGATAGGTCATCAATATCAGATCAGTGGGGGTCTGAGTCCTGGTTTCCCCGCCAGGAGTCAGAGCACTGCCTTCTCTGCTCTGCTTACCTGCTGCCACAGCAAATGATGATAAAGTGATTTTCCATTTTTGTGTTTTTTACTCCCAGTCCCTGCCTTCTTGGACCCATAACTTTCTTTCGGTTCACATAGCCGTATGAGGACTTGTTCTTTGCAGGACAAGTTGTAATTTCTAATGGCACCATTTAATATTGCATAGGATGTAGTGGGAAGCTGGAAAAAGAATGCAAATGTTGTGGAATTAGAAAAAAAATATACAATTCCGCAACAGTTTTAGGGGTTTTGTTTTTTACGGTGTTCACTATGAGGTAAAACTCAGCTGTTACTTTCATTCTCCAGGTCAGGATGATTACAGCAATACCAATTTGTATAGTTTTTAATAAACCCTTGAAAAAATTATTTTCATCACCATATTCTGACCCCTAGAACTTTTTTGTTATGTGTACAGAACTATGGGAGGGCTGATTTTTTTGTGGGGCGATCGCTACTTTTCATTGATACTATTTTGGGGTATGTATGACTTACTGATCACATTTTGTAAAATATTTGTAGAAGATGAATCGATAAGAATACAGCGAATCGGCCATTTAGACTTTTTTCTGTTTCACCGTTTGCCGTATGGAATATTTTAATAGTACAGGCATTTTGACATGCAGCAATGCCCATTATGTTTATTCTTTTATTGTTTATTTTGATTTCAATTTTGGAGAAGGTGATTTTTTAAAACATTTTTTTTTTTTTACACTTTGTAATATTTCCCCTAGGGAACTTGAACAAGGATTGCTGGATTGCTTCTCTCATCGAGAGACTTACACTATGTTCCTATGGAGCCGCGTCATAGGCAGGATCTCCATAGGAACCTATGTGCAGCAGCCTCAGATCATTAAGGATGACCGAGACTGCCACACACATCATCCAGCTCCCCCAATCCTTGCTAGTGGGAGTTGGTACACGCTCAGAAGCGGGCACTTCTGGGTTTTTTGCACTCCCAGATGCCATGGTCACATTTGAACATAGCATCTAAGGGGTTAAATGTCCACGATTGGCATTATGCCGATCGTGGACATTAGCGATGGGTGTTTGCTGTGTGAAACAGCAGTCACCTGGTTGTTTGGCACCCGCTCCTCTCCGGACCAAGTGTTATGTTTAAAGACCCAACATGTGACACACTATTGTCACATATCGTGAAGGAGTTATTACCAGTGTGTCAAATTTTACACTGAAATATCTGCAAAGGTTTTCAAATGTTATGGTTTCTTTTTCCATGCTTATGATTTATAACTTCCTGCTTTTTTTTATTTTTTTAATTCAGTGGAGCTTCCAACCGGTAGGAATAAAAGGTTGGGAACTTCTATTAAACAGTAGTGTGAAACCGGCATGAAGCACTAGAACAGGGGTCAGCAAACTCTGGCACTCCAGCTGCTGTAAAACTACAACTCCTAGAATGTATGCTTGCTTGGCTGTTCTCGGGATTCCCATAGAAACTGGGAGTTGTAGTTTCACAACAGCTGGAGTGCCGGTGGTTGCTGCTCCCGGCAGTTTGAAAAAAAAAACAAAAAAAAAAAAACATTCCATCGATGCTTGCAATCTACAGGGCAGGATGAATTCTTTAATAAAAGGTGAAATGTCACGGGGTAGAGTCACGGGTATAAAGATAGCGCGGAGGTGCACCCCCTGAGCTGCCACCCGGTCGCCTGTCCCTGCCTACTTGCACCACCCGCCCTAGGTGACGAGGCGCAACTGGGCGACAGTCCCTGACCTGAGTAAGTGCAAGCAGAGAACATAGAGACAGCAGGGAAGCGGACAACCAATGAGAGGTAGCACTAGAGCGGACAGAGAGGTGGAACAAGCAAGGTACCACCAAAAACAGAAGGGCGAGGCTGGTCAACTAGCCGGGGTCAGTCAAGGAGGTCACGTCAGTACAAGAGAAGAGGCAAAGACAAAATCCAAACGCAAGCCGAGGTCAAAATCCGAGAGGTAGCATCAAGGTTCAGGGAGCAGGCAGAACAGGTGTCAGGAAGCAGATCAAGGGTCAAATCCAAAGGTAAGCTAAATAACAATAATAGTACATAGCCTAAGGGACCAAAATCACAGGCAACCTGTAGCCAGCAGGTTGCCTGTATTTATAGTAGGGAGTGAGGGTCATGTGACGTGGCCAGCGTCACATGACCGACAGACAAACAAGTCGAGCACCGAGTGATCAGCTCGGCGCTCAAGGCAGACCTAGGAGCAGGGAGCCTCCCAGCTAGCAAAGCCGCCCTGGGAACAAGGCTGAACACAGATCCTCGCTCCCGAAGCTAAGCAGCAGGTCTGCGGCTGATGGGAGACAGAGTGCGCCTTCGGCGCCCCGTTACAGTGAAACTAACATATGAGATAGACTCATTACATGCAAAGCGAGATATTTCAAGCCTTTATTTGTTAAAATTTGGATGATTATGGCTTACAGCTTATGAAACCCCAAAGTCTCAATTTTGAGGTACCCTTTCCTCAGGGGGTATGGATTAATTAGATGACTGGAGTGTGACACTTAAAGCCTAGAATATTGAACCTTTTCACAAAATTCTAATTTTAGGCTGCATTAATGCAATTCCTTTTAATTTGCATTACTGAAATAAATGGACTATTGCACGATATTCAAATTTTTCGAGTTTCACCTGTACATTCATTCATACCTATTCCTTCTTTTTTCAGCAGTTGAATGCTTCTTGCTGCTATCCAAAGAACCTTTAAGAGCAGAGAAGACCACAGAGCATTTAAATCTAAGTGTTACAATGCTTCCCCCACCTTCTCCTTTATTCCTCATCATTATCATTCTTTAGGATGGAATCATGAATACGAAACTTTCCCGAAGAGTTTTTCCTTTACACTTGCAAGTGTTTTTCTGAATGTAATTTGCAGGCCGACTGATAAGTATACAGCTGCCAACGTGATAATTGAAGACCACCTGGGGCCAGAGCCTGAGTTCTTTCACAATTACTACTTTTGAAGAATAATTTGCAAAATAATGAGTCCATCTAAGGATAACTAGCGGTGGAATAAGTTTTTAAGAGAATAACTAACAAGTTTATTATGCTAAATTGTTCCTTGGAATCGGCACTGATGAAGGATGAGAGAGCTTAATGGATTGGAGAATTTACATAGATGCATCGTTTATGACTTGAACAGACCCCTGTACATGAAGGCATCTTACATTTTGGGGTCTGAAAATTAGACAAAGAATAAAAGATAATGTAACCCCATGTCGCTCTCATTTTAAATCACTTCTCCTGCTTGAGAAGTTTATAGGTGAGGAGAGCCCATGTCACCCTCATTGGACCTCATCTGATAAACCTACTGCTCATTGCATCAGATTATAGGCATCATATTTAGTGCAGGTGAAATAAAATTAATATTGATTTAATTGGTTGCTATGAGCTACTCCATTTATCGTCTGCATTCATTTTCATAAATGAGGCTTGGTGTGTCTAAAATATGCGCCTCTTTATTATGAGCAATATCACATTTGTATTTTTTCCTTCCACTACCCCTGATAAATGATGATGATGATAATCAGCACTGTGGTATAAAACAGCCAGTGGTCAGCGCCATTAAAACATGCAGAGAAGCATTAGTGGCCGTTATAGCAAAAAATCCCTCTTTCCTTGCAAATATTAGAGATGATGAATACTTTCATTCAGGCGCTTCGATGACCAAAAACACTAGGCAAAACTGTAAGCACCATAGGCTGCTGGTTAGGGGACATACAGTGAGTATATTACATCCACAAGCGGCTGTAAGTTAATTATAAATATGTATTACCCATTAATGATGCACCGATATACAGCAGCACTGCACAGACCAGGCATCCATAATGAACTCTGCATCCACTAGGGCAGGGGTGCACAACCTTTTCTGGTTGGGGGCCACATTGTCAACCTGAAACAATTCCAAGGGCCGAACATAATCTTTAAAGGGGTATTACCAAGTGAAATACTATATTTATGGCATATTGAACATACAGTATATATTCTAAATGTCTAGTTTAACTTCTAGGACTCCCATCTAATGGGACAATACATGAAAGATTCATGTGAGCAGCCACAAGAAATAGACATACATGTCTGCTACCAGATGGCTGGGGGCCGCATAGAATGGTATTGAGGGCCGCATGTGGCCCCCGGGCCGCAGGTTGTGCACCCCTGCACTAGGGGCTTGAATATATTTTTTCCCATATCAGGCCAACCCATATATGAAGGTGATTTTTGTACTAAAGTAACCACTCTAGGAATTTATATTTGGAGTATGAGAGCAAACCAGAGAAATTGCAGAAAACCTGGCGCAGCAGGTTTGTGTCACTAATATAAAAATAATAAAGCACTATTAAAAAACAAAACAGATCATTATTAGGCCTCATGCACACGACCGTTGTTTTGGTCCGTTTTTGCGGCTTGGATGCGGACCCATTCACTTCAATGGGGCTGCAAAAGATGTGGACAGTACTCCGTGTGCTGTCCGCATCCGTTGCTCCGTTCCGTGGTCCATAAAAATATATAACCTGTCCTATTCTTGTTCATTTTGCGGACAAGAATAGGCAGTTATATCAATGGCTGTCCGTACCGTTCCGCAAATTGCATAACGCACATGGACGCCATTCTTGTTTTGCGGATCCGCAATTTGCGGACCACAAAACACACAGCGGTCATGTGCATGAGGCCTTAGGAAATGAAATGTTGATAATATGATTTGGTATAAACAAGGGTTATCTATGTATAATATTATAATAAATACGTAGCTGTCTGGTCTCTTTGGATCTCGTCACTGCCTGAGGAAATTTCGGACCTTCTGAAATACAATTTTCCCCCCCTTTTTCTCCCTCTCTCTCCAGTTTTGGTGTGGTGAAGTAGGGGTTGGGATGTATATGTAACTCTTATGTGTTTTATTTATATTTTTTGGTCTAATACAAAAAAAAAGGAAACAAACTGAACAATGCAGATCTTTAAGCCGCAGTTTAAGTAAACCATAATCCAACCACGATTTAGTGTCCAGATTACGACTGCAATACTCAGACCTCCTCTGGATCTAACAAATTTAACTTGGATTATCATATTATCAGACTGGAATTGTATAATTGTTTCTGCTTAGGCTGTGCTTCCCCATTTCCACCCAATAGAAGGTTTTAGTTCAGTTAGAAACTGTATATAAGGAGAGCAGTCAGAGCCCATTGTGGACTGTAGATAGAGACCAGTGTTTAGTGGGAGAGACTCTGCCAAACTGTATGAGTGACCAGAAAAAGACGCTGAGACACCAGGCTTCTGAGAGAGAGAGGGACAGCTAGCTCAGGCCTTTACTCAGCATTAAACCCTTCTTCTGACAGGGAAGAGACTGGAAACAACAGCTTAGTGCATTGCCTGTATTGTTTTGTACTTGAGTTTGTCCAGTAAAGAAGCACACTGGTTAACTGCAGACCCCGACTCTCTGGACTTATTTCCCATTGGAATGCACCATGCCTTACCATCTCCTCCGGAGAACAGCAACACATGGTGACACCTCAGCAGTGGCTGAGGAACCCAGCATGGTGTTGAGGCCACCCCAAATCCGACCACTGCAAACACCATTTTTTTTTTGTTACTGGGACAACCCCTTTAAATAAGCTATGATCAATGTGACCTTGCAATTCCCTAAACTGCTCAGTAATTTCTGCAATCCGCTGCTTCACATAGGTGATATAAACTATACAATCGACCAAAAAGTTTAACTGTTCCGCTAGATAAAATCCATGCATTATAACCAATAGATCTCCCTTTCTTCACTTTTTCTCTTGACAAAGTGCTGCTGTTAACCCTCTGACTCCAGTAATGAAAAGAGCATTTTAAATCATAGTAATATCGAGTGTCGGCACTTTCTGCATAATGTACAAATGGCATTAATGATGAAATCTTCTATGGACTACTTAAAACCACGTCTCTGCAATTTCGTCCAGAACACACAACGCACCGCAGGTAGCTTCCTTCGTTCACTTGTCACATTTCATTGCGTTTAATCCATCCAGTCCCCATCACACAATGAGATGAGCTGTTCAGATTACATTGTGAAGGAGGGCAGAGGATGTACAAAGTGGCAGTTCTGTCCCCTCAGGAAGAACTTCAAGAGTTTGGTGCTCAGCACTAGTCATGCTCGGATCATCAGGTAAGTGGATGCATTGTCAGGACGCACATAGACATTACAGGGGCACGCCAATCAAGGACAATAGACAATACAAGGCTACGGGGACCGCAAAATAAAGGTTTAACTATTTCAGCTAATCTTCAGAGAATCATGTGCCCGCTCGGTGGCACTTTCTATCAGTCATAGATTAGAACTGTAGCAATAAGACAAGTACATAGCTCCTATAGAATGTCTCGCTCTATAAAGCTGTCCATCATGGCTCATCTTAATACATACAATAAATGATTCACTATATTATTTCTTTTCCTAAATAATATCTATGGAATATCAAGGAGCTAGAAATGTCTGATCAGTACATGGTCATTGAGGTCTGTGGAGGTAAATGCTCAGCAGTTTCCTTATCTTGCATAAACTACAATGAAAAGTTGCTGCATAATTGTAGAAAATGTTTCACCAGGAACGAGTCACCAGAACCCCGCCACTCCGGGGTATTTGAGTAGGTCTGCGTGAACCTTTGAACTGTATTTTTAAGACAACCTGTCACTAGGTTTAGTTACTAAGAAGACATATCACTAGTGGGTACCATTTCAGGTGCTAAAGGTCCTTATACACCCAAGAGAAAAGTTGTCCAAAACCGCAGATTTTGGCAGAACTGGTCAACTATTTCAAAGGGGTTGTCCCATGTAAAATGTTTTGCAGTTATAAAACCATCACCTAGATCTGAATAAGTTTGTAATTGCATGTAACTAAAAATTTAATATAGTAACTGATTTATTCAATAAATTGTATCTAGCGCAACCTGCTGTTTCTTTTTTCCCATTTCTCTGTCCACCTCACTAATATGGACACACATGCTCAGTTCATCCTTCAACTGCCTCCGGAGCTGTGAGCACACTGCAGCAGAAAGGACACACACCCCGAGCTGCAACAGAAAGGACACACACCCCAAGCTGTTAGCTTGATATGAATGTAGCAGTTGAGATGATGAATGGAGAGATCTCTGTATCCACAGGAGGTGCAGGGCTGGTTATAGCTTTGTTAGATAGAGATTGTCACATACCATAGGACCACTACATTATTATTTTTTACATTAATTATGGGATAACCCCTTTAAGTGTATGGGGCTCTCCCAAGGATAAAGCATGTTGAATTGTTTTTAGGGTAGATAAACTGAAGCTAGGAGTGCCTGGCAGCAGCTTACTCCTCTCTTCTCACTGACAACACATGCACACTCAAGGCGAGAATGCATGTGTATGGAGAGGTCAGGATGAACAGGTGTTAGATGACAGCCTTAAGTGGTCCTCTGAAGTGCCAAAAAGGAAGTGAGCCCCACCCGCCTCCCTGTTTCCTGTGCACTGCTAAATATAATGTCTCTAATGAAGCATATATGGCATACTGTTTAATAAAGACAAACTAGATGAGGCAAGCAGAAGGAGCCGCACAGAGGTTCACCCTGTGTGATATATTTGCTGCGTCTTGATATGTTAGACACTTTTCCTTATGCCTCCTCTAAGCTGGCTTTCTTTTGCACTGAAATAGTGGAGTATAACATTAATAAATGTCCCATATTTTACCATTCCACATATTGTAGACCATCTTGCAAGTGTAAAAAGTGTCTAAAATACTTGAAGAATTTGGTGCACAGCATGTGGCGTAACTTGAGTGCATTTTGCTTAATAGATTACCCCCAGTGTTATTATAAATGTATGTGCTTGTTATATTAGGTCCCAATCTAGCAGGGTCCTGTGTGCCATCTACCCCAAGACCATCACTATACAATGAACCACTGGTAAAACGATAGGAGTCTGATAGCTGTCGCGTCGCCTGAGCTTACACACAAACGTTTCATTATGGTGCTTGTCAGTCTGTGAATTTCCTAAATAAAGTTGACATAAGAACTTCTCCTGGAAGTCATTTTGAGGATGTCATTGTTACTTGCGCCTCTGTCCTATTCTGAGACACCGCCCTGATTGATCGTCAGATTCGTCACCTCCTCAGGGCTATGTCCCCTCATTCAGTGATTACGAACTATGATCGATCATCGTAGAATATCAGGCCATGGCAGAATCTATTTAAATTGGCGATAGGGACAATAGAAAGGAAAATACAAAAGGAGATACACAGTAGCAATTAGATGAAAGCATAATACAGTGTGTGTAGTAAATCCAGCCCTGTTAAGGGCCATGTTGAGAGCAGCTATTATGCCATAAAGTGGTGCGAGAACATTTTGTGATTGTTTTTTTTTCATGGTTTAGTTTTTCATTTTTGTCTTTTAATTTTTATATATTCATGATATGCAAATTAAAAAATGCAGCATGAGCAGAAACGGCTTAGCACTTAATATCTCATTCAGCATTGGTTATTAGGCCTATCAAATGTCTGGGATTCATCAGGAAAGAGATGCCTTTTGGTTACCATCCCAGGTCCAGTACCCCCCATCCTGTGAGCTTGGGAGGTCCTTCAGGACAAGCAACCTTTTCTTTATTAAAACAAATATTACTAGCTTCTGCCAGCAGAGGGCAGTATAATATTCCTGAATGGTGCAGGGCAGTTTACTCTCAGGGCAGGAAACAAGTGACATTGGCACCAAGTGTGAACAGGATGCATGGATTACCCAAACGTGGTACTGTTTGGAGCTAAGTGGGTATTGCATGACTACGAGAGCAAAGTATCAAACAATGTGAGTGCTGTTTGACTGTAAGTGGGCACTGTATGACTCTACTTGGGGAAAATATGGCACTCTGGCCAAAGTAATGTGCCCAATGTGAACAAAGAATGCCATAAACTGGGCACTGTGTATGCCATCTGTGCACTGCATACACAAACAGGTAATGTGCTGGCACTATATGAGCAATACCTGCGACTCTTTGGTCAACATGTAAACTATTTAGCACAGTATCGAAGCCATTTATATATGCCTGTATATATGTTACTAGGGCAGGTCCTCATTTTCAAAAACAATTGTAGATTTTCTGAATGTGCGGCACATTGCATTTATAAACAACATTTTCTAAAATAAAATTTAGAAGGATGCAAATCAGCTCATATCAGCCAAATCAGACCCTCTTCCAAAAGGAAGACTAATCTATCTGTAGACAGGTCACTGGTTTGGCTGATATTAGCTTATTTTAATACTTTTTCCCATTGATCATTGCCTGCGATTGTCTCTATGTAACCACTGGGTCTCTTCAGTGAGAACCAGTGCCCCTTCCCCCTAAATGTAGAGCAAACACTTATTAGAATGGCATACAAATCTCTGCCAGTAATAGTTAGACTGACATAAGGGATACAGGGAAGTTAGATTCTGGCTGTGGCCCTGCAGGAGCCGTCATCATACTGTTGTCAATCTGGAGCAGATATAAGCTGCCATGATCTGTTTTACATCAGCCTGTGACAGCAGTGGAGGAAATAGAGGCTTCCATTACTTGCGTCTCAGGAAATGGTGCTGTAGGGACGGGTCATAGGGTTAACCAACAGGCAGAGATCATATATAATTTACTATAAAAGGAACTGTACCCCTGGCATTGATGTTATACAACATGTTAGTACGATCTTTATGCTGCTCTTCTTTTATACGTAACACAGGAGGAGATTAAGATAAATATGCAAAGTAAATTCATAAATTCTATTTTAGTGTCTAGGGCTGTACCAAATAACCATGCAAGAGTAAGTGTACTGTAAGCATATGTTCATACATAGTGGAAATTCTGCAGATTTTCATTGGATAAAAATAGATGAGATTTTTAAGATAGGTTCTCAGGATAGGTCAGGGCCGGCCTTAGGTGTTCAGGCGCCCTGTGCGAGATAACCTTGTGGCGCCCCCCCCCCCCCCAAAAAAAAAAAAACACTGCTTGTTGCTGGCATCATGGCATAGGCTGGCTGACTATCCAACCAAGTAGTTACCAGCCCTCACACCCCAAAGGCCGGTGTAATGTTATACTTCCCTAGTTCGTGAGATTTCCCTACCCTCGTCACTTCCGGTCGCACCGGACATGACGTGAGGAGGTGTGCCGCGCAGGCGCACAACGACAGGTTAGGGAAATTTCACAGCAGAGTGCGCATGCGCCAGGAGCCTCGCCGGCGGTTAGGGTAGGGAAAAACTATGGGCCAATGCGCAGGCGCAGTGATCGGATGGATGTTCTCAGCTGAACACCGGCCGACACTGCGCATGCATCGGGAGCCTCACCAGCGGTTAGGGAAGGGAAAAATTACGTACGGGCCAGTGCTTTTTCCCTACCCTAACCGCTGGTGAGGCTCCCAGCGCATGCGCAGTGTCGGCCGGTGTCCAGCTAAGAAAATTCGTTTCCAATGTAGTATTAATAACTAAACAATTAAATAATAAACATATTGCATTGTCTACTTACCACCAGGACAATAAGATGATCTGGACTCTGGCTGCAGTCTGGCTCTGGGGACTCCATTGTCACTCTCTTCCCCCCCCCCCCCTCCCTCTCTTGTCACTCTTTCCCCCCCGCCCCTTCCCTTGTCACTCTCATTATCCCCCTCTCCCTTGTCACTCTCATTATCCCCCCTCTCCCTTGTCACTCTCATTATTCCACCCGCCCTCCCTTGTCACGCTCATTATTCCCCCCCCATCACTCTCATTATTTCCCCCCCCCCATCACTCTCATTATTCCCCCCCCATCACTCTCATTATTTCCCCCCCCCCATCACTCATTATTTCCCCCCCCCCATCACTCATTATTTCCCCCCCATCACTCATTATTCCCCCCCCCCATCACTCATTATTTCCCCCCCCCCATCACTCATTATTCCCCCCCCCCATCACTCATTATTCCCCCCCCCATCACTCATTATTCCCCCCCCCCATCACTCATTATTCCCCCCCCATCACTCATTATTCCCCCCCCATCACTCATTATTCCCCCCCCCCATCACTCATTATTTCCCCCCCCCATCACTCTCATTATTTCCCCCCCCCCATCACTCTCATTATTTCCCCCCCCATCACTCTCATTATTTCCCCCCCCATCACTCTCATTATTTCCCCCCCCATGTCACTCTCTTTCTTTCCCCCCCCCCATGTCACTCTCTTTCTTTCCTCCCCCCTCCCCCCTTGTCACTCTCTTTCTTTCCTCCCCCCTTGTCACTCTCTTTCTTTCCTCCCCCCTCCCCCCTTGTCACTCTCTTTCTTTCCTCCCCCCTTGTCACTCTCTTTCTTTCCTCCCCCCTCCCCCCTTGTCACTCTCTTTCTACTCCCACCTCCACCTCTAGTGTAGCGTGGCCGAGCTCTGTTAGGTCCGCGGTACAGGAGCATTTGTTTCCTGTACCCGGCCGGACTGAAAGGAAGTGCACACTAAGTGAGCACTTCCTGTCAGTCCGGCCGGGTACAGGAAACAAAAGCTCCTGTACCGCGGACCTAACAGAGCTCGGCCACGCTACATTAACAGGCGCAGGATTCTTTAGAGCGGCAAGCGCTCAGCCTCAGCCACTCAGGCGGCGCAGAATGAGGGGCGCCGCCAGCCGCCCCCAACTTATATAAGTAACTTTTTTTTTTTTAAACCGCAACGGGCGCCGGGCGCCCCCTGCTGAATATAGGAGGAGGGGGGGGGGGGGGAGAAAACATAAGTGCCGCCTCGCCTGCCCATATTACATTGCGGGCTGTCGGCCGCCCGGCGCCCCTGTTGCTATGGCGCCCTGTGCGGCCGCACAGCCCGCACACCCCAAAGGCCGGCCCTGGGATAGGTCATCACAGTATCTGATCAGTGGGGTGTGACTCCCAGCACCGCCATCAGTCAACTGTTTGAAGAGAGTGCCGCGGCCTCTTCCTAAGCCAGTGATGCAACGATCATCGGTCACATGGCCTAGGCGCAGCTCAGTCCCATTTATGAAAATGGGGTTGAGATGCAACACCAAGCCCTGCCACTATCCAATTTATGGTGCTGTGCTTGGTGGGCTACGTGGAAGCCAAGGCGCTCAATGGAGATCCACAGCATCTTCAAACGGCTGATTGGCAGAGGTGTCGGGAGTCGGACTCTCACCAATCACATACTGATGACCTATCCTGAGGACAGGTCTTCAATAATAAACACTCAGACAAACTCTTTAAGAAATCTTATCTCCACCCTGGGTAGGGCATCCACATAGAAAATTACCTGAGGTCGCAGAATGTTTGCAAATTTTTTGCGGACGTTCTTCATTAACTTCAATGGGGAAACCACAATCCTTAATACTGCAGATTTTCCACAAATAAGCAACTGGTGGATTTCAAAACCATTGCTTTTTTTCAAAAGTGGTTTTCTGGGACTATGACAAAATTCTAGCTTTCATAAAACCTGTGGAAGGATAATTGTTTTACTCGTACATATCAATCCATCAAGCTGTTGATTACGTAATCTGGGCTGTGCTCACGTGACTGCTTGACCAGATATGGTCCTATGTCTTCTTGTTCACCTGCACAATGTACAGTACATTCAGATGAACCTGAAGACACAGGAGCATATCCGGTTGAGACATCAGTAGCAGAGCCCAAAGACAGTCAACGATTTGGTAAGGATTTCCCAGATTGTTTGCCGATTTGCTGCTGAAGTTTTCTCCAGCAAATCTGACTCTTGTGAAGTTATCCTTAGGCCACCTTCACACAGTATTCAGTCAGTATTTTTCATCAGTATTTGTGAGCCAAAAGCACGAGGGGGTCCAAAACTGAGAAAAGGGACACATATTTTCATTCTACTTTTTCTCTGTAGGTGCTACTCTTGGTTTTGACTTACAAATACTGATGTAAAATACTGACCATGTGAAAATGGCCTTAAGGTAGGTTCATACGGGTTGGATTTGCAGCGATTCTTGCAGCAAATATGCAAACAATCTGTAGGGAAAGCCACAGAAATGAACCTGCAAATCATGTGGATATGGTGTGGATTTCCCTGCAGATGATGTAAAATAAAGTATAAGCTGAAAAAAATTGATTCCCAAAAATAAGCACATAACTTTTACTTTGTTCTCCATCTTGTGCCCAGGAGGTCATATCCCTTATATAAAAACATACAGTTTTCCCCCTCGATTGTGTGCAAAGGCAACATCTAATGTAATGAGTGCATTGCTATGAAGCTGTCATTCCCTCCTTAACACATCCAAACACTGTGCCAAGTCTGATAGAAAATAACCAGCTAACAGGTTGACAGTTGTATAAAATAAATATACTTGTCTGACAAGCGTCTTGCATTCAACATGGTAGAAACAGAATTTTGTTTGAAATTACCATGTGTTTTTACCTTGATGCTCAGACCTCAGTGCGCTGTTTACATCGACGTGCTTTATTAAGGGGGAACCGAGTAAAAATGTTTGCTCTGCAGCAGCCAGCAGTGACTGACTTCCTGAATTATTAAGCGGTAATCTTAGTTTTATAGGATTTTGTTAAATAAAACAGACTCGCATCAAACGGAAAGAATTTCACTAAGCAACATGCGAATGGCATATGAATCAGCGATGAACACCGGAGCAGTGAATAAAGTCTCAGGCCATAAAGCAGGTCCCAAGGCAGATTCATAAGCTGTGTAAGCGGCAGGTGAAGGCAGTCAGGAGGCCCAATGGCTGTGCAGGGTTTTCTTTCAACCATGTCCCTGGGTGGATAGTAAGATTTTCTCTTTTCTTTTTTTAAAGATATCTTAAATAAAGTCTATGATAACAAAGTAAACTGTGCTTTGGAATTTATTTCTGTTGCCGTTATCACTACTACTGTAGAACTGAACAGTCCAATTAGTATTTCCACAGATTTTTTTTACATATAACTGATAAAAAATATATATTAGGTAGATTGTATCAAGATGTTGCTTGAGATTGTATCTCAATAGGGTACAGAAGTTGCATGGTAACTAGGCCCAGGTGCCTGAGGGGCTTCAACGGCCCCTCTGCCACATAAGAATCCACCAGTACCAATGGTAGGTGGGAGGCCCTGTTGTAGACTTGCACTAGGGCTGCCTAGGTGGCTTCAAGTTACAACTCTGCATAAGGCCTCATGTACATGACCATATGTATTTTGCAGTCTGCAAAAAACGGATGTGTGCATTCCATATTTTGCAGAATGGAGCAGCTGGCCCCTAATAGAACTGTACTATCCTTGTACATAACGCGGACAATAATAGGACATGTTCTATTTATTTGCGTAATGGACATATGGAAACGGAATGCACGCGGACTAACTTCTGTTTTTTTTTTTTTGCGGATCCATTGAATGGTTCCGTATACGGTCCGCAAAAAAACAGAACGAACATGGAAAGAAAATAAGTTAGTGTGCATGAGCCCTAACTGTAGTTTCCACAATTTTTGTAACTGTATAGTATTTTTCTTATAGAAGTCAATGGCAGTCAGAATTTTATTTTATTTTATCCACATTTATGCCTTATTTGGATTCATATTTTTTGCAGAATATTGGAGAAGCTGACACATCCACAAACAGCCAGATACAATATAGGCCTAACTATGAAATAATTAAGGACAGAACTCTACCTTTGTTTCAATGGCCAATGAGATTTGAGACTTTTTACAATGCAGTTTACAATAACCTGGTGCCACTTTTACAGACTGACAATAACATGCACAAAACCGAAGATAAAATCAATTTTAGAGGAAAAATTGTTAGGAAACATTCTTTTCCTGTATATTTACTTTGTGCTGCCAAAAATTACAAGGAAGAGGCACTCCAATTTTTGGAGAAATTTTTCCACAAGGACCTTCTGTTATTGCACTATTTTGCTCGTCCTCTCCACCACAGGAATGAGAGATGACAACTTCTCTTTGTAGCGGGGGTCGAGAAGGGTGAACAACCAGTAATCAGTGTTGGCCAAAATGCGTATAATGCAAGGGTCATGGGAAAGGCAGCATAACATAAAGTCAGCCATGTGTGCCAGAGTCCCAACAGATAAGACTTCGCTGTCCTCATCAGGATGACTCTCAATCTCCTCATCCTCTTTGGCTCATCCACACTGAACAGATGGAATAAACCTGCTAGGGGTACAACCATCTGTAGTGGAGGCAACCGCCTCCTGCTCCTCCTCCTCCTCATCATTTAATTTGCGCTGAGAAGACGAACTGAGGGTGGTATGGCTATCGCCCTGTGTAATGTCTTCCTCCATTGCCACCTTTTCCACATGCAAAGCGTCCGCCTTCATTGTGAGCAGTGAGCATTTGAGTAGACACAGAAGTGGGATGGTTACGCTGATAATAGCGGCATCGCCGCTCACCATCTATGTTGATTCCTCAAAGTTGCGTAAAATTTCACAGAGGTCAGACATTTATGCCCACTCGTCGTTTGTGAAGAACGGAAGCTGACTGGAATGTCAACGACCATATTGCAGCTGGTATTCCACTACTGTCCTCTGCTTCTCACAAAGCCTGGCCAACATGTGGAACATGGAGTTCAAACGCGTGCTCACGTCGCACCACAGTCGGTGAGCTGGCAATTGCAAGCGCTGCTGCAGCATTGCCAGACCGGCAGCAGCTGTAGATGACTTTCAGAAATGGGCACACGCGCGGCGCACCTTCACCAGTAACTCAGGCAAATTGGGGTAGGTTTTGAGAAACCGCTGAACCAAGTGGGCTAGGCATGGTATGTGTGTGAGCTTTCTGAGCTCCAATGCCGCCACCAAGTTACAGCCATTATCAGACACAACCATGCCTGGTTGTAGGTTGAGTGGCAAGAGCCACAGCTCTGTTGGGTCTCTTATACCCTGCCACAGCTCTGCGGCGGTGTGCTGTTTGTCTACTAAGCAAATTAGTTTCATCGCGGCCTGTTGCCGCTTCCCCACTGCAGTGCTACACTGCTTCCAGCTACCGACTGATGGCTGACTGGTGCTGCAAGATGAGAATTCAGAGGTGGGAGTGGAGGAGGAGGTGGAGGAGGAGAAGGGGAAGTTGTAGCCACTAATGTAGGTGGTGGAGGAAATCCTGATGGAAGTGGGGCTCGCAATCCTCGTCATCGGTAGAACCTGTCCCATCCCAGGGTACAACTCGCTCGCGGTCTCCACAACATTCACCGAGTGTGCCGACAGGGAAATGTAGTGTCCCTGACCAAAAGCACTTGTCCATGTGTCAGTCATTATGTGGACCATCCTAATAACTGCGTTGGTCAGGGCACGGGTGATGTTACGGGACACATGCTGGTGTACGGTGGGGATGGCACACCAGGAAAAATAGTGGCGGCTGGGGACTGAGTAACGAGGGACGGCTGCCGCCATCAGGCCGCGGAAAGCCTCAGTGTCCACAATGGCAACATTTCCAGGGCCAGCAATTTGGAAAGGTGCACATTTAGTGCTATGGCCTGTGGGTGGGTGGCTCGGTATTTGTGCTTTCGTTCAAAGGCCTGGGGTATGGACATCTGTATGCTGCACTGGGACACAGAAGTGGATGTGCTAGATGATGTGCTTGCGAAGGTCAAGGTGCAGGGTGGGAGGCATCCAGGGGATTGGCCAGCATTCAACACAGGGGAAGAGGAGGCAGTGGTGTGACCCGCAGACACAGATTGTGGACCCAGGCGTTCGGCCCACATATTAGGGTGCTTTGATGCCATGTGGCGGATCATGCTGGTGGTGGTGAGGTTGCTAGTGTTAATGCTTCTGCTCATTTTGGAATGGCACAGGTTTCAAATGACAATTCTTTTATCGTCCGCACTTTCCTCAAAAAAGCGCCAGACTGCAGAATACCTACCCCTTGGCAAGGGAGATTGCCGCAAGCGGGTGCTCCGGGGAACAGTTGCGGGCCTGTTTGGTGTGGCCTGCCTTATCCCTTTGGCCACCCCACTGCCTCTTCCAGCCTGTTGCGATGCTGCGGATCTCTCCCCCTCTGTACTGCTGTCCTCGATCGGCTTGCCACCTTTCCAGGTTGGGTCAGTGATTTCATCGTCCACCACAACCTCTTCCACTTCCTCATTTTGGTCATCCTCTTGACTTGTTGACCTAACAAGAACCTCACTTATTGACAATTGTGTCTCATCCTCAACATCAACCTCTTGAGACACTAATTGCTGTTGACTTATTGGCAACTGTGTCTCATCATCATCATCATCCACCTCGTGAAGCACAAATTGCCGTTCCTCACCATCATCTTCTTCTGACTCTGGATGCTCAAGAGTTTGGGAATCAGGGCACACAATCTCCTTATTTCCCTCTTCAAGCGGGCTTGGCGAAAGGCCCAAATCAAGGAATGGCAATGAAAAGAGCTCTTCGGAAGATCTGAGCGTGGGATCACTTGTTTGCCAAGTGAGAGGAAGGAGGATCAGGGTGAGTATTCTGTTGACCAGACTCTTGGCTACTGAGACTGGACATTGTGGTGCTTAACCGACTGGAAGCATTATCTGCTGCAATCCAACGGACCACCGGGTCGCACTGGTGTGACTTCGAGAGTGGTGTCCTGAGCCGCCCTGCAAACTGGGACATGAAGCTAGGCACCCCAAAACTCAAATAGGACACAAAGGCCAAGAATTTTGAATCCCTTTATGTCAAATTTGGCCACATAACTGTGCCCCAAAAAGATGCAAATCATGGCAGGTGCCGAGTTTTAAAAAAATTATAATATTTTAGGCATTATTTTTCAAAACTTCTATAACCATATCCCCCAAAAAAATGGAAATTTAGCCAAACTGCTACTATCTTCTGCACTGTTTTGAACAATTCCTTGTATTTAATTTTGCAAAGGATATTGTGATAAATAAATACACATCCTTTGGACAATAGTTCTTTAGCTAGTGGGGGTTATTGTACAGTTTTCTGTACAAATGTTGCAAATTTTTGCTCAATTTTTTTTAACAAACTGTGCAACTACATGCCTTTCTCTACTACCCTTTGCTCGATTAAAAAGGGGGCAGGGTTTATGAGAAGGAGTGGGGATGCCACAGTCGGACACATTTACAGCATAAAAGGAAACATTAGTGGTGCAGTTTAAAGGGAATGTGCCATCATAAAATGACCTATTGTTTAAATCACGTTTTATGTTTAAAATATTTTTTTAATAATTTTTGGTGGTTATTTTCCGATTGTAGATTTTTTTTATTCAATTTTTTTTAACATGATTATAAGGGCTGCCATCTTGCCTGAGCTGTTCTTAACAGCATTCAGAAAGCATTAAGAAAATTGCTTTACGGCAGCCCCATGGTCCATAGACACAATGGTCAGGAGGGAACCTCACTGACTTCTAGGGGAGAGTTTTCTGGGCATGCTCTGTGACCTGTGCAGAAGTCAATGTACAAGGAAAGAATAGATACGCTCTGACTATTACCTATTGTGAATGGTGGACCTTGTCTTATCTACAATATACACAGAGGTGATATCATTTCAGTCACGATTAGAATATCATGTAACTGTAGTAAAGAAATCTGTACAGACCAAGAAGTGGCACCAATTATTAGAGATAGTGGCCAGTGTGAAAACAGTTTTTTGTTTAAATATATGGAATACATGGAAAATTAAAACCATCATCAAAAATTGTTTCAAAATATTTTAAACATAAAAATTTAATTTAAACAGCAGGTTATTTTCTGATGACACATTTACTTTAAAACAAAAACCATAAAATCACACAGTTTTGGCACCACTGGTTGGTCTGTACAGATCAATGTACTGCAGTTACCTTCTTATCTATACACAGAGGTGAGATCATTACAGGGAGGAATAGAAGGACAGATAAGACAAAATCCACCATTCACAAAGGTGATTGTCAGAGCTCATCTATTCTTTCCTTGTACATTGACTTCTGCACAGGTCATAGAGCATGCCCAGAAAACTCTTCCATAGACGTCAATAGGGTCCCCTCCTGACCATTGTGCCTATGGCCCATGTGGCTGCCATAAAGCAATTTTCTTATTACTTTCTGAATGCTGTTAAGAATAGCTCAGGTAATATGGCAGCCCCCATAATTATGTTTAGAAAACAGAATAAAAAAATCTACAATCAGAAAATATAAAATATTAGAAGAAAATGATACGTTATCTGGTATTAAATGGCATAAAAATTTTTTGGTGACACATTTCCTTTAATACCATTTACAGCGATAACGATAGAAAGAGCCATCTCTCCATTACAATGGATTCTTCATGATTAGGGTGTACACAGATAACATGGCTCCACGTCATCATTTCATGGTTTCTTGGCGAGCTCAGGTAATGCATCAGACCAAATAGAGTTTCAGGCTACGCTGATACAACATAATACAGATGCTCACTGCTGAACTAATATGTGGTGGCCATAGCCCGCCAAGGGCCCATAGTGTACATTTGTTTGCCTCTGATTTTATATCGAAGCACAATGATTCATATAAACATTATGACATCATATTAAATGTATTATCCCTACACCCATTGCATCTTGGAGAAAAAAACAGTACCATGCTATCCCATAGGGACTTTATATGCTGCTGTACTGGGTCTGAAAATCACATTCCTCCATGCATGAGCCCAAAAATTGATAATCCAATATCGATAAATTCTGTATAATCTGTGGTTATATTTTCCTGTATAAATGAAGCCTTAGCATTGTTTTACCATCAAATATACATCTAACCACAACGTTACAGTTTTTAAAGGGAATGGATATCCCCAGATAATGAATGGTAACATAAAAGATATACATGTTTTATTTATGCAAATAGTTTCCCAACAAACGAGAGGTTCTAAATTTTTAACTAATCTTTTACAATGGCTGTGAATGAAATCGGATCTCGCATGGAGATTAATAACATACATTGGATAAATAAAGGTGTCAATGTAGAAAGCCCCGCTAATTTATGTTCATGCTGTTCCCTGTATTAAATAAAATGTGACTATAAAAACAAAACTGAAAAAATGAGACAACATACAGAGGGCACTGCACTAAATCTATATTAATAAAAGACAAATGTTTCCTTTGCTGAATATTTCTTGTATGTAAGGGGAGGGAATCCGGCAGGGAGGATACTTTGTATTAACAAACACGCAGCAGACAAGAAACTGTTGCTTGAACTATTGGGAAACAGATGTTTCTGCATTACTTTGGCTACTCAAGGCACAATAGAAGCTGGACATATCCAAACTGTGACTAATTATAGACTCCTACCTGAGGCTCTCCCTCCAGTAACTCTAGAGCATGCTGGTAGTTGTAGTTTTGCAATAGATGGACAGCCACAAGTCTGAGATGTCTTCCTTGGAGGATATCAATATATCTATATACAAGTCAACTATTTCAGTTCTCATATTCACTTCTACCCTATATGACTGTTGATATGCCTATAGAACATAATATATGTATAAGCTATTACTAAGGAGTTTCATGTACATTGGATGCCACAAAAGTATATTATTGTGAAGTTACAAGTGCCACAATGCCAGGGCCATGTAGATAAAACACAGATTTTTAGTCGTAATCCAGTATTAATGGGGCCTGATGGTGTCGGATTATCACATTTTCTGGACTGGATTACCTATTGGTCAAATACACTACTAAAGTTAGGCATATTTGGCTTAAGGGTGAAATTTACAGAAAACGTAAAACGTTCACGCTATAGTGATATCATTTCATGAGAATCAATTACAGCTTGACAACGACGTCTCCTGCTGTTCACAAGTCGACTTATTGTCTGCTGGGGCATGACATCCCACTCTTCTTGAAGGGGGGTCCTTAGGTCATTGAGGTTCTGGGGTACAAAGTTATGATTCAGGTCTGGAGAAAGTGCAGGCCACTCCATTTGAGGTCCCCCAGTCTCCAGCAGCCGTTCCCTAATGATGAGACCTCAATGAGCTGGCGCATTGTTGTCCATGAAGCTGAAATTGTTCATGCAGAGGCACAACGACTGGATGAATTATGTTATTAGAGTAGTAAGGGCTTGTCACTGTACCATTCACAAAGTATAGGGCAGTTCTGTATTGACTAGACACACTTGCCCACAATACCACCTCCAACAGCGGTGACAACAGTTGCTGATGCATAGCGCTCTCCTTGACGTCTCCAACATCGTTGGCAGCCATCATTTCTGCTTATTGTGAGTCGACATTCATCATTGAACAGCACTGAGACCCACTGGTCCCTCGTCCAGCGTAGATGCTCTTGGGCCCATGCAAGACCATGACGCCTATGCTCAGGTACCCTCGTAAGTCGTCTAGCACGCAGACCATGCTGATGTAAACGGTTTTGAATTGTCTGACATGACACTTGGGTGCCTCTTACCTCCCTTAAATGTGCTTGGAGTTGTGTGGTATTCATCATCTGGTTCCATAGGGCATTGTTCACAATTAAGCGGTCATCAGTGGACTTCCACTTCTATGCCTTTCTGCGACTCTTCCAGTCTCTCTGTAGCAACCTGCTGATAACACTCTAAGCTCAGTGGCCACTTCCACCTGAGAACCTCCTGTTTGAAGCCTCGTAATGGCGAGGTACTGTTGATCAATTGTTAGGTGTCGTCTTGGTCTTATGATGTCAAAATATGAACAGCATGATGAGGAGAACTGTTTAAATACCAATTCTAATTGAGCCAGGAAATTTATTAAACAATTCATGGACAATCACCAGTTTTTTGCCTTTAAGCTGCTTGTTAGAGAACAGCAAGTTGTGCAAAAAGTATTGAAACATTGAACAGTTGGACATGTGCATTCAAAAGTTTAGAGGTCACCTTAAGTTCACCTGTAAAGGTTAGCGTGCATTTTAGGTTCATCCTGAAATTTCATCCACAAGCCAAATATCCAGAACTTTTTGTGAGAAGTGTATATTTAAGTTAACTTCTCCAGTAAAGCAAGTCCATAACCTGGGGCATTGCCAAGGCATGGCTAGAAGGAACTGGTGCGGTGTGTGCTCCATGTGCTGCATGTCTGATAGGCCCTATTGTGGCCAGAGTATTTAGATAGAGGGCTAGGGTAGCTAATTTAATCTTTGGACCAGGTGAAGAAAAGCCTCACTTTGGCAGTGCAGGTGCCCCTAGTGCTGAATGCTAGTGGAGAGTGCCAAGAAGCATCTTTGCTTTGGCCAGGGTATGTAGATGGATGACTAGGGCAGAAACTGAATTGATGCCATGTGTGAAGGAAAGTCTAATTACAATTTTGTCCTTGCCACAGAGCATATTAGTTAAAAACTTCTCGTACTTAAATGCCATTGGGAATAAAAATTGATCAGTAGCAAAATAACCCCCCCCCCCCCCCAACAAAAAAATAATAATAATTAAAAATCTGTGATTTTCTTTGTTTGCTTCTCCAGCAGTTTTAAAACTCCTAAAATCTCCTGGCATGGGTATGATAGGTGTAGGGGTTTTACAACAATCAAAGAGCCACAGTTTGGAAACTATACACTAGCAGAACTAGCAACTTATTTCTCAGTCTCAGGCCGGCTGGTATATATGGCTCGGATAAGTCATGTATGGCTATATAGATCCTAAACCCTAGATAACTAGATAACTCCTGAGTACCAGCTTTATAAGTGCAGGAATCTGAGAGTCCATTCACACGTTCGTATGTGTTTTGCAGATCCGCAAAACACGGACACCGGCAATGTGCGTTCCGTATTTTGCGGACTGCGCATCGCCGGCACTCTCATAGAAAATGGCTTTTCTTGTCCGCAATTGCAGACAAGAATAGGACATGTTCTATTTTTTGGC
This sequence comes from Bufo gargarizans, assembly GCF_014858855.1. Lineage (NCBI taxonomy): Eukaryota > Metazoa > Chordata > Amphibia > Anura > Bufonidae > Bufo > Bufo gargarizans. The sequence goes on from NC_058089.1 coordinate 115,193,622, forward strand.
AGATCGGAAGTGCGGATTCGTAAATGCGGATGCGGACAGCACATTCCAGCCCCATTGAAAATGAATGGGTCCGCACCTGTTCTGCAAAATTGCGGAACGGATGCGGACCCATTTTGCGGACGTGTGACTGGACACTGAAGTGGAATTTCAAGACGTGTGGAACTTTGGGAAACACTACTCTTTGAATGATTAGTTAAGACGAAACTTGCGGAACGTCTATAATTATTCTTCAGAGTTTGGTTCCTAAGAAACACAGAAAAACCCTGGTGATTGTGTGACACCTGACAAAAGAATAATCCTTGATTAATGCTCCTGAATTATGAGGTAGAACGCATTGTGATGGAACATGACAAGAGGTAATTGTAACTTTGCTTAAACTTGTGTGAAAATGACAGTATAACTTTCAGCAACGCACACGGCACTTGAATGGTGCCATATTGGGATAATTAAGTATTATTTATGAATATTATATGGAAGAGACACATTATTTCTCATTAAATGAATAGAAATGCTAATGTTAGCCCCCACATTTAAATAGGCCATTTCTGAATAAAAGTGTCACCAAGTTTATTTTTTCCTAGTCTTTTCTTTGACTAATTGTTTATGCTTTATATATTCTAGGGGCCTTTCCTGCTTAATGCGACATCTAGAACAATATCTGTAACTTTGTGCTTTATTCATTGAAAACCTGATCATTAGAATACATAAAATGGTCAATGGTTTATTAAATTGCACAAATAATATTATATGTTTTGTGCACAAGAATCGCATTACTACTGTGTAAAGTGATTCTTAAAAGCCTAAATTGCAGCTGGTACAGTCTGTGATTACATGATGGGAGGTGTAGTGCTGTGTGGCTTTGTGAGACAGTAACCCACATGATAGGTTCAACTAAAGCAGCTCAAATGGATGGTATAACACATGATAGGTTTGATACACTGCTTCAGCAGCCAGTAACATATATGATAGGCTTGGATACACTGGCTCGGCAGACAGTGCCAAACATCATAGGCTTAGATCAACCAAGAGGCCTCGCACAACAAGCTGGCCCATATGAGCTGAGTGATCCTAGGTGTATTTAATGTATGAGTGAGGCCCGAGACTACCAGTTCCTCCTCTGTAGCAGGGTTCCAGGCTTGAAATGTAGGAACTGACAGCTTGGCAGCATAATTTACCTAAATCCACTGTATGGATTGGGTGACCAGGGGCGAATTGGCCATAGACCTTAAAGGGAAATTTCCCAGGGGGCCGATGCCCAGGGGGCTGCCTGGGCTCTCCTCATGTCTGGCCAGTGGAAGTTTTTGGGTATGCATTTTATGCTGCTGGCAGTACTTTGTGATGGATTTTGGTATTTGGCTCTGTTGGGGAGGTACAATGTGCCAAAATATAGTATTGCTGGCCCTGCCTTCCGTCAATTTGGACCCGACTACAAAATGGGGCCACTTTTAGTATTTTTTCCAAGGCCACTTTACGTTTCCAGTCCGCCCCTGTGGGTGACATATATAGCAATTGAAATAAGAACATAGTCAGCATTATGACTCCCATCAGAGAGTTTTATACATGTCTATTGAGTAATTTTCATGGGTCCGGATTTTAAGTAGCAGGCTACATAGAGCGGCACCCAGGGATCTCCCTGCACTTACTATTATTCCTGGGCGCCGCTCCGTTCGCCCGCTGTGGCCCAGTTACAGTCTCCTGCTCCGTATGCTAATTACTACTATCGGAGCAATGGGCAGGAGAAATCAGCTTCTTTCCTGGACGTTCCTTCTTCCTGGTTGTAGCGATGTCCAATTGCAGCGCAGAAAGTCACAGAATGTCACATGGAGAAGGAACTCCTAGGAGAGAAGCTTACCAGGAGAGAAGCTTATGTCTCCTCCCCATTGCTCCAATAGTAATAATTAGCATACGGAGCAGGAGACGGTAACTGGGCCACAGCGGGCGAACGGAGCGGCGCCCAGGAATAATAGTAAGTGCAGGGAGAACCCTGGGTGCCGCTCTATGTAGCCTGCTACTTAAAGTCCGAACCCATGAAAGGTTGTATTTAACTTTTAATACAGGAGGCAGGTGCCATCAGCAGAATCACATAGCCAGCACCTTGCCTGCTATCAACGGCAGTTAAACCCTCAGTTGCGGCACCTGAAGGTTTGACTGCTGCTGATCTGCTGCCGGCACCTGCCTCCTGTATTAAAGGTTAATTATCATTGGTGGCGCAGTGCACCCGCCCCCTCAACCCCCCCCAGTATTAAAATCATTGGTGGCAATGGCCACATGGTCCCTTCCCCTTCTCATTGGTGGCAGTGGCCACAGGGTCTCCCCTTCTCACGTCCGAAAAGTCCAAACTATTAAAATATTTAAAAAGTCTATGCGTTGAACGCCGGAACATAAAAAAAAATAAAAATAAAACTGCGCGATTCGCCATTTTTAAAAATGCGGAATGCACGCAGCTTTTTTGGTGTTTTTTTTTTCCACGTGGTATCGATTATCGCAATACTTTTTTAGGGTATCGAAATCGAATAAAAAATTTAGTATCGCAACAACTCTAGTAAGAGGTGGAGGAGAAATAAGGGGAATTCTGTATTTACTGGGCTGCAGCATAAAGAATGGAGCAAGAGCGTTAGGAGGCCACAGAGGAAGATGTTGCAGTATTCTAAGCAGGAGATGATGAGGGCATACAATAACATTTGTGTTGATTCAAGGTTAAAGAAAGAGCGGATCTGAGAAATGCTTTTGAGGCAGAAGTGGCAGAAGGAGGTAAGGCCTTGGGTGTGTGGTTTGAAAGACAGGGCTTTTGAGACTAGGGGAAGTGTGGTGCCATTAACTGTGATTGATTGGTTTGGTGGGGAAAAGAGGATGAATGCAGTTTTCTACATGTTGGGTTTTAGAAGGCCAGTGGAGAAGCAGGATATAGCTGACAATATGGCATTCCGGATAGCAGGGAGGTAGCATTTAGAATATTCTACAATTCAAATCTAAATATAATGTTGAGTAATTTTGGCTGACCAGGGAGTCTGATTATAAAAAGCCTGTCTCCCTGGTCCTTCAGCAGAGCAGCAAATGATCAGCCAAATTCAGTTGATGTTGCCATAAACATGTAATTGTGGCAAAAAATTGATGACATTTTCCATCCTGTCTGATCACATTTCTGATAGACTGTAATCCACCATTGGCCATCGCACTGCTCACATTTCTTTCAAACAATTGTTGGCTGAAAAAGCAGAAATCAGCCATTTTTGGTGACTTTAGATCTAATGTGTTGGCTCACAAGTCGGACAATGGATTTGATTTGATCATTTATTTTGAGCTGCATTTTGAGAGCAGCTATGCAGCTGAATACAAAAAGTGAATAGAAATAACTGTAAACCAGTATGAAAAAAGCAGAGCAGATAATCTGCAGAATGACTCAACGTGGACTTTCAGATGTGGAAAGTGGAATCACTCTAGGAATAACAGACAAACTCCACGATTATTCTCCAGTGTTGTCCAGCTATCAATATTCGTTTTTATGCTTAAAATCTTATTAGGATTTGCTGGTCTGAAGATTGTATTTGGCCTAAGCCTCTGGATCGACACCCTCATTAAATTATACAGCGATGATTCTGTATATAAAGATATTTCCTTTCAAATATGATTTGGATCATCCAAAAACAGAATCATTAGGAGTCATCCATTACTTAGCCGCACTATTAAGAGATCATCTCCCTGGTGTCACACATACCATACATTCTACAGCCAATATAAGAGATGGGCTTGGTAACCTAAAAATACCCCTGTCCCATTCTCCCCCCCCCCCCCCCGCCCTTTTCTCTATAGTCTCGTGCCTTGGCACCCGAGCGTCTCCTTCACAAAAGCCACATTATTTTACAGTTCTCTTCTTTTCTTGACAAAGACTGCTTGTAGAAAAATAAATAAAGAAATGAGAAATCCAGATGGCTGCTTATATATTTTTTTTTATTTACTGCGGTACTAAAACCACAATAAAAAAGCAAAGTTGAACAGACAGAGCTAATAATATAATTATTCAAAACACCTGCAAACACTGCAGATGGGCAATTTCTGTCTGCAGAATCATCAGAGAGAGACCGCCTTTCCATATGGGCAAATCCGGCAGCCTCCGAGTTTCCTAAACTCAGTCTTTTGCCCTAAGAAAACCTGCGGGAAGCATATGCACTCTTTTTATAGCAGCACAGAAGTGTCTCTGTCGGCGTATTTATTTTAGATGCGTAACTTATCTGCGCTTCCCATCACCACCCCGGTTAATTTGTACACTTTATGCCAATGGATACACAAAACATGAGAACGTAAAAACAAAAACATTGCACAGACGATGCTGTTAGATTCATTAATGTGATTACATTACCTGCTCAGCCTCCAAGAATGGGAAAGGAGAGAATTTGCAAGGATTGAGCTCCTATCGGCGAAGGTCCTGGCACTATTGGAGGGCATAGCTTAGCCACAGCGAGGCCTTGGAAGTATTTTAAGTATTTTATAGAAGATATCCCACATTGATTAATGTTTATAGGACAGTGTCAACTTGACAGCTCCACACTTGGGGTTCTGAGCATTTCAGAGCTCTGCACTTTGAATTTTTGCAAAAGTATAAACCAAATAATATAATTTAGAAATAATTGGTGATTAGGGTGCATTTAGACTTCAAAGTTGAGATGCAATTAAAGCCACAGCTAGTGTTGGTCAAGCACCAACACTAGTCACAGCTAAAAAAAATGCATGCGGTTGCAGGTTTTCTGCCACTGAAACACATATTATTTACAACTTTCACCTTTAAATAATGTAATAATATCAAAAACTGCCGCAAAACCACATGCATTTTTTGCTGCACCTCAACTTTAATATCTGAATGCATCTTAAACCACATATGTTACTTTCAATTCGGATTTGGTGCGTTTTGCCGCAGATCTCACCCTTGCATTGAAAAGGGTGATATCCACCCAAAAGATCCACACAAAGAACCGACATGCTGTGGATTGTAAAATCCTCATGGCAGGTAAATTTATGCACCGAATGAAATAGCAAAGTGTACATGTCTAGTTCCATACACTTTTCTGATACTGTATTATGCTGTGGTTTTTCTGCACAAGAATCTGCGCCGAAGAACTGCACGTGGATTTGACTGAGAAATGGAAAAAATAATAATAGGTAAGTCTACAGGCAATCCACAGTGCTATCCGCACACACTTGCAGATTTAATTGCGCATTTCTTCATCTCTAAAGTATTTGGGAAAATAGGTTGCGGATTTAAATCAGCTGTGTACGTTATAATTCTTTTGGAAAATATCTGCAGTTTGCGAAGGAGATTCATTTACTCATTCACTTGCTATGTTTTGTATTCCACAGGTAAAATTTGCTGCAAATTCGATGAGTGTGGGCCCGCCTTTAGTTGACTTCATACATTGTCTAGAAGCTTCTTAATTACCATGGTTTACTTTATGTATAATTGCTGCTGGCTACCAACCACTCATGGCAGCTATTGCAATATCCCTATGTTGGTAATCTCCAACCTGTTGCCTCCAGCTATCAAGGCTGACTAGGAGCTCTGGTTGGAGAGTTAGAGGCTGTACACTACTGACATAGGGACTCAGACCAGTGGCGTAACTACAGGAGAAGCAATTGCTTTGGGGCCTGAGTTGAGGATGGGCCTAGGAGCAGTGTATTTTCTAGTACAATTCAGGATGGCCAGGCCCCTCCAGATAAAGTCGCACTGGGGGCCGTGCCTGTCATAGGTGTATATGCCAAAGTATGAAGTACCATTGAGAAATAGGAATGTTAGGCTATAGAATCTCACATGATCGCAGGTCCTTTAGCCTCCAAAATAGACCAAAGGAGAAGCGGGAGAATTGAGAACCTGCAGCCTTTAAGTAAATAAGTGTGTATGTCTCTGTGAGTATGTGTTAGTGTGCGAGTGTTTGTGTATCTGTGTCAACATCTGCTAATTCTGTATATAGGAGATAGCACTAAATATCTGGATAGGAGCAGTAGTGCATAAGATATATATATATATATATATATATATATATATATATATATATCTAATGACGAAAAAAGGACAGCACTCCAGATAAAAAGTTGTGGTCTTTAATCACCCATGTGGATGGCAACGTTTCAGCTCAACTAGAGCCTTTTTTTGGCTTGAAAAAGGCTCTTGTTTGAGCTGAAACGTTGCCATCCACATGGGTGATTAAAGACCACAACTTTTTATCTGGAGTGCTGTCCTTTTTTCGTCATTGTTCATCTGGGGTAAGCAGCTACATCCCTGGACCTAGCACCCATCTTGTCTGTATCCAGTGCCGCCATTATTTTCTTTATATATATATATATATATATATATATAAACACTACTACTCCTATCTGAGAAAGATATTTATATATATATATATATATATATATATATATATTTATTGTGAGGTTTCGCTCTGGTAGATAGGGTAAGCGGGCGCTTTACAGAGGCAAAATACAAGTTCTTAACTCAAAACTTCTGTGTTTTTTCACACTTTTCACACTTGAGGCAATTGCACAAAAACAGCATGCAACTTTGCAGTCTTGGTGTTAATTCACACACAATGGAAAGTTCATATAACACAAATCACCTTGCTGGCAGTTCTGCCTCCAGTAGTCCACAGCAGGCTTTAGTGGGCCTGTTTCCTCAGCATGCGGCTCTTAGCCCTCCAGCACGGCACAAAGCCTCAGATCCCCAAAACAGAGGCATCTTTGCTGAGCCCAGCTGCCTATTTAAGGACAGCCAATTGCTGCCAAAACCCAGACCGGCATTTAAACTCCAATCCGGTATTTGACCTCACCTGGCTGGAAACAAGCCCAGCCGCACATGCTGGGAGGAAAATACATACCTTCCTGCCTTGCCAGACATAACCCCTCACTGTGTCACATACCTCCCCCCTTTGTTCAACCCTGAGGGGGTGGACACATGCCAGACAATGCACCAGACACAGGGCATCCGCGTTTCCCTGCAACCGGCCTGGCTCTGTGTTCTACCGAGAACTTAAAGTTCTGAAGAGACAAAAAACATCTGATGACCCGGGCATTCCAGTCTTTGGCCTGGCTCATCCACTTGAGAGGGGAATGGTCGGTCACCAGGCGGAACTTTCTCCCCAACAAATAGTAGTGGAGAGACTCGAGTGCCCACTTGATAGCCAGGCACTCTCTCTCCACTGGGTTCGGCTGGGGTGAGCTTGCGGTTTAGGAAGACAACAGGATTCTTCTCCCCGTTGACTCACTGAGACAGTACAGCACCGAGGCCTACTTCGGACGCCTCCGTTGTACCATGAACTCCCTCTTGAAGTCGGGCGTCACCAAAACCGGTGACCCACACAGGGCCGAATTCAAAGCGGAAAAAGCCTCTTCCGCCCATTCATCCCAGCAAACCATCACTGAGTTTTGTCCCTTCAAGAACCTTGTCAAGGGCACAACTAGAGTAGCAAAGTGGGGAACAAACCTCATGTAATAGCCCACCATTCCCAGGAATTACTTTATTTGCCTAGTGGTGACAGGTCGGGGCCAATTCCGTATCGCCTCTATTTTGTTCACTTGGGGTTTGATGACTTCACGCCCAATAACATACCCCAGGTACTTAGTCTCTTCTAACCCTATCGCACATTTTTATGGGTTAGCGGTTAGGCCAGCTTTCAGAAGGGTGTCCACTACAGCCTGCACTTTGGGTAGGTGACTTTTCCAGTCTGTACTGTGGATGACAATATCATCCAGGTAAGCCGAAGTCTACTGACGATGTGGACGAAGCACAATGTTCATTAGTGGCTGAAAAGTGGCGGGGGCGCCATGCAGACCAAAGGGTAAGACCTTATATTGAAACAGCCCCTCAGGCGTGATGAAGGCAGTTTTCTCTTTGACAGCCTCCATTAAGGGCACCTGCCAGTACCCTTTTGTGAGGTTCAAAACATAAAAATACAAGGCTTGTCCTAACCTCTAGATGAGCTCATCCTACTGGGGCATGGGATACGCATCGAATTTGGAAACCATGTTAAGTTTTCGAAAGTCATTACAAAACCGCAACGTCATCCGGCTTGGATATCAAAACTATAGGACTGGCCCACTCACTTTTTGACTCCTTAATGACGTCTAGCTGCAACATTAGCTGCACCTCCTCCAATATGGCTTGTCGCCGAGCCTTGGGTACCTGGTATGGTTTTAATCGGACTTTTGCATGAGGCTTAGTAACAATATCATGCTGGATTATGGAAGTGCGTCCAGGGAGGTCTGAGAACACATCAGTGTTCCGACTAACAAACTCCCTGGACTCCTGAGTCTGTTTAGAGGAGAGGCTGTCAGCAATTTTTACTGTGGCAACCGCCTCTCTTGCATCAGACACAGGTGACGGTACCTCTTCCCCTAGAAAACACGGCCACGGGCTTTCTTCGGTACAGGTTTCCCTATCTTTCCACGGTTTGAGTAAATTCACACGGTAAACCTGCTCTGGCTTTCGCTGCCCTGGCTGGTGTAGCTTGTAGTTTACATCTCCAATTTTCTTGAGTACCTCAAGAGGCCTCTGCCACCTAGCCAGGAACTTACTGTCCACGGTCGGCACCAGAACCAAAACCCGATCACCCGGGTTAAAGATCCAGACCCGAGCCTGCCGATTATAGACCCGACTCTGGGCTTGCTGAGCTGCCTCCATATGCTCCCCAACAAGAGGCAACACTGTCTTTATCCGATCTTACATCTGGGTAACGTACTCAATGAGATTTTTATGTGGAGTGGGTTGTTTTTCCCACGCCTCTTTGGCCACGTCCAAGAGACTGTGAGGGTGTCTGCCATATAGCAGTTTGAAGGGAGAGAACCCAGTAGAGGCCTGGGGTACCTCTCTCACTGCGAACATGAGATAGGGCAGAAGGAGGTCCCAGTCCTTCCCATCTTTAGACACTACCATTTTCAATATATTTTTTAATGTTTGGTTAAACCGTTCTACCAGACCGTAGTTGTTTTGTGTGCAGCAACTTACAGTTTCAATAAAAAAAGAAGATTTTTTAAGTGCTGGTTTCTATTTCTCTCATTTTAGTTTTTGCCTCAGGCTGCAGAAAGGCTAGGTGCAGTCCTGCTGGAAAAAGGAAGTGAAGGGGTGGGGGGGCAGTCCGCCCTGGGTGTCAGCTGTTGGGGGGGGGGGGGCTGTCCTGGCTGCAATGAGCACTTCCATCAATATAGATTAAAGTGCTCACTGCTAGAGCGCAGGGGAGCTGGCGGGTCCTTTCACTTACCGACCTCTCAGCTCCCCACGATCCTTTCCTCCACCAGGAGCCTTCTGCTCTCTGCTTCACCATTCATGTGACCTCGCTAACCAATCCTAGCCCTCCTGCACAGAAGGTGGGACAACACAAGTAGGCAGGGCCAACAGAAGTAGGCTGGGCCATAAATACCTTAGTGCAGCACAAAATACCACCCACAGATGAATCAAATACCAAAGTGCAGCACAAAATACTGCCATCCCCACCGCAGCATTCAACTGTATCACTGTCACATCATTATGTGTCTCGTCTATGAGAGTGAGGAGAACTTAGTGCCCTGGGCATTGGTCCACCAGGAAATTGGCCAATCCACTCTTGATTATCCACAAAAAGGACAAAAATAGAGCTTGTTGTGTACTGGCCACATTTATCCGCAGCCCCATAGAAACTAATGGGTCAGTGTGCTCTTCACCAAAAATATGGATGTGTACATGGCCCCACAGAAACTAATGGGTCAGTAAGCTAGCCGTAAAAAATGGGGATAGCACACAGATGAAAAATATAGACATGTGCACAAGACCATATATATATATATATATATATATATATATATATATACATACACACACACACACAAACATGTGAAACTTGAAAAATTAGAATATCGTGCAAAAGTCCATTTATTTCAGTAATGCCAATTAAAAGGAATTGCATTAATGCAGCTTAAAATTCGAATTTTGTGAAAGGCTCAAGTGTCCCACTCTAGTCAGCTAATTAATACATACCCCCTGAGCAAAGGATACCTCAAAATTAAGACTTTGGGGTTTCATAAGCTGTAAGCCATAATAATCTAAAATGTAACAAATAAGGGCTTGAAATATCTCGCTTTGCATGTAATAAGTCTATCTCATATATTAGTTTAAACTTTTAAGTTGCATTACTGAAATAAACAAACTTTGCACAATATTCTAATTTTTCGAGTTTTAACGTGTATATATATATATATATATATATATATATATATACACACACACACAGTATATATATATATATATATATATATATATATATATATATAAAAAATGAAAAAAGAAAAAACACAGGCGGCACCACCCTCCGTATATGGGTGCAAAATCCAAGCACGGCAGCAGGTGCTTACCCCACGTTTGTAGATACAAAAATTGGACTGCACTCCCAGCAATTCGTGAAGAAAATCTTAGTTTATTCACCCATCTATGGCAAAGCGACGTTTCGGCTCCAACTGAGCCTTTCTCAAGCCGCTATAGACCAGTGGCACGGGTGCCAGAGACGGCACTCAGAGCCCTCTCTTCCACCCACACCCTGGAAAAAGTCTATGGTGTACCAATACGCCTTAGACTTTTACTGTCATTCAACAGCACAGGGCGTGTTATAAATAGCGCAGGCAGGCTATTATAGCTAAATGATAAAGTACATGGAAGATATACTATAGTGGTATTCGTTGTTGGCACTTGGGGATAAATATGTGGGTTTTGGGTTGCAGTTTGGACACTGTCTCTAAAAAGGTTTGCCATGGAGTCTCCTTGGAACAGCTCTTTAAAAGTATAGCTTTGAATAAGTAGAATAAAGAACGTGATACATTGTGTCCATCAGAAACTTTTATTTATGCAATAATTTGTAGCTGCCCTCTTCTCTCTTTAGATCTTATTAGTCTTAATTAATGAGCAAATGTGCTGCTTTTAAAAATACGCTTCTTCAATTTCACTGGTAATAGATTCTAATCTGTCCATATTTCTGGTGGGACTTGAGTTTATGCCATAGACACCAGTACCACAAGCCTGTGAACCCGTGTCTGACCTCTCCTTAATTAGCACGCCATTGCCCTCTTTAACAGCTTACAAGTAACACTTGTATACATTTTTAAAAAGTCTTAATGAGTAATTCTTGGAATTAAATGGCTGTATATAGATTATCGGGTCTTGTCTTGGGCTGGTATATATTTTTATTTGTGACAGACCCCCTCCTTTATGGCTTTACTATGTGAAAATGAGATGGCAGTGGGCTGGTGCGTGTCTGAGCTGCCTAGTCAAAGGATACCAGCTAATTGCTAAACCTAACAGGCACAATTAGTGGCCACAAGCTCTTCAGGAAGGCCTGGGCTTTCACACAGGTAACAGCTATCATAGAAAGGAAGAAACAAGTTCCATTTAAAGAAAGCCATGAGACAGCTATGTCAGTCTGCCAATTATATCCTGCTGGTAGAGAGTACATTTAAAGAGACATGACTCAAACATCTAGTCAGGTCAATACTGCAACTGTATCTTATTAAGTGCACTGATATAAAGTAGCACACTCACTGACCAAATAAAATATAATAAAAAAAACACCACACCCAGATAGAAATTTCAGATTACTGCAAAACTCAGCATGCAGTTATGTCTCAGGCAGATCAGTAAATGATTACAGGTCTGGTCTGATTAGACACTGGGTCTTGCTACAAGAGAGTGTAAAAGTGCTTCCCCCACAGATGAAAAAGCTCTCAGAGGCAACTTTTGGATAGTGAGATTATTGACTGCTAGACCTGCCTCTATGATGCACTGGAAGACATTTTGCCCAGTTGACAGACCTTGAAAGGGAGTGCATCATTGGGCTGAAAGGCTCCTGACGGCCCATAGAGCATAGTTTGATCTGCAGACAAGCATGAGTAGCTCCCACCATCCAGACACAGGTGGCACCTTCATTACACACCCCTGTCTCTGATCTAAACAATTTCCAGACCCTTACCAGAATGAAATTTGTGTGTCCTGCCATTGACTGACAGTCACTGTCACTTTCATTTGCAGTGGTATTGTATATGAGAAAACCCGACTGCTACGGATAGAAACCGTATTGTCTTTAGCGATTAATCCAGGTTCTGTTTGGGATCTGTCTATGGTTGGGTGTGAGTATGGAAGTCTCATGGTGAGCGCTTCAATCCTGCCTTTGCTGTGGAGTGGCACATTGCCCCAACTGCCATTGAGATGATCTGGGGAGCCATCACATACAACAGTTGTCATCCCTAATAGTGATACAAAGGGCACTAACAGCTCAGTGATATGTGCAGGACATCCTGCAGCCACATGTGTTGCCTCTCATGGCAGGACTTACAGGTGGCATTTTCAGCAGGATAATGCTTGCCCACACACAGCAAGGATTTACCAGGAATGTCGCCAGCAGATTACAACACTTCCGTGGACTACCGGGTTGCATGATTTATCGGCAATAGAGCATTTATGGGAGCAGGTTGGACGCCAGCTTCAGCAACCTACAAGTGTGCAGGATCTAAAACCCAAATGCAACATCTGTGGGCAAATGTGGCGCAGGATACCATATGGAATCTGTATGTCTCCATGCTCAACTGGATATCATTATATCCAGGCAGGGGAGGCCCAACAGGGTCCTAGAGCCTCCTTTCAATTGTACAGTAAATAAACTTCTCCTTTCCTTTTTGTAATCACTTACATATATCATCAATACATTCACAAATCAAAAGTGTCATTCAATTCCAACAACTCCTTACTGGTGCATTTTTTTGTCAATAAGTGTATGACTCAAAATACAGTATAATATTGAACATAAAGAAAGAAGAATATCCCCATTGTTACTTAGCTGCTCTCAAGCCTATATGGCCTTTTGTAAATTGACATCAAATTCTTATGAGCTCTATGATGTCAATTGCATAAAACAAAGCGCCTTATAAGCTGTCCTAAAATCTTAGTAGAACCTCTATAATAAAGTTATTTCTTCCAACATTAGATGAGAGTACAGTGCTTGGTGTAATCATACTTCCTAGACAGCAAATCGCCAGAGCAAACTCTGTCAGATATGAAACTAGTAGAGAACACTAAAAGATTTCAGCTCTGAAACCTGCAGAATTGCAAATGTAGTTTTGAGCATTGTTCATAGTGCAACACAGAATCAGTACCAAAAAAGTAAATGTAATATTTGTAGACAGTGACTCTACCAGCAAAATAGTGAGTGCAGCTCTGGAGTATAATACAGGATGTAACTCGGGATCAGTACAGGATAAGTAATGTAATGTATGTACACAGTGACTACACCATCAGAATAGTGAGTGCAGCTCTGGAGGATAATACAGGATGCAATGCAGGATCAGTACAGGATAAGTAATGTAAGGAGATCTATCTGGGATCTCAGTGATGTGGTCTCTGTTCCCCCACCCCCACTGGATCAGTTCAGCATTAAAAAGTATGGGCTCCTCGGCAAAGTTCTTCTCTGCTCAAGGTCACACAAGACTTTGGTTAATTCTGAATATGTGTGTATTCAAAAATACACATATCTGCCAGTACCATAACCCAGTTTGCATTGCCATTTCAAATTGATTTTCAATTTGCAGATATGAATACAGTATCAATGAATTGAAGTCTTGGGCGGAAAAAAATTAAGCTCCACAGAGCCAATACATTTTAATGCTGTACGGATACAGTACTGAAAAGTATTTGAACAAATCAACTTTGAATCTATGATCTGAAGGTCAATTCACTCAAGCCAATTGATGATGACCAGCAAGATCCACCTGGCAGCCTGCAGCAGTATCAGCAGACTTTATGCAGTGGGCCCCCTGTACAGCAAGCGGTAGTGTCACCTGGCTGCAGCTCTGCTGATTCAGGGGAGGACAGTGACACCAGGGTGGGGCACTGATGCCTCAAATTTGTCAGATGGAGTATCCGGTGTGTATGCAGAACTTTTGTTTTGGAGATGAACTCCTGGAGGAGACATCTGTTGTAGAATCTGTAGTAGGGACTAGTCTAATTGACCATGAAGAAACTCGACCATATTGTCTCGACTGGAGGCAGCCACGAGGATATGCATTTTTGGTTTTTGAAAGGGATTACAGGAAGTACCACTTGCCTGACCCTGCAAGAAGAAACTGCAAGATGTCAGTAAGTAGTAAAGTGGTCACAGGACCGGTTGATAGTACAGGATACCTGAGAAGATCCAGATCAGGGATCCTGGAGGTCGTCCTTCTGTTCATACCTCTTGAGGAAGAGGGGTCTAGATTGGGATGTGATATCGACTTTTCCTGGTTGAAACTGTCTGACCTAAGAGTAGACCTCTCGCAACATTTTGACAGAGATGATATGGGAAGAGGAAGTTAGATTGGCAATTGAAGGGCTTGCTCTCAAGAAGCCACCAGGTGCAGACGGCTTAACATCTGAGTTCTATAAGACCTTTCCTGGTGGGGGTGCTGTTTCTAATACTGTAGATTTTTGTTTTGTGTTGGTAAGTAGATCAGAAATTAGGGCTTTCAGGCAATGAACTTCAGCTTTGTGTGTGTAACAGATATTTAAGAGAGGGGGATTGCGAAAAATGAGGTAGGAAGAGGAAGAGAGAATAAAATAAAGGAGGGGAGAGTTTGTGCATGTGTGTGGGGGGGAAGGGGTGTGCTGCTTTTTTACCAATGGATGAGTTAAGTGGGAATGAGGCCAAGATTATATATATATACTGCTGTTAATTTCATGCATTTAGCTATGTTGGACTTTGGTTCTTTTAGTATTGTTATTCTATTATTCTAATGTTTTATAATTGATAAAAATTAAAGGTCTATAGGATGTAACTCAGGATCAGTACAGGATATGTAATGTATACAGGTCCTTTTAAAAAAATGAGCATATTGTGATAAAGTTTATTATTTTCTGTAATGTACTGATAAGCATTAGACTTTCATATATTTTAGATTCATTACACACAACTGAAGTAGTTCAAGCCTTTTATTGTTTTAATATTGATGATTTTGGCATACAGCTCATGAAAACCCAAAATTCCTATCTCAAAAAATTTGCATATCATGAAAAGGTTCTCTAAACGAGCTATTAAGCTAATCATCTGAATCAACTAATTAACTCTAAACACCTGCAAAAGATTCCTGAGGCTTTTAAAAACTCCCAGCCTGGTTCATTACTCCAAACCGCAATCATGGGTAAGACTGCCGACCTGACTGCTGTCCAGAAGGCCATCATTGACACCCTCAAGCAAGAGGGTAAGACACAGAAAGAAATTTCTGAACGAATAGGCTGTTCCCAGAGCGCTGTATCAAGGCCCCTCAGTGGGAAGTCTGTGGGAAGGAAAAAGTGTGGCAGAAAACGCTGCACAACAGGAAGAGGTGACCGGACCCTGAGGAGGATTGTAGAGAAGGACCGATTCCAGACCTTGGGGGACCTGCGGAAGCAGTGGACTGAGTCTGGAGTAGAAACATCCAGAGCCACAGTGTACAGGCGTGTGCAGGAAATGGGCTACAGGTGCCGCATTCCCCAGGTCAAGGCACTTTTGAACCAGAAACAGCGGCAGAAGCGCCTGACCTGGGCTACAGAGAAGCAGCACTGGACTGTTGCTCAGTGATCCAAAGTACTTTTTTCGGATGAAAGCAAATTTTGCATGTCATTCGGAAATCAAGGTGCCAGAGTCTGGAGGAAGACTGGGGAGAGGGAAATGCCAAAATGCCTGAAGTCCAGTGTCAAGTACCCACAGTCAGTGATGGTCTGGGGTGCCATGTAAGCTGCTGGTGTTGGTCCACTGTGTTTTATCAAGGGCAGGGTCAATGCAGCTAGCTATCAGGAGATTTTGGAGCACTGCATGCTTCCATCTGCTGAAAAGCTTTATGGAGATGAAGATTTCATTTTTCAGCACGACCTGGCACCTGCTCACAGTGCCAAAACCACTGGTAAATGGTTTACTGACCATGGTATTACTGTGCTCAATTGGCCTGCCAACTCTCCTGACCTGAACCCCATAGAGAATCTGTGGGATATTGAGAAGAGAAAGTTGAGAGACGCAAGACCCAACACTCTGGATGAGCTTAAGGCCGCTATCGAAGCATCCTGGGCCTCCATAACACCTCGGCAGTGCCACAGGCTGATTGCCTCCATGCCACGCTGCATTGAAGCATCCGGGGCCTCCATAACACCTCAGCAGTGCCACAGACTGATTGCCTCCATGCCACGCCGCATTGAAGCATCCGGGGCCTCCATAACACCTCAGCAGTGCCACAGGCTGATTGCCTCCATGCCACGCCGCATTGAAGCAGTCATTTCTGCAAAAGGATTCCCGACCAAGTATTGAGTGCATAACTGAACATAATTATTTGAAGGTTGACTTTTTTTGTATTAAAAACACTTTTCTTTTATTGGTCAGATGAAATATGCAAATTTTTTTAGATAGGAAATTTGGGTTTTCATGAGCTGTATGCCAAAATCATCAATATTAAAACAATAAAAGGCTTGAACTACTTCAGTTGTGTGTAATGAATCTAAAATATATGAAAGTCTAATGTTTATCAGTACATTACAGAAAATAATGAACTTTATCACAATATGCTAATTTTTTTAGAAGGACCTGTATACACACTGACTCAACCAGCAGAATAGTGAGTGCAGCTCTGGAGTATAATACAGGATGTAACTCAGGATCAGTACAGGATAAGTAATGTATGTACACAGTGACTCCACAAGCAGAATAGTGAGTGCAGCTCTGGAGTATAATACAGGATGTAACTCAGGATCAGTACATGATATGTAATATAATGAAATTACAAAATTACTACGCTATAGTAAGCTATAAACTGAAGTTCAGAGTTAATTGTACAGAGTATTTTGACTTTAGCAATATTTCTCCAGTACATCAACAAATTAGTAGGGGCCCCACAATTCTTGACTTGTAGAACCAATTTGACTCTGGGAAAGAAATGGATTATTTTATGTCCTGGATTTCAGGTCTGGCAGCAAGTACAGGGCTGTGGTGACTGCACCACTGTTCCTGTAGACCTGCACATGAATAATAATAGTCTGAAGTGTCAAATTTAATAGTGTATATAATAAAACCTCATAGTCTTATTTCAATAGCTGAGCAAAGCAATTCTGATTCCGAAACCCAGGTCAACTATTTTTATATCCACAAATGGTGACTTTCTCATGAGCAGATGGTACGTGAGAATAAAGAGCCAGCGTAGGTTTTCATTTAAGGAGAAATCCAATTTAATATGTTTGGAATAAACTACCCACCAAGTCAGGCATGGTGGGGCAAGGGGCGGGGGGACTTGTGTTACACTTAATTCATCCAGAATTATGACCTAGTTGAATGTGATGGCATTAAGCTTGCCAAACTATTCCCTCATTTCCTTCTCAGTATTATACGTGTCAAGTCATTTCCTCATTTGTTTCCTTCGTTTAACTGTCAGAAAATTAGAATTAGTCAGTTCTCCCGTCTCTGAGCCCTCTTGTTCTCCAATGACTCTAGTGTCAGAAAGGAAGAATTGACAGCAAGGTGACTTAGATAGGGAAGTTAACGCTAAATTGACTGCAACTTCTGTAGTAAAATTTCTATTCATTTGGCCTCGTGAAATTGCTTGCAAAGTCGTTTACATATTTATGCTTTTGGTGAAATGCATGTTTCCATATTCAGACCTTTGACCACTGTTGCATACATGTACCAAGTCTTTTGTGAAGGGCTTTGCAATTTTTTTTCTATAGTGAACATTTCTGTAATGTCTTAAAATTCTTGTGTTTAAGTCCTTGCCAGTTCCAATGATCTCTTGTTTGCAGTCAACGGGTAAAAATCCATGGAGACCTAATCGAATGAAGACTGGAATTACACATAAAGATATTTAAAGCAAAGCCTGAAATGAACTCAATAGTAATGGAAAATACTATACCAAGGAAAGATGTACTGAATACTTCTCCACCCTGCTTTGGTAAAAATAAAATCTGCATGTGTGCTCCCAGTCTAATACAGATCATTGAAGTGCAACAGGTGCTTCATAAATACGGCTCTCATTCTGACCACCATATTTCTTAATGTATTCAAGCCAAACAACTGGCATAAACACATTACTGAATCTCCTGCTTCCCATCTATTACAAAGCTGGCTGCCCACAACCACCACTAGAGGGAGCTCAGTGCATAGGAATGTATACTATAATTTGTTTTCACTAAGGTCCCCCTAGTGGTGGCTGCATGAAAATGCAGTGTTTTCACACGTTAAATTGAACAAGGGGTTCAACATCGGGCCCCTCTCTCTCCGGACCCTCTAGCAGTTGTGTCTCCTGCCTTCATTAAAGGCATGCCACTGCAATGCAGCAGTGCTCTCTTGTATCTAGAGCTGTAAAGTTGGAAATATTCACACATTTTCACCCTCAGCATATAGGGAGATTTACTAATCCTAAGATTTAGACAGTGTAAACCTAAACTAAACAGTCTAAAGATATGCCAAACTTATCAGAGTGACTGATGCCAAATGACATATTTGGTGCTTCTTTACAACAGAATTTTGGTTCAGTTTTTCTGCACAGTGTCACAACGTAAGTCATGCCATTACCAACAGGTCACTTTTCCACTTCTCTTTCAACTTGCCCAGTAAGGTGAAAAAAGTGTTCAAGACACTTAATAAAGTTGTCCAGTATTAGGATACCATGTCTGCTTTATTCCAAAAACAGCATCACTTCTGTCAACAGATAGTGTACAATATGGCAGCTCTGCTCTATGGACTCCCAACAGAGACGAGCTGCAATACCAGACACAACCCATGGACAGGAGTGGAGCTGTTCTTAGAAGAAAGCAGCCGACACTTTTAACAAATGTGGTGAATAGCATGTGCAGCAGAATTCTGGATCAATCTGGTTTACTAGTAAATGTAACGACATGTTTCTTCCCCCCCCCCCCCCCCCCCCTCTAATTGGAAGCACAGAGCTTGAACATGGTGGAAATGTTGAACCATTATTATGCTTATTTTCATCAATCCAAGAGATCCATGCATCTGGAAACATTTAGGCTAGGTCTACACGACGACATTTGTCGCGCGACATTTTATTGCACTAATGTCGCGTGACAATTTTTATAATGGCAGTCTATGGTGTCGCACTGCAACATGCAACATGCTACGACTGCAACGCAACAGTCGCAGAAAATCCATTCAAGGTGGATTTTTCTGCGACTGTTGCGTCGCAGTTGCAGCATGTTGCAGTGCGACAACAAAGACTGCCATTATAAAAATTGTCGCGCAACATTGGTGCAACAAAATGTTGCACGACAAATGTTGCGCCCTATCTGTCGCGCGACAAATGTCGTCGTGTAGACCTAGCCTTAAGGTTACAGTTTTTATTGCTGTTTTTAAGCCATAACCAGAAGTGGATTCAGAAGGCATGGGGTTTTATAATAGAAGGACTTCTCCATCCTGCTGGATCCACTCTGGGCTTTGACTTAGACAACTGTATCCATGTGTATTTCCAGCCTTAAGCAGCTGAATGTGAACATCCCCTTTAAATAGATTCAGCATTAAAAACATTCTAAAGTAGTAGCAGATTTCACAACTTAAACAACTCAAATGATGCATTATCTTCCTTACAAGTTCACTTTCCAGTGCAGACACATTTTCCTTCTACCTTTACTCTGTCGACTCTTTAATTCTGTTCCCAAGCCTATTTGTCACTTGGCACCCTCGAAGTTTGTTTTTTTTGTGCTAATATTATTTGTTTTAGAAGGAAATAAACATATAGATTGTCAGGATTTGAATAATACAGACCATGAATTCAGGCTGGAACAAGTCTCGTGTGTTTTTATTTTTTTGTAATGAAAACCTACCAACTGTTGCTACCTCTCATTATCCCGTTCGCAGGAATAAATGTCACAAAATCAGGGCCTACGTTTTGTAATCTTGTGCCTGGTGACATGTGTTGAGTTTTTTGGGATGCATTTTAAAGGTTTCTGTGACGACAACAAGGCTGTTTTCTTTGTCAGAGTATATTCTGTCATTGCACTCTACCTACTCATGACACAATGTCATATCTGCCGAAAATCGCAGACACTTCTTATTTCCCCTGACAGATTTGTCAAAGAGTTTGCATGTCGTGCGGGATTTGGCCAAGAGATAAAATGATTTTTCTTTGCTGTTGGTTTGTAAACAGTGGGAAGGGATTTGCTTATTTTAAATATTTAGTATGAATTGCTACCTCATTAAAGTGACTCTGGGCTTCCTGAGAAAGCTTGAGGTGCTAGATGGTTGCTGACTGACAAAACTATTTCTTCAGATGTATCGTAGCCTGGTTATGCACGTTTACCATGTGTTAAGATGTTTTGGGTGCTATGGCATAATGTGCATTTAGTAGGGGTCATCATAGAAATAGTTAAAACATATTCACAATCTCTTTGTTTTACTGTATTGTGGTTTTGATTTCTAGCTGTTTCATGACATCTCCTCCATATTCTGGCGGGGGCATACACAGATGTCATAGGGCCCCATAGCAAAACTTTGTATGGCCCCCCCTGCCCCACCCAGTTTCCCAATAAACGTGCATTAATCACTCATATGCAAGGCAGAATGAAAGTGCAAACCCCCAGATTTCTGATGAATTAAAAAAAAAATGTTAAATGGAAGAAATTTTAATAATTTTTTTTTAATAAAAAAGTCCAGAGGTGCTTAAAAAATAAGGCACTCATTATGAATGTAATCACACCAGACAACTGGCATAAATACATTGATAAATCTGCATCCCTTCTATTAAAAAGCTGGATGCCAGCAGCCACCGCTAGATGAAGATCTGTGCGCAGGAATTTATGGAAGCTGTATTTATTGAATTTTACGGAGCTCCCCTTGTGATGGCTGCCTGAAAATGTAGTGCTTTTACATTAAACTCTTATCAAACTGATAAGAATAAGGCCTAAATGAACGTTTATGAGGTCAGGAGATCAGAGATAAGGCTTCATATGTCACGGTCCCTCCCATGACAGAGGTTAGAAGATCTGAGAGACTGGCGGCACGTGAGGTTTTTTGACAGTCTCCCTGTTTACACTTGTTGCAGTGTTGTTGTTGGTAGTGACCACACCTCTTATCCCAGGTGCAGCTTGTGGTCATTACTGCTCTCTATTTAGTCTGCACTCACACTTCATACCATGCGGTTGATATTATCTGAGCTGTTGTTTAGTTCTCATCAGAGTTCCTGTTCATCCATTTCCTATTGAAGATAAGTGTACTTTGCTTGTAATTTGGTTGTTCTCTATTGCTCGTTGTTTACTAGGCCTCAGGGAGAGGCTGGTTCATTCATCTGGGAAGGAACCAGTAGTCTCAGACCCTGTCACTACTCCAAGGGATTTTTAGGGTTACTAGGGCCTAGGTTTCCGGTGTATAAATATTTCCACCTTCAGGGTCTATTCATACTAACAGGAGCCAGGCTAGGTCTAGGGTTTCCTAGGTGGTTATCCGTTCCCTTTCCCTAGCCTTAAGGCCTTATTTCTGGTCATTTTCCTTCTGTTGTCATTCTGGTGCTTATCCCCTCCCCCTCATATAAGCCATCAGCTGATGGAACTCATGAGCAACAGCCTGTAAATAGACTGATTTTAAACCTCGGGTATCACAAAAACTTCTAAAAGTCCAGTTGAAAAAAAGTTTGTTTGTTTTTAGCCTAAAATGTGTAAAATGCAGTCATAAATATTGCCTCGTTGCCTTTAAATATTCCCTTCATAATAAATCTTCCCTTTATATGAACATGACAGCGTAGCTTATGCAGATTTTCTGGACACATTATCGTGCGGTTTTTGCTGTGTTCCCACACCAAAATCCACATGTGTTACTTGTGAATTTTGACACTGATTTGCCCCAGATCTTTTCCTTTGCATTGCAAAGGGAGAAATCTGCAGTATAAAACCCAAGAGACAAAAGCTAATTTTCCTAATTTTAGGGAACAACTTTCTTCCAGGCTCCAAATCCTGCAATAACAGTAACCTCATGGATCAATGACCCTTCTCTAGTAATCTAGTAAGTATAATCTGGAATCTTATTAATGGCTTCCTGGTCCCCTTTGAACTCTTAATAAGTTCACCATCACAACCTCATGGCAGAGAGCTCCACAGTCTCACTGCTCTTGCAGTAGAGAATCCTTTTCTGTGCCAATGCGGAATCCTTCTTTCCTCTAGACATGGTGAATTATACCAAACTGTAATATTTCTGTTTCATGCCAGTCTTTTTTTTTATCTTCCAATCTGATTGCAGGATAGGAATACCAGATTACTGCAATGTTATCTTACTACTCTTTTAGAAAAGCATAAACACAAGGACTATTTCCCCTGAAAGCAATTCTTCTTGGATTTGTCTTCTATGACTGGTTAATGTATCCAGGGTCCTGTCATTACCTCTTTCAATTCACGCTTGCCATTATTCTTGTGTGATGAATTGTAGGTTTAGAAGCCACTTCATCACCTCGTCAATCTCTTGACAATCCTTTCAGACATGAGTCCTAAGAAAATATTATCTTTTCAGCATAGAAGCCTTAATCCAGGTCCACGTATTTTATACAATAGTCTGATCACCATCAATTCATCATTAAAGCTACTTGAAGGCAAATTCATGTCCCTTTAATATAACATTATTAAATGTTAAAAATCTTCACAACAACTTTACACATTGCTAGACAATGTGTAGGTACTGTGTAAGGATGCACATAACCGCATCACTACTTTATTCTCTATGGGGGTAAAGATGTAGGCTATGGTTGTATAGATGAAGAAACATCTCCCAACATATACACTGACAAGTCCATAGGCTTGAAAGAGTTGGCCCATCTTATACATTGGGGGCATATCATTACGATATACCACCAATGTCTGATGTAAGACCCGCACCCATTTCTAGTACAGAGCCCACAAAGTGAAGGAGAGTGGACGAAGCATACGCGGCTACCCTCCGTTCATTTCTATAGGAGTACCAAAAATAGCCGAGCAGGGCTTAGCTATTTTTTAGAAGACTTACAGAAATGAATAGGAAGTTCACAGCTCAAGCACGGCCACCACTTCATTCACTTCTCTGTGGCTGACGGAAATAAACAAGCCAGGCCTTGATTTTTGACCGTCCCACAGAAAATGAATTTAAGGCAGCCGGTCATGCGCTGTCCGCTCTCCTTCATTTTGCGGGCTCCGTTCTATGTACAGCTGTGGGTCCCTTCTCTGGACTACTAGACATTGGGGGCATATCCTAGCAACATGCTCCCAATGTATGGGATGTGCCAATCCCTTTAAAGGGGTTGTGCCCCTAATAAAATATATCCCACCCAACAGAAAATGCTGTTATATAACTTTCTGCGCCAAATCTGCTTTAATGTTCAGTTGCTGTCCAGCATTGGAGCTTTGTAAGAACAAGGAATTTGGTTTGTGTCACATGATCTGCTGATCATGTGACACATCTCACTTCCCTAGGACTTGATGAGACAGCAGACATATGACAAACCTGAAAAGTAGTATTCACGCATGGGGGATAAGATAAAGCTGAAATTTAGGTAAATTTGAAAAAAACAAAAAAAACATAAAAGGAGGAATGGGAGCTGAAAATAAACCTTACTGTGAAAAGGAGTTTATGGTACAAGCCCTTTCAATAGACAAATGGATGCCAAAAGGGAGCTTGCAGCCCTAGCTGCAGTGAAAAGCATAGTCCGCTGCCCTTTTCAATACACCAGTATACAAAAATAAGCCCAGCTAATTATTTTAAATCATATAGTTGACTATCTTGTAAGCAAATACAACATGAATGTCCTACATCAGTGTTTCTTAAGCCTCTCATTCTCCAGTACCCCAAGTCATGATTTGAGGACAGCCCATAGGAAAAAAATTGTGTGTTGCAATTCCTGATGCACAGACAATTTATATCACTCATGTAAGGAATAGTGTTGAGCGTGAATATTCGAATAGTGAATATCGCAACTTTGCTAATTCGCGAATATTTTGAATATAGTGCTATATATTTGCTATTTCGAATATTCGTCATTTTTTTACATCTGAAAACATAATTCCTCCCTGCTTCTTTCATGTGGGTCAATGAGTCGTTGGCCCACAAGCAACTTAAGCAGGAAGGAATTATGACATATGAAAAAAAAGACGACTATTCTAAATAACAAACATATTCGCTATATTGCTATAACTTAGTTATATATTCTAAAACAAGAATATATTGCAATATAGCGAGTATTCGTAAAATACACATATAGACTGCAATTTAGCTGATATAGTGTGATTTTTTTTTATAGGGTACATTTTTTCCAAATCGGAAGTTCAGAAGAGACAAAACAAAAAAATTAGACAAAGAAAAATAACATTTTAGCACTATATTACTTAAATTGCAGTCTATATGTGTATTTTACGAATATTCGCTATATTGCTATAACTTAGTTTTTTTTTGAATATTCGTCATAGTCTAAAACAAGAATATATCGCAATATAGCGAATAGTTGTAAAAAACACATACCATTAGCAAACCAATAGGAAAGTTGCACTATACAGTTAAAAATCGCTATACGCGAATAATTAAATCGCATATTAATCACGATATATCGAATAATGACGAATATTCGATTTAGACGAATATTCAATCGAATATTCGTGAAATATTGCGAAATCGAATATGGCACCTCCCGCTCAACACTAGTAAGGAAAACTTAAAACAAGACCTTGAGATGAGAATATTTGGTCTAGAAAATTATAAAGATAAGGAAACTTTTAAAGTTCAGAAACATTTTCAAAGTTAAATTGTGTGTTAAATTGTGCCCATCTCATTGGGATTCACAATCTAAATCTCAAATAAACCTATAAGTACGTTACTGGCGTGTGAGAGGAAACCATAGAACTCGGAAGAAACCCACACAAACATGGGGACTAGGAAAACTTACTCAGATGTTGTCCTTGGTCAGTTTCAAACCCATGCCCCAACTAAACAACTGAGTCACCCTACAGAACAAATACATACTGCACAGTAGAGTCACATAGGCATGGTTGCTTAACACTGTTGTGATCTTGAACATCTTCATAGAGTTTGCATGGGTTTCCTCAGAGGTTCACCACCAATGAGGCCAGGTGAGGCAGTGGCCTCAGGCAGCACCAGGTAGGAACAAGAGGGGGGCAGCGGAAGGGCCATGGTCAATGAGTGCTTTCATTGTGGTGAAGGAGTTAGGTTAAGAAATTGGCATTGGGGGGGGCGCCATTTCAATTTTCCTCTCAGGCAGCAGAAATGATAGGTGTACCCCTGGGGTTCCTCCCAAACTCTCAAAACATACCTGTAGGTTAATTTGAAATGTATCTGTTCATGTGATGTGGTGCTGCATGGTGGCTACTGCCGCTGTGTTGCTGTGCTTGTGGGTTGGTCGGGCTCAGTGCTAAAGGGCCTTAGGCCCCATGCACACGGCCGTTGTTCACAGCCGTGTGCGGGCCGTGGAACCGCGGCCTGGATCCCTCCTGAGAGCAGGAGCGCACGGCGTCACTGGTTGCTATGACGCCAGTGCGCCCCCTGCTGCCGGCACAGTACAGTAATACACTGGTATAGATCATACCAGTGTATTACTGTACTGTGCCGGCAGCAGGGAGCGCACGGCGTCATAGCAACCAGTGACGCCGTGCGCTCCTGCTCTCAGGAGGGATCCAGGCCGCGGTTCCACGGCCCGCACACGGCTGTGAACAACGGCCGAGTGCATGGGGCCTTAGTCTGACATCAGGCATGTTGTTGTACTGCTTAGCTTTGCTGCCTGCAGGTGCTGTGTTGTGTTGTGGAGGCAGTGGTCGCCATTTGGTACTACACAAAATTAAAGTAGCGAGCCACTCATAAGAGGCCACTTTCATGTGGTGAAGGGGCCTATGCATATTGATCAAAATGCATACAAAGTGCCTCATAGGGCCTGTTTACTATGCTGAGAAGCAACAGATCAATGCATGGCGGTTGGATGCATGATCAACGTCAATGGCTGAATTTGAAATGTATATTGTGAGCCCTGATTGGAACAGGGACTGATGTGAGTGATACCTATCTCTGTAAAACCATAATGAGTCATCATTATTTTAGCAGGGGCTTTATTAAGCTATGGGTCCGTTGGGCCTGAATGATAAAAATGTTTTATGTGTTTATAGAGGATTAATATGTGCTTGTTTATTTGGTTGTGGGTTTGCAATGTCTGCACGTGTTCACTTGCCGAATGTGTACATCGTTACCATGACCATTCTGTGCCTGGACATAAAAGAATAGGATACTCGGTGCGTTGTGACGTAGGGGCCTGAGGAACCGTGAAACGACCATCACCGCTCACTTGCATCTGCTTGTTCGATGAATGTCCGCCCCAACCCCTGTATCGCTTTTATGCAATAAAAGGTGAAGATGGTTGAATATGCTGCTAAGTGCAGTCTCCTATTTCTTATCTTCATTTACATGCTTTATCAACAAAACCCCAACTTTCCTCAATCTACATAGCCATTGGCACTGCCATTTTCTAGGAGCGTATCCAGACCCAGAAAACACACTCCGTGCAAAGGCTGTATTTCAGGGACTGAATGCTGATCCTCTGCCCCTCGCAACATCATAGACCATTATGATGCTGTGAGTTCAGGGCAGAGGAGCAGTATTCAGTCTGGGAAATACAGCCTTTGGACGGAGTGTGTCTCCTGGACTGAATATGCATGTGGGAAATTGGCAACACACTGATAACACAATGCCTTCCCTCACAAGATGTCACCACATAGAAGGGAGTTAAGATCGGTACTGGGTCTTGACAACTCCTTGCTTCCCCATGGCAAGGGCAGTGTCTTCAGCAAACTGGGAGTTGTATTTCCACGTCTGCTGGAGGGCCTCATATTCAAGATCGATTTATGGAATAAAGGACATGGCAGTCTTTAAATCCTAAATTGACCGTTATTTGCGAGTAGGGTACATTTTCCATTTTAATAATCAGTTGAAAAACAGGCCTTTGATTAAGGATCAGTCTCTCGTTTGTGCAGGAAACATTCCTCAGACAGATTTCGAGAATGACATTTGTCGGCTGCTGATTCAAATCAACATTACATCTGTAGACTTATTAATGAAAGAACAGACATCTCAAGTCAAAGGTATCACACCAGGCCTCATAATGACAAAGTAACACACTGTGAGCCGGGGGCCTGTAAAATAAAGTAATCTTACATCTAATTCTTGATTATTCTGACTGACAGACACAATCACAGCTCTGAGAGCCCGCACCTTTTCTTATTAAGATACATAGTTTTCTCCTCTTCGAACAAAATATGTTTAACGTTAATAGGATCAGAAATTCTCTGTCTCTGGTTAAAGATTTGCTGTGTAGAGATTAAAGTATTACATTTTTTAAATTACTGTGCAATGGGTGGGATATTGTTAGTTACTTTTGATCTAATCAACAGAATTCTTTCCTGAGCGCTGCAGAAATTAAAACGCACAAGGTCTTCTGTACCATCCATGTAACTGTGGGTCCTACACTGTTTTCTTGTACAGTAGCTTTCCAAGACTGTCAATTTCAAATTGAGATTAATCTGCTAATTGCTATTTAACTAGAAATAAACTTGTGGTCAGACACCCAATAAGGGGGACACTAATATGGGGCGTTCACAGTCATTAAACGCTATTCAGAGCATCGAAATATTAGATATTGGGAATATTTTCTGCATGGGAATGTCATTAAATCTTAGGTACAGTAGATGCTCGTACAAAAATCCCCACGTGAATTGAGTTTCTGAATCTGGAAAGAAAATACTAAGGCGATAACTAAGAGCTAGCTATCTAACCAGCATGCCTTTCCCATATCAAAAATCCCATAGAACTTGGAATCCAAAGCCAAAAATGTCAATGTAATTCAACCTCTCCCAAAACAATGCACTATGGTGCAAATACTACACACTGCATTTTCTTTTGGTTTATCATGCAGAGCTTTAGTCAGAAGTGGACTTAAAAGGAATAGGAAGTACAGTAGTGGCTTATTGTGCAGTTTAAGGCATATTCGTGAAATTTAAAGTTGACAAACCCTGCCATAGACATATAATAGTATATATTAGCAATATAATATAGTAACATAGTTTGTGAGGTTGAAAAAAAAACATCTGTCCATCCAGTTCAGCCTGTTACCCTGCAAGTTGATCCAAAGAAAGACAAAAAACTCCTTGAGGTAGAAGCCAATTTTCCTAATTTTAGGGGGAAAAAATTCCTTTCCGGCACCAATCAGAATAACTCCCTGGACCAACAACCTCTCCAGAAATCTAATAACTATAACCTGTAATGCTATTACATCCAGGCCCCTCTTAAACTCTTTTAGTGAACTCACCATCACCACCTCCTCAGGCAGAGAGTTCCATAGTCTCACTGCTCTTACCATAAAGAATCCATCTCTATTTTTGTGTACAAACCTTCTTTCCTCCAGACGCAGAGGATGTCCCCTCGTCACAGTCACTGTCCTGGGAATAATAGATGATGGGAGAGATCTCTGTACTGCCCCCTAATATATTTATACACAGTTATTAGATCTCCCTCAGTTTTTTTTATAAACTTAATAACCCTAATTTTGATTATCTTTCTGGGACCTGTAGCCCACCCATAGCAGTTATTATTAGTTGCCCTCCTCTTAACCCTCTCCAGCTCTGCTATGTCTGCCTAGTTCACAGGAGCCCAGAACTGTACACAGTACTCCATGTGTGGTCTGACTAGTGATTTGTAAAGTGGTAGGACTATGTTCTAATCACCGGTATCTATGCCCCTTTTGATACATCCTATAATATTATTGGCCTTGGCAGCAGATGCCTGAAACTGGTTTCTACAGTTAAGTTTGCTGTCCACTAAAATTCCTAAGTCATTTTCCATGTCAGTGTTACCCAGTGTTTTACCATTTAGTATGTACAGGTGACTTGCATTATTCCTTCCCATGTGCATGACCTTACATTTGTCAGTGTTAAATCTCATCTGCCACTTCCAAGCATTCAGATTTTATGTACTAGCCTGTTATGAGTCACAGTATCAAATTCTTTGGAGAAGTCCAGATATACGACATCCATTGATTCGCCACGGTCAAGTCTAGAACTTACCTCTTCATAGAAACAAATTAAATTAGTTTGACATGACCGATCCCTCATAAACCCGTGCTGATAAGATGTAATACGCTTATTTTATACTCCAGGTTAGATTTATTAAACATTTTACCCACTACAAATGTTAGATTGACCGGGCTATAGTTTCCAGGCTCTATTTTGACCTATTTTTGAAATTGGCACCACATTTGCTAAGCACCAATCATGTGGAACTCTCCCTGTTATTGTAAAGTCCTTAAATATCAGAAATAAGGGTCTGTCTTTGACATTATTAAATTCTGATAGGATACAAGGGTGCATGCCATCTGGACCTGGTGATTTATATATTTTAATTTGCCACTGCATGTCTGGGTAAGAAAGGCCACTTTTAATGGAGAGTTTACTTTTACACTCTGCATTTCATCTCATAATTTTCCTCAATGAATACAGTGGAGAAACAATATTTAATATGTTTGCTTTCTCTTAATCAGTCTCTATAATTCCTCCCTCATCATTCTGTAAGGTGCCAACACTTTCAGTCTCGCTGTCCATATTGGCTGCCTTTATCTGCTTTGTACTGTATATATTCATTTTTATTTTTTTTTGAGGTGGGATGAATCCAATTTTTTTCGAATCCGAATAGGTTCTTGAATCTATTGAATCTCGAATCCTACGAATCCTGTACATAAGAATTGTTTAAATGGTGTAAGAAACAAAGTGATCCAAACACTTATGGGGGATCTGTGGATGGCACTGTTATGGGTCGATCTGTGGATGGCACTGTTATGGGTCGATCTGTGGATGGCACTGTTATGGGTCGATCTGTGGATGGCACTGTTATGGGTCGATCTGTGGATGGCACTGTTATGGGTCGATCTGTGGATGGCACTGTTATGGGTCGATCTGTGGATGGCACTGTTATGGGTCGATCTGTGGATGGCACTGTTATGGGTCGATCTGTGGATGGCACTGTTATGGGTCGATCTGTGGATGGCACTGTTATGGGTCATCTGTGGATGGCACTGTTATGGGTCATCTGTGGATGGCACTGTTATGGGTCATCTGTGGATGGCACTGTTATGGGTCATCTGTGGATGGCACTGTTATGGGTCATCTGTGGATGGCACCGTTATGGGGGATCTGTGGATGGCACCGTTATTGGGGATCTGTGGATGGCACTTATCGCCGTAATCTCACGATGTGTAGTGTCGGCATACTGTTACTTCCCTGTGCTGGCATCAGCCTCAGGAAAGGAACTGTGCATGCGCGAGCTCGCGCACCGCAAGATTACGGCGATCTGACTTTCTGAGCAAGGAGGAGATTCCTCCTTCACAGGGGGGCGTGGCTGGGATCCAGAACGGTTAGTACAGCCCCTTGGGCTCCTTACTAGGCTGATTTACATATATATAAAATCATTTTTTACACTCAATAAAACCACATAGAACTATGGGACACTATATTGCGGACATGCTAGCGGCAATCTAGCCGTGTATGTCCACATCTCTATAGGGTAAAAGAGGTGACTGAATCCCTTTAACAATGCAGGTTAGATCATACGATTATACTACAGTGAGTGGGGCCGGTGCATTAGAATACAGGGACTGCACCGGTCCCCGTTGTCATGAATTTGTCGGATTCGGATTTGGTAAATGAGGTCGGGATTAGAATCCACGAATACCTCGAATCCAACAGGATTCGAGGGATTTGTGGATTCAACAGATTCGTCGTCCCACTTCAAGTTTTTTCCTTATAGTTTTTTAGTGCTTCTACGCTTCATTCCTGTTTTTGTGAGTTAAGTGGTCTCTTTTTGACATTTATTGCTCCCTTTACATTTCAATTTTTGTGCCTTCCTGGAGAAACACTCCTTTGAATGACTATTGGAAGGTTATTATTTTATGGTCACTATTTCCCAGGTGTCCCCCAACCTGCATGTCTGTTCTCTCAGGTTTATTGGTTAATATTAAGTCCAGCATGGTCGTCCCTCTAGTCAGATCCAGAACCAGTTGGAAAAGGTAATTGACCTCTTCACAATGTGGCACTTCTGTAGCCAATAGATATGTATGTGCTACTAATGGTTCAGGCTGTATAGCAGCTAGAGATAGGAGAATCTAAATTTTAAAACAAAACTAGGATTGCAGTGCTAGCCACGACACAGCGCAAGATACAACCAGAAATATAACTGATGAAGTGGGAGCTGCATTTAGCTGCAACCCCTAATTAAGATCCAATTTCTAAAGGCTCTTTCTTAGGCTGCATGCACATGACTATATTTTCGGTCCATATCTGATCCAAATTTTTTATGGATCGCACACAAACCCATTCATTTCTTTGGGTCCACAAAATCTATATGGTCGTGTGCAGGAGGCACATAGTTACCTAAAGGTGGACATGGGTGTCAAAGCAACTGCATCATCAGGTTGTCTACTTTCAGGAAATAGGAAGGGATCCACTTTTCAAGGTGTGTAATACATTTATTTTATTGGTTGTTTCTTTTTTTAGAAATTCCAGCTTAAAAGGGTTTTTCCAGTACTTAGACATTGATGACCTATTATCTAGGATAGGTCATCAATGTCAGATTGATGGGGGTCCAATACCTTGTACTTCCACCCATCAGCTGTTTGGGAAACTGCTTGAACTAGAAACTATACAGTGGATGGAAGGCTCCATTCCATGTGCAGTTTCCCAGTACTGGAGTACAGAATCTCAGCTCCCATTAAGTTGAATGGGATAGGAGCTGCAGTACCTCAGCATGGCCACTGCACAATAGACAGACTCTTCCGCTTCCAACTCTGTATAGTTTCTGGCAGTTGCCAGTTTTCCAGTTCTAGTAAAGATATGTGCATGTCTATTTGGGTCAAAGTGGTACATATGAACTCTGCAGATGTTAAACTTTTATTTTTTGTAATGTGTATAACTTCCTGCTTTTTATGAAAATGTACAATTTGAAGAAAAAATGCAAGGAGGTCCCTGTACATATAAAGTGCTAAGCATCTATTATCAGAAAATATAGAGGGGTGTGTGTTTCGGTAGTATTTTAAAATTTTTAATTTAGGCTTTATTTGAACATATTGAAAGATTGAAAGTGCAAAAATTGTCCTGCCTACAAGAGGAGTAAAATGTCAACATGAGTCACAACCCACAAAGTTCTGTGCAAATTGCTGCAGCCACGCTACTCTAGAAGAAGAATTACCTACCCCCCCCCCCCCCCCAACTCCACGATTTCATAGATAAAATTTTTATGGAATATGTATTACTCCAGCACTCAGCATTTCAACATAACCCAACCAGTCCAACATGAGAAATTCACTGCATGCAATTTCACCGTAGGCCAACCACAACCCCATGCAGCATTTCCCTGTCATTCCGCCATTATATTATACTATTTAACACTTCATTGTTCCAGTAGTCATTACTATTACAAAAAAAAGCTTCTACTGCAAATGAATTCCTGTACTAGTTCATGAAATGTTCTGCTTTTGTTACCCCCAAGGACCCAATGTAGATGACCATAGCCCATTTCCCCTTTAACCCGCACAAAATCATTACAACCCCTTACCTGCACTGAAACTAAAGATATATTTTCACGCACAAGAACTATCTCACGGACGAACTGACAAATAATGTTAATTTTACTTGGAAATATACGCAGCACAATATTCTATTGGAATTGTACCTATTAATAACAAAGCCAGACATTTTTATATTGAAAATAAAGCTTTTGTCAAATAGGAAAACTGCAGGCGACAAAATGTAACACTTGTTTTAGTTATTTAATATGAGATATTATATCAGTTTGACATTCATTTGTTTAATAAGGATGGGGAAATGGTTGATTTAAAGGACTTTGTGCACACAATTAAGTAGAAATAGTTGGTGGTAATCCAGTGAACAAGGGGAGGCATGTTTTTTGTCATCTCGCTACAAATCCTAGGCTCATTTCATAGCTTCCTTGCTCTTTGTGCGCCCCAAATAGCCCCTTAGAGTAACAAAGTGTTTGTAGGGATTCGCAGGGACAGAGATCTGATTTATGAAAGCCTGTCAGACATCAAAAAGGTTCAGTATCGCAGGATATCAGCTTTGGTGAGGACGTTGATAGTTTGTAACAGATACATGGGGGATTCAATTCTAGAGGGTTCTTTAAAGACATCTAAAGCAGGAAAAAAAATAACATGACAATGGAAACATTATTTAGCGACAAACCGTATTTGTAAGACTAAAGGAAACTGCCAGACAATGCAACTTCCTCAATAAATAAAAGAAGGTGACAAGTCGATGTGGTCAGTGTTTTAATGTCTTTGTTCTATGGCTTTACAAAAGTAATATGTGTGCGTGTAACATTAGAACATTATACAGTGTTTTACAGCATTAAATATACAGATTAAATAGTTACTATCAGGGAGAAAGGTATAGGATATTGCCAACCAAAATTAATATCTTAAAGGGTAGCACCTACTACATGGATCATTTGTTTATAGCTCCATACTACAGTAAATACATCATTTGTTTATTGCATTTTTTACATCATCTCTTGCTTACCTTTGCAACTGTTTTAGCTTTTTAACCAGGTGGATGTGTATGAGGGCCAACTATCCCCAACAGCAGATATTGGGAGAAAGAAAGATCAGGCAGTTTCATTTTAACATGACTGATCCTTTGTTCTAGAGGGAGATATGCTGCTGCCAGAGAACACGACAACTGAACACATCCCTGCTGAAAACACATGCACACTCAGCTAAGCCGAGCTTGCATGTGTATTAAGGAATCAGGAAGAATAGCTGTCATTCAAATGAGCATCCAGCTGACACCTATTGAAGGTGTATCGCTATGTCAAATCCATAGTGACAGCAAGTTTTACTTTTACAGTATGTGATTTTCACAGCCTTATATTACATCATAATGTCAATGGTTACTATGTAATACTACATTTTAGTGTTGAGCGAATCGAAGTGAAACAAATTGCAGGAAAAATTGCCATGAGTTTGAATTTCCTCACGCTTCATGATAACGAACAATTTTTTTACCCTAAACTGGCAACTATACATGTTACAACTTGAAAGTAAGAAGCCCAGAAACGTGATATGACCCATAATGCCGTGCAGCCAGTGAATCTGCAGATAGACATCCCCTGTGAGGTCACATCCCTATAAAAGCCTAATCCCACGCAGTCGCCACCATTTTCACTGTGAAGTGAGTATAGGGAGAGACGTGGCAACAGTATTTTAGAAAGCTTTTAATTGTAGAATATTGGATAGGGCCACTGCAGGGACAGTGCAGGCTCAGTGTAAACGCCCTGTGCATCTTCTTCACCTGCTGCAGCATTCATTCTTGATCTGTTCTGTTATACATCGACTTACTGTGCATCAGACTTTGCATCAACAGGTGATCTAATATATAGGCACATTTATCTAGTTCACCTGCTGCGCTATTCATATTTATTTACATAGTTACATTACAGAGTCAGCTACTGTAGTGGCAAAAATACTGCAGTAGCAGGCACAAGTAGCAGCAGAAGAAGGGGTTGTAGTAGGCGTAGCCGCAGCAACAGGTCAGAGCTGCCACTGTCATCCAGCGGTCGTGTTTTGACCAACAATCCAGATGTACTGGAATGGTTGACTCTTCAACATCATCTCAGGTGACAACAGATAAACAAAGCCAGGTATCGGTGGGTTCCTCTGACACCATGCTCAGTTGGCATGGCCCGGGAACAACCTCTGTGCTTTCACCTGTCCTGCAACTGCCTCTTTCTTTTGCTGCTCCTTCTGTTTGGAAAGTATTGTATGCTGCCCACTATGCTCTGCTTTTCAGCGAGGACGAGCTTAGTGAGGTCAGCAGCTACAGGACAGAAGATTTGGATGAGAGGTCTACTGCGTCCTCCCTTAGGAGTGCAACTAGTAATGATGACAGTCGGGTGGGAATATGTGTTGCGAGCGGTCAGGGACGTAGAATTGAAACTGTGAGGGTGACATAACTGACGAACAGACAGCAGTGGATGATGATGTAGCCATTCTCATGTGGAAGTCTGTGTGAAGAGGGGACATAATCATTAGGGGGTGAGGGTGGAAGCAGGCCAATGAGACAGCAGCAAAGTGGCAGCTACTCAGGAGCCTACCCTTCAGGTAACAACTAGCAGTGCACGGGTTCATAAAGGCAGCAGCAGGCAGTCAGCACGGAGTAGTGGGGTTAAAATGCCATACTCAGCAGTGTGGGAGTTTTTTTTATCAAGTCACTGGAGGGTGCTAGCGTGGAAGTATGCAAGATATGTGGGCAGAAGGTGAAGTGTGGCGAAAGTGCTAATGCTTCAACACATGGTGTGTCACCATAAAGTGGCCTGGAAAAACTGTGGCACTAATGTAGTAGTATAGCCTGACAGCAACTGCTGCATCTCACAGCGACCCGCACCCCTTCTCCAGCAGTCAAGGCTCCTAAACCTCAGCAGAAGGATGCTGTTAATCCTTCCCTTCATCTATTGCTCCTGATGCTCCTACTCCTCACGTTTCACCAGCAATCGATCAAGAGAGACAACAGTATGCGTGCACTCATCCAACGGCGCAGAAGCTGAACGTGCACCTGGCCAAGTTGCTGGTACTACAGTCCCTCCCTTTCCATATCGTGGAAGATTTAAGAGAACTGATGGCTTGTGCCCACCCAAGGTGGAGAGTCCCAAGCCATCATTACTTCTCTAAAAAAAAAAAAGCTGTGCCAGCCCTGCACAAGTATGTTAAGCATAAGGTGTGCCAGTCCTGTACAGTTTATGCCAGCATTGACATGTGGAGCTTTAACTATGGTCAAGGACAATATATGTCCTTTACAGCCCACTGGGTAAATGTGGTTTCGGCCCAGGCACACCAGCAACGCAGCCAGGTGATGGCAATGCCGACAAATTTTCATTGGATTTCTGCGCCAATGTCCTCCTCTCCCTTCTCATCCTCAACCTTGTCCTCAACCTCCACTGTAGGCACAATTTAGAGTGGTCCTCCAGAATACCACCTATGCAAAGTATGGCGTTGTGATGCTGTACTCCACCTGGATTGCCTGGGCGAACAAAGTCACACCGGGGAGGAACTGCTCCATGTCATCAACCAAGAAAACGAATCCTGGCTATCTCATGGCCAACCGGAGATAGGAACCATGGTTACCAATAATGGAAAGAACATTCTGTTTGCGCTCCATCAGGGAGGGCTGACCCTTGCACGGCGCTAGTCTTCAATCTGGTTGTCACCCAGTTCCTGAAGTGTTCCACCCAACTGCAAGATGTCTTGAAAATGTCCAGGAAACTGTGTGTGCACTTCAGCCATTCTTACCGTGCAAAAAACACCCTTGCCTATTGTTACCATTTGTAATGCACATCAATGCACTGTAGTGCCCTCAAACATCATTCTAATCACAGCTTTGTTATGTTTCGTCATGTTTCTCACCTCCAGAGAATGAGTTTTAAAGTGCCCAGCAGGGCATCATCAATTGCTCAAAGAGCGCAAGATTTCAAAGACAGAGAAGCTGACGTAGCGGGTGGTGGGGAGTAGAAGTACTGACGTCTCAGCAGAGCGTGGTGTCACCAGCATATAGATGAGATATGAGGACCCTTCATGTCATGAAGACATCCCCTGTCCATATTCTTTATTAGGGCATGTGAACCTCATTGTGGTGGGTTCTCGCTCGGGAACCCCCTTTATGAGCCAAAACAGAGAGCTACTCTGTATGTGTGCTTCCTAGGGGTGGACTGGGAATCTAAATTGGCCCTGCAAAAGATCTAAAAGTGGCCTCCATTTTGTAGGCAGTACAACACAAGTAGGTAGGGCAACACAAGTAGGCGAGGTCTGCAATAGCATTGTGTAGTACAATATACTGCCTCAGCAGAAACAACCACCACAGTGTAGCACAAAATACCGCCTTAAAAGAGACTATTCTGTGGTGGCTAGGACCAGCTGCCATGTTTTGTCCTCCTCCTCCTCCTCCTCCTCCTCCTCTAGTTGTCTCTATGGAGCAGGGGGCTTAGTAGATGAGCCAGACATACCTTTAGCATGCTAGTTATGACCCCTATAGTGCCTCAGTAGTATGCTCCCTAAGTGGCTGAGGAAAGAAAATACTTATGTACTATTCCAAGCCCCTGTATGTGGTACAGGCCTGTGCCGTTGTGCCATTTGCATACTGCCTCATGTAGTGGCCTGTGGCCTATCAGGTTGAAAAGTGAGATAGAGAGCCATGGGCCTTGGTGCCCCGCCGCAGCATTTAAATGTATTACCGTCCTGGGGACATCGAAACAATTAAATTTAGGATGGCACCTGCGATCTCTGGCCAAGTACATAGGTTAATTAACAAAGAGATAGTCAGATTACCATGTATCTGTCTAATGGCAATGAGGAGGGCTCTGGCGGTCCACCAAGAAATTTTCCTGTAGGATAGGGCAGCAAACTGAATATTTGTCCCTCATTAATGAAATGGTAGCAAATGCTCGGCTTTCTGAAACCAGCTCCCTCTATGCAGAGTGCATACTGTGCGTGGATGATCTCAGCATCATCCAGCTCCCTCCCGCTACAGGATAATATGTATATCTGCCCATTTGACACTCTGTGTGACTTACATTGCACAGACACCATTATTACCAAGGAGAAAATAAAAAAATATCAAATCATTTCAACTGTTACAAACAAATTGCTTCAAAGTCTTAATGTTTTCCTAAATAACCTTTCTGGAGAGAGAGAAGGAAAAAAAAACACCTTAACATTCAATCAATCCTTTTCAGTTGCTGAAGTGTAACTTTTCCCAATCAAATTACATTTGAGGCCTGCAGAAGTACATTATGGAGATATATTTCCGGTGAATCAAGATGTGCACGAGCGATTATGGAGTAATCTGAGGTAAAACACCCAGATACTGTTTTGACAATGCACAAAAGGCGTTGAATTTTTCAAGCTCTTCCGTACTGTAAACTATCCCATCACTTTTGAGAAATGCTTTCTGATCCATGCTGATACAATTATCGTACCTTTATTGGCAATTTACTTGCGCTTTTAGGAACATTTTACAGCAAATTATGTTTTCTTGATATTTTTGAAAATGCACCACTATTTTTCTATACCTCTGGGACAAAGGAGAATGCAGCAAAAAGCTCATTTAAGTATCTTATTGGGATAATGTGGCTTGTGTTACTGTGAACCAAAATACCCAAAAAATGGAGATCATTTTGCTGATATATGGCTCGCAGCGCAGCGGTTCATCTTGGAGATTTGCATACAATAAGCGGTGACATTTATTCCCCAAAGTTGGAACAGAGGCTTGTAGCTCTCAAAGTCTATTCATTAATATCGAAATGCTGGATACCATCAACAACTTTGTAATACGTTGTCAGCAATAAGCGTTGTCTCAAAACTAATGGGCGACTTAGGCAGCAGTGTTATATATGTTTTCTGCTTAAAGGGGCGGCATAGCTGAAAACTCAATCATAAACAGTTCATCTGCCACAAAAAAGAAAGCTCATTTAAGAGGGAAAAGCACTCCGAGCAGCTCAAATCCGGCTGCTATTCTTCTTGAAAGTAATAGGGGCAAGAATAAGGAGCTGGGTAACTTTTACTAAGACTAACTTGAGATAGCTAGACAACTGGGTAGGGGCTGATTGACATGACTTTGCTTGCTCCTGGAAGCAGGACCCGTGCATTTCCTGGGCAAACCGTGGCTCCCCTGACCCAAACTGACTGCATCATAGTGATCTATGATAGTCGGTTCCTATCGGATTGCAGGTCTATTGTACTGTGCTCACATCATCATGTGAGAACATAGTACATATGAACTGACTGTATCATAAATTACTATGATGAAGTTGGTTCAGGTCAGGGGAGACGAACTCAGTCCAGGAGATGCGACCTAAAAACATGGGCGGTGTTTCTCAGACTGAGTGTGGTTATGTGAATCAGCCCTTAGACATCTCCAAAATGGAAGGTCCTTATCCTGGTATGCAGTAGGTAGTACCTATCAAAAGTGTTTCAAAGAACAACTGGTGATCCGTCAACAGGGTCATTAGCGCTTAAAGAGGTATTCCAGGATTTAACTATTGAGGTCCTATCCTCAGGACAGGCCATCAATAGGTTATCGGCAGGGATCCAACAACCCACAGAGCAGGTATTCTGCAATAGCTCTGGTGCCGAAAGTCAGTGCCAGAACTACATAGCTCCATCTGTCATGTAGTGGATGGGCTCCATCCGGCTCGGTTAATGCAACAATGAATTCTATTAATTTTTTGGGTGTTTGGGACATAGGTGCTGTACTTGGCTATGTCCAACAATCCCATAGAAATTATTGGAGCGTGCGCATGTGCAGCCGGCAGCTCCAGTATCTTCAGGGGAGCAAGAGGGGCCTGATGCTCTTGGATTGGTGGGGGTCCCCGCGTTAGGACCCCCTCTTATCTGTGGATAGGGGATAACTTTCACCTGCTGGAATGCCCCTTTAGGCCTTACAATTTGTGATGAGATGGATTCTGCACCGCATCATCTCTTTATCATGGAGGTAGCCATTTTGACGGCTGTACTGTAACCTTGTACCCATGTCATTAGGAATGTATGACAATGCTGAGGCATAAGGGACAAATTGCCCTGTGCCTCCAAAAATTCCAACAGAAACAAAGATATAATTTCACCAACTGTGCTTTTTGACCCTGCCGGTTCATGCCTGTAGCTTTTAATAGTCCCACGTCACCCAAGTTTATCACAGACGCAAATTACACTATTGTAATGTACAATGACAGAACATAACGTGTAAGGCAGAGACAGTCGGGCTGTCTCCAGACCTGTCAAACAAGACACCCGAGCTCACTGCTACAGGATATCATAGAAGGGATAGGGAAATATGACCTATCAATATAAATAATGATTTTTAAAATACAACATATGAAAAACCATATATTGATGTTACAGATGTAATGACCTCTATGGCAGAAGGCCCTGGTGCTGATTTTCCCAGGCTAGTAGGCAAATCAAAAATTTAAATTCCAATTGAATATGACTTTTTAAACTGAAAACAGCAGAATAATTCTGTCAAAAGCAAATTCTCCTTTATAATCACTTTGATGAGCACAGCCAACTGATTGTCCTGTTCATATTTGGGTAACAGATAAAAAAAATAAAGGCGAGTCTCAGATCCCGTGCAATCCACATTGAACGTGTTTGACAATTAAAGGTGCAATACATGTGGATAATGGTTTCAAAACCTGATCCTCACCTACCATGATAAAGTCCTGGACATGTAGCAGAAAGGCAAAAACTGCAGCAACCCGATGTCATTCAGCTGAGTTATCCTAACCTGCTACAGGTGGGAGATCGCCTGATTATTCCACATGTCCCAGTGACATCGGCCGCCCAACGCTGCCATTTCAGTCCTCCATCTCTGCTACTCTGGCTGTTCAGCTCTGCTCCACAAGTCCTTCAGTTCTACTATACCAGTCATCCAGATCAGCCACATCATACAAAGTTTGCACTTTTGGACAGTGTGAGGACATTATACAGTTATTTGAGAATAGGATTTTGTGCGCTTGCATTTCTTCTATACTATGGTGACTTGTATACTGTATGTCATATGATTTATGTTAATTTTGTGATGTCATTATTACGTTTTTATTAATGTAAGTTCAGGGGCGTAGCTAAAGGCTCATGGGCCCTGGTGCAAGAGTTAGACTTGGGCCCCCCTTCCCTCAGTGCTTTGTGTGTCTTCTTATGCGGCACAAGGGTCTTTGGGCCCCCTTAGGTTCCTGGGCCCGGTAGTGACTGCTACCTCTGCACCCCCTATAGCTACTCCCCTGTGTAAGTTGTTATGCCAGAGTAAATTAATCTTTTGGAGGTTATACTGACATCTGCTGGTATTTTACTACTGGCAGATTCCTGGTAGGCCGGTCTGTCAGGGGGCCGCT
This sequence comes from Bufo gargarizans, assembly GCF_014858855.1. Classification (NCBI taxonomy): domain Eukaryota; kingdom Metazoa; phylum Chordata; class Amphibia; order Anura; family Bufonidae; genus Bufo; species Bufo gargarizans. The sequence goes on from NC_058089.1 coordinate 115,234,553, forward strand.
TGACAAAATTACTAGAGATGAGCGAATCAAAGCTGACGAAATGGAATTTGATCCAAATTTCAGGAAAAATTTGATTCGCACTGAAGGCGAATTTCCTCGCGCTTCGTGGAAACAAATCAAATTTTTTCCGAAAATGACTGCTGCACGTGTGAGGACATGGATAAAAGGAACTCTGGGAAGGCAGGATCACCCATAATTCCATGCATGCAGCCAATCAGCAGCCAGACAGCAATGTGATGTCACAGCCCTATAAATAGCGGCAGCCATCTTAGATTCTGCCATTTACCAGTGTACTTAGTGCAGGGAGAGACGTCTGCATGCGCTAGAGACTGTGCTTGAAAAAACTTATTTGTGCTAAAAAAAAAACTATTTACATGTGCAAGGAAAGGATAGGGAGGAATCGTTCCACAGCATATATATTGAACAGGGTTCAGTAGGGGAGGTTACAGACTGGGTTATAGGAACAATCCTGTTACCCCTTGCTGCACTGACTGGGGATCAAAATTGCCATTATACAGCTCTGTCATTCTAGCAAATCGTTCTCGTTATTGGGGTGCAAGTGCTGTTTGATAAAGCCATTAACAGGGTTTATTACTAGGAAATATTTCTGTCTTATTTGCCCTTGTGCGGTGCAGTTATATGTTGTGAAGCCCGTTTTTCCGTGTATTAGTGGCAAAGGAAAAATTTATTTGCCCTTGTGCGGTGCAGAGATATAATCTAAAGCCCTGTTTGCAGTGTATTTGTGGCAAAATAAAAATATATTTGCCGTTCTGCATTGCACTTATTTGTTGAAAAGCCTTTTGTGTAGTGTACAAGTAGCAAAAAATTTGGGTCTAATTGCCGTTCAGCGCTGTAGTGATATATTCTACAGCCCTTTTTGCCATGTATTAGTGGCGAAATAAAAATATATTCGCCGTTCAGCTTTGCACTTGTATGTTGAAAAGGCTTGTGTACTGTGTAAGTGGAAAAAAATAAGGGCCTATTTGCCGTTCAGCGGTGCAGTTATATTTAATGAAGCCCTTTTTGCGGTATCCGACTGAATTGCGCATTGGTGAAATTTTTTTATGTGAAGCAGGCTTTTTTGGGGAAAATTGATGGGTGTTTGTAGACGACCTTTTGCTGTATGGACCGAATTACGCCGTCGTGGGTCCTGCAGTAAACATAATGAAGACGCTGATGACAACAGATTTGCGCCAACATTGACCTGTAAGGCTGAGTTCACACTTCAGTTATTTGGTTAGTTTTGGCCCCGTGACTGCCCAATTAAGTGAAGTGTGCAGTGATTCTAAGAGCGACGCCTGTCATCTGCATGTCATACTGACCCACAGTATTGTTTCACTACCACAGCAGACTCCCTATGTGTATTACTGCAAGGCACAGTGTTCTACACCACTATAAAGGCTCTCTGCAGCCAGGAAATAGCCGTTTAACGTAATTTGCCGCAAATATATTCGGATCAAACCAAATTTTTCCCAAAAATTCAGGAGGGGACCTGGGATGCTGGTCAGGTGCAAATGTGCCTGCTCCTACATTAATTAATGCTGAGAGAATCAGATCTTTATGTACCTGGCCAGCGACCTGAGTAGGGCTTGGGCTGCACTCTGCGCATTATCTGATCTGGAAATTTCTCTGTAGGGTCTATGGCCAGTCCGCCCCTGAGGACAGGTGAGTAATGTAAATGGGGCAGTGTTTTTCAGGGGGTCAGCTTTACTGCCTGTGGGGGCAGGGTGGTCAGTGACCATGGACAATATTGCTGCCAGTGGAGGGGGGTTGGTCAGAGGACAGTACCAGTGGGGGAGCAGAGATCAGCGGATAATAATGTTGTGCTGCATTGGATACTGTTGCATTCCTTCGTGTGGGACATATTGTGCTGCTTCCATTTTAATTTTCCATTGCATCCTATGTTTGCATCTCATCTCCAACCTGGGCTAGCAACAATAAGGGTCACACAATGCAGTCAAATAGTGGTTTACTACCATGAAATTGCAGCAAAATGACATTGTTTTGAGTGCTTTAGGAAAAGCCATGATGTTTTACTGGGATGTTAAGGTCATTGTAGCAATAAACCGCACTGTGTGAATGGATCATAAAATGGTTGTTCTGATACTTTTTTAAATAAATTTCTCCCATAATCTATAATGAAATGTAAAATATATGTTCTTCTTTCATGAAACGTTTCCAACACTCTCAACACTGACAGAAAAACTAGGGTGAAAATAGGAAGGAATAATTTAGTCAACATAGTTTTGACGCTCTTCTAGTGCAAACTGGCCTGCGATTTGCATTAATGCAATTGTGTTTCATATAAGCAGATTTACATAGGCAGAGCACAAGAAGAGTAGCAGCTAAAATGTCTACTGGTGTGATAAATAAAATCTGCTAATTTAAAATGCTTTCTGAGAGAGGTGTTAAAGTCGGGGAAGTCTATTGTGCAAAAGAAAATCTGATAATTGAAAACACCTTTAAATAACGCTGTTATGTGTCCTGCTGCTGAGAGCGAGCGACACTTCCATTATAGCGTCTGTGAATTCTGTTCTGCACAAGCCATTGGTACTCGACAACAGGAACAAAGTAAATGGAAACTTTTCTTCGCTTGCAGATTCCCGCTTTATTTGTTCTGAATGTGCTCAATAGACTTGGGCAGGAATGGACAGACAAGGCCACTGCCAGCACTTAGGAGGCATTAAATATATATTAAATGGAAAAAAAAAAAACTCATAAGGGTTAATTGAGTACAAATGAATCAGGATGGAAAACAACACAACTCGGCCTTCGGAAAGTAATGCTGGCCGCTGCGTGTCAGATGGATACCAGAGCTGCAGAATGCACAGAGATAATCAGTGATCAAACAACAATTTTATAAGCCTGACTAATTTATAGTGCTAGCCGCCACAAAATAATACAAACTGCAGCAAATCTGTGCCCACCAAAAAGACCAGAAATCACAAAAATAGCCACATCTTATACACTTCCTATTGTTGTTCCTTGAAATCTGTAATGATAGGTCATCAATATCAGATTGGCAGAGCACCCCTGGCGATCAACTGTATGAGGAGACTGCGCGCACTGTGCGCACGTGCAGTGTCCCTTCTCTCTTCCTGTTCATGGCAAAGCAGAGGCCAGGAAGAGAGACGGAAAATGCGTGTCGTCTCCTCATACAGCTGATCGGCCAATCTGATAGTAAAATCTCGGACAACCCCTTTAATTAAACTTGTCTAGATCACTAGTTACTCTAGTCACTAGACATGGCCTTGCGGTTCACCCGGCGGTCATTTTGCGTGTTCGCTTTTCGCCAAACATGCGAACATATGGAGATATTCGTGCCCGCCATTTTCTTTTACATTGTGAAGAACTTTGACCCATGACACATCCATTAGGTAGTACAGGACAGCCAATTGAGACATTTCAGCACATGGACGTACCCCCTACCTTATAAATAGACCTGATCTGGCTGCCATTTTACATTCAGTGTTTTGCCAGTGTAGGGAGAGGTTGCTGTGTGGAGCAAGGACAGGCTGTTAGGGACACCAAACGCTAGCTAATAGGGCCACAAAAGTCATTTTAAGGACTGGTATAGGTGTGCTATCGATAGGCGCGATACACAGAGGGGTGCGATATACTTATGATATACTTTTATAATGAGTCAAAAACACATAGATCTATATAGTGATCACCTGGAAGTCAGGGGCCTAGGGGCTAACTAGGGCCATTTTTATATAGGGTAAGGTTCCGGACGGGGTCGCTCTCATCAGGGCGGGTGGTCTGTGGTTAGGCTATCAGGGCCAAATTAGCACCATCCTGTAGGGCAATATCAGGGACAGTTCTTTGCCCGCCCCTGTCCTTCAATACCACATCATCATCTAGCCAAGGGATAGATCTGTTTTGCTTTCCCTCCAGAATACATGGATGTGCACTGGAACCCGCCGGATTGTGGTAGGACATATGGTTTCTCATTTGGTGCCGCCGAGCACCTGATTTAGTGCCGCCGAGCACTTGTTATTGTCTACCACATCTATGCTTTTTGCTTAACTTTAATAATTGAATTTATTTTCATTTTGAGAGATATCTTTTCCATTCACACGTCCGCAAAATGGGTCTGCATTTTAAATGGGACCGGAATGTGCTGTCCGCAACCACATTTGCGGATCCGCACTTCCGCATCCGTGCTTCCGTTTCCGCAAAAAAATAGAACATGTCCTATTCTACAGGACGACAATAAGTGGCATGACACATAGGGCACAACTTTAATAGCGTCCTGGGTGCCATAGTAACACTGAAAGCATTTTGAAGACGGATCCGTCTTCAAATGCTTTCAGTACACTTGCGTTTTTCCGGATCCGGCGTGTAATTCCGGCAAGTGGAGTACACGCCGGATCCGGACAACGCAAGTGTGAAAGAGGCCTTAGATGAATTTTGTCGTGTCACAGTCGCAGCATATCGCAGTGCGACATCATAGCCGATCATTATAAAAATTGCTGTGCGACACTGGTACGACAAAATGTCGCGCGACACATGTCGTCATGTAGCCCTAGCCTTAAAGGGGCAGGGCGCTGTGGAGGTCACGGTTAAGGGGGCAGAGGCCACTATTAAAGGAGAAGCTGTTGTGGAGGTCACTGTTAACCTGTTCCGGACATAGGGCGTACTGGTAAAGCCTGATTTCCCGATCCTTAAGGACACAGGGCGTACCGGCTGGCGGTGATCGGAACCCAGTGCCTGCTGAAATCAATCAACAGGCACCAAGGGTCAATGCCCAGGGGGGTCCTGTGACCTCCCCGTATCAGCGATCGCTGCAAACCGCAGGTCAATTCAGACCTGAGGTTTGCAGCGCTTTCGGGAGGTTTATGATCCCTGCGGTCTGTGACCGCAGGGATCAGAAACTTCAAAATGGCTTTATTTTATGTTTAACCCCCCTGTAGCCCTCTGTGTTATGTGCCGGTGGGTGCAGCGGGGGGGTGCGGCAGTGCGGGCGGGAGGGCCGCAATCATCAGGGCGGTGCTGGGGGGGCGTGCGGGCACAGATGTCAGGCGTTTAACCCCTTCCATGCCGCTGTATGGAAGAGGTTAACAGGGACGGAGCTCCCTCCCTCTCCCATCGGGGGCTGCTGTGCCTTTTCAGCCCCCGATGGGAGAGGAAGGGGGCCCTCCCCATCAGCTACTGCTCTGCTGTAGCAGCAAATGATGGTTACTATGGCAACTGGACGCCTTCACAGGCGTCCGGCTGTCCATGGTGCTGATCAGAGGCTGTCCATGGTGCTGATCAGATTTCTGCTAAAGGCAGAAGTCTAATCAGACTTTGTAAAGTGAAAATATAGTACAGTACACTATATAGTGTACTGTACTGTACTGTATTATACAGACATCAGACCCACTGTATCTTTAAGAACCAAGTGGGTCTGGGTCAAAAAAATGTTTAAAAAAAACTGTGAAAAAAAATGTAAAAATAAAAAAACATTTATCACCGATTAAAAAAATTAAAATTCCCTACACATGTTTGATATCACCGCGTCCGTAATGACCTGATCTATAAAACGGTCATGTTACTTTCCCCGCACGGTGAACGCCATAAAAAATAAAAATACAAAATCTATGATGAAATTGAAATTTTGTCCACCTTACTTCCCAAAAAAGGTAATAAAAGTGATAAAAAAAGTTGCATGTAAAATAGTACCAATCAAACAGTCACCTCATCCCGCAAAAAATTAGCCCCTACATGAGAGAATGGCCCAAAAAATAAAAAAAACTATGGCTCTCAGACTATAGAGACACTAAAACATGATTATTTTTTTGTTTCAAAAATGATATTATTGTGTAAAACTTACATGAATAAAAAAAAGTATACATATTAGGTATTGCCGCGTCTGTAATAACTTAGCTCTTTAAAAATATCACATGACCTAACCCCTCAGGTGAATACCGTAAATAAAAAAAAAACGGTGTAAAAAAGCCATTTTTTGTCACCTTACATCACAAAAAGTGTAATAGCAAGCGATCAAAAAGTCATATGCACCCCAAAATAGTGCCAATCAAACCGTCATCTCATCCCGCAAAAATCAAACCCTACCCAAGGTAATCGCCCCAAAACTGAGAAAACTATGGCTCTTAGACTATGGAAACACTAAAACATGATTTTATTTGTTTCAAAAATAAAATCATTGTGTAAAACTTACATAAATAAAAAATGTATACATATTAGGTATCGCCGCACCCGTAACATGCTCTAGAAAAATATCATATAACCTAACCCATCAGGTGAACACCGTAAAAAATTAAAAATATTTTTTTGTCACTTTACATCACAAAAAGTGTAATAGCAAGTGATCAAAAAGTCATATGCAACCCAAAATAGTGCCAATCAAACCACTGTCATCTCATCCCGCCAAAAATGAGACCCTACCTAAGATAATCGCACAAAAACTGAAAAAATTGGGACACTAAAACATGATTTTTTTTGTTTAAAAAATTTCATTGTTGTGTAAAACTTACATAAATAAAAAAAATTGTATACATATCAGGTATCGCTGCGTCCATGGCAACCTGCTCTATAAAAATACAACATGATCTAACCTGTCAGATGAATGTTGTAAATAACAACAACAAAAAAACTGTTGCAAAACAGCTATTTCTTGTTACCTTGCCTCACAATATAGAGCAACCAAAAATCATATGTACCCTAAACTAGTACCAAAAAAAAAATGCCACCCTATCCTTTAGTTTCTAAAATGGGGTTATTTTTAGGAGTTTCTACTCTAGGGGTGCATCAGGGGGGCTTCAAATGGGACATGGTGTCAAAAAAACAGTCCAAAAAAATCTGCCTTCCAAAAACCAGCGGTTTACGACCACATATGGGGTGTTTCTGTAAACAACAGAATCAGAGCCATAAATATTGAGTTTTGTTTGGCTGTTAACCCTTGCTTTGTAACTGGAAAAAAATTATTAAAATGGAAAATCTGCCAAAAAAGTGAAATTTTGAAATTGTATCTCTATTTTCCATTAAACCTTGTGGAACACCTAAAGGGTTAACAAAGTTTTGAATACCTTGAGGTGTGTAGTTTCTAGAATGGGGTCATTTTGGGGTGGTTTCTATTATGTAAGCCTCACAAAGTGACTTCAGACCTGAACTGGTCCTTAAAAAGTTGGTTTTTCAAAATTTCAGCGAAATTTCAAGATTTGATTCTAAACTTCTAAGCCTTGTAACGTCCCCCAAAAATAAAATGTCATTCCTAAAATGATCCTAACATGAAGTAGACATATGGGGAATGTAAAGTAATAACTATTTTTGGAGGTATTACTATGTATTATAGAAGTAGAGAAATTAAAATTTTGTATTTTTTTATAAATAAAAATTATTATTTTTTACTCCATTTTACCAGTGTCATGAAGTACAATATGTGACAAAAAAACAATCTCAGAACGGCCTGGATAAGTGAAAGCGTTTTAAAGTTATCACCACTTAAAGTGACACTGGTCAGATTTGCAAAAAATGGCCTGGTCCTTAAGGTGAAATAAGGCTGTGTCCTTAAGGAGTTAAAGGGGCGGGCACTGTGGAGGTCACTGTTAAAGGGGCGGGCACTGTGGAGGTCACTGTTAAGGGGGCAGGCCACTGTGGAGCTCAATGTTAAGGGGGCAGGGGCCACTATTAAAGGGGCAGCTGCTGTGGAGATCACTGTTAAGTCAGCAGGGTACTGTGAGGTCACTGTTAAGGGAACAGGGTATGGTGGCAGTCACTGTTAAAGGGATGAGTGCTGTGGATGTCTCTGTTAAGGGGGCAAGGAACCAGGGGCGGATTAAGTGCATGATAGGCCCTGGGCTGTCTACCCAACTTGGGCCCCCCCCCCCCTTCATTTAAGTTTAGTTTAGTTTTTTTGTATGAAGAGGCTGCGGTGCTTCATGGGCGCCACAGTCTCTTCTTAGGCCATATGACATCTTCAGACTAAAAAAAAATACCCCAAATTGGGTCCTAAACTGAAAAATTTGGTCGCCAAATTTAAAATACATATAATTGTAATAAAAAAGACATGGAGGAGAATACAGCACCACATACCTCTTACATCTAGTGACATCTCCTGTCATGTAGACCTTCTCTTTCCTCTTCTCCTCCATTTGACCCAGACCACTATGGCAAATTCTTTCAGCTGCATCTCGCCTCTACAGTTTGTAACACAGACACGTTAGATTTCTAAATTTTTCCATCAACCTCCTCATCCTGGTGTCCCCACAGTGTCATCCTGCCACCCCCAATACTGTGCCCGTTGTGCTCCCCAATGCCCCAGGAACTATACTGCTGAAAAAATAGTGACCCTAATAGACATAATTGGGGTAATTTATCAAACTGGTGTAAAGTAGAACTGGATTTCCAAAAGAGCTGTCAAATATGAAAGGTGGAATCTGATTGGCTGCTATGGGCAACTAAGCCAGTTCTGCGTTACACCAGTTTGATAAATTACCCCAAATGTTCCTATAGTGTCCACAGCAGCTATAATGTCCCCTAGAGTGCCCCCAGTAATAATAACACCCTATATTGTGCTCCAGGTAATAATCCCTGTATAGTGTCCCCAGAAATAATAGAATTGCCCCTACAGTGCCTAACCAATAGCAACACCCCCATATAGTAATTTCCACCACACTGCCCAACATAGTAATCCCCCATAGTAATTTGCCCTCACACAGTAATTTCCCCCAAACTGCCCCCATATAGTAGTTTGCCCCATATAGTCATTTGGCCCACACTGCCCCCACATAGTAATTTCCACCACACTGCCCCCACATAGTAATTTGCCCCCACACAGCAATTTCCCCACACTGTTCCCACATAGCAATTTCCCCACACTGCCCCCACATAGTAATTTGCCCCCACATAGCAATTACCCCACATAGCAATTACCCAACATAGCAATTACCCCACACTGTCCCCACATAGAAATTACCCCACACTGTTCCCACATGGCAATTTCCCCCACACTGCCCCCACACGGCAATTTCCCCCACACTGCCCCCACATAGTAATTTTCCCCCACACTGCCCCATATAGTAATTTGTCCCCCACATAGCAATTTCCCCACACTGTCCCCACATAGAAATTACCCCACACTGTCCCCACATAGGAATTACCCCCATGCAATAGTTTCCCCACACTGCCACCATATAGAAATTTGCCCCCACATAGTAGTCCCTCCCATAATAATTTGCCCCCACACTGCCCCATCTAGTAATTTTCCCCCACATAGTAGTCCCTCTCAAAATAATTTGCCCCCACATAGCAATTTGCCCCCACACTGCCCCATCTAGTAATTTGCCCCCACATAGTAGTCCCTCTCATAATAATTTGCCCCCACATAGTAATTTGTCCCCACATAGCATTCCCTCCCATGATAATTTGCCCCCACATAGCAATTTGCCCCCCACACTGCCCCATCTAGTAATTTGCCCCCACATAGTATTCCCTCTCATAATAATATGGCCCCATACAGCCCCCACATCCCCCCCATGTACTCTATTTATCTTCCCCAATATGTCCTCCTGTGTCCCCCCCCCCCCGCCCCAAAGTAGGCACATAAAATAAAATAAAAAAAATGAACAAAAAATGAAAAGGTAAATACTCACCTATGTCCAGGGCCAGGCAGTTGCTCGCAGAGAAAGGTGGGATGAGTCAGGCGCGTCACAGTGCTGCATCCCAGCACAGGCGCGCGATGACGTCATCACGCACGCCTGCGACGGGATTTAACTACCGCATAGGCCTCAGGCCTACAAGGCCTGAAGCCTATGGCGGTGATCGGCGACGGGACAGGGAGCTATGCGCTCCCGTGCCCCGCTGCAGTATGTGGGCGTTCGGGTCATCGTTGGGCCCCCCAGTGGTGCTGGGCCCGGGGCTGCCGACCCTAACATCCCTATTGTAATCCGCCACTGCAAGGAACAATAGAGGTCACAGATAAGGGGACGGTCCCCTATGGAGGTCAGTGTTAAGGGGCGGGGTGCTGTATAGGTCACTGTTAAGGGGATGGGCCACTGAGGAGGTCAATTTCAAGGGAGGGGGGTGCTGTGGAACTGACTGTTAAAGGGGTGGGCTGCTGTGAAGGTACCATTTTAAGGAGGCGGGGCACTGTGTGTGTGGGGGCATTGTTAAGGTGTGAGGGGCTGTGGAGTTCACTGTTAAGGGGGCAGGGTACTGTAGAGGTCACTGTTATGGGGGATACTGTTGATATCTTTAAACGACACACAAACATTAAATTTAATAGATGAAATATACCCATGCAAAGCCTGGTCCTTCTGCTAGTATTATTATATAAATATCAGTTGAGTTCTGTTCTCTATAAAATGGAAAGGTTGATCTACGAAATGTTTCCATTTGTTCAGCTAATCAAGAAAATCCCCGATTGGTTCCTTCCCTTGTATAGACAGTGAGGTCAGCGTCTGTGTGTGAAGGTTATAGAGGAGCTGGTTATAGAAGACGTTTCTGTAGCCCCTACATAGAGAATGATGCATCTCTTACCCTTTACACATGAGAACAGCTGTACTAGTATGTAGCTTGTTTCCATGTTATGAATACATAACCATGTGCATGCTGTTTTTTTACGGTGTTTAAGTATGGAACAAGTCATCTCTCTGCATCAGGAAATTGAAATTTAAAATTTTCTCTCTCTTTTATTTGAGGGGAGTTGGGCTGCTGACAGGTGAAGCAGAAAGTCATTTTTCAAGTTAAATGCCAAGTGGTTATATAGCAAAATATTCAGTCAAAGTTAACCACCTCAACACTGCCCTGACATATAGCGGGTTTAATGAAATGATTTAATAAAATAAAAATCAGTTATGCGGATTTCAGTGAAAATTCTCAGAGAATTTGGCCGTAGATAAAAAATAATATTTTATTAGTAGGTGCAGTATTAATTTTATTGAGGGCAATGTTGAGTAACATAAAAAAAGAAATTGATTTAGAAATTTACGTAATCAAAACTTCATAAAGGTCTATTTTTTAAACAGATAAAATAATTATAAAAATCACAAAGTATGAAGACAAAAGGCAGAGATGACTTACTCTCGTTGGGATGTTGGCATAGAGGATCAGGGAAGTTGGCAAGGGCTCAGGCCCAGGGTATAAAAATATCCCCCTGATTACAGTACCTTGCAAAAGTATTCACCCCCCGACTTTTTTGTGTTTTGTTACATTAGAGCCTTAAGTTTAATGTTTTGTTAATCAGGATTTTATGTGATAGATCAGAACACAATAGTCTAAATTGGTGAAGTGAAATGAGAAATATATATAAATAAAACTATTGTCACATGATCTGTCATTACATTTACAACCCTTTTTTGAAAGGCCCCAGAGGCTGCAACACCTAAGCAAGAGGTATCACTAACCAAACACTGCCATGAAGACCAAGGAACTGTCCAAACAAGCAAGGGACAATGTTGTTGAGAAGTACAAGTCAGGGTTAGATTATAAAAAAAATATCCAAATCTTTGATGATCCCCAGGACCACCATCAGATCTATCATAACCAAATGGAAAGAACATGGCACAACAGCAAACCTGCCAAGAGACCCACCAAAACTCACTGACCGGGCAAGGAGGGCATTAATCAGAGAGGCAGCACAGAGACCTAAGGTAACTCTGGAGGAGCTGCAGAGTTCCACAGCACAGACTGGAGCATCTGTACATAGGACGACAATAAGTCGTACGCTCCATAGAGTTGGCCTTTATGGCAGAGTGGCCAGAAGAGAGCCATTATTTTTAGCTAAAAACAAAAATGCACGTTGTGAGTTTGCGAAAAGGCATGTGGGAGACTCCCAAAATGTATGGAGGAAGGTGTTCTGGTCTAATGAGACTAAAATTGAACATTTCGGCCATCAAAGAAAACGCTATGTCTGGCGCAAACCCAACACATCACATCACCCTAAGAACACCATCCCCACAGTGAAATATGGTGGTGGCAGCATCATACTGTGGGGATGTTTTTCAGCAGCCGGGCCTGGGAAACTGGTCAGAGTTGAGGCAAAGATGGATGGTGCTAAATACAGGGATATTCTTGATCAAAACCTGTACCACTCTGTGCGTGATTTGAGGCTCGGACGGAGGTTCACCTTCCAGCAGGACAATGACCCTAAAACACACTGCTAAAGCAACACTTGAGTGGTTTAAGGGGAAACGTGTAAATGTGTTGGAATGGCCGAGTCACAGCCCAGATATCAATCCAATAGAAAATCTGTGGTCAGACTTAAAGATTGCTGTTCACAAGCGCAAGCCATCCTACTTGAAGAAGCTGGAGCAGTTTTGCAAGGAGGAATGGGCAAAAATCCCAGTGGTAAGATGTGGCAAGCTCATAAAGCTTGCCTTTAGGGGGGTGAATAGTTATGCACATTGACTTTTTCTGTTATTTTGTCCTATTTGCTGTTTGCTTCACGATAAAAAAAACATCTTCAAAATTGTGGGCATGTTCTGTAAATTAAATAATGCAAATCCTCAAACAATCCATGTTAATTCCAGGTTGTGAGGCACCAAAACACGAAAAAAGTCAAGGCGGGTAAATGCATTTGGAAGTCACTGTATATGCGGCAGCTTTTCTCTCAATGGCATGTAAACATCAATGATCATATTTAGGGCTGCTTTAAAGGGACTGATCTTAAAAATAATCTTTGTTAGTACCGTTAGGGGATGGTTACCTGCTCTTTGTTACACTCAGATCTTGCTGCTTTTTAGGCCAAGTCCATTATGGCATAGCTGTGTTCTATGGCTACAGCTCGGCTGCAGTGGCTAGCAGGTAGTCTGAGACACACCCCCTGGCTCATCATTGGTTCTGTGCTCTCCCTCCCCCGATTGGCTGCAGAGTATAAACACAATGCTATCACAGTCTCACCAGGAAGACGGTGCACGGATCCGATGTCTATTACAGCAGAAAGATTGTAAAGTGCAGATTACTAAACCACAAGTGAGAAAAAGAAGATCATCAGGAAACTGCCACACAAATACTGAGGTAAATGAGCCTTAGTAAGATGGAGCCTAGAGAGTCGCTTTAATGTTCTTATTGATTTGGATGGCTTGGAAATACGAATGGAGGCAAGAAATGCTGGCTAACTTGTAGCCATTACATAAAAATAACAGAGTTAGCTTTGACAGACCTGATTTTAGACGTGTCAGAGGCTGATAGAAAATGAGACGATCTATGCTTCATTTCAAAAACACATTGAAAGGAAAATTTGTCCATTCTCCACACCATATTCTTCAGAAGAGAAAACATCATATTTAGATTTCATCGCTAAAAGCATCAGAATGTTAAGAGCAAAGAAGATCCATCATGTAGGAGGAAGGGCAAAATTTACAATTAGTGTTGAGGGAATCACAGTCAAACTAATTGACTTTGATCTGAATTTCAGGAAAAATTCAATTCACTGCGGGGCTGAATTTCCTCACACTTCATGGTAACATTTTTTTCCCCCTGAAATGGCAGTATAACCCCCCCCCAAAAAAACCTTACCACCGTTTGCATGTGAAGAGGCCATCGCGGCCATATTGATTCATTTAAGATGTCCACAATGGCCTGAGCAAATAGATAAGGTTTTTATTTTATTTTGATGAACCCCTGAACAGGAAGCGGGGGGGGGGGGGTGATCACCATTCCCCATGTTTGCGCCCACTACATACAGAGAAATGCACTTCATGACAAAATAATTTGTCACAAATCTAATTTCCTAGTGAAGCTCGGCAAAGCAGCCGAACAAAAATTTTCAGAACTTTGTTCATCTCTATTTACCATATTAAGACCTTCTTAAAAACCATGACAGCGGGACAAAGTGTAGGGCTGGGGCTACAAAGTGATTCTGCCCAAGACATCTACTGCTTGAGCAGAGATCGCCATGCAGCAATTGAAATGAATGGGACTGCAGCACCACTCGCAAGTTGCTGTGACTGCAACCCCAGAAATGCAAAAAATACAGCAGTTTTGGAATTTTTTTGTGTCTATAGTTCCCATAAAAGGAGCAAAGGATCTCTCTATACTACCTACTGTATGTGTGCAGTATTATGGCAATGTATAGTAGGTATAGAGAATGAAGACTAGCAGGGGTGGACTGGGAACTTTAAGTGGCCCTGGGGAAAGAAAAAAAAAAAAACTGATCCCATTTTGTAGGCAGGTCCAAATTAACAGATGGCGGGGCAACACAAGTAGGTGGGGTCAACAATACCATAGTGCAAAATACCACCCCATCAGAACCAAATAACACAGTGTAGCACAATATACTGTCCCAAAAGCTGTCCCTCTGTGGTAAGCCATCAATAGCTGCCATCTTCTGTCCTTCCTTCTTCAGTTGTCTTTGATTAAGATAAGGATCAGGGGGCTTAGGAGGGGAGGTGCAGGCCACATCAGTTGAATTGTGGAGGGCATAGGCGGTGGCTGGCCGGGCACATGAGTACCTGATTCTCATAGCGTTAACTACTGTTGAGAGCTCATTATGTACCAGGTCAGCGGCAGAGAGTAGGACTTGGGTGACCCCCTAGGGCATTGGTCCACTGGGAAATTTCCCTGTAAGGTCTATGGCCAATCCGCTTCTAAAGACTAGCAAAAATTAGTAAAAATGGGATTGATACATGGTTCCTATGAAAGCAGCTACATTGGTAGCTATAGGCCTCTACTCCATATTTCCCTTGCTATAGTTAAAGGGGTAGTCCGGGATTAAGGCCTTTGTTCCATTAGTACAAGACAGACATACATATAACATACATCCATGTCCTACCTTTTCCACATGTTTCTGAAGCCCCATTTTCTTATAGGAAATTCTTCTCCGGAAGTGAAGTTTTCTTAGACTCTGTGACGTACCGGGTGCCTTGCAGAAGCGCTGAAGCCTCTTCTGGCTGCTCAGGGAGCCCGGTGACATCACGGCACTGATGGGCGAGCTTTAGCGCTGCTCTAGCTAGTAAAACGGCTAGGGCAGTGCTAAAGCCCGCTCATCAGAGCCGGTGACATCAACGAACACACTGCCGGGCGAAAGCCTCCGCCCGGCAGTGTGTTATTGTAAATAAAAGAGCCTTTGCCCTGCGCGATTTAGCGCAGCGCAAAAGGAGAGCATTGAAGCATGAACTTCTCCGATGCTCAAGTCAGGGGGGCTGCCTGGATGAAAATAGAGGTTTGTCCGGGTTCAGCTCTGAACCCGGACAACCCCTTTAATAAAAATATTTGCATGTATGCGCATAGTGGTTGAGATCCCCCAAGCTGCCTCCAATTTACCCAAAACTCTCCTCCTGTCAACCGATAGCCAAATCCATAGATCAGAGTCACAAATCACCTTTTCGATCCTGCTTCTGCATGCCTAAAAACACATTTGTAAAGCGATCTTCTGGGGACAGATTCACGAGTTTGTTTTTTTAGCAGAAATATATATTGTAATATCCTGCACTGTAGCGGCGGTGCTATCTTTAAGTATAGCAATAAAACAAGGAGATGTATCATGTTTATCAGAGAGTAGTGAACTCGCCTCATTTTCTAGCAGAAGCTGAAATGTTTCAATGTAGCATTTGATCAAAACATCAAGAGAGATAAATCAGTCATCAGCGAACATTGATTTTATTTTCCAGGTGCTGTTTTTCATTCAATATGTTTTATAGAAAGATGATTAATGTATTGATGCCGGGGCCCTTGTTTATGATGCTATTGGAAACCCAGCCGGTTTTGGTTACATGAATATCCTTTCTCCGCTCAATAGTCTGGCTTGTGTCTGCTTGATACACAATGAAGTTAGAACTCGGTCAAATGGTTAGTTTAGGGCTATCAGATGGCAGATAATGACACCAGGGAGTTTAATATTTATGTAAATCACAAGGAAACATATGTTTCTTGGAAGATTAAGGCTGGATATACACACAAAGTGTATATATATATATATATATATATATATATGTTTTATGGACAGAAGGGATGTGGGGAGTCAGAAGATGATGTAAACTTGGTCTGGGGCCAGTTGAAGATTGCAGCAGATCATATCCAGTATTGTTTGGCCATTGACGATGCAGATTTCACATGTACTAAGAAACCATGGGTGTAAATATAAGGATATCAGCCATAGCATCTTATATGGAGCCCATCTTTACTGTTTAATATCTTCACAATTTAAATGGCTGTCCAATATTTTCACATTGATCTCAGAATAGGTAATCAGTATCTATAGGGTTAGACTCCTTGCACCCCCACTGATCAGCTGTTTGAAGTTGCTGCAATGCTCTGGTAAGCGCCATGGTCTCTTCCTAGACCAGGGACGTCACATTCACATGGCCTAACCACGGCTCAGTCCCATTGAAGTGAATAGGGATAAGCTGACGCCCTAACCGATGCTCCACTGCTGCAGTTCCTACACTGGTCAGGTCCCAGCTGCTCTACACTCCTTGGTCCTGATTCGACAGGCCAGAAAATGCATGATCAACCAATCACTCGCAGCAGTGACCTGTCTCAGCAAGTGATCCTGGAATGTCGAGTTAGGACCAGGAAGTGAAGAGCTGTGGTTTTGGACCAGCGTGGAATTGCAATGGCAGAGGATCTGCCAGGAAAACCTCTTTAACAATCACTGTGTTGCATGAAAGGGAGAGGTTGTAGGAAAAGGAGGAGAGGCAATAGAAATTATAACTTTGAAAAAGCCTGAGCCTTTTTCAAACTGCAATAATAATGGTATTGCAGTTTGAAAAAGGCTTAGGCTTGAGCTGAAACTGATGATGCTATTATGCTTTGAATAATAGTCTCTTCATATCGCCAAGAAAGTGAGTGTCGGTCCTTCTCCGCTATATGCTGCTGCTGGTAGCCATTGGGAACAGGCTCTATTCAATCTTTGGCTATATGGTCACATGGTTACTTGCGACACCCCTGCACGAAACCCTAACACTCATTTTTTTTTAAACCCTTGTAACTATGTAATAGTTCTTTGCTAGTAATGAAAGGGCCTGTCCTGAGGACAAGTTTTCTTAGGCTTCATGCCACAAGCATATTTTGCATCTATGTCCAATCCACTTCTTTTATGGATTGCACACAGACCCATTAATTTCTATAGGACTACGAAAAAAGAAAATGGACAGCACACATGATCTGTGTACTCTACCCTTCCGTATCGCCATTCCCAAAATTAAAAAACATGTTCTATTCTTGTCCATTTTGCCAACAAGAATCGTCATTTCTAGTGATGGAAGTGAGAAGAAGTAGACCACAGACAGAAGGTACCTGTATTTTGCAGACCAAAATATGGATATGGTCATGTGCATGAAGACTTAAATGTCTTTAATATGTCAGCTGGTCCTCTGGGCACAGGGAAAATTGGAATTGCAACTTTTACAAACTTTTGCCAATTCTTAAAAAAAAAAAAATGTGGCTCTTGGTAGCAGCTGTGATGTACTAAACATTCAGTTACAGCTGAACAGTTCCATATACTGGTCCCGAATCCACGGGGCCATCCATAAAAAGATGAACATGTTCTCACCTCTGTCAAAAGTCAATTCCTAGTAGCCTAAGTTCAAGGGGCACTTTCCCACCCTACTTCTCCCCATATGATTATTGGGAGAAGGGGCAATACAGTAAGAAAAGCAGTAAGGCGGGTCTGAAAACATTCAGATCAGATGTCATTGTGAAAAATATAAAACTTTCTTAATGTTTTATAGCTACCTATGTCTGTGTCAGTTCCAGTTAGTGAAAGATTGTGCTGTTGAAAACAATGCTGCTAATGCACAGTAATGGCGTCTGTAATAACCTTCTGGTAAACGTATGTAGAGAAATACTAATGATATGATGATGAAAATAATAATAGGAATATAAAAAATAATGATGCAATAATAATGATACAAATAATTATATAAAATACTTAATATATTTTAGGGATCTCTCGCACTGCTACACAGATTCAATGCGGTAAAGACCCCTGGTTCCTTGTAATAAATTGCACCTTTGAACAAATAATATGTAGCAACTGCCTGTCTGTCTGTTCTCAGCTAAGTGCTCCGACCGTGTGCGTGGATTATATTAAAACGAGCAGCTCAGGAGCAGCATGATGTAATTTAAAAGACTTACTCTGCAATAGACGCCATTGCCCACAGCAACACCTACCAATCACCCAGTTCATATCGTGGGTCCTCCTGACATGAGAACTTCTAATGCTGCGCTCCACGTCAGAGCCTGGCTGTGAGGTGGATTTCAGGCCTATTTTAATCTGTAAGGAAATAGCTGCAGGTGACATAACCTTTTATGTAGGCCTGCTGTGTACATATACAAATAATGTGGGCTCTTGACCCTGTCGACGTACATACAACTGTAAGTACAAACTTGACATTTGAAATCTCGATACCCCTCGTAGCCTTTCCTGTGCTTATTTTCTGTTTCAATAATCTGTTAGAGGTAGGAAAAAGAAACGAAGGGAAAAAATAAAATAAGTGAACGCAGGAAGGGAGCATGAATGATTAATGCTGTCAAACTAAAATAACGTATTTAGAAAAATCCATAAATCTGTTATTTTTGACATTTTAAAGCAGAGCAGGACGCTCATTGGCCCTGCCAGCCAATATTACAGGGAAGAAATGATGTAAATAGGATGCTACATATTAACCCGTTGGCTGCTGAAGAGTTACAAGCCGATGATAAAACGTCTTGGTCTTGTAGGATCAAGGCCTGATATCGCCAATGTAGGTTAATGCAGGTGAGGGACAGACAGCAAGGTGCTGAACATTCAGAATATATGCGTTAGGCCTCATGCACACAGCATAAAAAAATAAAAATATCAGCAAAATACAGATATCTTCCATGTGTATTCAATATTTCTCTCACTCCCATCAATAGAAAGGGCTATTTACAGCCACAATACAGACAAGAACAGGACCTGCTCTATAATTTGCTGTCCGGCCACAATGATCTGCCAAAAACAAAGATATGTGCTTGGCCCCATAGGGATGACTGGGTCAGTGTGCTACCTGCACAAATTGTGGATAGCACATGGATGAAAAATATATGTACATGAAGCTTATATAAAGGAGATTTTTGTAATTCTGAGTTCGGTTTATTTTCCTGGAACTAGAAGGCTCTTCAAGTATAAATATAGTATACAGATATAAAATGCATGTTTCCTAGACTTTGACATGGATGAGCTCTCATGATAAATCAGATATCAGACTGCAAGGGTTTACCTCAACCACAGCAATCAATGCGCTGAGGGGGCCACAACACTACGGTGAACCCACCAAGCCTCTATTATTTGCTAGGGACATTGCTGAATATTTGACAGTGGCTGTGCCTGGTACTGCAGTTCTGTGCGGCTCAGTTCCATTCAAGTTTATGGGACCGAGATGGAATACCAGGTATGGCCACTACTAAATGTATGGTGCTGGGCCTAGTAACCAAGGAAGTCAGCCAGCTGATCTTGGGAGTACCGGGAGCCAGGGCCTCTCACAGGAAATATTCTTACCCGGGTCCCCACTCCCGGTCCCCGCACCACCGCTGCTTCTCCCCGTGCACGGATACAAACATCCAGTGTCGGGGGGGAGCAGCCAATAACAACCTCTTTCAGTAAAGTAAAAGTCACAACATGACACTTGGCTGACGCCCATCTGATACAAACAGAGGTGATGGTGGCAAGACATATTACCCTGATGAGGTCTTCTATGGAGCTGAGCTCTTTGTTCCAAAACTAAGGGGGTCATTTACTAACCAGAAATATGCCTATATAAGGCGCATTTCTGGTGCAGATTGTGGTACAAAGGTCAATTGGGTCTCAATCTGCGACTTTCCCCCGGCTCACGCCAGTTCTAAAAAAGTGGGCATTGCATGGGTGGGGATGGGCCGGGAGGCCCGTCTCATTTACCATTATATACCTCTGGTTTAGGCATAGGAAATTGTCTAAATGGAAGACAGCTAGGAAGCTGTCTTACATTTGGAACTGGCATCGGATCCGCCAAAGTTATGAAGAGGCCGATGCCACCACCAGATATTGGGAATATTAAGACTGGCGTCTAAAACGGCGGTCTTAATAAATGACCCCCTAAGTGTTTTCTACTCTCCTGGCCCTTCCTAGCCCTACCTAAAGGTTGATACGCATGTGCAGTTAGATTATACTGCAGAAATGTGGCCAGGTATAAACATCACTAAATAACTTCATGAAGTTAAAGGGGAAGAACCAATTAAAAACCTCGCTTTATAGCTGTATAGAACTTTTGGTCACACCAAAATGGCCCTTCTGGCTCATAAGATGATATAAGTGCTTCAAATGGCATAGAATAGTTGGGGGACAATGTCCCCCTGTGGTGTTATCTATTAGTCCTCCATACTAATCTAAAGTACTCTGAGAGTTTTTGAATAATGCAGTCAAGTGACATTGCTATAGATAAAATGTCACAGAGGTGATGGGGACAGTGAAAGATCTTGGAAGACAACTATATTTGTTTGCGTTATATGTAGATTTGGCTGCAGATTTGCATCAATTTGACAAAAAAAAAAAAACACACGTGACTAGGGTTTCATTGAAAAACTTAAACTGATTGTGCTGTACTTTGTTGCAGATTTTCTTTGTGTAAAGTTTGCACTGAAAATCCATAAACTAATCTGCCATGTGTGAATGTGGCCCTACAGAACATAAAGTTATTTACTAGAAATGAAATGCTTGATTGCCATGATAACAGCCTGTTGGTTGCTAGTTATGCAAGTTTAGGTCCATGACATGTTAAACATGATTTTTGAATCCTATGGTAAACAAGGGATTGACATTATAACAGATGCTACATCTATAAATGACCCTGAGCCTTCCAGGAGAACCAGCAATCTACGTTTTCTCCAGGTTCTGATACAAATGAGAAAATGTCTCATTGTGCAAATATTAACATTGCAGCTCTTCTCCCCAGTGAAAGGCTTCAGTATAAAATAGCATGAGATTTTTCAGCAAGAATATACTCGCCTGTGGTCATGTATTCTGCCAAAAAATTCATATAAACCGGTGACAATATTGTACATCAAACACATTCCAATTATTTTCTTCTTACAAATCTGAGTTTCTTTCAACATGACCCTTATAACTAACAGCCTTTGTCTGTGCCTGGCCATAACAGACCAGTCAGTGTCACGCTCAATGGGCTCATAATTTGATATTAAATTCATTGATCATCAAGTAGTACAATAGAACTCCGTTACAGATTTAAAGAAAAGTTTATGTTCCCTCCTGCCTTCTCCTCCAGCAGATGCAAGAAGAGATACTTAAACTGTATATATTTTTTACAGCTGCGGCTTTAGCACTAAAGGCGACTCCCGGTGATTTTTGCTTACAAGAAACACATAGGGTTTATTAAAAATACAATTTGTAAATATTTCAAAAGAACATTGGGACGTAAATGACCTAATTTAAGCATTATCTTCGACCCCTGCTGTATAATTAACTTACAAGAAATGTAATGTAACTTCTAAATACATTACTTACCCTGTACTGATCCCAAGTTACATCCTGTATTATACTCCAGAGCTGTGCTCACTATTCTGCTCTCTGCTGGTGCAGTCACTGTGTACATACATTACATTACTTATCCAGTACTGATCTTGAGTTACATCCTGTATTATACTCCAGAGCTGCACTCACTATTCTGCTGGTGCAGTCACTGTGTACATACATTACTTATCTTGTACTGATCCTGAGTTACATCCTGTATTATACTCCAGAGCTGCACTCACTATTCAGCTGGTGCAGTCACTGTGTACATACATTACATTACATCCTGTACTGATCCTGAGTTGCATCCTGTATTATACTCCACAGCTGCACTCACTATTCTGCTGGTGTAGTCACTGTGTACATACATTACTTATCCTGTACTGATCCTGAGTTACCTCCTGTATTATACTCCAGAGCTGCACTCACTATTCTGCTGGTGTAGTTACTGTGTACATATGTTATTATCCTGTACTGATCCTGAGCTACATCAGAAAAGTTGCTCTGATGATATGTATTCTTGAATGTTGACTGTACAGCAAATGGTATAACAGTAATCCAGTAATGAAGTGTCATTAAACAATCTTTCGACTGACTCTAGTCGCAAACAGCAGAATAGTGCCAGAGTATAATACAGAATATAGCTCTGAGTAGTGCACATTCTAACTATTTCCTACTTTTTAACTTTTTCAAGCTATTTTAGAATTACATTTAAGTCATCGAATAGTAACATAAATGAAATAACAGTATAACATTATAATCAGATGCAATGTGCTATATTTGTAAGTACAGAGAAGTCACTTGTTTTGTGTTATCCCTTGCTGTTCAGGGCACCTGTTACGTTACATGTCGAGGTCACCATCTCAATGGCACTTACGGATGTACTGTACATTTTAACACAATAAGATGGTTTGTTGGGGTCTAAATTAATAGGGAACAATCTGTTGTTCTCAGGGACGATAATGCAGAAAATGACTTACATTTCGGCCCAAGGCAGTGGCTGAACAGGAGCGAGGCGCAGGTCAAGTAGAAGTCAATTGTCTTATCATGACACTGGGGATAGAAAAAAATGGTTCCCTTTTAGATTACATCTCAGAAATTAAATGCTGGAAAAATCATTTGTAACTATATTACATTTACAACTTTAGCTTAATCCTTGGTCGGCCTGGGGGTTTGAGACACTTTGTTGCGCAAAACATGAATTCAAGCCTGGAACTCTGACTTGGCCCAAATAAAGACTTGCAGGCCCTTCAAGAGGCAGCAGGTCACTGAGGCGCCCTCTCTATACTAATCAATGCCTAAGAACATCCTTACCTACTGACAGTCTACATCACATAGCAGCTTCTATTCAATCCAGGATACAGAATATATCATGTTTCATTATAATTATGTATTAGTGTTCTAGTATAATGGAGACAATTACTTATTGTTGTGATTTATTTTGCAGGCATGGATGAAATCTGTTTCATTTCAGTGACCACATTAGAAGACAGGAACTGGATTGTTATTAAATTTTAAATACACGGAAGATGGTTTAGATATTATTTTCACTCAAGAAGGAAACGTATATATGTTTCTTTTAACACAGACAATCACAGTTATGGACAAAATGTTACATTTTGGTTATTGATGGGCACTCCCTGTACTTTGGAAACACACCATGGTTCTAGTAAGAAACACTTAATAAGGCCTCATGCACACTGCCGTGTTCCGCAGCCGAGAGCGGTCCGTGTTAACACGCCCTGGATTCCTGTTGAGAGCAAGAGCGCACGGCGTCACTCGTATAGTGTATTACTGTAGTGCAGCGGCGGCATGAAGCGCACGGCGTCATAGCAACCAATGACACCGTGCACTCCTGCTCTAAACAGGAATCCAGGCCGTGTTACCATGGACCGCTCTCGGCCGCGGAACACGGTCGTGTGCATGAGGCCTAATATGAAGGGAAAAAAAATCTGATGTTTTCTTAGAAATTCAATTTCAGGCAGAATTTACATTTCTATTTAACACTTAGAGACAACATAACTTGTTAATGCTGCTGCATTTCAGAATATCAAGATTATAATACTGCTCCTATGTAAAAGAATATAACTACTATAATACTGCTCCTATGTACAAGAATATAACTACTATAATACTGCCTCATATGTACAAGAATATAACTACTATAATACTGCTCCTATGTACAAGAATATAACTACTATAATACTGCCTCTTATGTACAAGAATATAACTACTATATTACTGCTCCTATGTACAAGAATATAACTACTATAATACTGCTCCTATGTACAAGAATATAACTACTATAATACTGCCTCTTATGTACAAGAATATAACTACTATAATACTGCCTCCTATGTACAAGAATATAACTACTATAATACTGCCTCTTATGTGCAAGAATATAACTACTATATTACTGCTCCTATGTACAAGAATATAACTACTATAATACTGCTCCTATGTACAAGAATATAACTACTATAATACTGCTCCTATGTACAAGAATATAACTACTATAATACTGCCTCCTATGTACAAGAATATAACTACTATAATACTGCCTCCTATGTACAAGACTATAACTACTATAATACTGCCTCCTATGTACAAGAATATAACTACTATAATGCTGCTCCTATGTACAAGAATATAACTACTATAATACTGCATACTATGTACAAGAATATAACTACTATAATACTGCTCCTATGTACAAGAATATACCTACTATACTACTGCTCCTATGTACAAGAATATAACTACTATAATACTGCTCCTATGTACAAGAATATAACTACTATACTACTGCTCCTATGTACAAGAATATAACTACTATAATACTGCTCCTATGTACAAGAATAAAACTACTATAATATTGCCTATTTATGAGACTATAATTCTGCCCCATATAGAAGAATTTGAAGCAAACACATAACTGCTGGCTTTTACAGGAATATATATATATATATATTTTTTTTTTTATTTTTTTTTTATTAATTTTTTTTTTTTTTTTTTTAAAGGGGTTTTATTTACCATTGGCTATCTAAGGCTAGTTTTACACTAGCATTAATGGTTTCAGCAGGCTGTTCCAACAAAAAACTGCCTACAGGAACTCTCTGGATGGTACTGCAATGGTTGCCTTCCCCAATGACTGAGGGCTCCTCTGCCCGAATCTGGTTGACGCTATGTTTTTAACTTGTTTATGTCCTCAGATGAAATAGACATTTTATGCTCATCTTGCAAGTGCTGAGCAGACTATACTTCAGACAACCTATAATGGGATCTGGTGGAGATCTGGCCACCATGCCGGGAATCGACTGGATCCCATTATAGTTAGGGATTTGGCGGGCATTGCAGTAACATCCAGAAGTGCTGAATCCTGAGAGCTCATGTTGATGTGAAAGAAGCCTAAGCCTGGGTGTATACACAGCGGGCATTGCTGTACACGTTATGCCATGCTCACATGTAAACTTTATAAAAGCTGGAAGCTATAAAAAGTTACTTGATTGCTACAGATTTTGATAAAAAGTATATGCCAGCACACGAATGGTTAGATCCCAGCTGGCATATTCATATACTGTATGTGTGAAGACTATGTAGGCTTTTAAAAAACATGTAAAAAATGATTGCCGACAGTCTCCAAAACACAGACTTATGAATGCTTAAAACACAGCTCCCTCCTTTAAAATGTAAACTACCTTCATAAATGTGTTTTGCAAAAGTCTTTTTTTGTCAATAATACACTACCTCTTGTGAATTAATTATAATAAATAATGAAAAGTCTGAGCCTAACAATCACTGGCAGAAAGTCAGCTTTGTTCGAATGTTAAGATGCAAAAAATATGCACATTACACCAGCCTCCCCATCAGTAATTAAGATAAATGCATCAATTATTAAACATGCAAACATGTCAAGCAAGCATAACTAATTATTTGAGCATGTTAACAGTTGTTTAATGTTAACAAGCAGTGAATTATTAAAGACCCAGGTGTCACATTTTGGATTACATCAAACAGAGAGTTGTAAAAGAGATCGGGAGTTCTGCAGAGATATTTCAGTCTGATAAGCAATAAAGTTCTCCTCATTTCCAATAAAGACAAAGTAGTCATTTACAAATAATTATGGCAACCTGCAAGAAAGGAGCCCTGGGTGCATTGTTAGAATCTTATATTCACGGGAATGTGGTCATGAAGATTGCATATCTCATCTTCTAGTATGAGTTCTAATTGCATCGGAATAAAATACAATGGCAAGAAGCGCAGTCGTATGATGGGAAGTTTTCTTGATTGACAAACGGCGGAGGAAGTTTACGGCTGCAGCACCAGCGGTATAATGGCTGTCAATTTCTTATAAAAGTCATTTCATTCTTTAAAGGTACAGTCAAATGTGGCGGGTTGGCTGGAGACTGTCCCACAGCGGAACATCTCACATTGTATCTGCTGGGATTCTGCAGCGGCAAATTCTGCACCAGATGGGATTTTGCTGCAGAATTCAACACAAAATGCTGTTGATGCAGAATTCTTCCTCTGCATTACAATAGTTGAAATCTGCTGCAGAATTCCACAACAAACCGTAAATTGAATTTCCGTGAGAGGATGAGATTCCTTAAAAACTCTCCCACATCTCCCGCTACTGTAAACGCTGTGGATTTTTCACACACAATTATGCTGTGGAAAATCTGCAACCTATAAGTCAAATGGGGCCATACCATAAGTCAGGGATAAGCAGCCTTCAACACTCCAAATGCTGTGAAACTACAACTCCCAGCATGCGAACATGCTTGGCCGTTCTTCTAACTCCCATAGAAGTGAATGGAGCACTCAGAGTTGCAGTTTCGGAACACCTGGAGTGCCGGAGGTTGCTGATCTCTTCTCTAGGGGTATACGCACACGGAGCAGATTTACATGCAGAAAATCAGCATGAGGAATGCAATAAAAAACTGCATATAAATGCGCACGACACACTGAATACTATTTATCACCTTTTGTTTGCCGTGTTTGGTGAAGATTTTCTGTGTATTTTGACAACCCCATTAAAGTCAAAGGGGAAAACACAATACACCAGCTGCGGAGCCGCACAAACAGATGACATGCTGCAGATATTAAAAGCTGCCCCACAGCTTAATTTCCAACATGTACAAAGTATGCACCGTGTACGTGAGAAATTGGAAATCTCATTCACTTTGCTGCTACTGTATTTTGTGCATGAAAATCCACACGGAAAATCTGTGTGTAATTCACACCGTGTGCAGGTGCGCCAAAAGTGCCCATACACTGTCAATTGCTGTCGCCAAATGCTTGCTTCCTCTACAGCTGTCCCTCCAAAGGCCCCCACACCCATTTGTTCTCGGTTTGGCCAAGTGTGCATGTATTGTCAATTGAGAGAATGGAATAAGCTGCCGCTAGACGCTAAATCTAATTACCCGATCCTTCTTTCCCTGTTTCTGCTGTCAGGGGAGAGTTGGCATACACCCATGTACGTAAGATATGCGTCCGGTCCTAATGGCAGGTGCGGCTGACTGTTCTTTTTTATGGGTTCCTGATTTTTTTCCAGGCCAAGGTTGGTTGACAACTGCAATATCCGTAGGCCCCTTTTTGATTTAAAATAGCTTTTATTGGCAATCAGTCATTAATACAAATCACACATTATACAGCGACGCAGCGCAGGCTGAAACACAGTACAATAAATACTTACACGGAAACATTTTGTGCATGGGTGTAGAGCACAGCGCAGGCACAGATCCTGTTCTGTACACCACACTAACATTTTAACATCACACATCAATCAATAGGCATCTGACGAGTGATAGAAGAAGGGGGTAGGAAAGTGGGGAATGGGACGGGAGTCACAGGCCCGAAGCCCTTTTTTAAAAACAGACACACCGGGGGGAGAGGGGGGAAGGAGAGGGGTTTTAATCCTCTTTTTTGTCGACGTTTGGACCGTCCATGATGGAGTAGTCTCTAAGCAGGCTGAGAGCCAGCCTGCAGCAGTCCTGGACGGACATCCTCTCACAGTTCATCACTAGGCGTTTCCTGGCAAGCCACACAGGCCCCTGCATCCCATGAAGTCCCACCTCTTTCCAAGCCCCACACCCTTGATGAGTTTGACGGGGAAAAAGTGTAGAAACACTAGGGGGCACATTTATTAAGGCCAGCGGTTTAGACGCAGGTCTTAATAAGCCCTATACCCGGCAGTAGATCTGCCGAAAATACGAAGAGGCCTCTACATAACTTCACCGAATCCTCTGCTGTTTCTTAACATAAGACAACTTCCTAGTTATCTTACATTTAGACCATTTTCTATGCCCAAAACAGGTCCCCTTACCCACCCACACCACGCCCACTTTTTTACACTTGGAGTGAGGGGGGGGGGGGGGGGGAATTCGCAGATTGAGTTGCGACGCAAACTGCACCAGAAATAAGCCTAATTTAAGCGTATTTCTGTTTAATAAATGACTCCCTAGATGTGCCAAATTACACCACTTTTTTAGACAGATTTTTGGTGCAGACACATTAGTAAATCTGGGCCAATGTCTTAGTGTATGCTCATATGTGGCAAATTTGTGCCACATGTGGAATTTGCAAGAATTCATGCACATGCTGCAGCATTATCATACAAATGAATGGAACATTTCTGCATAATATCTGCTATATGTGAACATACCTACTGAAATATGTTGAAAGACAACCATGTTGAGGTGGTAGTGCTTTAGAGATATTACCTCTCGTCAGGACAGATGAGCATTTTGCATGTTTATGTGGAGATGTGTGCTGCCCCACAAGAACAAAACAAAAATGCTGCAGAGGGTCACATCTCCAGTTGTTAAAATCTGCTAAAAACCGCATTATAGTGATTTTATGAGATTAGAAAACACTACTCTCTTCAGCGCCACACTTGTGAATGGGCTTTGTCTGGTATTGCAAAACAGTCTCATTCACTTTAGCACAACACACGACCCACAGACAACAGCGGCACCGGAAGAGAGTAGCCATGTTTTCCTAACCGGTGCCAACCCTTTAATAAATGCTGCTGAGACATTAGAAGGGGGTTATTAATCACCATTTACTATATCAATAATCAAAGGACACATCACACAATGTCATCTTTTTTTAGGAGCTACTCCAGGTTTATGCCATTTTTACTTACTTCTTTTAGGACTGTGATATAAAAATAATTCAGATCAAAGACTCATGGAGAAAACTATGCAAAAATAAAGATCTGATAAAGCTCTCACAGCCTGCGGAGCTCTAGATTGAAGCTGTAAGTCTTGAGCTCAAATCAATATCCCTGTAATAGAAATACTAGTGTCTTTACATCTATATTTCCCCAGCATTTCAGCCAAAAAATTTATATAGATTAGACTGGTGTACAAAGTGATTTACTGACGTATCACATCCTGTCTCACCTCAGCCCTGCAGCTGGGAAGCTGGTTTATTGGCAGAAAGGCTGACCAGTATTTTATGTAAGGCTACTTTCACACTAGCGGTTTTTGAGGATCAGTGATGGATCTGCAAAAACGCTTCTATTACAATAATACAACCGCATGCATTCATCATGAACGGATCCGGTTGTATTATGTCTTCTATAGCCATCCGTCTTGAACACCATGAAAAGCCAATGGGGACGGACCCGTTTTCTATTGTGTCAGAGAAAACTGATCTGTCCCTATTGACTTACATTTTGTGTCAGGACGGATCCGTCTTGCTCCGCATCACTTAGCGGACAGAAAAACGCTACTTGCAGCATTTTACTGTTCGCGAAGGGGACGCAACCAAACGGAACGGAATGCATTTTGGTGCATTCCGTTCAGTTTTGTGGGGACAAAACTGAAGCGTTTTCTTCCGCTATGGAGACCCTATGACAGATCTCAATAGCGGAATTGAAAACGCTAGTGTGAAAGTAGCCTAACTGTACTGTCTTCTATTTATAGAGCATTGTGGAGATTAAGCATTTGGATAGATCAGGCATGCTCAACCTGCGGCCCTCCGGCTGTTGTAAAACTACAACTCCCACAATGCCCTGCTGTAGGCTTATAGCTGTAGGCTGTTCGGGCATGCTGGGAGTTGTAGTTTTTCAACAGCTGTACGGCCGCAGGTTGAGCATGCCTGGGATAGATGAATAGATAAATAGATCTGAGAGATGGACAGACAAGCAGACAGATATGAAATAGCTAGCTAGATAGATAGTCGATAGCCAGATAGATATTGCGGATATGAAAGATATAGATATTAGATAGATAGATAGATATGAGAGACAGATCTGTAGATATAAAGGCATACAGTAAGATATATAGATAATAGATATATATGAGATACAAGATACAAAAGATAAAATGGATAAATATGTATGCAATGGCCAGGTTTGGGGTGGTTCGAATGGTATGCTACTATATGTTGCTGCTCTCCGGAAGGCATGGTGAGGCGTGGTGCACCCCAATGGGAAAAAAGTCCGGACAATCAGGGTTTGCAGTAAACCAGCATGCTTCTTTACTGGAGAAACTCAAGAGCAAAATATTACAGGCAATGCACTGAGCTGGCTTCTTCAGTCTCCCCTCTAGCAGAAGGCGGCTCTGAGCTAGCTGTCCTCCTCTCAGAAGGCTGGCACACTGGCCAAAAAGCTGGTAGCCCATGGTCTTTGGCTCAGCCACAGTGGCAGCCTGTGGCAGGGTATCCTCTTCTCACCATCTTCTTCTGGTCACTCCTGTAGTCTTTCAGAATCTCTTCTGCTAAAAACTGGTCCCTATAAATTAGGGAATCTGACTGCCCTCCTTAGATACAGTTTTTCTAACTGAACTAGAAACTTCCCTAGTGGGAAGGGTGGAGTGGAGAATTACAGCCTAAACAGAAACAATTATGCAATGTCAGTCTGTCATAGACTTGTACACAGTTTCAATACCAGCCTATGGGAATGACTAAGCAGTTTTTCCAGACATAAACAGTCTTACAATGTAAATTACTGAGCTGAACCAGATAGTCAACAGGTCAGTGCGTCTGTTTCCCTCCAAAACATTGCATAGTCCCATATAGTAACTGTAAAAGATTTATAAATGACTCAGCATCGTTAAACTGCATTTTTTTTTAAGTGTAAACAACAGTATAAATCATAGTGCAAGGTAACCCTTCAAAGTGCACTAAAGTAGTGAGTTGATGGCTTTGCGCAGTAGCAGAAGGGCAAATGTCCACAAAAGTCCATAGTCCAAAGTACCCTTCCTCCAGGGCACTACATATATAAGCTAGATAGATACTTTAGACCAGACATGCTCAACCTGTGGTCCTCCAGCTGTTAAAACTACAACTCCCAGTATGCCTGAACAACCTACAGCTATCAGCCTACAGCAGGGCATTGTGCATGCCTGCTTTAGACAGATGTAGGTAGATTTGGCATAAAAATAGTGCAGCATGCAGTGCTGATCTTCCAGTCAAAATGATGCCACATTAGGACCCATGAAGGATAACCATTACTGTGTAAATTACATTCTGCACTGCCAAACATTCAGGAGAATACAGCACTACATCTCCTCTGATATAGACACTGTCTTTTCTTATCCTCTACATTCAGACAACCATGATGACTTCTTTCAGCGCCCTCTCATCTCTGCAGAGTTTGTCACACAGACATTTTAGGTTCCTACTTATATCATCCTCCGCACCTTGTGAAAACCCCACCCTGACAGCCAAAAATACTACGCCCTCTGTACTTCCCAATACTATACTGCAGAAACCTGATATTCAACTTGAAAATACTGGCACCCCACAAATAGTGCTACCATCAATAATTATTGCCACACAATGCCCTCAAAAATAATTCCACCCAGCAAATAGTTCCCCTGACAATAATAGTGCTGTACAGTGTCTCCCAAAAATACTTGTGCTAAGCTGATACTGTTACACTTCAGGGTGCCCTTAGTAGTAATTCTTCATCTAGAGTACCTTCGTAATAATGCACCCCATTCTGCCCATACTAGTAATGATGTTCTCCATAGTACCCCAGTAGTAATAGAGCCAAACATAATTTCCCCTGTACTAATAATTCTCCCTATAGTGTCCTCAGTAGAACTAATGACTTCTATAGTTCCCCAGGACACTGGACTCTTCCCGAGTGCTAGAATCTTGGCTCAAGCAGCTGAATAATGATAAGGTTGGTGCACCATCCTCTTCAGCCTAGTGCATGTGGCCTATGAGAGTGAATGGCAGGGCAGGGGGATATCATCTCCAATGCCCCACCGCAGTAATAACCTGTATCGCTGTCCAGAGGACGGCCATGCAGTTTAATGTGGTGTGGCTGTAGCAACCAGTAATTGCACAGACAAATTGAGGAAAATAAACAGTATGACCAGAGGAGGTGAGAAGCACTGCTCACATCTTTAGGAACGTCTATATGTCCAATGTCTCTATTGGTTTCCTCTTCATTTTTGATTGTCATCCATCTCGTTTCAGTGTCTGCATTTCAGTGATTAATAGAATTATTTTCTTTTATCTCTGTTGTAAATTGGCAATAGCTTATAATACAGATGGGTCTTTTTTTTGCCTGTCAAGGTCAGCAGACAGGGACTCTTCAAGATTTTCACCTCGATCTTCCTTCACCCTTCTACTCGTAGAGGATCTCATGAATCATCCAGTCTTCGAATTGAACTCCTGATGCCTCTCTCCCACCAAACTGCCCGACTTGTGCAATTTTTCTTCATTCTCACTAACAATTTGGTAATGAAATATTGATTTTTAGTTACATTCAGATAGATGTTATTAAGTTTGCATTGATAAATCTCTCCTTCTCTCAGGCTGGAAGTACCTCAGTCAAATTGTAAGTGTGGTTTCATATATTGTGATGTATTCATTTGACATAACTGTCACCCCACACTGCTTGGCTCAGGATTGCAGGCGGAATTAGTAGCCATAATATATTGAAGTGCTGGAGATCATTGCACATGAGGGAACGTTGATTTGTGTTACAAAATAGTTTAAGCCTAATCCGGTGAACACAAATGAAAGTTTGTGAAGTTTAAGGAGATGGGAATGTTGCTGCTATATAAAGTGAATATATTTTTATCCAAATATTACATATACATATTTCAAGTGGTTATCTCCTAATATTACAGTCATAAATTACTGTTCTCCTTCTAATTGGATAACACTGTTCTATATTAATCATTAGAGCATATGGATTTATTAACGTGGGACCCCAAACAACCCACCCAAATTAACCTAAGCCTCTGCAAATGCAACTTTCTCTGCAAGGCCACTAGATTCCATACATTGCATGTTGGTATTTAATCAGCTTCTCCGGAGGTTTGCACATTCCAGAGAACTGGTGCAGCATGAGAAAAGTTTTGGAGATGGCAGTGGGAGGTTTAGATTATGGAGGATGGCAGAATGTAGAGAACAGGTAAGGTGGAGGACAGAGATAAGGGAGGAGATGTAGGATGGTGCATTACTGTGGCACTTCTATTGTAAAGTGAATGGGATATCGTTGCAGTGACGGGCACAGGATAGAAGCATCGTTGTAGCAAGGAAATCATTACAAATAATAATTAAAAAGATAATAATTACCATACCCTATGTAGGGCTGTGTGCAGGTTGAGGGAACATCTCCAAAAAAAAAAAAAGGTAATTTAACACGTCCGCAAGTGTTTTGCGGTCCGCAAATTGCAGATCCGCAAAACATGGACACCAGCCATGTGCATTTTGCGGACCGCACATGGCCGGCACTTTAATAGAAATGTTTTTTCTTGTCCGTGTCTGCAGACAAGAATAGGACATGTTGTATTCTTTGTGGAGCGGAAGTGCGGATGCGGACAGCTAGTGTGTGCTGTCCACATCTTATATAAACCCTTTGAAAATGAATGGGTCCAGATCCGTTCTGCAACGCGTGAATGGACCCTAACCCTGTGTCTACTAGTAGTGCAGCCATGAATTATCCCCTCTTCTTGCTGTAGAGGAACCTATGGTCAGAACAGGTTAGTATTATTCTTACACGGCACGTTATATCCCTCTATAGAGACATCAGTGTTGCATTTTGTTTTCACAGCCATATGAGCAGCGTGTGGAAGGGGAGAGGACTCACAAGCTAAAGCATTGAGAGCAACTTCACAGGGAACACCCATTGAGCTCTGAACTTACAGCTTCAAAAGCAGAGGTGTCAGAGGAAGTAGAATATGACAATAAAATAAAAAAATAAAATCAGCTACAACAATTTTGTGCAACTTAGATTTCTCTAAAAAATAATATCTTCCAGTAAAAAGTTGCACAACTACAAAATTGCATTGGAAAATGGTCTTCTAAAGGTGGGTAGTCTCAAAGAATATGGCCAGTGGGCATAATAATAATAATATAATATGGCGAAACTGAACATCTGTCAGCTCAGATATGGTCTGGACAAGGAGATGGTCTTTTGGACATAAGAAAAATAAAAAATAAACTATATTTTTCATAACTCAGAATCCTCCTTGCCTAGGGTTCATAGACTAAATAGCATGGCCTTTCAGGGTCAGGGTCAGGTTACAAAGAGGAAACAGTCCTTCTCTATACCAATCCCAGTACATAAATAAAATGCTCTGTAACCTTCTCTTTTGAGCTGCATTATTGTCACAGGAACGCCATAAATTATAGAAACGAGCTAGGGATAAAGCTGATGGATACAAATTTACTGAATACTCAGGAAAAAATTAAAAATAAAAATAAATAAAACAAAAATGCCAAGAGCAAATAGGCTGGGTGACTTGCAATAATTCTTTATTGGGAGCAGTCTTCAGCAGCCCCTCATTGAACTGCGCTCTAACTGGGTCATGTTTCACAGAAATCATTGACCTTTAAAGAGCCCTGCTTAAATGTTTTAAGAACTTTGTGATGAGGAAAGAAAAAAAATAGAAAGAAAAAGAAAATCAATAAGCACAAATTATTAGGAGGATGCAATGACTGCTGTCGCTTTTGAGATGTACAAGTAGAAAATTTGAAAGACACCTCAATAATTACTCAGTTTATCACTTGGAGAGGATGGTAAGGCAGTAATGAAGTGGTTAATCAATAGGATAGATAAATAAGCCATTAGTAGTCACATGTTTTACTGTTAAACCCCCCTAAGAGCGGTCACAGTTATATTAATAGTATACAGGGCCGGACTGGGACTAAAAAGCCATCCTAGCACCCAAACCCTGTCAGCCCAAATATTATGCCGTGATTGTATCACTGAAAAATAGTCAAACTTATTACACCAACAGATTATCTGACCAATTTCTGTCCATTCAGACCAATAGTCAGTGTGTATAACAAAAGATCTGTGTGTGTAAACGGCCTTCTGACCAATGATTGGTCAGAAAATCTGTTGGTGTAATACAGGCCTTATTGGTATCACCAATGTGGCTAAGACTGGCTGCAGCAGTATGCACATTTTCCATACACTGGAGGTCATTTACTAAGGGTTTACACCAGTTTTCTAATGTAAAAAAAGGCACAATATAAAGGGCATGTTGCTTAAAAATTTGGTGACATTATAGGGGACAATGTTGATATTTGTTGTATATTAAGGGGAGACGGTCACATCATTTTCACCAATATAACTAACAGCATTGGCCGACAGAAAATGTTGTGTCTTTATTCCAAGTTCAGGAAAAGCCCTTATTCTGCTAAAAACAAAGCAAAAAAAAACCTTCCACTTCTGAGTTGTTTTTCAGCAAAATATAAATGATTTTCTTAGACACGGAATGCACACAGATATGTTTGGAATGCTTCTGTGGGGCAATGCTGTAAGTTATATAGGCGAAAATGACGTGACAGACTTCCTTTAATGAAGTCTTGCACTGGCTAATGGTGTCATACAGTTTATAGTTTTTGCTGCTGTACAGTGAATGTATCATACAGTATAGGCCCCATACATACAACCTTATTTTTATCCGTGTGCTATACACTTTTTTTTTCATATGCATGTCCGTTCTGTAAATGAATATATTAAATTAAATATATGTCCTATTCTGGTTCATCCGTTGGAAAAGAATAGCTATGTCTACCAATGGAGGTGAGAAGTAGGCGTAATACAAATAAAATCTGGCTATAACGTAAAAGAATATCACTACTATTACACTTCTATATACAAGAATATAACTGCTATAATACTGCTCCTATGTACAATAATATAACTACTATAATACTGCTCCTATGTACAAGAATATAACTACTATAATACTACCTTCTATGTACAAGAATATAACTGCTATAATACTGCGCCTATGTACAAGAATATAACTACTATAATACTGCCTCCTATGTACAAGAATATAACTATTATAATACTTCTTCTATGTACAAGAATATAACTACTATAATACTGCGCCTATGTACAAGAATATAACTACTATAGTACTGCTCTTATGTACAAGAATATAACTACTATAATACTGCCTCCTATGTACAAGAATATAACTACTATAATGCTGCTCCTATGTACAAGAATATAACTACTATATTACTGCCCCTATGTGCAAGAATATATCTACTATAATACTGCCTTCTATATACATGAATATAACTACTATAATACTGCCTCCTAGCTGAGAGGTTGTGTCTCAGTAGCTCTCCTCATGTCTGGAGCAAGCCCAGGAAGGGGCCACCCTGGGCAGGGATGCTCCCCAGGCAAAGTCCAGACTCGAAGGCCCAATTTAGGAAACAATTCCCAGTCCTCTCAATCTGTGGATGAAAATCCCAAAGTTCTACTAAAAAACATGAATGTGCATAATCTCACAAGCAGTGATGGCCAGTTCGCAGTGTTCGCCGACGAGCACTGCGATCTGCCATCTTCACTCCCAAGTCTGGCGATGAAGAGGCAATTCCTTACCTGTGCCTGCGCCGCGAGCCGTTCTGAAACACATGCGGTCACCGGGAGCAGGCAGTTCTGAGAACAGCCTTCATCGGGATGTTCTCGGAACTGCCTGCTCCCGGTGACCGCATGTGTTTCATCGCGGCTCGCGGTGCAGGCACAGGTAAGGACTTACCTCAGCATCGCGGGACTTGGGAGTGAAGATGGCAGGCAAGGCTATGACATCAGTATCAAGCTCATGTCTGACTTGGACTGTTTCTGGGCTAGCTTCACCAGGTTCAGAGAAGAAGAGGGCTGAAATAAGTTCAGTTTTATGCCCATTTCTAAGCCAGATACTGTTAATGTCACCATCATTTTCTGGAATGAGTCGGTTCCCCACCAGGACATTGTAGTTTGGCTGAGGAGACATTGTGACCTTATGTTAGAACTCACTAAGACCAGAGATGAAGGCGGTATCTGGACTGGGGGGTGGAGGGTTTTGGTGAAGCTTCATCAACACCAAAATATAACTCATCTGCCCAATTCTTTCTTCATTGGCCAGGAGAAGATTGTATGTTTCTATGCGGGTCAGCCTAGAAAGTGTTTTAAGTGTGGGAAGACTGGTCACTTGGCGAGTGTGTGCACCATGGTGAAGTGCAACCTGTGTGGAGAAGTTGGTCATGTAAGTGCAAATTGCCAGGTCATTAGATGTAATTTGTGTGGTAAGATTGATCATCCCCACAAGGACTGTCCTGACGCCTGGCATAACATCTGCAAAGACTTTCCAGACAATGACTTACTAGCAGGGACAGATGACCTAGAAGAGGGTGCGTTGATGTCAGGGTCAGTACCGACAGGGACACAGTTTCAACAGGATGTACCACACAGTGATCCAACACAAACCCGAGTCAGAAAACAATGAGGGGAACATGGAAGTGGTCACACAGGGTGTAGACTCAGAGGCTTCCTCTTCTTCTGCTCTAGTGTCCACCACTAGGGGGGATAAGCAGTCTTAAAGAAAGAAGATGGATAAGTCTAGCCGTAAGCCCGAGAGTGAATGGACCACTGTCCAAAAGCCAAGTAAGGTGAAAGTGGACAGTAGACCAGATGGGACAATGACTGCCAATAGATTCAGTGTCTTGTTTGACTCAGATGCAGAGGCAGAAATGAAGAGTGAGTTAAAGCGTATGATGGCTAAATATGATTGGGACCCAAATGATGATCCTCCCCAAAAAAAAAAAAAAGACCCATTCAAGTTGAGCAAAAGTATGATTCAGACATGGAAACTGGTGGTGGTCAGCAGGAGTGCTCAGACTCAGATTTATGATGATGGGGTCAGTCTCTCTGTTTTTTGTACTTTGTCTTACTCTGATGGCTGATTTTTACCTTAAAGTCATCTCAAGTAATGTGAATAGTATAAAAGTAAGGATAACAAGGCATTATGTGTATGAACATCTGAAGTATTTTGATGCCGATGTCTTCTTCTTGCAGGAGACCCATCTAAATACTTTGGGACTTGTACGTGAGGCAGAGAGAGAATGGCGGTCTGGTCTTTCCTTCTCGTCACTGGCTTTGGAACCATATGCTGGGGTCTCCATACTGTTTAACACCAGTGATTTGACCATACATAGATTAACGGAGGTTTCAATGGGAAGATGTCTAGTCCTGGAGGTTACTATCTGAGGTAGAAGGCTCCGGCTCATCAATATTTATGGTCCACAGACAGTGACTGAGAGGACTGACCTTTTTAATGAGGTAAAGCCATACCTGTTCACATCTGTTTCTGTGGTTATGGTGGGGGACTTTAATGCTGTTATGACACCAAGTGACAGACCTACTGGCAGACCCCTTACTAGAGACTCTAAGGTCCTAAACAGGATGATTCTTCAGACTGGCCTGTCCGCTGTGTTTGCGTGTGGTGGTAGAAAGCCAAAGTTTACCTATTCTTGTGCTGGCAGAAGCAGTCGGATAGACTTAGCTCTGGTGAGTCCTTCCGAAAATATTAGTGAGAGGAGGGAAAAAGTTGTCCTTTATTCTGACTATGTGGCCTTGTCTTTCTGTTTGGGAGCCACCAAGCGCTCTGATGTGGGGAGAGGCTTATCGAAGCTCAACTCCAGTCTCTTGGATGATTCTTATGTCCAGAGCTGCATCCACTCCCTTCTGGAAGATCAGCTAGAGAGAGTGGATTTTTATGAAAACATGGCGGACTGGTGGGAGGATGTTAAGGATGAGATTAGATCCCTCTTAAAGAGACTGTCAGTTAAAAGACAGAAGAGTAAGTATAGCAGTATCTCAAGCTGCGGAAAGAATTAGAGTCACTATATTCGGCAGATGGGGGGGGGGGGACCAACAAAGGATTGACCGACTGAAATCTGAGATAAGGCAGTATCACTACAGCAGATATACTCCCCTGGTTTTTTAACAGGATTATGGGTCCTTAGGGTCACCTGATCCCTTTGAGAACTGCCGGGAGCGTTTTGCCAACAAAGTGGTCACAGGTCTCACTGACTCCCAGGGCGTTCTGCATGAATCTCGGGAGGGTATCCTGGGGGTGGTGAGATCTTACTATGCTGACTTATTTCAGAAGAAGGTTTTGGATAAATAAAAGATGACACAATTGTTGGAGGCAACTTCAGGCCCTGATACTAATGATGTGGACTTTTCTCCTTTAACAGCAGAATTAACGGTGGAGGAAGTTAAAGTGGCCATTGATCGGTTACATCTGAAGAAGGCACCAGGTCCAGATGGTATAACAGCAGAATTTTATAAGTAGTTCAGAGACCACTAAGCTATAATTCTCATGGACGTGTACATAAGTTGTCTAGAAATCCACTTGATGCCTCCGTCCATGAGGGTGTCCTCGTTAATTCTGCTGTCTAAAGGTAAGGAGACTAGTGACATCAAGAACTAGAGGCCAATTGCCCTCTTGAATGTTGTTCTCTAGATTAGTCTGTTTGTCCCGGCCACTGTTGGCAGGCTGTCAGTTCGGCACAGTAAAAGGGGCGGAACATCTCTGGAGCAGTCATCTCGATAAGCGAGATGTTTGAGAAATGTAAATCTCTTTGGTGTGGGAGCTATGTTGTTGGTCTTAACCAGGCTAAAACCTTCGATAGTGTAGACCATGAGTATCTATGGGCCACTTTGTCAAAGTACGGTATTCCAGGACAATTTATTGATTGTCTGAAAACCTTGTATAGAGACATTTCCTATATAGAGCTTTCCTTTGGTCAATGGTTGGCAGGGTGACACATTCAGGGTTGGGGCGGGGGTGAGACAGGGTTACACGTTGAGTCCGCTGCTGAATGTATTTGTCTTAGACCCATTTGTGAGGTCATTGCAGGAGTGTGATTTTTGCAGGAGTGTGTAGCCTACGCAGATGATGTTATTGTGGTGATATCTGAACCTCGTGAGGAGCAGATGTTGTCTGCAGCCATCATAAGCTACTCAGAGGCCTTAGAGTCTCTGGTCAACCTTGAAAAGAGAAAAGCTTTTTGGACACTGAATTCTGTTCCAGAGTTTGATCTGCCACAATTAGTGAAAATCCCCCATCCATATTAAGATCTTAGAGGTTAAATTTGGGAGGGATGATAATGATAAATTGGGAAGAGAAATTGGAAGCCGGAAATGCAAAGATTCAGCGATGGAAGAACTGGAGCCTGTCTTCTTGTACGTATCTGTAATTTTCCCTTTGCCAGAATCTCTCTCAGCTAGGCTCTTTAGCCTGTTCTTCCAAATGTTATGGGGGAACAGGTTGAACCTGATAAAAAGGGGTATAATGTATCTACAGAGGAGAGAGGGTGGGCTGGATATGATAAATCCAAGGGTGTTTTTTGACTCCATGTTTCTAAAAGTTAATTTTGATGGTGACTTGGACACAAATAATAGTCCTCTGTGGGCAAATAGTATCAAGGACTAGATATTGCCTTTCGCAGAATCTTGGGTACGAGGCAGCAGTCTCAAGAGGAAGAGATGGACGCAGGACTACCTCCCCCAGTATCTGGACTATGCCCTGAAGTGCGTCAGCAAGTGGAGGCTAGATAAGTCTTTCATAGGAAGTAAGACAAGGAAAGAACTATACTTTAAGATATGTAGGGATTTATTTTGCTCTCCACTTGCTCTGAGTGATTGTTCGACCACCACAATTCAGGAAAGTCTTAGGTTCCTCAATGGGAAACGACTCCCCGCTAAACTTTATGACATTGCCTGGTTGTCACTACATGGGAGGCTCTTTGTCAAAGGAAACCTAAAATACTTGAAAGTCAGATAGGAAGTGTCCCCCTAGGTTGTCCACAGGAGGAGACCATGGAGCATTTCATAACTGAGTGCTGGGGAGGGAGGAAAATATGGAGGGAAGTCTCTGACAACTTAAAGACCTCAAGGTTGCAGTCCCTGAAATAATCTATGGTGTTTCATCTACTACTATCGACAGGGGAACAATGTATGTGATAATAACCACCATTAAGCACTATCATTGCAAGAATCATGCAAGAACCCAGGTGTCTCTACACAGTAAGGCCTACCAATACATGACAGCAGTCAGCCAAATAGTGTCTCAGCTCAGGTGGATAAGATCATTAGAGATTAAGAGGAACCATAAAAACAGACAGTTATGGAGAAATGTATCTCTGGATTAAAATGATTATATCATTTTTCAGTTAGCATTATATATATATATATATATATATATATATTATTTTTATTTATTTTTTTCCCTTCTTCAACAGGTGTGGACTCTAAGTTAATTTTTTTTATTGTGTTTTCCATAATGGAGAAATAATTGTATGAACTCTGAATGTGATTTCTGTTTTGAACTGATTGAGAATTTTGGTTCAATAATTGTATTTGCTTTGTTTTTTACAATTAAAATTGCCTCCTATGTACAAGAATATAACTACTATAATACGGCTCCTATGTACAAGAATATAACTACTATAATACTGCCCCTATATACAAGAATATAACTACTATAATACTGCTCCTATGTACAAGAATATAACTGCTATCATTCTACCTGTGAAAAACAAAATATATTTTTTGTAATATACCTACTGTATATTTGTTAGGAAAATCCCCTAGCCCAGCTTGTAGCCCAGGGAACGTCACAGTATTAGGTCCCTAAAACAACAGGCCCCTATATAAGTCTAGCAAAAGACAACCATGTATCTCCAATCTGACATGAAATCTGACTTTCTAGTTCTGGTGTTGTCACTGGTTTAGACCAGTCAAACGAATACTGAGGTGTAATCACTGACTCAGCGAGATACATACTGGAAGAAGAACATACGTAGTGGTTTCCTTTTACCCACACACTAGGAATAAGTGATACCTCACCAGGTGGCATTATTCCCTCTGTCATCTGTCTTGAAGTTTGCCAGCACATGTTTGAAGAGCAAATTAGTTCAGGTGAATATGTGGGCCTCTTTGCATGTAAGCTGAACACATGCTGAAAGTACAATTAAGATGCATTTTTTTTCCCCTAAGCAGGTGATAAAATTTAATTGTAAATGGTGTGATGACAGCTCTAAGTGGCAATTCATTCCATACCAGAAGTACCTGGATCTCCATAATATTAACAGGTTAATAGGTTTATCCAGTAGATGCAAGGTCTATATTTCATCTGAGCCTAAAGAATGTGATTGCGGAGCAATGGACGTCACATGTTGGGGGGGCATTTTTACAGGTTAAATAACACATAGACTGCAGCAAAGAAGATTGTAATTTTCTGGTAGAGTACTGTGATAAACCACATTACAGCTAAGCACACATACCGCTGCCCTCACATAGTAGACAAGTCACTACCCTCCATCATCAGGCTCCTCTCCTGTAACACTCCATGCTACATTGTGTCCAGAGAGCATGTGCAAGCTTGATGACACTCAAAGTTAAAATGAATGGGGCAAGATACAGTACAAGGAAAAGCCACAGTCCTATGGATAACACTTTGTCTGGTACTGTATTGAAGATGGTCCAGCAAGAATCACTGTCATTTTTGT
The DNA here is from genome assembly GCF_014858855.1 of Bufo gargarizans. Taxonomy (NCBI): domain Eukaryota; kingdom Metazoa; phylum Chordata; class Amphibia; order Anura; family Bufonidae; genus Bufo; species Bufo gargarizans. The sequence goes on from NC_058089.1 coordinate 115,276,746, forward strand.
TCTTCTGAGCTACAAAGGTTTAAAAAACCAATCACACATTTATGTTCTCCTACGGATAGGTCATGAGTGTAATATCTGCAGAATTCTATCACATACTACGTTGGGATATGTTCCTATGGCATAAATCCACATCTCTTTGCTTCTAATTTGAATTCATGGTGCTGTTCATACAGCAGTGGCTATTTTCAACATGGATTTCTGAATCAAGAAGGGATATTCCTTTCTGGACATGGAATCTGTGCAGAAATCAGGTAGCAGCATGCATTTTATGGGGCCGATCTGTGGTCGCATCCACAGCATGAAAAACTATAAATCTGCAGCAGAAACCCTACAGGTATTTCAATATGTGTGATTATACCCTAACAGAAAAAACCTTTAAGTGCATCTGTGTCGGAAGCTCAAGTCTCATAAATGAGTAATTGAGAATTATATATGCAGTACCCAAGTGCAGATGATATCTGCAAATAGGTTTGTTCGTGAATATTATGTCATGTATTATCATGTTATGTATGTCAACTAGTATAGTAAGTATGGATGGCAAACGCAATCACCCTGGCTCTGCCCTCATAGGAGGTTAGATGTGGGCTGTCCCCACCACTAGGCAAAAGGAGAGTCTTAGGAGAGACTTCATAGGGGAAGGAAGCAAAATCCATGTGTTCCTTCTTCTTGGGCTTCAAGTTCCAGAGACTAACAGAAAGGGAGAGAAAATGAGAACTTGGAACCTGCATTGGCCAATTAATTAAAGGAGTCCGTAAAGTAACCTGAAACTACAGCTATTCAGACCTTATTGCAGTGAAGGGAAACTGTTAAAACCATTCCATTCACACTTGGACACATCCTGGTCAGATGTGCCATTAAGACACTGTATCCTGCAGTGGATACTACAGCGATTACTGCCAGTGTACTGTTGCCTGCCATAGATTCTTTTGAGAGAGGAAAGAGGGCCATAATTCCCATCCTTGCTGAAATCCATACACTGCTATGTGGGAGAAGAATTGTAATGTGAACAGTTGGAAATGTGTTTTCCTATAGTTGGATGTACTACTGCTCCTGGTATTCATTAAAGAGACATTCATGAGGACTTCCGGTTCCGGCGCCAACATGGCAAGTCACGCTGAGTAGGAGCTCTGCTGACGCCCGCTAACTAAAAGTCTGATCCCCCAGCATACCGGGCCTGACGATAGTCAAAGTCCGGGCCTATCACTCGGGAACTATCTCCGGTCTCATATGGACCGATTTCTGATCACAATGGGGGGAAAAAACAAGCAGAAAGGACAGACTATAGGTACCAGGTCCCAGTCGGTGGCGCGAAACCTGGTAGGCATGGCCGCTCAAGAATCTCTCGCAGAGGAATCGCTGTCCCAAGCAGGGGATGAAGCTGCAGAAGATCTCGAGCATGGGGACGAGCTTATGGTCGATTACAAGAGGCTGGCTCTAGAAGTTGCGGCGCGCATTTTACCTGATCTACAAGATTCCCTCGCTACGACCGTGACTGCCTCCCTGACGCAGATTCACCATGACCTGGCCGAACATGGCCGCCGTCTCACTGAGGCTGAGGGGAGAATTGAGGCGGTTGAAGATAACCAGGGGCAATACCGAGCAGTGTTCCAGACTCCAGCAGGAAAATAAGAGGATTCTACTGAAATTAGATGATCTGGAGAACCGCTCAAGGCGGAACAATCTGCAACTGGTGGGGGTTGCCGAATCGGTGCCATTCCATGAGCTGGTGAAACTATGTGAACTGGAGCTCCCCCAGGGACTAAATCTCTCGGTACCCTGTAAAGTCGAGAGGGCCCATCGGATTGGCAGACCGCCGTCCCCAGCAGGAAGGCACAATCGTGAGTTGGCGTCACAAGGGCCGTTGACTCAAAGGCCAAGACAAGTGATTGTACGCTATCTGGACTACTCAGAGAAAGCGGCCATACTAAGAGCCTACAAAAATTTTAAAGCACCTCTGATACTAAGAGGATCCAAGACGTTGCTGTTTGAAGATTTCTCAGCGGAGGTTACCAGGAAGAGGCGTGAATTTTCCTCGATATGTTCTGGTCTCTATAAAGCGCAAGTGAAATTTGCCCTGATATACCCAGCGACATTGAGGGTCCATGATGCAGAGGGGAACATAGATACTTTCCAGGATCCGACAGAAGCCAGAAGAGCCCTGCAACACGTCCTTCGTTATGAGAGCGATCGTTCGCCGAGGGAGAAGGACAATGTCGGGAGTCGCTCGTCCCAGCGGGAGTCAGGTCAGTGAGTTGCTCCTGTTTCGTGACAGAGACGCTACGAACTTATGTCTTGACCAGGACGACACACATTGAGGATTACAGTCTTTGGAGCGGTTTGAACACTGGACATTCTGGATATCTCGGATGTAATCGTTATGTGGTATGGGTCTGTTGACCGGGACGCCTAGAGAATTTCTGGTCACTTTTACACATGTTCTTTACAACTGTTTTTTCATTATGCTTATAGATCATACTCAGGGCTAAAGTTAGAGTTGAGATTGCACTTTAACATATTGTCTCAGCGGGATGTTGAGGGGAGCTGTGAGGCTGTGTTGGGAAGAAGTGAGGTCCAAATGTGTTAATATGGGGATTGTTTTGCGGGGGGAGGCATGGTTGTGTTAGGGGGTGGGAAGGGCTTATCATCTCAGATACTGGATAACTTGCTTAGGAAGAGTGAGATGTATACTATTGCAAATATCTGTTTTAATGCTTGAAAATGGTCCGGTTAGTTACATGGAATGTAAAAGGGTTGAAGTCACCTCACAAACGGATCATGGTATTGCGCCATCTGAAAAGGTTGCAGGCAGACGTTGCTTTACTGCAGGAAACCCACTTAAGAAGGGATGATTTTCAACGGATGTGTCGTCTATGGGTGGGCCAGGTACTTGGGTCGCCGGCAGTTGGTTCTAAGGGGGGCGTTGTGCTTTTGATCCATAGACGCCTACAGTGCAGCATTTTGAATACCACAGAAGATGGCGAAGGTAGACTCCTCCATGTGAGATTACAATTAGGATCTGATATTCTGAGTATATATAACGTCTATGGACCAAATGATAACAATTCTGCTTTCTTTAATAACCTGCGCCAACTGGTTCTGCAAGATGTCACGCCATTATGCTTGGTAGCGGGTGATATGAACACGGTGATGTCGGTAGAGGAGGATAGGCGTAGTGTTTCCAAAAGCCAGCCCAAAGCTAGACTGAGGGATAGGGTTTTGGATACAGTAGTCAGGGATTTGCGTCTGTATGATGCATGGCGGGTCACCCATCCAGAGGGAAGAGAATTCACTCATTTTTCCCAACCGCATAATTCCTGGTCGCGTATTGACTACCTATTAGTTTCGGAGCCACTGTTACTACGTACAACTACAACGGACATAGGTGATTTGGTTGTTTAAGACAAGTTCTCCAGTGATCATGGAATTCTCAAAGTCCATACCTAGAGGTAGCGACTTCATATGGAGGTTTCCATCAGACTTGACAACTAATGAAAATTTTGTGGAGATGATGACTCACTGGTGGATGGAATACTGGAACGATAATTCTCCCTCCAGTGATATCCAACTAGCATGGAGGGCGGGGAAAGCAGTGCTGAGGGGTAGGATAATAGCGCATGTTTCTAGCTGGAAGAAAAAGATAACTGACAGGCTGAAAGAGCTTACCAAAGTACTTAGGAAGTCTTACACACAATTTATTTTGAAACCCTCCACGTCCAATAAGTCCCTATGGGTGAAAGCCAAAGGGGATCATGATAGTTGGCTTAGGAAGAGAGAGGAATTAGAGGGGAAGAGGAGGGAAGCAAAATATTACAGATACGGAAATAAGGCGGGAAAGCTTTTAGCAAATCTGGCAAAGGGATTTAAACCCTCCAGTCAGATAACAGCAATAAAGGACAAAACAGGTACCCTGCTCACAAAGCCCAAACAAATAGTGGATACGTTTAAGACGTTTTATTCCGAGCTATATGCTTACACCATGGCTCCAAGTACCCAGGGAAAGCCATGGTTGGATACCTTATCCTTGCCGTCAGTATCACAAGATGAGTTGGAGGTTCTCAACAGTCCAATAACGGAGGAGGAAGTTCAGAGGGTCATTGGGAATTCCAGTAATGGTAAGGCGCCGGGGCCAGATGGGTTCACTAATGAATTCTACAAGGCACTAATCCTAAAGTTGCCCCGGTACTAGCGACAGTATATAATAAGATCTTACAGGGACAGGAAATACCACAAGATATGAACACAGCGTACATTAAAGTCCTACCGAAAGAGGGTAGAGATGGTACGTTGCCTTCTTCATACCGTCCTATATCTCTGATTAATAACGACTTAAAATATATCTCCAAGATTTTGGCAGATAGACTAGCCAGCTTTCTACCTAGACTTATCTCACCTCATCAGGTCGGTTTTGTCAAAGGCAGGTCGGCGGTATACAACATCCGCACAGTGCTGGCGTTACTGGATGACATTAAAGGCAGACCGCAGTGTCATCCATCTCCAGCTTTTCTGGCCATAGACGCAGAAAAAGCGTTTGACAATGTAAGCTGTAGATGGTTGAACGAGGTATTGGATGCGATGGGATTTAGTGGCGCCTTTAGGACATATATAGATAGATTGTATAACTTCCCAGTAGCTAGGATAATCAATTCCGGGATTCCTCTCTGACCAATTTGTACTTCAGAAGGGAACAAGGCAGGGATGCCCACTTTCACCCCTTCTTTTTAATATTGCCTTGGAACCACTTTCCAGGGCCATTGTCCAAGAGCAAAACATTAAAGGTATTGGCATCAGATCTAAGTCTATCAAACACTCATTATTTGCGGATGATCTTTTACTATTTCTTTCAGAACCGCAGTCTGAACTTCCTGTCGTGTTCAAACTGCTTGAGGACTTTGGTTATCTGTCAGGGTTTAAAATTAATAAATCCAAATGTGAACTGTTGATCCTATCCCCATCTAGCGGCAGGGCATTGATACGGCTAAATAGTGTCCCAGTTAAGATGGCGGATCCATATATTAAATATTTGGGTATAAAGACAGGAAGGACACCTGATACTCTGTATTCACTTAATTATCCCCATCTATTTAAGAAAATTGCTACGGAACTTCTCCATTGGTCGAAGTTACCCATTTCAATGCTAGGTAGGTGTTCTCTAGTTAAGATGATGAGCTTCAGCAAACTATTATATCCTATGCAGACGCTACCCATTCTTCTAAAGCACAAAGACATCCAAAACCTCCAGAAAACGTTTAGGGAATTCATTTGGAAATCTAAGAGAAGGAGGATATCGATGCGGACGCTATGTAGGCAAAAGGATAGAGGGGGGGTAGGGTTTCCAGATATCCGGAGATATAATCTGGCCAGTCTATTGAGGCATGGAGTGGACTGGATACATAATACTTCACATTACTCAGCCATACAGGTCGAGAGGGAAATGGCGCGTCCCTGGGGTCTTGCTGCCCTTTTGCATACCAATTATGCACAATTGCCCAGCAACATTAAACATAGTGTATTATTTAGAGACACGATAGCTGCGTGGAAAACGGTAAGAAAAATGTTCAACCTTCCCTTTCAGGTATCTAAAGTATGCCACTCTGGGATCATCCAGAATTTAAGGCTTATGGCATTAATGCTCAGTTTGTTAAATGGAAAGACAAAGGGATAACCATACTAGATCATATCTGGAACCGAGAAAGTGGCACTTACTTCACTTTTCAAGAATTGCGGTTGAAATATCAATTGGAGGCATCTCAATTCTTGGCATACAGACAGTTGATGTCATTTGTGTCCACTAGGGCCAGGGATTTGTCTAGTGAGTTCACGGCCAATGCTTTTGACTCTCTCTTGCTTTCAGCAGGATCAAAGAAGGATCTGTCAACCATCTATGGCTTATTGAGAGATTTTGACTCTAAGTTGGGGGATGGCTCACTTTTTAAGTCCTGGCTCAAGTTCTTCCCGGATATGATACTTCCGGATCAGCTTCTGGATGGCTGGAGTCTCATTAGGAAAGTGATAGGGAGTGAAATATGGAGGGAAACATATTTTAAACTCATGCACAGGGCAATCTATGGGTTTCATTTACCGAAGTCCGTCTCCCAAATGTCAACAGAAAAGTTGACACACTGCCCTAAATGTAATACATCAAATACCGATGTCACACATGGCATGTGGGAGTGTCCTTCGGTACAAATCTTCTGGAAGACCCTCTTGAATGAGATAAACACGAAAGGTGACTTGAAATTAACAATGAATCCAGAAATTCTACTGTTCCATATTGGGAGGGATGAAACACTATCAAAGATCCCACCAGCTTTCAATATCTTGCTTTTAGCTGCAAAGAGATGTCTGTTAAATCATTGGTTGGTTCCAAAGGTGCAGAGTATAGGAGAGGTATTTCAGCAGACCAATAACTGTCTGGTTTTAGAAAGGATAGAAACTGAACAAAGGAAAACAAAACTCACGGAACCGTTCTTCAAAAAGTGGAGAAAATATATGGAAGCATTCCTACTAGAACAAGATATTGTCGTCCACGTCAGGCCGTTCATATATACGGAATGGTACTTGAAATTAGGGACATCAGATAAATGGTATCAGATTCATGCGAAAAGTGTCTCGCAATCGTAGATAGTGAGAGGTTAGACTTGAGTATGTCATGTGCTTTGGATTACAATAGGTATTTAGTAATAGGTACATGCTTTAACGAAGCTTGGATAATACTAGTTAGTGTCTGAGATGAGGGGGGGAGGGTCCGTGTTGGGAGGTTAAAAAAAAAAAAAAAATGAAAAGGAATGGAATGATTAGAAATGTCTTCAATGTGTGTAGGAATACCATCCGATTATGACACTATGTACTGTGAAAACTATGCATGTTATTTTAACTGTATGTTGAGAGATATTTCTCTTATACTGGATGATTGTATAATTCCGTACTTTTCAATAAACAGAAGTTTAAAAAAAAAAAAAAAAGAGACATTCATTCTTTTATGTAACTCTGGCCTGGTTTTCTGATTTCTACACCATATGCTGGCCATTGCACTCTACACGCCCTGCCTTGCACCCATCCAAGTACCTATCAAGGTCACCACAACGACCATCAAACAGAAGCCCCAGAATAAGGATGCACCCTGAAGGAAGTAAGGGTGCCCCTCCTTTCATTGCATGGCCCTAAAGAGCAACAGTGTGAGGACAGCCACCATGATTGACTTCTACAGCCAGAGCCATCCAGCCAACTGCCTCCATCCTTTGCTCTGGCTCCTCACAGTTAACTGTATACAGACATTTTCTGCAGTAAAAACCCAACATCTGTGTTGTCATCCATTGAACATTAAAGGGGTTGTTCACCTTTTGGGGGTGTTTGGGCAGACCCCACCCCTTCCTGGCTAGACCAGCAAAGTGAAGCATACTTACCTGCTCCCTGGCACATCCTCTTTGACTCTGCTGCAGCCAATGACTGGCCACAGCAGTGACCTGACTCATTGCGTCATTTGGCCAACTGACGAGACGCAATTTAGGCAGGTTACCGCTGTCACTGCAGTGGTGTCAAAGTGTATGTTGAAAACAAAGAACCTGAGCCAGGCAGTTGTGGAGTAGGAGCAAAGGAGCTGGGATCCAGAGGCGGGGAACAGGTAAGTATGCTTCATGTTGCAGTTCTGGCCAGAAAGGGGTCTGCCCAAACACACCCAAGAAGCTCCATTGCTTGCAAAAAAAAGAACTTAAAGCATTTTTAACATGGAACACGTTAATATTGGAAGTTAACAATTATACCTCTGGCAAAAAACAGAAACTAAAATCAGAATTTATGTTCAAAGCTCAATCCATAGAGTAGTGACGCAGGCGCACACAAAAGTCAATCAGATTCCAGCTTTCATTTTTTCATGCCAAATTTAGAAATGGCAAGGGCTCCACTTGCTGTCTACACCAGTATATAAAAGCCCACAGCGTGGCACGGGCTGGCATTTATGAAAAAGTGCCTGATAATACACTGACTTCACAGAACTGCACAGCGAGCGTCCTTCTTATTATGGCTCCATCTCTAAATCCTCTGCGTTCAAGTGAAACGTCCTCTGCCAAAACCAAGAAACAATTGATTAAATAAAGAGAGATTTAACAACAGCGATCACAAACCTTTCTCTTGCATTAATATATATTTAAAATACAATTTCAAGCAGGCACTTTGATGCCACCTCGCTATATATGGCGCCTGATTTAGGTTTTAGCGAGCCTACAATGACTGTAACGTTCCGCGGCCTTTTTTCGCAGGCAAATGATTCTATAAAATCCTATAAAAGTAAGTGAACCTATAAAACATGAGAGGGTTCTCCATGATCGTCATAAAAATCATAAAATTATACGTCTGCCATGAAAATACTATGTGATTTATTCCTGAAAAGTATTATACTCTCCGAGCTGGAATGATATTTTGCTTTCTTAACTTCAGGAACTGTTAAACATATGCCAGGGATGGCTCATATTTTATGTTTGTTACCAGCGTTTAAAATCTGGCAATTCTTTTATGTTTGAGTTGTATTATGTGGACAGCATGATATGATGGGGCCTGGGATACACGTTTCCCGTCGCCATATCTGCACCCTAGTTCTTTCCAAATAAAATTATAATTCGTACAACTAAATTTTGAGGTTCTGTATACAGCCAGGTGATAGACAATGACTGACAAAGTTTCATCTCTAGACTGCTACTTCTTTCAACAGATTTCTCAAGATGCAAGCCCACAATGGATGCATCGTTTTTGTGGCCTAGTCATCACAATGGATGGAGAGAGACCGGAGACACTGACAGTCAAATAATTGCAACGTGAAACAGGCATGGTTTTCTTTTTTTCTGCAGGTTTCACAGGAAACACCTCATGCAATCCCACTTTGCTAGCTGAAATACAGTACATAGCAGTACATACCTAGAATGGGGTTAGTGTTCTTTACATGAAAGTAAACAGATCTCATTGTGCCACATAGCATTATGAGATCTATTTACTTACCTGAGGAGCAATGTAAGGAACACTATGCCCATTCTACGTATGTACTGCTATGTACTATATTTCTGCTAGCAAAGTGCGACTGTATGAGGTGTTGTCTGTGAGATTTCTGACAATATGTATTATTTTTTTTTCACAAGTGGAGGAATTCTTTAATAAAAAAATAAATAGTTGCTGTCCGCCCCACTCACTGGGGTACTAAGAAGAACTATTTTTGGATGTTTTGCCAGGGTGCAGTTGTGTGTTTGACAAAAGCATGCCATGGGTGAACTGAGCACCCTCATGTACAGATAATGGACATGTATCTCTATTCAGTTGCCTGTTTAACTGGACTACATCTATTGCCGAAGGACTGTGCAGATATAAGTAGTACATATGTAATGCCCCAGAGTGGCATTACCATTACTGCACCCTGCTGCTACCTCTAATGGGCCAATATAATGTTATCTTGTGTATTTATTTCAGGTCCACTACACTGTGCATTCCAATTTCTAATGTAACTGTTATGTTCAAATGTAATGTGCCTGGTTCCCCAGCAGGTGGAAGCAAACATGGCAGAGCTACAGTTAGGTAGAATGGAGCTTTCCATTCCATTCTAACACCCCCCCTCTGTGGAGGAGTGGGCGAATCTCACTTCCTGCAGGAAGGGTAGGGACCAGTTTCTAGAGCAGTCTAGCTTACCCCCTGCTAGGGGAATGAGGGTGTGCTGGGCACGACTCTGCTAGACGTGCCTAGGCCAAGCCAAGCCAGCCAGAGCACCTTCAGCTCTGCTGCATGTGGAGGCCACAGCTTAGAGCTTTAGGAGCCAGGAGGAGAGTTCCCTGGCATTAATAGAGACAGAAAGGAGTGGGGTAGCGTGGGGACGCTAAAAAGGACCACAGAGAGGCGCCAGAATCCCTAGTATCTAGGATTGTGGTGGTATAAAACCCAAAGTACGCAGCTTATGTTGTTAAGTATACATAAGTGGAGTGGCACTACTCGTACACTCCCCAGGGTTTGTTGTTCTTAGGATTAGTTAATATACAGTAGACAAATAGTAAAAGCAATGGTAAATTGCAAATATAAAATCGCAAATATAAAATCAAGATATAAAATCAAAATCTCAGTGACTCACTTCACCCAGGAGGGTAATGTGGGATAAAAATATGGAAAATTTCAGCCCGCACAACCCTTAGCAGGTGCAGATTGCTGTGGCGAAATAGAGATAGAATGTAAAAACACAAAATGCAATCGCACACTGCAACCAGCTCTCTGCCCTACCTTTATGCTGGATGTTGAATAAGGCATTGGTGTACATTTTGGCCAAAGCGTAATAAGCCACTCACCGCGTCAAGGTTGCCTTCATGAGTGGTCCCTAACACTAGTTCCTACCTTTTATGGGCCATGACAGCCACATAAAGTCCAGGGAGCGCAGGTACAGCATGCACGCAAAGCACACTCTGCTTTTAACCCCGTCCGGTGCCATTACAGCTTTCATCGGATCCAGGGATGCAAGTACTCACATGCATGCTGAGCCCACTTTATACTTCTCCTGGAGCCTAATAGCTACTGGTAGGTGCTGTATAAGCAGACTCAGTTTTATACTGACTTTAAAACCAGCCTCCAGGGGGCAGATCAACTGGACAGGTGTGCTTGACTGCTTGGAGATCGCCACACCTCCAATACGTACTACAAGGAGAAAAATATGGAAAATTTCAGCCCGCACAACCCTTAGCAGGTGCAGATTGCTGTGGCGAAATAGAGATAGAATGTAAAAACACAAAATGCAATCGCACACTGCAACCAGCTCTCTGCCCTACCTTTATGCTGGATGTTGAATAAGGCATTGGTGTACATTTTGGCCAAAGCGTAATAAGCCACTCACCGCGTCAAGGTTGCCTTCATGAGTGGTCCCTAACACTAGTTCCTACCTTTTATGGGCCATGACAGCCACATAAAGTCCAGGGAGCGCAGGTACAGCATGCACGCAAAGCACACTCTGCTTTTAACCCCGTCCGGTGCCATTACAGCTTTCATCGGATCCAGGGATGCAAGTACTCCTGGAGCCTAATAGCTACTGGTAGGTGCTGTATAAGCAGACTCAGTTTTATACTGACTTTAATGTGGGATAAAGCTCAAGACACCCACATCGCACCTCCTGCGCCTGGAGTGAGCGGCTCGACGCGTTTCGGGGCCTCTTAGTGGGTCCCCTTCATCAGGAGCATATACCATATACCTGGCCGTTGCTGCTGCGTTGCACATACATGTATATATGTTCCTTTATGCTGCCAGTTGGGGAGAGTAAGAGCTCATATATGGAGACGTTTCGGCAACAGTCTGGGAGAGTTTGGTGATAACACGTGAGCTCTGGACCTGGAGTTGTACGCTTGTGCAAGTGATAGGCTAGACCCTGATCATTTGGAGGTTGGCTTCGCCAACCTCCTCTTCAGCTCCACACAGTGCCACGTCATGATTTCCTGGCCTCCTGTTACCACGACTCTCCAGCAGAAGAACTGAAGCGGATGTCACATGTCGAAACATAACAGTATACTTCTTTACTGAACAAGTCTTGGAGTGCAGATCAAGAAGTAGTCAGTGATTAAGCAAGTGACAATTAGTAGTCTGGCAGCTGATAGAGTGGCACTATGTAGTTGGGCCAACTTTTGTTCTGTGTGAGACAGCCGAGGTGTATTGTCAGGTGGAGTCTTTTGGGTATAGTAACCAGTGTCGGGGGGCGAGTTTGATGCAAGACTTTGTGAAGGAACCTCTGGGGGTGATCTCTGTGAAACAAAGAGTGTCCTGACTGATCATTTTAAAGCTCATCAGTATTATAACCACATTGAATATAAAAAATAACGCACCTAGATAGAAATGTCGGATTGCAGATACGTTTCAGACAGATAATGATAACAGGTGTGGTCTGATTAGTTACTGGGTCTTGCTGCAAGAGGTTGTAAAAGTTATTCCCACACTGCCCTATAAATAGGCTTTTAGAGGCTACTTTGGGGTACTGTACCTTTTGCTGACAGATCAGCTGGTGCTGATGCCTCTATGATGCATTCAAAGACAGTTTATCCATTTGACAGTCTTTGAGATCATCACTGGACTGACAACAGCAGGACGGTTATTTCAACAAATTGCCCTCTATCTAGGCCGTTTTGGCGTTCCGTACAGGCTCTGGATGGCCCAGACAGACCATCAGAGAGGATCATTTGATCCAACGACAAGCACGTGCAGCTCCTGCATTTACAGGTGCTTAGCAGAAGGTGTCATGGCGCCCCACATGCGTTGCCTCTCATGGCAGGGCCTCTAACTAGCATTTTTATCCAGGATAATGCTTGCACGCACACAGCAAGGGTTTCCCCAGGAATGTCTTTGACAGATAACCTCTTCTTTGGTCTGCCCAGTTGACAGATTTATCATCAATCAGGCATTTATGGACCAGCTGGGACATCAGCTTTAGCAACCTACGAGTGTGCAGGAGTGTGGCAAATGTGCCACAGGATGCCTTACAGAACCTGTATGTCTCAATGCCCAACAGTATCTCATCTTGTTCTATAGCCATATTTTAATTGTTCAGTTTTCCCAAATAAACTTGTTCTTTTAATATGAACACTCATTAACAATTATATTTTTAATTCTCGGCCTGCGAAAAGGGCCCTTAACTCTCCCTTCTTTACAAGGACCTAGGTTTGCTGATGTCGTAAAGGCCTGTAAGATGGGATGACTGTAGGGCAAGACAATTCACTAAATAAACTTTTGAGCACAGTCAAACTTCTGACTCACAAGGACAGGAAGATCCATCATCCACCCAAATGACCATGTATCCATAATCTAGTGGTCATCTTCTTCATCCTGATAACTAAAACCATTTCCAGTACTAGGAGGAGAGATGGTGAAACCAATACCACTGATGACAAATTACGCAAGGCTCAGTGCTCCCATGAAAAACAATTTGATGCAAGAAAATCCTCAACTTTGTTAATGAGTTTACAAAAGTTCCAACACTCTGCAATGCTAACAGATAAAGGCTCCGTCACCTCTAAAAAAACTCCTTTCATTTTCCTTTAAAAAAAACTTTTACAAATTCTACTGCTTATCCCATTTTCAGTCGTGAGTCATTTTCTTCCAAAAACATCCTAAATTGTATTTCTATCCTCTTTTTCAGCCTCTTTCTTCTCACTTACTTGATAAAAGCCTGGAGTGCGCTTCTGAAAGAGCTGGTGTAATTTCAATCTAACTCCTTCCCTACTTTAAATTATCTTGTATTCATTACTTTGTACTCTTAGGAACCACAAAAGTGGTTCTTGCGATTACTCTACTGTAAATTAAATGTAATTTAAATGATTATCTCTTACATTTGTCATAACAAGAATTTATATTGATGTCTTGTTCGGTTAAGTGGCGGGCGGGAAAAAAATGAAATAATTTCTGTAACTTATGAGGTGGTATGCATTATGTGGTATGTGCCATGAATATAACCAATGTATTCATACTTGACACTTGTGCTCAAGAAAAAATCCTTTGATCAGAAAAGTTCTCTCAATGCCGCTTACCTCAAATAAAAGGTACCTCGAATCTTAAGATTCTGAACCAGCCGCTCATTAAGAAAGAAGACACTGAGTGAAGTTAAAGTAATGTATGATGTCAGGTCAGTAGAGGGGAGCGTTGTAGCCATGTCGTCATGAACTGAAGACAAATCATGTAAAATATATAACAGATGTAGCTGTGCCACCACAACGTGTATTTCCTTCTGCATAGTTTATTAGGGAGAGCTGCCATGTTTAGTATCTGCTGCTTAAAGCAAAATGTTTCAAAAAAAGACAAGACAGCGCCGCCAAGTGGCCAAGGTCCCATCCAAGGAAGGAGTAAGAAAAAGGTACTTCTTGGGATAGTACTACCATCATTCACAGATCATAGATTTTTCCACTGCAGTTTTTCAAGTCCACAGAATTTGCTAATTTTATGTAGATTTTGGCAGACTTAACAATAATAGTAATATGCAGCAACCTACTTTGCAAGAGATGCATGTGGATTTTACAGCATATTCATGGAAATATTTGCCAGGTCTGAACATGGCCTAATGTGCCATATTAACAAAAATATGTCTATAGAACAGCACCTCTCCAGTACTAACTCATATACAGTTATAGTAGCTAATTACAATTAAAGGGGTTGTCTCATCATGGACAATGGGGGCATATCGCTAGGTGCGGGTCCCACCACTGGGACCCGCACCTATATCGAGAACGGAGCCCCGCAAGTGAAGGAGGGCGCACTGCGCATGTGCAGCCGCCCTCCCTTCATTTTCTATACGGCTGGATAAAATTGGCGCTGGCTTGGCTTTTTCCGTCGGCCCCATAGAAATTAATGGGAGCGGGGGCCCCGCATGCGCAGTATGCTTCCATTCATTTCTATTGGGAGTCGACTTGGTGGTGGCCGGACAGGAGTCCTTCAGCCACCAATTTGCAGGGCTCCGTTCTCGATATAGGTGCAGGTTCCAGCGGTGTGACCTGCACCTATAAGACAATGGGGGCATATCCAAGCGATATGCCCCCATTGTCCATGATGAGACAACCCCTTTAAAGCACCAAAAACATTATAGCCAGGGGGTTAGCGTCATTCTTGTGGCTCAAACTTTATATGCAATATATGTATGTGATATGTATCACTCTTTGTATAGGATCTCTAAGTATTTATCTGTATAGTTAGATTACTGTGCACAAATTTATCATGCAGTGTAACATCTGCCTCCCCCCATATTTGTGCCAGGGTTGTCCATGAGTCCACTTGGTCTTTGTGATTGCAATTAGGGATGAGCAAATCTACTTCGGATGAAACATCCAAAGTTGATTCACATAAAACTTTGTTCCAATACTGTACTGAGCTCCGTACAGTATTAGAATGTGTTGGCTCCGATGAGACGAAGTTATTGCTTCGCGAAGTCTCGCTAGACTTCGGGTAACAACTTCATAAATGAATTTGTACTGTAAAAAAAACATTTCCCAAACTCTGGTTCGGTTCCAAGGTACAAATTCATTTATGAAGTTATTACCCGAAGTTTTGCGAGACTTCGCAATGCAATAACTTTGTCTCATCGGAGCCAACACATTCAAATACTGTATGGAGCTCCTGCTCTGTACAGTACTGGAACAATGTTTTATGCGAATCAACTTCGGATGTTTCATCCAAAGTCGATTCGCTCATCCCTAATTGCAATCTCTGCAGCACCATAACTATACAATTGACCTCACCATAGATTTTGGCACAGACTATTCCCTTTTTCTTAAAGTTTACAATTGACTGTGTTGGCATAGTTTGCTCCAAATACACATTGCACATTGTGAAATTTGGAGCATCTTTAAACTTAACAGTTTATCTAGAAATGTTACTACAGATTTTTTTAAACTGCAACCCTACTGAAGTGAATTTGTGACTTAAAAAAAAAAATATTGCAGTGATCTGAGGATAGATCATCAATATTTTAGCACTCCCCAACCCCTTTAATATAACAGCCCCTTTTCAAAACTAAAGTACTTGTAAAGGGTGTAAAAATGCACAGAGTTGTAAACTGTTGGCAGAAGTAAGTTGTGAAACCCTATTTTGCGACTTTTTTAAAGTCAGAATCCTGGAGTGCAGGGCATGTTATAGTCCCACCAAAGTCTCAGAAATAACTCATGACATGTAACCTCTAATAAGCTTATAGGCCGCTTAAAGTAAAGCAAGGGGAGAAAATAATCAAAGGTAAATCTGAACATGGCCGTTGTTTAGTGCTGTAGGCTGGACAGAGTCTGCAGACCACAGAGCTGCCTGCTGTCATGACAAAGATCAGTTTAGCCTGAGAAGGGCATTACGGTGTAATGAGGCATGCAGGAAAATATACCTTCAGCGGTCACTTGATGAAGGCGCGCTGACACACCAGTCCAGACAGAAATAGTTTTTTGTGTGTGTGTGTGTGTGTTCATCCTTATTTTGTCCATCAATCAAATCATTAGTCAGAGCAGACCGTGTTGTCATCCGGGCCCAGATGCAAACTGGCAGCGATTGCTGGACAGGTGTTCCAGTAATACCGAAACAAGTTCTTGAAATGTGAAGAAGGAGTGAAGACCTTGTCTCAATGGCTGGAATGTCAATAGCAAGATACAAGAGGAAAAAAAAAAGACACAAAAGGGGAAAAGTTCAGGGTTGGCACAAGGGGGCGAGAGGCTGATAAGTAGTTAATTAATGGAATTGAATAAAGCAGCTGCACTTTGAATACTGGATTCTTGCTGGAATTTTCTAGTGGGAAAGGCTTCTTAGAACAGCTGAAAGTAATATATATCTTGCTAAAGACTCGAATAACATCCAAAGTCATTAAATAATATGACAACTATGTCTCGAGGACACCATTAAAATTAGGGCATCTGCAACTATACCCACTAACTCTAGTATGCTGGAGAGCATATACAGGAGCATCCTTCTACTCAATGTTGTGACTGGCCAAAGAACAGCACTGAAAGTGATAATGTACTGGGCTCACTTGACTCTTACTTCTAAGGATTTCATTAGTGTCACCCATTTGGCAGTGCTTTCCATTAGCATCGGACTGAAATCCCTTGGGCCCACCAGATGAAATGATTCTGATAGTCCATCCTTTGTGTATTTAGGACCTTGAAGACCATTATTATCAAAGGTTGAGCCCACCTATCACAACCGGCGTGCCAATCACATACGTGATGCAAAGGGAGGGAAAAGGGAAAGCCCTGTCCAAGGGAGAGGGAAAAGATGGTGACCCCTAACTCACCTTGAGGCTGGCATCTGACTGCCCTGACATCCCTAGATGTTTTTTTTTTACCTGTACGCCGATCACGTGCCTAAACCCTGGCTTTCCTTAAGATGAGCCCTAAGTAGTGAATAGGGCGGTGGGAACACTAGTCCGCACCACTAAGACTAAAGGAAAACACCTGGGAGAGGACAGACACTACTGACGAAACATATAATTCCAGGTGGGCAACAACAGCGGACAACAAAAGACCAACAGGGATCCGGAGGGTAATGCTCTGGTACGACAACCAGGAATAACAGCTCCAGTGGGTCAGTATAGAAGTCCAGGTAGGAAGCTCTATATCTGGCAACCAGAGAAGTGGGAGAGGGGAATATAAAGGAGGTTGGGAGTGCCGGACAAGAAACAGCTGAGGATAAGAAGCTACGGATCCCTGAGTGAGACAAAAAAGATTGCAAGGCAAACACAGAAAGCTACCATTAAGAAACAGCGTGATCTTTAGACATAGAGCGCGCAGCCACCCGCTGCAACTTCCTGACCCCGGGTATAACGGAGTCAGATATGGCTCTTGACACCACCAGAGTCCAGCCCTGTTTCCCTTTAAGGTGAAACATAGTGATATGTACAAACTAACAATTTTTAAATATACAGTTGCAAGCCCCAGAGAACTACATTTGCTTAAAGGCATATTGGCCTATATTTACTAGTGTGTCTGTGCCAAAAAGTGGTCTTAAAAAGGGGAACAAATTTGATGCAAATTGGCTTAAACTTGGATTTCTACACTTCTTTCCCAACATGCTCAGCGAGGGGCGAGCCTTAGTGGAAAATGGGTGAAGCTTTCCAGGGTGGGACATAAAATGCACCATTTTGCTGCATTTCTGGTGCAAATATCGGTCTCAAATTATGCCCCAAAATAGTTGGTGTAGAGTCAGAGAAAAGTGTCTGTCCCTACACCACATTTATCATCCAGCTTCAGCCACTGTGATAAATCTGGTGGAGGTTTAGACACCCTGTCTAAGCTTACGCCATCTTTACAATCAGTAAATCTGGGTCATTGTGCGTAGCGCATGGGCCAACAACCATGGATGATGCTTAGCATTGTCCCGGATTTATGGCTCTGTGTAGTTTTGTCCATATGAGGTACACTTGTCCATCCATTCACACCTATTTCATTACCCACCACCACCACCCAGTCACCCAGTGAGAGGCAAATTCTACAAGTTTCTTCATTCTGCAGCGGGTTCCTTTATCACTAGAACCTGAAGAGACCCTTCTTCTAGATCAAGGGTCAATAGACTTGGGCACATCAGCTGTTAGGAAACTATAACTTCTAGCATGCTCCATTCACTTTTATGGGAGTTCAGAAAACAGTCGAGCAAGTGTGCTGTAGTTTCTCAACACCTGAAGTACTGGAGGTTGCTCACTCCTACCCTAGATTATGCTTCTCTAATAAAATCCATTGGAGCAAATTAATAATCACAACATGTAACAGGCTTATTCCTTAGATATTATATATTGTACATTAGGTCACCTAATGATTATAGCAACCCCTTTGCATTTGTCAGATCTCCCTTCTAAGTTTACTTTTTCTCTGTACCCTACTTTTGCCATTTCCAGTGCTTGAACCTTTATTCTACAGGACTGAGTTACACGGCCATTTGTGTTGTAACCAGATAGCTTGCATGTAAGTTTATTTGCTCTAGTTTTTTTAAAATAAGCATAGCTTCAAAATCCCTAAGCTATCAAGACTATTATATCAAGGCTCAAGCAACATTTTTACTTGCAGGTCTTTGTAGGCTACTTTACATACATTACTTGCATTACTATGGAAAATCAACCAAAGATGACATTGTATGCTTCATACATCCAACTGATATAAGCATCTCCTGCTGGAAATGAGATGTTTTGTTGTACAGCAGTATTTCAGATGTCACTTAAAACATAATAATTGGGAAATACCACCCACGCAGGTTTAATAAATGACGGAAGAATGGAAGATGCTAAAAAGGTCTAAAGACCAACACGTGAACCAGCAGCTTCCAACCAACCTTTCCTCCTGTTTTGTGGAGGACAAGAATAAACAAATATATATATATATTTTTTATGAAAATGAAAAATTTTGACAGTCTTTCAGGTAGGAGGAACTGCAGCATTCATTAATCTCATCGGCCAGTGCATGACACCTTTGTGCCAACCGTTGAACACAGGTAAAATAGCATTATCCGAAAACATAACTATTGATTTGTCAGGAGGCAATCTGTAATAGCGTGTGTGTCAGCTGGCTCAATATGTCTCTAACCCCTTGCTTTTATTTCAGTAAGTACATGACAATTAATGCCAGGCTGATCCTGCACAGCTGCATTCTGGGAAGGGCAGCCGGCAAGCAGCCACTAGGGTCTGCTCCGAAATGAGTTGTTCAAAAGCAAGAAAAAGCAAGATTTCTCAGAACGCGGTGGAATTAAAGTCATGTAACTGTAATGAGTTCACTTCAGCCCCTGAGTCACTGTCGTTTGCTGTCAGGATCAATTGATGAAAATGAGTAAGATCGTAAAATGACAGCAAATTCTGTTATAAAGTTTGTGCTTTTGCATGATTGGGTTATGTTACAAGTAAAGTGCCCTAGAAGGGTGCCGAGACTATAGCCTACCAATATACTATGGGGTGCATAATTTCTTGCTAAAGCTCCTTCCTTTTGTCACAAGCTGGTCGCAGACATTCAATATCTTCCTGTCCTCAACTCTTCAAAATGAATTTCAACAGATGTAGGTGGAAACCGCTTATCTCCAGAGGAAATAATGGATGAGGACAGACATTTTCTAGACGCCCACAGATATACATTATAACTGGAACTAGTTTGCCAACTAAAACTGAGAGTCTGAGGCCTAAAAGCTGCCATACACATTCAACAGCTGTCGGCTGACAACTATCTCTGCAGACTCCCCCATACAGATCCACATTCAGCTGAATTTGATGGGCAAAAAATATTCTCTTCCCTGTCATCGGAGAGTTGGGACCTCCCCATAAACAATAAACGTTAATAGAAACTGCCATTCTTGGCGGGTTAGACTGACAATCAGTGTTGAGCGAATCAAAGCATCCGAAGTGGAATTCGATCTGAAGTTTAGGCTACTAGTTACAAAGTGAAAGTAAGAAGCCTGGTAAGTAACACGCAATACGACCCATAATGCAGTGCAGCTACACAATCAGCAGATAGCCATCCCCTGTGGTGTCACATTTCATTGTGAGCTGAATATAGCGGGAGACATAACAAGTGTTTATGCGTGAAAGTGTTGCAGAAAGATTTTAATTGTAGAATATTGGATAGGGAGAGTGCAGGTACAGTGCAGGGAGAGCCAAGGGAGTGTTTTTAGACACTATAGGTAGAGCATAGGGAGGCTGCAGGGACAATACAGGTTTAATGTAATACTTGTGTGCATCTTGTTCACCTGCTGCTACATTCCCAGTTAATCTGTTGTGTTAAAAAAATCATTTCTGTTCTTTCAGTAGTTTTCCATTTGACAGAACAGAGCCATTTAACCACTTCCTGACTGCCCATTGACTATAAACATCCTGGGCGGTCGGGTTCCAAAACGTCCATTCAGAGATTGCAGCTGCACGGTAATCGTGCAGCTGCTGTGTCGGAGCTCGCTGTCAGTTACAGTAGGGCACACCAGAAATAAGGCAGGGGCCGTTCCTGGGTGTCTCTGCCTTCTAGATCGCTGTATACACAGCACTGAATGAGCACTGTGTATACAGCTGAGGTAGTTATGTACTGCTTCCTGTCCCGGCCCAGTGGTCATGTGACTGCCCGGGCCGAAGGAGTGCTGGAGCCGCTGGGTCTTCCATAGACCTCGATCAGCCCTGCACTGAGCCTGTACAGCGCAGTATACTGTTGTACAGCCTCCCTGGGGGATGTATTTCCCCTGTAAATTGGGCTATGTCTCTTGTATGAACTTATGGGGGGGCACAAAGTGTAAAATAAAGATAATAGCTTTTTTATAAAAAAAATAAAACTTTCACATGTAAAAAAAAATTCCCCCCCAATTAAGCCATTTAAAAAATGTTCAAAATAGAAAACCAAAAAATATATATATATATTTGGTATCACTGCGTCTGTAATGACCGGCTGTACAAAAATATCACAAAAAAACATGATGTTAATCGATCAACATGTCTCAAGGCCTTTACATAGGCCCTGAGACATGACTTGAATATTAAATAAGCCAGCACCTCATCTGCAGACTGCTGTTTCGGGGTGATTACCCCTCATCAGTGCAGAGCAAGAGTACTGGCTTAACAGGGTGAGAGACATAAGGCAGGATTTGGGGGGTCCCATCTCTTCTTGAGGATAGAGAGCCTTAATCGGCGTGAGGAGCCTTAAAGGCCATACATGCTCCTCTGGAATTCTGTGAAGAAAGGCATGTAAAATGAGTTCTTAACAAGCTCGGCCTCTAATGCCACCAGATGTAAGGAAGCTATCATACAAGTCAATGTTTGACCCTTTATATAGGCCTTGAGACATAGTACCCTCCAAATCATGTCCTACTGTACATCGGTTGACCATCCCAGGGGAAATCAGTGTTTTTCAGCAGGGTAAACACTCATTTGGTTAACACCTTATGATCTGACGTGATGACTAGTGTTGGACGAATTGAAGCTGACAAAGTGGAATTCGACTAGAAGTTTAAGCAAAATTTGATTTGGACCGAATCCCAATTTCCTGGTGCTACGTGGTAACAAATTTTTTTTTTCCTAAAATGGCGGCTACCCGGGTTACAAAGTGAAAGGAAGAAGCTCTGGAACGTGAGATCATCCATAATGCCATGCAAACAGCCAATAAGCAGCTAGCCAGTCCCTGTGATGTCACAGCCCTAGAAAACGCTTATTCGCCATTTTACTGTGAACTGAGTATAGGGAGAGATGTGACAAGTGATTGGGACAGTGATTAAGAAAGCCTTTAGGTAGTGACAGCTGCATTATGCCCATTCAGCAGAGGGATGACTACTGGCTCTCCACTATGTTAGACCCTCATTACCGGTCCAAAAAGGGGGCCCTATTTCTACCTGCTGAGAGGGAGGATAAACTCAACTACTATGGAGACATCCTATGTAGTCAGTTGGTCGCTGCCTATGTGCGTCATCATCCATCCTCATGAAGGTCTGACCAGGGGATTCTCTGCCTCACTCTCCACTGCTATGACTGCTGGAGGGGGTGGGCAGGTGCAGCACCAGCTCCATCAGCAGCAACTTAAGTCTTGAGTCTCTGATGAAGAGTTTTATTCAGCCACTTACTGAAGAAACGACCCAGCAGTAGCAGGACATGGAGCAGGACCTAAACCAGCAGGTGGTAGCAAACTTATTTGCATCTCTTTAAGTGTCTAAAGATAGAAGGCAGGCAGTGTTCCAAAGTGTTTGTATCTGGTGAGCATCCCCATAGCATATATATGGTGGCATACTTGGACTGCACTCTGCCACCCCAGATCCAAGATCCCCTGGACTATACTGGGCAGCCAAACTTGATTTTTGGCCGCAACTGGCCGAGTTTGCCCTGGACAAGCTTTCCTGCCCAGTCAGTAGTGTGACATCAAAGTGGGTGTTCAATGCGGTGGAGGGACCCAAAGAGAACTTGCATTTCAACACATAATGTTGAGAGACTAACTTTTGTAAAGTAGAATCAGGCATTGATCAGCCAGGATTTCCACATGTCGGTGCCTAATGCATCAGACTAGATCATTCTGGAAGCCACACCAAAACATTGTGAAAAATGGCCAATTACTCCTGCCCACGTGCTTTATTATTCTGATGCTGCCATCTTCTCCTACTTCCACCATCCTATGCTGTCACTGCCCCTGCTGTTGCCATCCTCACCACTCTGTGACTGGGCCACCTTCATGACTCCTTATGCTGTTGCCACCCACTCCACTCTGTGACTGGGCCACTAGGCTGACTCCTCATACTATTGCCACCCAGGGGCGTATCTATCACGAGGCAAACAAGGCATTTGCCTAGGGCGGCACTTGCCAATGGGGCGGCAAAATGCCTTGTTTGCCCCTTGGCCTATCAGTCTCATCTGCCTCCGGTATATTCAAAGATCCGATGGTATATTCTAACCCCCAGGCGTTCCCATGGTGACAGGGACGCTTGCCTGGGGGTTAGAATATACAGAGCCCCGCCGCTCACAGGAAAACATTTAAAAACGAATCAGTAACCTAAACTTTATTCATTAGTGATGTCTTTACTGTATACCTTACTCTGTCTTTCAGCTCCGGTAACAGCAGGCAGTGCGGGCGGGCGGCGCTCACTCACTGACGTCACGCGCCTGCGCCGCCTAGTGGGAGGAGCAGGCGCGTGACGTCAGTGAGTGAGCGCCGCCTGCCCGCCCGCACTGCCTGCTGTTACCGAAGCTGAAAGACAGAGTAAGGTATACAGTAAAGACATCACTAATGAATAAAGTTTAGGTTACTGATTTGTTTTTAAATGTTTTCCTGTGAGCGTCAGGGGGAGGAGGAATCTGTGGATGGCACCGTTTAGGAGGGGAGGGGGGGGAATCTGTGGATGGCACCGTTTAGGGGAGGGGGGGGAATCTGTGGATGGCACTGTTTAGGGGAGGGGGGGGAAATCTGTGGATGGCACCATTTAGGGGAGGGGGGGGGGAATCTGTGGATGGCACCGTTTAGGGGAGGGGGGGGGGGAATCTGTGGATGGCACCGTTTAGGGGAGGGGGGGGGGAATCTGTGGATGGCACCGTTTAGGGGACGGGGGGGGAATCTGTGGATGGCACCGTTTAGGGGAGGGGGGAATCTGTGGATGGCACCGTTTAGGGGAGGGGGGGGGGAAATCTGTGGATGGCACCGTTTAGGGGAGGGGGGGGAATCTGTGGATGGCACCGTTTAGGGGAGGGGGGGAATCTGTGGATGGCACCGTTTAGGGGAGGGGGGAAATCTGTGGATGGCACCGTTTAGGGGAGGGGGGGAATCTGGATGGCACCGTTTAGGGGAGGGGGGGAATCTGTGGATGGCACTGTTTAGGGGAGGGAGGGGGGGGGAATCTGTGGATGGCACCGTTTAGGGGGGGGGGGAATCTGTGGATGGCACCGTTTAGGGGAGGGGGGGGATCTGTGGATGGCACCGTTTAGGGGAGGAGGGGGGGTCTGTGGATGGCACCGTTTAGGGGAGGAGGGGGGGATCTGTGGATGGCACCGTTCAGGGGATGGGGATCTGTGGATGGCACTATTTAGGGGAGGGGGATCTGTGGATGGCACTATTTAGGGAAGGGGGATCTGTGGATGGCACTGATTAGGGGAGGGGGATCTGTGGATGGCACTATTTAGGGGAGGGGGATCCGTGGATGGCACTGTTTAGGGGAGGGGGATCCGTGGATGGCACTGTTTAGAGTAGGGGGATCTGTGGATGGCACCGTTTAGGGGAGGGGGATCTGTGGATGGCACCGTTTAGGGGAGGGGGATCTGTGGATGGCACCGTTTAGGGGAGGGGGATCTGTGGATGGCACCGTTTAGGGGAGGGGGATCCGTGGATGGCACCATTTAGGGGAGGGGGATCCGTGGATGGCACTATTTAGGGGAGGGGGATCCGTGGATGGCACTCTTTAGAGGGGGATCTGTGGATGGCACATAGGAAGGGGTGGGGTTTAGAGAGAAAGGGGTTTGGCCTTGACAGGAAGGGGTGGGTCAAATTTATATTAGGGGGGTGCCCGAGTTTAGTCTCGCCTAGGGCAGCACAAAACCAAGATACACCACTGTTGCCACCTTCACCACTCTGTGACCAGGTCACTAGTGTCCCTGTTTGGCCTTGTTGACATCACAGCTTATTTTGCTGTTCTCCTGATCCGTCAGAAGAACTGAAAATGAAAATTAAAACCACAACGGATCCTTTAGTTGGAGTATCCATAAGTCCTCTATGCCACGGTCAGTGTTTTGCATTAGGATTTGCTCATGATTTGGAAGCCAAAAGCAGGAGTGGATCCAAAAGACAGAAGACATGCAAATACTTCCTTCATGTGTCATCTCTGTTTTGGACCCACTCTTGTTTTTTCTTTGGCCTTACCAATACTGATCAATTAATGACCTCAAAAAGACAGGATCTGTTTTTTGTTAGGTTGTTCTTCTGACAGATCAGAAGAAGGTAAAAATAAACTTACTGCTGACACCATATCCACTCTGTCATGGGGCCACTACTTGTGTCATTGTGTTACACACCAGCTTCTCAAGCAATCTATGTGGAAATAGGAGACATTGTTAAATGAGACAGCCTTTTCACTCTACAGTGGAGTTTGAGTGGGTAACACAATAGCTTATCTATCAACCAATGTGGACACCCCAACAGCAGCGAGATAAGACCGCTCTACCCTATTTGGTAGAATCAGTGTGTAACACACCAGGTTCTCTAGCAAACTATGCATAAAAAGACCACTCTATAGTAGAATCTTGTGCCACTGCACGGTTAAATACATTATACCTGAACCAAACATTTGACCTGTAAGGCTGAGTTCAAACTTTAGTTATTTGGTCAGTTAATTCCAGCAGTTACTGTATGTTAAGCCAATCTACTCTCAAATAAGGTATCAGGAATAGATCTGTGCCAGTTCTGTGTTTTGGATCCGTAACTGACCAAATAAGGGACATACTGATGAACTTTCAATTTTGTGCAGTGCGATAGTAAACCTAGGTTTCCTTTCAGTCCTATGTAAAGCTATTGATAGCATGATATTACAATGAGACCTGTTAGATGACAAACTTAGCACTGCTACATCTGTACAATCAGTGACGTTCAGAAGATGATTTAATCTGAAAAAATATCATGACTTTAATAGACCCTTTCGGAGAGACCATATACTATAGCTAGTGACATTAAGGGGATAACCTCACTTTATAACAATCACTTCATCGTTATCTTTCAGAACTAAAGATCAATAACTAAGCTCGGTACTTCTGTGCTATGGTTTATTTTTTATTAATCCAAACTTTGTTTTTAGTCATTTATATTTACAATGTTTAAGAGAAAGTATTATGATCGTGCAGTCTCATTTTTCCAGGGTGTCCGGTTACTATCTAACCATAGATTAGCCTGTGCAAGATAATTTGTTTAACTCATTAAGAATGACAGAGGCCTAATGCGATTTGCTCAGCAGGTATGCTCAGATGGATGTCTGGTCGACTTTGTCCATATCAGCAGGGAACAAAAGAAAGCAAACTCTCACTAATGCTTGAAAGAAAAGAAAGGTTGGAATTGAAATGGCTGAATATGTTTTGAAATTCATATGGATTCATTCTAGCGAATCCATTACATCTTGATATTAGCCCTTCCTGATGGCTGAAGAGTCAGTAATAATGAGCTGTTTAGAAATATCTTGTCTACAGATACCAATACCCCATTTGGTTGTTAAAGATGGCAGGTGCCCACCCCTCCAATGGATTCAATTCATTCTGTTACTTACTGACTCTTTTACCAGTTCTGAAAATATATGTCTGAGTTGGGCAGAAATTAGGAGGGGATGATAAAACAATAAAAGAAACATTGGTTAACTTTTTATTCTCTGTTCTAATGCCACCGCTCTAGACCTCCCCGCTGGTCTCTATTTAGTAGGGTAACATGCCCGTATACCAACGTGACTGCTGTAGCCAGATCAGTATACGGCACAAGACCACTGAGACCAATGACTGGCTGCAGCAGTTGCTTGGGTATATATAGGCACCTGTGACATCAGGGGAATAAAAAGGTAATGCTTCTGTTTTTCTGTTATTATCACATTTCCTTTAACTGCCCCTTGTGTCTTCCAACAACCTTATTGACTTTTTTTCATAGTAACTGGAAGAAATGTGAATGTCAAATTGCTAAGAGAATGTTTTTTTACATTTTACCCTCACCTTGACCAGATGCATTTTTAATAGTGGAGTTTCCAACCAAATAACCGTTTTTTTTTAAATTGGTAATTCAAATACATTGTGTGTCCTTTTTTGGCAATATATGGGGCTTCATTTTAATTTTATAAATTTTTTTATTCCTGGGAAAATGTAGAAAAAAAAATAGTACAAAGTACACCTAATATACTATGTTAACCCATTCAGAACCAGCGCCACACATGTAAAAATGTGTCCGCTTGTGAGCAGAGTAGGTGTCATAGCTGCCAGGTTTCTGATCTCTTAAACAGTAGACGCGCCAGAGTTTATCTCCGCGATCTGCTGTGGTCAATTGCGAAAACGGAGTCTGAGGTGGCTTTCCCCAGAAGGATTGTGCTCTAGGGCCCAAATGGCTTCCCTACATGGTGATCAGAGGAGCTGGTTTTTCCCTTATGGTAGCCTCAATACCAGAAGCTCAGGCTACCACAGCAATAATTACTATGGAGCCACCTGTGACTTGTTTTTTTATTTTATTTTAGATGCATTGGAGAAATAAAAAATTGTATTGTTACAAAAAGATGCATAAACAGGCTTTTTGGGGCTTTGATGTTTGTTGGTCATGAAAACAATCTTTTATTATAGTCCACCTTTGATTTTTCAGAGCTCCTTTGGGAAATAAAATCAATCTGAGGGAGATGTTATTGTATAGAACAGCCTGGAGAAGGATTGCCCTGAAATACTGCCCTGCTCTAGGGCTCATTTGCCATAATATATAGGTATGCCTTTAATTCTAGCTGCCCCTATGTAACATACAATGTGTTATATGGAAGTGATGTCTGTCACACTTGGAAGATTTCGCTGTTAAAAGGAGATAAAAAAAAAAAAAAAATGTGTTTTTACACAAATCTCTCTGCTCGGCTGATATTTATTGAGTGATGATGTACCTCATTTTTATCCCTTTGTTTTCACATAATTGCCAGTAATTAGGAATAACATTGTGATTTATGTCAATGTGCGTTGCTCTAAGGGGAAGGGGCTTTCATCTTACGAAGGCAAGGTAAAGTTGCAACATATTACCCAAAAATGACTTGCTATTGAAATTAAATCGCGCTAATTGGTGTCGGAGTGATAATACATCTCAAAACACATTATAAGGGAAGGTAAAAAAATATATAATATATATATATATTAAAAAGTAACTCAGCATTGTGGAAGAAACTACTGATCTGACACAAGAGGCGTAAACATACCGAGCATGTAAAAATGACTGTTTATGAGAAAAAAGTAGTTAAAAAGTTTAAGAAACAGGCAATTAGCAATAGTTATTTCTGTAAGAGTTTGTCACGACAGAGGGGGATAAGTGCTGCCCTAAACTCCACCCCACTTCTGTCCCTGCCTACTTGCACGGCCAGTCCTAACCGACGGCGTACAACTTGGCCTCGCTTAGATACGTGCAGAGGCCTAAGAAGGTAAGAGGAATACCGTAACAGAGTCAGGCAAGCCAAAGTCAAAGCCATGAGGTCACGCGGGTACACAAGGAGCAAAACAATATTGAGGTTGAAACACAATCCGGAGTCAGAAGCCAAGAGGTCACATCAAATCCAAGGAGGCCAGAGGTCAAGGTCAAACACACTGCCGAGGTCAAAACACAAAACACACAGAGTACACGATATACACAATGCTGGTGAGGGTAGCAAGACCAATCACAGGCAACCTGTGGCCAGCAGGTTACCTGTTTAAATAGGTCCTCCTGATAGGTCATGTGACGTGGCCAGCGTCACATGACCCGTCCCCAGCAACTCAGAACAGCTGAGTGCCGACTCATCAATATCGGCGCTAAGGTCCCCACGTGCTCATTGTCTAAGGGATGGAGGACGCCGGCCACGCTGAGAATGCCGGCCCAGCATTAAATATTATATTAAATATATATGCCATTACATTAAATATTGGATAAGGTATAATAAAATGTATTTACATACCATGGAACCAACTGGTGTTCAACGTGTATAGCAATGTGCATGTCCATCTACTGAGTTGTGTGCTGGATCTGCTTAGTCTCCCCACATCCAGGACTCCAAGGAAGGATAACCGGTGAACTAGCGACAGGGTAATGGGTGGCAAGGCTCATTCATAAATGTGTCTACGGGGGTGAAGGTTAGTCCATTTGGTCTGATCCCACAGAGGAGCTAATCTAGATAAACTGCTGAGAAAGCTAATGCTGAGCATGACAGAAATGTGTCTGATCACACAGGGCATCACAGTTTGCTGTATGTGGGTCTGTGCAGTGCAGACTTGCCAGAGCACCCATGCTGATCTCTGTCCACTATCAAAAGGAGCAATGGAAGAAAATGGCCTCGTCTGATAAATCATATTTTCCTTTCCACGAGAGTTGCTTACCTGGTGAAGAGAAGGCACTATGGGAAGGAAACAAGCCAGCGGAGGCAATGTGATGCTCTGGGCAATGTTCTGATGGGAAATTGTGGGTTCTGGCATCATGTGGATGTCAGATGTAACACCTAGATTCCACACTGCAAAGATTTCACAGGAAAGAGAAACATTGTAAAGAGTTTAAAAGGTAATGACTTGACCTCCATATCCACCTTCAAATCTGTGGAAAGTACTGGAAAAACAAGACTGATCCATGGAGGCCACACTAAGCAATTTAGGACATGTAAAGGATCTGGTGATGTCTTGGTGCCAGAAACCACACAACACCTTCTTGTGGAGGTCAAGAACGAGTCCCCACGGCTTTGGCAGATTCAAGTGGCTAAACATCTCACACAGCCTTGGTAATTTTGTGCATGTGCCATTACAGCGAGTATTAGTGCAAGCACGATGATAGCAAAATGAATCCACAACAACGAATCTGCACGCACCACAAAAATTTTTTACTGGCACATGCACAATCGCTGATTCGGTTTACTAGGCAGAAAATTCGTGCATGTTCCAATATTCGCAGCACACGAGCGGGATAATCATTGGCCGCGCAGGATGTGCGACCATGTTAATCTGTTGGAACATTAGAGAATCATCTGTAGAGGGACACTTACAGATGTAAAATTCATTCAGATCATCCCTAATATATATATAGTATATTACTTTAGCATATGCCAGATGTGCTAGATGGTAGAAAGTCTAGAGAGGCTGAAGGTCATGGCAGCATGTTTAGGTCATGCAGGCTGCTTACAGTAACACAAGCAACATTTGACCTGGCATTGTCCTGTTGAAAAACAGCTCTTGGGACACTGTGGAGAAATAGCCATATCACTAGTTCCACAAACAAATAAATGTAACGGCGAGCTGTTGGTGTACCTTAAATGAAGGCTAGGGAGTCCAGCTACCGTGCATTATGCCACCGCACGCCATAATCTCAGGAGTAGGACTGGTGTGACACTCCCTTGTGATAGCCAATTCATGGTGTTGCCCAAGTAGTCTCTAGACCAATCTCCAGCTATTATTGCACCCGAGACAAAAGCGGCACTCATCGCTGAAGAGGACAGACCTCCATTCCAGCCTCCATGTTGTGCACTATGATAGCCTTTGATAGTGGTTGCATGGGCTCAATGGAATACATGTAGCTGGATGTCTACCTTGTAGCTCAATGTCGTGCAAACAGCTTCTGATCGTCTTTGTAGACACTGTTTGCCGCCCTAGGCTTGGGATATGATGTCTAATTTCACTTGCAGTACAGAACGGATCACTACGCACCATTCTTAGAATCAGATGATCTGTCCATGCATAGGCTCACCTCTGTGCACCTCCTGCTGTCAGTCCAGTTCGTTGTTGTTCTCCCAACCCCTGGGACACACAACGTTAAACAGTGCTGATATCTCGGCCTAGGCGCATAACAATTTGCCGAAATGATAAATGAAGAGCTCTCAGTTCAAGAATTCTGTCCTTTGAAGTTTCATTTGGCTAAAAAACTTTGCTTTCAGTTTGGCTTTAATGCCCTCCCACATGCCACAGATTGGAGCTAGGTGCTTGAAAATGTAATCATCTTAGTGATATCTGCTACTTCCTCGATTTGCATAACATTACGTCTAGTCCTTGGTAATTGTTGAGGAGTCAATGTTGAGGAGTGTGTGTATATATAAATATAATACATTTCATAAAATATAAACAAAAAGTATAAATATATATACACACACACACACACACACACATAATGCATACATTTTAAATTATAAATTATTTCTCTCCCTGTAACTGAACTCGACCGCCAATATCCCCTTTGTAGCAGAGGAGCCATTTTTCTGTCCATAAGCAGCTTGCATTTAAGAGTATCCTGCTCATCCATCTTCATTTGAGCAGTAGGTTAAAAAATAAAACTAATGATTGCTATCAGGGAGAAGATGAGCGGCTTCACCACTGAAAAGTAG
This sequence comes from Bufo gargarizans, assembly GCF_014858855.1. NCBI lineage: Eukaryota > Metazoa > Chordata > Amphibia > Anura > Bufonidae > Bufo > Bufo gargarizans. Next base: position 115,307,706 of record NC_058089.1, read on the forward strand.
TTCTGCCACTTTTTCCCAGGGCTGACATTTTTCACTGGTTGGATATGGCTGGATATACTTGTAAACATTATTAAAAATAATAACTTAATGTTTCCTTCCTGTGACTGGCTGGCATTAGCTAGGTATTGCCAATTAGTACTTCCTTGAAGCAATATCAGCCATTTACTTTATTCTGTTTAAAATGCGATTTGTTCTCTAATTTTTGCAGCTGCTTTTTGCCAATTAGAGAAGATGGCTGTTCTGCTATTTCATCGGTTGACAAGGTGACTGCTTGTGAGTCATGGTCTGGGAACGTAACCTTTCTGATCCTCCGGGCCGTGGCACTGTGCATGGCAGGTAGACCGACACGACAACAGGAATGTAAGAGCATATAGCATCTATCCTGCTGATTACAGAGGTATATTATGTTCACCATTAGTTGGGATGAAACTTTAAATATACAGATATTGCTCACATCTCCATATATATTGTGCAGCTTTAAAAAAATCATAAATCTAGAGTCCATACAAAAAAAAATACATTACATATGTCCTAGCCAGTGTCTCTGGCATTGCCCATTAAGACATTTGTAATGAAATAATTACAAACCATGTAAATAACGGAGCTTGAAAGAGAATATCAATGGATATCCCCATAGATAGGACAAGCATGTATGATCTTGATTTTATTTAAAGGGAGTCTTTCACCTAAACTGACCATTATAGAACACTTACACCATGATCTGCATTATAGTCTTCATATTGGAATGCTACTTACCGTATAGGTGTGTGTCACTTATTTTCGCCAAAAAAAAAACACTTTTATTCAATATGTTAATTAGGTTCTGAAGGTGCCCAGGGGCGGCGTTCAAGCAGCCAGTTGCCAGGCCCCTCGTCGCTTTTCATATGAAACCCCTCCCTTTTCACCCCTCTGGCCCACCCCTAGGTTCTTCAGAAATCCAGCGCCGTTCACAAGATTCACCGCTCCTGCGCACTTCATTCCCCATAATGGGGAGCTGCTGGAGACAAAAATGTGGGCCAATGAGAAGGCAAGGTAACAAAAAATAGCTGTTTTGGCACTGTTTTTATTTTTTGTTATTTGCAGTGTTCATCTGACAGGTTAGTTCATGTGCTATTGTTATAGAGCAGGTTGTTACGAACGCAACAATACCAAATATGACAACCTTTTTTTTGGTTGTTTCAGTTTTACATAATAAAGTATTTAAAAAAAAAAAAAAGATTTTTTAGTGTCGCTATATTTTTTTGGGGGGCGTCTTATGTAGGGGCTCATTTTTTTTCGGTATAAGATGACGGTTTTATCGGTATGTATTTTAGGGTGCATATGACTTTTTAAATCGATTGGTAATGCACTTTTTATGCTGTAAGGTGACAAAAAAATAGCTTTTTTTACACACTTTTTTTTTTTTATAGTGTTCACCTGAGTGGTTAGGTCATGTAATATTTTTATAGAGCAGGTTGTTACGGATGTGCCAATACCCAATATGTCAACTTTTTTTTATTTCACTTTAGCACAATAATAGTAGTTTTGAAGCCCAAAAAAAAAATCATATTTTAGTGTCTCCATTGTCCGAGAGTGATAGCTTTTTATTTTTTGACCGATTGTCTTAGTTAGGGGCTCATTTTTTGCCGGATGAGGCGACGGTTTGACTGGTACTATTTTGGGGGGCATACGCCTTTTTGATCGCTTGGTGTTGCAATTTTTGTGGTGTAAGGTGACAAAAATGGCTCTTTTTGGCACTGTTTTTATTATAATTTTTTTACGGTGTCCACCTGAGGGGTTAGGTCATGTGATATTTTTATACAGCAGGTTCTTGTGGACGCAGCATATTTATTTAGGTTTTACACAATAACAGCATTTTTTAAACAAACAAAAAAAAATCATGTTTTAGTGTTTCCATATTCTGAGAGCCATAGTTTTTTTAATTTTTTGGGCGACTGTCTTATGTAGGGGCTAATTTTTTTTCGGTATGATTGGTACTATTTTAGACTGCATATGACTTTTTGATCGCTTCGTATTTCACTTTATGTGATGTAAGGAGACAAAAAAAATATTTTTAGCACAGTTTTTATTTCATTTTTTTCGGTGTTCATCTGAGGGCTTAGGTAATGTGATATTTGTATAGAACCAGTCCATATGGATGCAGAGATAACTAATATGGCTTTTTATTTTTTTTACTTGAAACTTTACATTTTTTATTTATTTTTTATTCTTTTTTCACTTTATTTTTTGTCCCACTCTGGGACTTCAACATTACAGGGTCTGATCCCTGTTTCAATGCAGCACGATACATCTGTATTTTACTGCATTGATAGCTTGCCTATGAGACCCAGCCCGGGGACTGGACCTCATAGGCCTCCATTCATGCCAGACCCCAAGGCCTTGGAATAGCTTGGGGCTGCCATGACAACCATTGGGTCCCCGCCACCGCAGCATGGGGACCCGATGGCTAAGGAGAGGTAGCGCAAACATCCCATATGCCGCGGTCAGCACTGGTCAATACACCGGCGTTATCATCGATGCTGGTGGATTCAGCACGGATCCGACTGTCAGTAACAGCCAGATCTCTGTCGCTAATCGCGGCATCACACGTGGGGGAGAGGAAGGACTGCAGGACAAGAATGCTTGTCCTAGGGGGGCAAAATACAGTGCATTTAGGACAAGCATTCTTGTCCTGGGTCCTTAACCACTTCACATCCGGGCCATTTGCCCCCTTCCTGACCAGGCCTAATTTAGCAAATCTGACATCTCTCACTTTATGTGGTAATAGCTTTGGAACGCTTTTAGTTATCCAAGCCATTCAGAGATTGTTTTCTCGTGACACATTGTACTTCATCATAGTCATAAATTTTAGTCAATATATTCCACCTTTATTTATGAAAAAAAAACAAATTGACCAAGAATTTCGAAAAATTTGTGATTTTCAAAATTTCAAATTCTCTGCTTTTAAAACAGAAAGTGAAACCTCATAAAAATTTATAACTTAACATTCCCTTTATGTTGGCATCATTTTGTAAATGTCATTTTATTTTTTTAGGACGTTAGAAGGCTTAGAATTTTAGAAGCAATTCTTAAAATTTTTAAGAAAATTACCAAAACCCACTGTTTAAGGACCAGTTCAGGTCTGAAGTCACTTTGTGGGGCTTACATAGTGGATACCCCCACAAATGATCCCATTGTAGAAACTATAACCCTCAAGTTACTTAAAACTGATTTTACTAACTTTGTTAACCCTTTAGGTTTTCCACTTCATGTTAATGTAGCCTAACAAAAAGAGCTTAAGAATAAGTCCCTGATTAGCGTACAGAAAAGCCATGTGAAAGTTTTATGGCTTAAATTGATGTTATTTTAGAGACCTGGTGCCCCCACTATCTCCGGTATAGATTTTTTAGATCTTGTAGTGTGATATAAATCCCATACAGGCAGACCACGCAGCTGCTATGGGGCCCGTGGGGAAGGGGGGCCAGCCGCTGAGGATAGGCCCCGCTCCCTTATTACCTATAATACTGGCTCCCGTCCATCTTCAGTTTAAAATTCCTATCATCAATGGAGAAAGCTAAAGGACCTTTGATGATATCAACACAGGTCCTGTACATCTAGCAAGTGAACTGCTAAGAGCAGGGATAGGAAACCTCCAGCACTCCAGCTGTTGTGAAACTACAACTCCCAGCACGCATACGTGCTCTGCTCTTCTATGGACTCTCATAGAAAATGAATGGAGCATGCTGGGAATTGTAGTTTCACAGCAGCTGGGGTGCCGAAGGTTGCCAAACCCTGGCTTAGAGAATAGTGTAATCCCCAGGTTAAAACAGTGCACCTACCGGGACCTGCGACATAATCATCTTCAGCATCACAGGTCCTGCATGATCTAGCATTGGAACTGCACCAAGAATGGTGTAGTTCCCAGGTTTGAAAGGTGTATCTGCCAGGACCTGTGATGACATCATCACAGGTCCTTCAACCTCCTAACAGCAAGGATTAGAAGTGCACAATGTGCTCTGCATTGATCCATTGAGACTGGAATGGAGTGGTAGGAGGAGGTCCTCCCCTTTGCTCTTCCTTTGCCCCTCCCCATCCCTGTTTTTACTCATTGCTCACTTGTTTATAATACTGCTGACAGTTACAATAACCACTACCTCATGTACCTCACACACAGTAACCACAATATTAAACTGGCCACATATATCTGTACACACTGCATCTATTATACTTTGTATGTCTCATATCAGTACACTGCTCTCGGTCTCTCTATATATATATCTATATACACTGCATATATTACACAGTATTATAGATGCAATATGTACAGATATATAGTATATACACAGTAGTGTACATAGAGAAATAAGACCCCTATAACAAGGATCAAACCAGGCCACCCATACAGGACAGAAGGGTTTCTGCCTAAACCCTTTTTAATGATTCTTAGGCCATTTTTTTCCACTGCCTGATATGCTAAAAGTTGTTCCTTTAGAGGGTAGAGTCCTGACAAAGTTTTCACCTCCAGTAGAAGAGGAAATAATCCCAACTTAGACTGGGCCCCCTCTTGCTCTGGGCCCCATAGCAGTCGCATGCTCTACTGCTATGGTAGTCACGCCCCTGTATATACAGCAGTGTACTGATATATGAGATACAAAGTTTAATAGATGAAGTGTGGACAGCTATATACTATATACAGCAGTGTACTAATATGTGAGGTACAAACTATAATGCAGTGGACACAGGTAAATAGTATACCCAGCAGTGTACTGATGTGAGGTATGAGCTGTAATTTATACCTCGTACCTCACATGTCAATAAACCGCTGTATATACTATATAACTGTCCACATTGCGTCTGTTATACCTCTTAATACCAGTCCGGCCCTGGTGGCATACAGTATAACATGCAGCAAGCACAGTCCATGGAGCAAAGGGAGAGGCCCGGAATGGGTATTGGGATGTTATAAAAGGGGCACGGGGCCAAGTCTAGATTCTTGCTATGGGGCCCAGTAATTTCTATGTACATCCCTGTCTATGGGGTCTGGCAGTGAACAGCAGTAACCTGCAATGTCAGTCTATGGCATATGTGAATTTTTCCTTAGCTAATCATTAGGCTCGCACAAATTGACCTTCAGATCATAGATCCGAAGTTGATTTGTTCAAATACTTCGATTTTAAAACAGTTTCCGTACAGCATTAAAATGTATTGGCTCCGCAGAGCCAAAGTTCTTGCTGAAGTCGCGCGAGACTTCGGTTAATCACTACTGTATGCATATCTGCTGTGGCAATGTGAACATTGAGGTGTTGTTTCCCCAGGTTCCAGTTCGGGACTTATGGCATGCTCATGTCCAGGGATCCTATTTAATCCTGCTACTGGATCTTGGGGGTGTCTCACTCAGGAGAGTGTGCAGACAGAGGCCTGGTGAGGCTCTGTCAGTGTGGTCTCCGCTATGCAAGGCTGAAGGGCCACAAATAAATTGCACTGTTTGGACCTTAAACCCAGTGGTTATAAAGATAATTCTGTAAGAATGATCCCCAAATAAGAGACGATCCCTTACAATGCGTAGTGAAAAACTATTTAAAATAGCAAACAGAACTGGGCTTTGGTACCGAGATACCAGCCAATACCAAAGTGCAGTTCGGATTGCCATTTTAAATTGTTTTTCAATATGCAGATATACATAAAGTAGGAATTAACCTAATAGTCGCGAGACTTCAGCCGTAACGAACTTTGGCTACACGGAACCAATACATTTTAATGCTGTACGGAAACAGAATTAAAATATAATTATTTGAACAAATCGACTTTGGATCTATGATCATGTTTGATACTGTTGGTGTATCTTAACCTACCATGTGTGATACAGTCTGATGATCAGTTATAGGGATATATGGGAAAACCATCAAGTAGAGGACATATCAGAAGTTGTTCTCAGTAGAGGGTCCGTGAGCTTGAACCCACCAATTGATAAACTGCAGTACCTCTTCAAAGCTCCATGGGGTGCAAAAAACTTTGGGCACAGGTGGATACTTCCATAACTGGAAGTCTCTGACAGATCATTCACTGCAATTAAACTTGCAATGGTCAAAGAGCTTTGTAAATATTGCAATCCCTTTAATTTTGCAATTAGTATGGGGCAAGATTTGATTATTTAGATAGAATTTTCTCTTTCCCAGCTTCTGAACTGTTTTAGATAAGAACGTTATGGTTGATACTGTCAAACAAAATTACAATTACTCATTCTGTGTTAGAAGAGGCTACTGAAGTTACTAATTTCAGTGGATAATACTATAAAAGAGTCATCCATATTAAGGAGAGTGTTAAAAAAAGGCTGATTACAGACATTCACTACATTAATGTTCGTATTAAACCACATGAAACTATAGACAGGGCCGAAGCCAAAAAATGACGAAACTGATGGCCGCTGTCATTCACCGGTGGCATAAAAGAATTGCAAAAGAAATAAAGGAAACAGGACAATAAAACAACACAGTCTATGCTCTCGAAGTCTTGAAAGTTTTGTTCCATGGGTAATGCTTATTTTAAGGCCGCAGTAAACTACAATTCTTGTTATTTACTGGTAAAGTGTGAAAAAATTTTATGGAGCCAATAAAGATCGTCTGCTTGCATGTGCTCTTACTGAAAGCCCGGGACAAATATGTTTACTAATGGAAGTCTAACTGAAAGGAGCCATAAATTTGTCACGGCCTGAGATTAATACATTTCGATTTAGCAATATGGCTCGATGAGTATAAAGGGTACATGGTTGAGTAGCAGAAATTTGCAAAGAATGTTTTAATTTGTGCAGAAATGAAACCTTTCAGTGGCTAAAGGCCAAACATTTATACACTATATTATCAATTCTAAGAGATCTATCATCTCCGCACAGGCTGCAGGCAGCAAACTTTGGATAAGAAACTGAAAAACGTCATAAATTTTGTAAAGATATTTTAAAGAAAAATAAAAACAACATGTTAAACGTTCGGCTGTAAATTGCCATTTACAGATATGATTAATTTGTCAAGCAGGCAAAAGTCAGCAATATTTAGCAAATTTAAAATGATCAATTCTAGAATAAACTAAAGAGGAACAATAAGTAAAGCAAAGTCGGAGTATATCATTCTGTGAATATCACGTATGTCTTCATTCTTAAAACAGACGCAAAGTGTCAAGAGCTTGGGACGGAGAGGTTTATAAAGTAAACAAACGTGGAGGATTAATGGAGACTTACTCGGAACATGTCAATGAGAAGGATTTGTTGGGACGGTCGACTGACAGAGTGTAAAAATGACATAAAACAAATGGATACAAGCACTGGCCAGATGGATGGCTGAAGGTACGGGAGTTTGTGGGAAACTAACCCTCGATGCAGTGACCCAGGAGTTAAAGTGACACATGAATTGTTTAAGAAGAAATAGGTCACGAGGAAAATGTACACTAATTTTATTGGTTTCAAGAGCACTTCCACCTGGTATAACTTGTGATATTTCACTTTGAGTAGGCTGCTGGTCTAAAAAGGAAAACACAGGATTACAGCAAACAGGGTGTCATCATGAGGCCTTCACAGAGCTTCTCACTCCCCCTCTATGAAGTGAAACAATAACTAATGGAATTAGTAACCAGGGTACAAGTTCAATCAAAACACCTAAGCCCTGACCAATAATTTACAGACCAGTGACTTTTTTAAGTGAAGTAATTTCAATAACTTTTTAGATTGTTACAGTTTGACTCATCATCGTGCTGTACAGAGATAGCAGCCCCATTAGGTACCTGTATTCATTAGGGGTGACAATCTAAATTCCCATTTAAATAGAATGTTCTGGTAGTTAAATATTGATAATCTATGCTCACAGTAGGCCATGGTCAATATCCGATTGTGGGGAGGGCGTCTGTCTTCCAGCAGCCCCACCAGTGAGCTCTTGGGAGGGGCAGCAGTGCTAGGTTGAGTGCTGTGGCCTCTTCCTCAGCCGGTGACATCACATCTATTGGTCATGTGACCTTTGTGGAGCTCAGTGTCCATTAAGTGAATAGGACAGAGCTGCAATCCCATGCACAGCCGCTATCTAATGTATAGTGCTGTGCTTGGAATAGTATGAAGAGGCCACAGCTCTCCTCCGAGTGCCGCAGACCCTTCATACATTTGATCAGTCAGGAATTTTTTGAATCAAACTATCCTGAGGCTGGCTGATCAATATTTAGTTTCTAGGAAACCCCTTTAATCTATTGGTATTCCATTTTGTGCAGTGTGGGAGGCATCCAGAGCACCCGGACGAAATGCTTGCATACAGAGGGAGAACACACAGTCTCCATGCAGATGTTGCTCTTGGTCAGATTTAAACCCAGGATTCCAGTGCTGAAAGTCAACAATGCCAACGACCGAGAAAATGTATGGCCCATGTATGATGCTTCTAAAGTTTAGTGCTGTATTCATCCGCATTTAGACTCTTGGCCAGCCAATCTGGGATCCAGCTATTTGTGTTGAATGCAGAAATTGAATTTTTTTGTCTTGAATTAAAGTTTTTTTTTTTTTACTTTTTTATACTGACGACCCATCCTCAGGATAGTATCTGATTGGCAGAGGTCTGACACCCAGGACCCCCGTCAATCAGCTGTTTCAGAAGACAATGGCACTATAGTGGGCGACGTTGCCACCTCACAGCTAAACACAGCGCCATACATCGTATAGCGGCTGAGCTTGGTATCTGAGCTACACCTAGGCCACGTGACTGAAATAACTGGCCTAGGATAAGCTGCGAAAAAGCTACAATGCTAACAGAAGCACTGGTGCCTTCTCAAACAGCTGATTGGTGGGTGTCCTGGGTGTCGGACCCCCACCGATCAGATACTGATGACCTATCCAGAGGATAGGTTATCAGTATAAAAAAAGTCAGAAAAACCCATTAATGGCATTTTACGTATATATCTGTAAAATTCTGTACACAGGCCGAGCAGGTTGATTGATGCCGCGCTTGTCCTCGCCATGTACATACACATATTTTTTATAAAGGCTGGAGCACGTTATAGCGCTTTTATAAGTTCTCCACAGGATACAGGATAATGTTCATAATGATTTGTTGGACAGTCCACGATTATTGTAAGACAAGTTTTACTCTGGACAAGGTCAGCGTCTGAATCCTGATTATATTTTTCCCCCTGAGCCAGAAAACATTGATTTGTGCAGAGAGTCAACCTTGTCGCCTTTCCTGTTTCGGAAACATGACAACAGTTTGTTCTAAAGAAAAAAAAGCCACATAAATAAATTACGACTTCACATCCGCACACAGTTTCATTTTGGAGTTGGCATTTGAATATTAAGAGAAAGACGAATATGACGTTTTTCACAAGCCGACGCGACGGATGATTCTGATAATGCTGTCATGTGTAATGGAGCAGAGGCACACCATTAATCAAAACAGCCGATCAAATAACTAATTTTGCCCATATTCTTTAACGCTGACACGCTGGTCAGTAAAAAATGCATTAAAATATCTATAGATCAATAATATGCACTTGGGATTTGGTTTACAAGAGGAGATTGCACTTAATGACAGTAACAGCTCATGCTTAAAGAACAATATGTTTTGTAATGTAATCATGACAAACGGTGCATGAACTTCTGGGGGAAAGGAAGCTCTCTCCTGCAGAACTTACAGTCAGAGACACTGTTCCTTAGATTTTATAACAGAACATAAAGCATTAGCAAATGGGCCTAATGGAGACTTATACTAGGGCTAACCATTGGCCAAAACCACAAGAAGGGAAACAATAGCTGACACTGGGAACATTGTACACCATTAGGCCTCTTTCACATGAGTGAGTCTTCAGTCGGCATGCAATACATGTTGCTATCGGACAGCATTCGGACTTAACCCTGACCCATTCATTTCAATGAGTCTGTGCACATGAGCATTGCTTTTCACTGATAATCTTTGCATTTAGGGGAAAAAAAAGTTAAAGCATGTTTGTTTTTCGCGCAGCCCTGGTTCCATATACATGAATGGGACTGAAGACATCCAGGTGCAATACGTATTTCACTAATGGTTGCTAGAAGATTATTTTTCAGTTTTTCTTCACCACATGAAAAACGGATGCCATCCGGATGGAAAAAACCAAACACTGAACGCAATTGCAGAAAAAACAGATTGAACTTGTGTGTAAAACCCCTGAACAGATCTTGACACATTCCGTGATGCTAATGTGAAAAAGGCCTAAGGGTGAAAACAGCTTGTCCTATCCCAGGAAAGATACTGGCATAGCTAATACTTAGATACTTAGCATAAGCTAAGTAAAGTATGGTTACCTGGCTTATTCTGTTCGAGGATCATCACCTTGTAATCTACAATAACAAGCAATGGGGATCACAAATTAAAGTCAAATCTTAGAGACATAGGGGGAGATTTATCTCTTTTGCACCATAAAAGTGGCTTTAAAAAGCCACAGGTTGTGTGTTTGTAACTTTTTAAATGCAACTTAAAAAAAAATATAAAAAAAAAATTGCAAGTGCCTCTTAATGCCACCCTCGCCACTTGTCTAAAAAGGGGTGTGACAAGGGAGGGAAAAGAGCGTGGCCAACAGCTTAGACAAATTTATCTTCATTTATGCGAAACCAAAAACAACCTCGATATGCAAAACAATGAGTCTGGGCAAAAATTGGAAACCAATATATACCTACAGTGTTGTTTACAAACAAACAACGACAAAATGCCCAAAATAATCAAAAATATAGTTTTTTTTAATACCAATAAAGTCAGAACATATCATAATGTGCATAAAAATAGAAATAGCAGGGAACACCAGCAGAAAGGTAAATGCCAGAATCGACCGGCCTATGCCGCTAGCACCCACCAAAAGTTGTAAAATATGTCGAGCACAACTGAGTTATACATGCATACATAATCCAGAGTAAAAGTGGCTTTATGACCGCGCTGTCCTACTAGTCATCGCTCCCTGGCTGTAGTCTTCAGCTCATCCGCCACCATGCTTCTAGGGGTCCTTGCGCAGCACGCCCGGCACTGCTTGCTTCCGCCGCCCCCAGGAGCCAGCCCCTCCTCCTTCCAGCTTCCCCTGCTGCAGGGCGCTGTATTGCTCTGGTGCCCGCCCGAACCAACCAATAGCAAAGCTCGTTGCTGTAAGGAGCCTTGCTATTGGTTATTGCAGGCACAGGCAGCATCGCTGCACTGCCTGTGCTGTTCACAGCGCGCCCTACGCTGATAAAAAGCAGGGAAAAGTCTAAGGCGTATTGGTACGCCTTAGACTTTTTCCAGGGAGTAAAATGGCCTGAAAGGGCGTCTATGACGCTTGTACAGGCGTTATTGCGACCTCTGCTCCCAAGTGCGATCAGCTACATCATCATCATTGAGTACTATCTGTACGTCACTGATGTCCTCCTCAACAGTCTCTGGGTCAGGAGCCTGACCGCTCGCAACACCAGCTCCCACGCCACTCTCCTCATTTCTACTTGCCCACCTATCGGAGGAAGCGGCGGATGTCTCCTCCACATCTTGGCTGGCCAGTAGCTGCTGACTGTCTTCTAGTAGCTCATCCTCGCTGTATAGTGAAGCTGAGCCCACAGCATATAATACTTCTCTGGCTGAGGGAACAGAAAAGGACAGAGGCAGGTTGAGGACAGGTGAGGGCACAGGGCCTGCTCCCGGGCCATACCAACTAAGGGTTGTGTCTGACAAACCCACCAACTCTTGGCTGGGGGTGTCTGATGTAACTTGGGACGAAGTGCATGACTGAGTGAACCATTCAAGAACCACTGGGTTGCTGGTCAAGACACTATTGCTAAATGACACCGGTAGCTCAGCCCTCTTGCTGCGACTCCTGCTGCCACCCCCCTTCACTCTGCTGCGACCTGTGCCTGCGCCAGAAACATTTAGGCCTCAATACTGTGGAATAATTCCTCCCTATCCTTTCCCTGAACAAAATAAAATTTTTAAAGTGTTTTTTTTTTTAACCACTATTCTTAGAGCCTGCTGACGTCTCTCCCTGTACTAAGTACACTGGAAATGGCAGAATCCAAGATGACTGTCTGATTGGCTGCATGCATGGCATTGTGGGTGTTCCCTCGTTCCCATGTCCTAACACGTGCAGCAGCCATTTTAGGAACAAAATTCGATTAGTTACCACGAAGCATGAGGAAATTCAGATTTGGTGCGAATATAATTTTTCCTGAAATTCGGATCGAATTCCACTTCGTCAACTTCGATTCGCTCATCTCTAATTATGTTCCAAAACCTACTGCTTCCATTGTGCACCAACTGCATTTAAGAATAATCAACTGAGGTTTTATAGGAAAGAAAAATGGCTGCTCTCTGCTTAACATTTGAAAATTACAACTATGGTGCTGGAGTAAAAGGCTGCTTGATTAGGGGAAAAAAAAGAAAGCAATTAAGTTTTATTTAATTTTCTGTATCTTTCCTCTCTTTAAGTAATGTCTTTCCGTAATGCAGAAGTCCTAGCAGTGAAATTAATGAAGGTCTTCTAGAGCAGCGCGGCAGCTTGTTATAAAGGGCCCGGCGAGGCCGCCTTTTACAGGTTACTCCCCGGAATGGCTCTAGTTTTTTTTAATACTAAATAAGTAAAGTTTAATGGTATCCACCGTATAACTGCAGATGAATTCAAAAGTTAAAATTACATTAAAAATGACCTCTATCTATTTTATGTTGATCGTTAACTGAGGATATTTCACACTGGAGATTTGTCATATTAAGGAGAATTGAAATCGCTTATATCAATTAACTATATTATATCTACAGTAATCTCTTCATAGATTACTGAAATACGTTTGATACTTACAAAAGGCGATATAAATCACGTCTAAACAGCTCTTATAAAAAAAGCAAACAGCCACAACCCGCGCTGCCATTTTTTCCCCCCTGCTTTTTCTTTGTAATTAGTTACATTTAGCTTAAATAGTAATTACAAAGGCAGAGAACTAATATAATGGTCATAATAAAATGGAGCAATTAGAATTTATAGGCCAAAGTCAGGAGATGTTTGATGAATTAAAATATGTGACATGAGGGGAACCTGTCCAATGATTAACCTGTGGATTGCTGGAGGACATTAAATGAATGTATGAGACATGACTTGCTTTGTATTAGTCACTTTTTGATGGAAAAGTATATTAAATGTTTTTACCTGGAGCCTATACATTAAAATGATTTACACAAAGCTGTTCTGCACAGGGCTGGATTATAAATGGAGCTGATGGGGCTCTAGCTCTGGGTTCCAGATCTTCTTGATCCTGAAGGAAGCCATCTAAGTTATTTATATATATATATATATATATATATATATACACATATACATATATACACACACACATACATACATACACACACTGTATATATATATATATATATATATATATATTTTTTTTTTTTTTAAGTTGTTGATAATTATGTATCTGGTGGGGACGATAGATAGATAACCTAATGAAGACTATATTGCAAAGTTTAAACTTTGTAAGAAGATACCACCTATAACAAGAGTTTTTTCTGTATCTTTTGAGGTGTTTATAAGAGGTTAGTACGAATCCCTCAGATGCTACATTTAACACTGATTGTGGCATCTGACACATTGAGGCCTTTCAGGAGTTAAAAAAAGAACCAACATACTCACCTCATCCATTTGCTCACGGATTGAAGAAAATGCGCCACTTGCACGTGCTGATGTCATCACACTGGGTAAACACAGTAATGTCATCACCGATGACATCACTGCACCTGGTCAGCATTACACATCAACACTCGCAAAATTTGTAGCGTGTTCTTCAATCAAGATGCCTGCGATGGCCTCTCCACAAGCAAATGGATGAGGTTGGTTTTGTTTTTTGCCGCAATTTCAGGAAAAATTTATTTGTTACCTTGAAGAGTCAGTAAATTCAGCTTCCTTGCGAATCAAATTTTTCCTGAAATGCAGATCAAAGTCAATTCGTTTAACTTCGATTTGATCAATATTATTTACGTTATTCACCAACTACATGAAACTTAAAGGCTATGTTGGGGGCATTTTTTTATTGCATTGTACTCATTTTGAGCTAAACATTTTTTTAATTGGTCTATATAAAAAATATGGAGTTCTTTTTTTGTAGAGGGCTAAGAGGCTCTAGTAGCACCCTTTGGATTTTATATCTTTTCCATCAGACCAGGAGCTGATGGCTCCTTATCTCTGCTCTCTTACCTCCTAAACACTCATTATAGCTCAGTTTTTATCTTACTGATAAGATGTGGCTTAAATCAGTGTTTATAACCTCTCAGTAGTTTTGAGAGAAGGTTTATTAGATGAACGGCATAAAGTGAAAGTTTCATTCACACAGCTAGCAAATAGTTAACCCTTTGTGACAAAACGGCTCAATATTTATAATGAAGGCCAATTGAAAAGGTGATTTTAGCCAAAAAGGAGTAAAATGAAATCATAAACAAAATTGCTCCAAAAGGTGTACATAGCCTTTAAGTGCACCTTTTCTTCAGTGTATCTTTCTTACTGATATTTGTCACACGACCTTTGTACCATTGTACTTGCAGCTCAGTGTATTCCTATGGACTGCAACTGCTGTGCTTGAGTTGTCATCAATACTGCCATTCTATATAAAGCTTATGGGGGGGCATTTTATATGGCCTGCACTTCCAGAATTTGGGATTCAAAAAGTCACTTCTGCATTTTTTTTTTGCATTTTACACCACTCACTCCAGTTTTAAAAGGCAGCTAGGAAACAAAGCAAGTTGAGCTATGTTAATTAATTTCACTCCAGATTTACCACTGCTACTCTTTTTAACCACCTCCGGACCGCCTAACGCGCCGATGCGTCCGGAAGGTGGTTGCTTTTCTCCTCCTGGACGCATCGGCGCGTCATCTCGCGAGACGCGAGATTTCGCCGCAGCCGGCCCGCACATGCGCATCGCGGGCCGGCATTTCTTCGAGAAGCATTTCGTCAGGACCTGCCAGCCAGCGATCATTGGCTGGCAGGTTGCTGATTTTCAAAAAAGCCAATCACAGAGCAGTATAGCAGATCATATTAGTAAATATGATCTGTTATATGGCTGCCTGCTCCTCTGCTGGTTCTTTTCGTCGGTTGGATCCAGCAGAGGAGCAGGCTTCACAGTGAGTACACCAACAGTACATACTTAGCCCCAGATCACCCCCCTGAACCCCTATTAACCCTTTGATCACCCCTTCTAGCCCCTGTCAATCACTAGTGAAAGGAAAAAAAGTGATCAGTGCAAACTGTCACTTTTTTTTTTCACTGGTATTGACCGTTAGGTTTTAGGTATAGTTTAGGTCCCTTGGTTAGGTAGTTAGGGATCAGTTAGCGCCCAGCCCACCGCACCGCAGTCCGTTATTCGCTGATTAGCGTATCGCTAATCAGCATTTGTACTTTTATAGTATCTGGAAGTGATCAAAACTGATCACGGTCAGATCTATAACTGTATTAGTGTCACTTTAGGTTCGCCCTCCACCCAAAACGCAGTGTTTGCCCGATCAGGCCTGATCGGTCGCCCACACGTGCGTTCGCCCACAACCGCCCCACCGCAGTGACAAAAAAAATTTTTTTTTTGATCGCTGCACATCCACTTTACACGCACTGCGGCGATAAAAAAATCACTTTTGATATTTTTTATCAACCGCAGCGGCCTCCGGTACTTCGCTAGCCTCCCCTTTGTAAGACAGGCTTGCTTTTTTTACCTGGGTAGTCTCAGGGAATACCCCTAAATTTAGTTGCCCACATGTCAAACAGGGGGTATTCCTCTGAAGAGGCCTACAGGCTTCTGACCCAGTCGGATGAGGAGTGGGAACCCTCATCTGATGAATCCAGCGGGTCAGAATACGAACCTGTAGAAAGCAGCGGCTCTCTGACCCAAAGTTCGGACGAGGAGGCTGAGGTCCCTGATAGAACCAGGCGTACCCGGCCCCGTGTTGCTAGACCGCAGGTTGCGCAGGATCCGCTTCAAGAGCATCAGAGTGGGGCTGGTGCTGCCGGATTACGTGGTGAGGCATACACCAGCAGCCCAGCCCATCCTGGACCTAGTACCAGCACTGCCGTACAACCTGGTGAAGTAGCGAGCACCAGAAGGGCAGTTGAAGCTGGTACGGTGGCACGAGCAGTAGTGACCCCGTCGCAGCCACCGCAAAGACGTGCCCGTAGAGCCCCTAGAATCCCAGAGGTGCTGGCAAACCCTGATTGGCAGCCCCCAACTTCAGCCGCACCTGTAGTTCCCCCTTTCACCGCCCAGTCTGGAGTTCGGGTTGAGACGGCTCAGATCGGTTCGGCCCTGGGATTTTTTGAGCTGTTCTTGACTGCGGAGCTTTTAGACTTAGTCGTGGCAGAGACAAACCGGTATGCCACACAATTTATAACCGCTAACCCGGGAAGCTTTTATGCCCAGCCTTTCCGGTGGAAACCAGTCCAAGTTTCCGAATTTAAAACTTTTCTGGGCCTCCTCCTCAACATGGGCCTGACAAAAAAACATGAATTGCGGTCATATTGGTCCACGAACCCAATTCATCACATGCCCATGTTCTCTGGTGCAATGTCCAGGACACGATTTGAGACCATCCTGCGTTTCTTGCACTTTAGTGACAACACCGCCTCCCGTCCCAGAGGCCACCCTGCTTTTGACCGGCTCCACAAAATTCGGCCCCTCATAGACCATTTCAACCAGAAATTTGCAGATTTGTATACCCCTGAGCAAAACATCTGCGTAGACGAGTCCCTAATACATTTTACCGGGCGCCTTGGCTTCAAGCAATACATCCCAAGCAAGCGCGCCCGGTATGGGGTCAAATTGTATAAGCTCTGTGAAAGGGCCACAGGCTATACCCACAAATTTCGTGTCTATGAGGGAAAAGATCAGACCCTGGAGCCGGTCGGTTGCCCTGACTACCTGGGGAGCAGTGGGAAGATAGTTTGGGACTTGGTGTCACCCTTATTCGGCAAGGGGTACCATCTTTATGTGGACAATTTTTACACAAGTGTGGCCCTCTTTAGGCATTTGTTTCTAGAACGGATTGGCGCCTGTGGTACCGCGCGAACTAGTCGCGCGGGCTTCCCCCAACGGCTCGTTAGCACCCGTCTTGCAAGGGGGCAGAGGGCCGCACTGTGTAACGAAGAACTGCTCGCGGTGAAATGGAGAGACAAGCGTGACGTTTACATGCTCTCCTCCATTCACGCAGACACGACAATACAAATTGAGCGAGCAACCCGTGTCATTGAAAAGCCCCTCTCAGTCCACGACTATAACCTCCACATGGGAGGGGTCGACTTCAATGACCAGATGTTGTCTCCGTATTTAGTTTCCCGCAGAACCAGACGCTGGTATAAGAAGGTGTCTGTATATTTGATTCAATTGGCGCTGTATAATAGTTTTGTTCTCTACAGTAAGGCTGGGAGAACTGGATCCTTCCTCAAATTTCAGGAAGAGATCATTGAGAACCTCCTGTATCCAGAAGGTTCCGTGCCCCCATCCACCAGTGTAGTTAGCCGTCTACACGAGCGACATTTCCCCAATGTCGTTGCTGGTACCTCAACCCAACCGTCACCCCGAAAAAGATGTCGTGTCTGTAGCAGGAGTGGAATAAGGCGTGACACCCGGTATTTCTGTCCTGACTGTCCCGACCACCCTGCCCTATGCTTAGGGGATTGTTTCCGAAAGTACCACACACAGGTACACCTAGCATAGGGATCATCTCACCAGGATAGGCACACAGGGCTATTAGGGCCCATTCACTCACACAGCTGCTGCAAACGTCTCCTTTCACATGGGACAAAGTGCATAACGCACTTCGCCACATCTTTGGGCGATTTGCGCTTTGCACATTGACCCATGGGGGAGGAGAGGTTTGTTCTATAAAGGTAAAAAAACAAAAAAAAAACAAAAAAAAAAAACAGGTAAGCAAACAGGTTAATGTTTAGTTCCAAAAGTTAAAGTTAAATGTTCTGTTCCAAAGTTAATAAAATTATTGCGTTGTGGCCTGGTTTTTTCTTTTTTTTTTTTTTTGTCTTTTTACCTTCCAGGTGGACCAACCGATGAACTAGCTGCAGCACCGATGTGCATTCTGACAGAAGCATTGCGCTGCTGTCAGATTACACGCAAGTCGGTGTATGCGGCGCTGCAAGACGGGATTTTCTCCTCTGCAGTGACAGATACGTTTGCCGAAGCATACGAGCTGAGGAGGAGGCGGCGTTCCTATGCTTTGGCAAGCACTTTGTATGTATATATATATATATATATAAAAAAAAAAATCCCGGCAATGATTTATTCATCCACATCGATTGATGCGAATGGAGAAATCTGGTTTGCCAGGGCATACGAGCTAAGTGGGTATGGATGTAGGGCGGAGCTCCTATGTCCTGGCAGACGCCTTTCCCCTCCATTTTTTTTTTTTGGCAGAGATTTTTTCATCCACATTGATCAATGCGAATGAAGAAATCTGTGCCGTTCATTTTTTTCTTTCAGCCCAGAGGCTGAACGGAAAAAAAAATCTCATTACCTGTATGCTCAATATAAGGAGAATAGCAGAAACTCCTAATGCTGGCCATACATGTAATGATTGCGGAGACCCTCAAATGCCAGGGCAGTACAAACACCCCACAACTGACCCCATTTTGGAAAGAAGACACCCCAAGGTATTTGCTGAGGGGCATATTGAGTCCATGAAAGATTGAAATTTTTGTCCTAAGTTAGCGGAAAGTGAGACTTTGTGAGAAAAAACAAAAAAAAAATCAATTTCCGCTAACTTATGCGGAAAAAAAAAATTCTATGAACTTGCCAGGCCCCTCATTGGATACCTTGGGGTGTCTTCTTTCCAAAGTGGGGTCACATGTGGGGTATTTATACTGCCCTGGCTTTTTAGGGGCCCTAAAGCGTGAGAAGAAGTCTGGGATCCAAATGTCTAAAAATGCCCTCCTAAAAGGAATTTGGGCCCCTTTGCGCATCTAGGCTGCAAAAAAGTGTCACACATCTGGTATCGCCGTACTCAGGAGAAGTTGGGGAATGTGTTTTGGGGTGTCATTTTACATATACCCATGCTGGGTGAGAAAAATATCTTGGTCAAATGCCAACTTTGTATAAAAAAATGGGAAAAGTTGTCGTTTGCCAAGATATTTTTCTCACCCAGCATGGGTATATGTAAAATGACACCCCAAAACACATTCCCCAACTTCTCCTGAGTACGGCGATACCAGATGTGTCACACTTTTTTGCTGCCAAGGTGGGCAAAGGGGCACATATTCCAAAGTGCACCTTTCGGATTTTGCAGGGCATTTTTTACACATTTTGATTGCAAGGTACTTCTCACACATTTGGGCCCCTAAATTGCCAGGGCAGTATAACTACGCCACAAGTGACCCCATTTTGGAAAGAAGACACCCCAAGGTATTCCGTGAGGGGCACGGCGAGTTCCTAGAATTTTTTATTTTTTGTCACAAGTTAGCGGAAAATGATGATTTTTTTTTTTTTCTCTTTTTTCATTACAAAGTCTCATATTCCACTAACTTGCGGCAAAAAATAAAAAATTCTAGGAACTCGCCATGCCCCTCACGGAATACCTTGGGGTGTCTTCTTTCCAAAATGGGGTCACTTGTGGCGTAGTTATACTGCCCTGGCAATTTAGGGGCCCAAATGTGTGAGAAGTACCTTGCAATCAAAATGTGTAAAAAATGCCCTGCAAAATCCGAAAGGTGCACTTTGGAATATGTGCCCCTTTGCCCACCTTGGCAGCAAAAAAGTGTGACACATCTGGTATCGCCGTACTCAGGAGAAGTTGGGGAATGTGTTTTGGGGTGTCATTTTACATATACCCATGCTGGGTGAGAAAAATATCTTGGTCAAATGCCAACTTTGTATAAAAAAATGGGAAAAGTTGTCGTTTGCCAAGATATTTCTCTCACCCAGCATGGGTATATGTAAAATGACACCCCAAAACACATTCCCCAACTTCTCCTGAGTACGGCGATACCAGATGTGTGACACTTTTTTGATGCCAAGGTGGGCAAAGGGGCGCATATTCCAAAGTGCACCTTTTGGATTTCACCGGTCATTTTTTACACATTTTGATTGCAAGGTACTTCTCACACATTTGGGCCCCTAAATTGCCAGGGCAGTATAACTACGCCACAAGTGACCCCATTTTGGAAAGAAGACACCCCAAGGTATTCCGTGAGGGGCATGGCGAGTTCCTAGAATTTTTTATTTTTTGTCGCAAGTTAGTGGAATATGAGACTTTGTAAGGAAAAAAGAGAAAAAAAAAAAAATCATCATTTTCCGCTAACTTGTGACAAAAAATAAAAAATTCTAGGAACTCGCCGTGCCCCTCACGGAATACCTTGGGGTGTCTTCTTTCCAAAATGGGGTCACTTGTGGCGTAGTTATACTGCCCTGGCAATTTAGGGGCCCAAATGTATGAGAAGTACCTTGCAATCAAAATGTGTAAAAAATGCCCTGCAAAATCCGAAAGGTGCACTTTGGAATATGTGCCCCTTTGCCCACCTTGGCAGCAAAAAAGTGTGACACATCTGGTATCGCCGTACTCAGGAGAAGCTGGGGAATGTGTTTTGGGGGGTCATTTTACATATACCCATGCTGGGTGAGAAAAATATCTTGGTCAAATGCCAACTTTGTATAAAAAAATGGGAAAAGTTGTCTTTTGCCAAGATATTTCTCTCACCCAGCATGGGTATATGTAAAATGACACCCCAAAACACATTCCCCAACTTCTCCTGAGTACGGCGATACCACATGTGTGACACTTTTTTGCTGCCAAGGTGGGCAAAGGGGCGCATATTCCAAAGTGCACCTTTCGGATTTCACCGGTCATTTTTTACACATTTTGATTGCAAAGTTCTTCTCACACATTTGGGCCCCTAAATTGCCAGGGCAGTATAACTACCCCACAAGTGACCCCATTTTGGAAAGAAGACACCCCAAGGTATTCTGTGAGGGGCATGGCGAGTTCCTAGAATTTTTTATTTTTTGTCGCAAGTTAGTGGAAAATGAGACTTTGTAAGAAAAAAAAAAAAAAAAAAAAAACATCATCATTTTCCGCTAACTTGTGACAAAAAATAAAAAGTTCTATGAACTCACTATGCCCATCAGCGAATACCTTAGGGTGTCTACTTTCCGAAATGGGGTCATTTGTGGGGGTTTTCTACTGTCTGGGCATTGTAGAACCTCAGGAAACATGACAGGTGCTCAGAAAATCAGAGCCGTTTCAAAAAGCGGAAATTCACATTTTTGTACCATAGTTTGTAAATGCTATAACTTTTACCCAAACCATTTTTTTTTTTGCCCAAACATTTTTTTTTTATCAAAGACATGTAGAACTATAAATTTAGCGAAAAATTTATATATGGATGTCGTTTTTTTTGCAAAATTTCACAGCTGAAAGTGAAAAATGTCATTTTTTTGCAAAAAAATCGTTATATTTTGATTAATAACAAAAAAAGTAAAAATGTCAGCAGCAATAAAATACCACCAAATGAAAGCTCCATTAGTGAGAAGAAAAGGAGGTAAAATTCATTTGGGTGGTAAGTTGCATGACCGAGCGATAAACGGTGAAAGGAGTGTAGTGCCGAAGTGTAAAAAGTGGCCTGGTCATGAAGGGGGTTTCACCTAGCGGGGCTGAAGTGGTTAAAAGTTGCAGACGGACAAAAGAAAAAAAAAGTTGCATTTCTATACATAAATGTTAGGTTTACAGATGCGCCAAATTTAATAAACGACATGCTACGATTCATAAATTTGGCACAAAGTATGCCATCTGTTACGGGAAGTACGGGGAAGGAAAGACAACCAAAGGAAACCACAACTAAACAATGACAGACTAGGCCCCGAACCTAGGGAATAAAGAGTTCACCTCCTAGCATTCCCTGATACTCTCCCTAAGCTGCTAACAACATGTGCAAATCTCAATTGTAGAAATGCACATGCACGGGAACCTGAGACTGCTGAAACACTGCACCAAACCCTCAGCTTAGTGAACAGGGAAAGAGGCAACCATCTCCTTCCAAACTGAAGGAGCTAGTGTCTCCCTGAAGCCAAGTCAGGACAGACACCAAGAAAAGGGAAAGGACTTAGCCTGAGATGTAACTGGAACAGGATAACCACCACACAAGCAGAGCACTCCACAGAAGAGTTATCAGCCGCAAGGAAACAAGTGAGAGGCGGAACATATAAAGAGCCACCTGACTGATAATGAGCAGCATCTGCGAAGGGGTGGAACTTGTCAGCAACAATGAAAACAAGAGATCTGTCAAATAGACTCCTGAGTCTTCCGTCTATTTGAACTTCCAAGATCTCTCCCAGGGCCGGCGGTGACAGTACCCCCCCCCCCCTTCTACGCGTGACTTCCGGGCACCCAGGACCAACTTTATCAGGGTGGGCTCTGTGAAAGGCCTTCAGAAGCCGATTGGCATTCACATCAGTCGCCGGGAACCACACATTCTCTCCTTCGGACTGTAACCCTTTCAATGAACGAGGTATTGAAGGGAACCCCGAAGGACATGAGAGTCAATGTTATGCAAGCGGGTGTGGACCTACTGCACCACTGACTGGGTATACTCCAGAGGGGCATAACTAAGCAGCTACCTGGTATTCACAAGAGCCCCTGATGGTGGGGATAGGCTTGGGCCGTAGGGTAGCTGCCAGGTGCCACTCCAGAGTAGTCCCCAAGTCAGTGGCAGCTGACCAGAGGGTCAGAGTGCTCGGTGCAAGCACCAAGGGGACGTACGAGGCCTGGAGGTACGGGTAAGGACAGGCGGCAATCAAGCCCAGTCAGCGAACAAGATCCGAGGTCAGGGGCAGGTAGCAAACAGGCAAAGTCCATAAACGAAGTCCGAGGTCAGAGGTAGGCGGCAGAAAGCAAAGTCCAGGAGTTCAATAGCATGATTCAGTACACAGGAAAGCAGACAAGATAAACACCTTTGCACAGGGACTAAACAAGCTAGACACTGAGGTTGCTCAGGCAACTTCCTGTAGTAGGAAGTGCCTTTAAATACATGCTGCAATCCGGCCATTGGCTGCTGAGACAGAGGGTGTGTATGTGTTGCCACATAGGAAAGAGAGACACACCCACGCAAGCTCCAGCAGCAGTGCAAGTCTCCAGCACTGGCATGGATCACATGTAGCAGAGTTAAGTTAGTTGCTGCCCGTGTTTGTCAGCTGGGCGGCAGGAGGGAAAAGAGGGTGCCCGGCACCCGTGCCTGCTGATAGCCCAGCGGCCTGTGTCGGCACCGCTGCCCCTAACAGTCAACAACTCTGGAAATTTGAAACTCCAGATTCCAGTCAACAAAGACAGGTGGAGGTTGCAAGAAAGATGGTACAGCAGGTTCCACATAACTCTTTAACAAAGATTTATGGATCTTCCAAGCTTGCGGAAGTTCAAGGCGAAAAGAAACCGGATTAATAATGGCAGAAATCTTGTATGGCAATGGCAATAAATCTTGGACCTAACTTCCAGGATGACACTTTGAACCTAATGTTCTTAGTGGACAACCACACCAAATCACCCACATTCGGGTCCAGACCAGACACACGTTTCTTGTCAACCATACGTTTATATCTATCGCCCATCTTTTTTAAATTGATTAGAATTTTCCACCAGATAGATGATAAGGAAGAAGCAAATCTCTCCTCATCAGGAATACCAGAGGAACTATTCCCAGAGAACGTACCAAACTGAGGGTGAAACCCATATGCACCAAAAAATTGTGACTTATCAGTGGACTCCTGACAACGGTTATTCAAAGCAAATTCAGCCAAAGACAAAAATAAGGACCACTCCTCCTTATTCTCAGTAACAAAACACCTCAAATATGTCTCAAGTTTCTTGTAAGTGCATTCAATTTGTCCGTTCGACTGAGGGTGAAAAGTCGAAGAGAAGGACAAACGACTCCCCAGGCGAGTACAAAAAGCCTTCCAGAATCTGGACACAAATTGAGTCCCTCTATCAGACACTGCATCAGAGGGAATGCCGTGTAATTTCACAATGTTATCAACAAATGTTCGAGACAGAGTTTTGGCATTGGGTAAACCAGAAAATGGAATGAAGTGTGCCATCTTACTGAAGTGGTCGACCACCACCAAAATCACCATCATCCCCGAAGAACTAGGCAAATCGGTGATAAAGTTCATGGACAAGTGCGTCTAGGGACGGGATGGGATGGACAAAGGAAGAAGAGATCCTGAGGGCAGAGTATGAGTCACCTTGGCACGTGCACAGGTCTCACAAGCTGCCACATAGCCCTCAACACTCTTACGTAAACCCGGCCACCAAAATCTCCAAGAAATAAGATCAACAGTGGATCTGCTCCCAGGGTGTCCAGCAAGGACAGTATCATGATGTTCCTTAAACACCTTGTGACGAAGCTCAGAAGGAATTAACCACCTCCCTGGGGGACAGAATTCAGGTGCCTTTCCCTGAACTTCCAACACCTCTGCCTCCAGTTCAGGATAGCGGGCGGATACAACCACCCCATCAGCCAAAATCGGACCAGGATCCTCAGTATCACCCCCCTCCCCCCCCCCCCCCCCACCAGGGAAGCTACGTGACACGGCATCCGCCTTCACATTCTTGACCCCAGGGCGAAAAGTGACAATGAAATTAAATCTGGTAATAAACAAAGACTATCTGGTCTGCCTTGGGTTCAAAAGTTTAGCCGACTCCAGGTAATGTAATGGGATGAATCGCTCCCTCTAACCAATGACGCCATTCCTTAAAGGCCAACTTAATGGCCAGCAACTCTCTATTGCCAACATCATAATTTCTCTCGGCAGAAGAGAGTTTTTTTTAAAAAAAAGCACAAGGGCGACATTTGCCAGGAGAAGGACCCTGCAACAAAACTGCACCAACTCCCACATCTGATGCTTCCACCTCAACAATAAATGGCTAAAACACATCAGGCTGCACCAAAATGCACCACTATTTCTTTATAGTGGAAAAAGCATGTAACGCCTCTTCCGACCAGACAGAGAAATCCACCCCTTTCTTAGTTATGTCAGTCAGAGGTTTGACAACAGTGGAATAATTCAAGATACATTTTCTGTAGTAATTGGTAAACCCCAAAAACCTCATAAGCGCTTTCTGATTCTCAGTCACTTCATATATCATCATACAGGCTGTTAATGGGGTCATCCAATCCCCATAATGACCCCCAGAATGCCTGGGCACCTCCTTTAGAGCATACTTACCTGCTCCCCAGCACGGCCGTTGTTGCATCTCCCTATCACACGGATCAAAATATCTGGTGACGGGGGGAGCAGCCAATAGAAGGCCGCAACGGTGACCTAGCATCGCGGGCGATACTAGGGAAACTGATCACCATCGCAGCCTGTTATTGGCTGCTCCCCTAGTCGCCGGATGTTTGGATCCACGTGAGAGGGACATGCAGCAGTGGCCGTACAGGGATCCGGAGGGACGCGGGCACCGGGGAGCAGGTAATTATGCTCTAAAGGAGGGGCCCGGGCATTCTGGGGATCATTATAGGGATAGGATAACCCATTTAAAGAGAATCTGTCATAAGGCGCATGGTCTGTGAATTTCCCATGCAAATGGATTTCACGGCGGACGAGCACTCAGACACACAGATAAACCAGCAACCAGGCTCTAGGCGAGAAGCAGGGGAAGGGTCACCTCCTAGCTAATCCCTGACCTCTCTCCCTGCACTGCTCAGCCCACATTTAGACCTTGGTGGTAGGAATGATGTGTCCCCGTGCCTGGGTTAAAACACGCTAGATTCCCTGAGATGGTGAAAAGGGGAAATAGGAGCAGCCTGCTCGCACAGAACCTGGATGGGAGAGATGACACAAACAACTTAGACAGCAAACAACAAAAACTGAAACCACACTCATCTTATCTGAGCTGGAACAGACAACCTACCTTCCTTGCTTCCAAGGCCAGACTGATTTCTATAACCCGCTCAGAGCACTGGAATTGATAGCCATTTAAACTAATGACCCCACCCAGTGCACCTGATGGGAGGCGGATCCAGCACGACTCCAAAGCAAACACTAAACACGTGCTGCTATTCTGGCCGACCTCCGCACATAGTCAGAGCAGGGCATGACAATGGAGTGCATCATATTTTACAGCAGGATAAATGCAGTAAGTCACATATCAGATGGCAGCTTTACAATGGGGTGGTAGTTTGAATAGATGGTGTGAAAATGCCCAGCGCTTAAACCTCTAGACCAGGGATCAGCAACCTTCGGCACTCTAGCTGTTGTGAAACTACAATTCCCAGCATGCTGCATTCATTTCTATTTGAGTTCTTAGAAGAGCAGAGCAAGTATTCATGCTGGGAGTGGTAGTTTCACAACAGCTGGCGTGTCAGAGTTTGACTGCCCCTGCTCTAGACTCAATTCTCTGTTCTTAGCAGGAGCTCCCATCCAATGGATTCACCATTAACACAGTGTACTCTTCCAGAACAGATTCCATTTTAGAGGGTTGTTGAGTAATAGAAAAAAGTATGTTGTTTTTCCATCAAAATGACCATGTCTCTCCATGGACTGTGCCTGAAATCTGTATCTGGCAGTTTTGGCCTCATTCACATGACTGTATTTCTGGTCCTCATCTGATCCGCATTTTTTGCAGATTGGATGCGGACCCATTCATTTCAATGGGTCCGCAAAAAATGCAGACAACACACTGTGTGCTTTCCGCATCCGTATGTCGTCGTAGTCCCGCAAAAGAGACAGACTATGTCCTATTATTTTCCGTTTTGTGAACAAGAATAGGCATTGTTTCAATGGATCCGCAACAAAAAAAAATGATGCAAATCGGATGTCGCGCGGACAACATCCGTATTTTTTGCAGATCTGAATTTTGCGGACCGCAAATAACATATGGTCGTGTGAATGCACCCTTAGCCTCATTCAGTTGAGTGGAGATGAGTTATAATACCAGACACAGCCCATGTACAGATGTGGCAAGGTCTCCTTTTTCAATTCCTTGTGTCTTCAGTAGAATATACTGGAACATTTTTTTTTGCTAGAAACAGAAGGATCTGACTGCAAAGAAATCCAAATAAAGGATATCACAAAATAGAAGTTCTACACTTTAGCCCGAGGTAGATCTCTGAATTAAAGGGGCTACAAATATTTATGACCTATCCTCAGAATATTTTAATATCAGATTGGTTGGGATCTGGCACACTCACGATCAGCTGTTACTTGCAGCTGCCGCACCCAAAACTATACAGTGCACACGTGAATGGGAGCTTAGCTATAGTGACCTGTCAAGACACTACACCATCTATAGAGCGCTGCTCTGTCCGCAGCATAGTTTCGAGCACCACAGATGCCAGAAACAGCTTATTAGTGGTGTTGCTGAGTGTCAGACCACCATTAATTGATATCCTCAGGATAGGTCTTTGATATCAGACCAGCTGGGGACTGGCACCCCCACCGATCAATTGTTTTGGGCAGTTGAGGAGTCAGAAACTATACTGTGTACACTTGAATAGGAGGTATGATGAGCTGTTGTGCCTTGGTACGGCCACTGCACCATGTGCGGAGCTCAGTACACATCATAGGGACAGCAGCTGCCCAAAACATCTGACTGTTGGGTGCCAGGAGTCAAAGCCCCATTGATCTGATAAGGATATCCTGAGGGTAGGTCATCAATAGCTGTATCCTGGACAATTCCTTTAAGCAAAGAGAAGTGCAGTAAATAGGCTCATATACATCATATTGTATCAGCTCGGTGACGCCTGTAGAGCAGATGCATTTCTGATACACCTGTGCAAAAGGGACATAATCCTCCCTCTCGCCCCATGCTCTATGTGGGCAGTAGGAACTGCTGTTTTATCTGTCCTGGGAAGAACACAATGTTACATAAAGCCGATGAAGGAAATCTATGGTATTTTTTGTAAAAGACAGTAGTTTCTCTAGAATCCTTGCCTCTTTTTTTGTCCTATCCTATCTGCAGGGTATTGACAGCTCTGACAAGACTTTGATTATCTAGTCAGCGGGAGGCTGCAGCTTGTCACTTGTCAGGTGTTAGCAGACAGTCCTGCAGTTGATGAAACAATTGGAAGGAGATAGGCTGAGCATGAGGTATATCAGGGGTCATCAGGCCTGAAATACTGAGCTGTCTCTATGAGGGTTACTATACACCCTCATTAAAAGCTCTGATCAGTCACACAAAGAATGGGCAATGCACCCAAATTGTACAAGGTGAGAAAACCTGCATGGCATATATTCAATGCATGGCATAATTGATTATAACAGGTTAGAAGGGGCAGGATTTCAGATACAACAAAGAATTAAATTATTATTTATGAGACAAATATGTGTCTCATGTCAAAAAAAGAAATCAAAAATTACAATTAATATCATATCAGGATTTGTACATTAAATAACTCACGACTACATTAAACTATTACTAGTTAGTTACCATAAAAGTAATAAGTAAACTTTTTGCCTTCACTGTTGTATACTTTGCATATATTTAACTTTATCTATCGTTTTCTTTTCTTGTGTTACATCAAGTCATACACCATTCACACAATGAAACGCAGCACAGCAATAGCAAAGTTTTTTTCATATTTCCAAGTGAGCACAGAATTAATGCTACAGCCATCAGTGTCTCATGAATGGGGCAGGAAACTGGGCGCTCTCAATATGTTGCATAAAAACTACAGGGCACATTTATTGAGACCGGCGTTTTATACATCCAGTGCCAGTTCTAAATGCAGGCCAGCTTCTTAGCTGTCTTACATTTAGACCTGAAACAGGCGTAGAAAATGGTAAATGGGATGGGCCTGCGGGCCTGTCCATTTCCCCTCCACGCCCCCAATTTTAGACCTGGTGTGGGTGAGGCGAAGTCGCAAATAGCAGCACAACTAAACATTGTGCTGCCATCTGCACCTGAAATATGCCTAATATAAGTGTATTTCAGTATAATAAATGTCCCCTTCAAGGATTTAAAGGGGTTATACAAAGTTTAAACATGCCCCCAATAGCCGGACCTCATATAGATTATACTCTCCCTGCTCTTCGGCACCTACGTAGTTCCTGACCCCTGTACCACCGCTGCTGAATCTCCGGGTGATGCTAGGGAGGCAGCAGCAGCAGTGTGGGGATCAGAAGAGACATGGGTGCCGGGGAGTGAGGTGAGTATTATCTATATGAGAGGCCCAGGCATTGGGGGTCATGTTTTAGACTTTGGATAACCCCTTGATGGCTGTAACAGCGGTTGCTGTCTGCTGATGTTCTCCTGCTTACCACCATGGTCCCAGGCTCTGTGCTCGTAGGATAATCTGCTGCAGGTGTTTCCCCATTCACCACCTGGGCTCTGTCCTTGCAGACATCATACATGCTGGAATTCCCTCCGCGGTTTCCTTCCAGCCCTGGGCACAGCATTCTTTCAGCTTGTTCTCTGTAGCGATTCCTTAAGGGCCAGTGCACGCCGCTTCCTGTGATTTATGGGTTACCACATGTGACCGTGCTGACCAATCCTAGCCCTCCTGCACCTATACAAATGCCTCAGTCCCCTTGCCAAGTGCCTGAGCATCAAGGTTCAAAGGTTGCTGATATTTCTGCTTTGTTTGATCCCTGTCTGCTTGACTCTACTCTCCAGTTGCTGACCTAGATTGTCTGACCTGTACCTGTTCTGCCTAACCTATTGCTTGTTTTACTTCGCCTTTGCCTCATCCTTCGGTCCGGCACTGTTGCTCCTGGTTATAACTCAGCCTGATGTCTGGCCCACAGGGGTACCTGGGAATCCTGAGCAAGATGGGCCTCTAGTTTTCTACCCCCTGCACAAGTGGCACATAACACATTAGATTTACTGCACTATATACACATATTTAATGTACAGCACTTCCACTAGCCTAAGTTCATCTAAAAAATGTGTTCGATTATTTATTATACTTGAATGTATACGTATGGTGGGCACCCAATTTTTTTTTTTTACTGGTGGGCCCCAAGTACCCCAGTCCGACACGGTCTATGTCTGTACCTCTAATACTTTGCCCTGGTATCCTCTAGTCCGTCTGGACCAGATGCCTTGTGTGCAAATCCTCCTCAAGAGGTAGCGACCT
Source organism: Bufo gargarizans (assembly GCF_014858855.1). Lineage (NCBI taxonomy): Eukaryota > Metazoa > Chordata > Amphibia > Anura > Bufonidae > Bufo > Bufo gargarizans. The sequence goes on from NC_058089.1 coordinate 115,337,728, forward strand.
GGTGGTCCCCTCAGAAAAGTATCCCCACCATCAGGGGTACTGCGAAGAACCAGGGGTTCATTTAGACAATGCAGTTAGAGGAGGTAGGCACAGTTGGTTCACACCCGTTGGTTCGTTACAATGGTCCTTTGATGGATCTCAGTCGTGATTAGTGATTACAGTAGTTATAGAAGTGAAAGGAAAATAATACAAATTCATATTCCCACTACTCCTGATAATAAAAGCTCCACAAAATATGTTTGTACATCTCTCCCAGTCCCTACAAAGTGCCGTCAGCAGTTTAGCATGGTCAACACTACTGACAGACTCCTTTTAAGGGTAAGACAACATAGGACCGATGTGCTGTAGATTTGCCACCATGGAATTGTGTGTAGCAAGCCCGAATAATTTTTCAGTAGCAGCACAGTGAATGAGATCTAACTACCAGCATAAAATCCCTGTGTGTCTGTACCGTAAAGAACTCCACCATACTCCTCCATATATTCTGCTTTCTGACCTAGCTTTTTAACTTCCTCTTTGCTTGGAGTTTCAGCATGGCAGACAGTCTCACATAACTGTTTTAGTCAGACCATTGACTGAGGCCAGAGGGAGTAACCCATGCAGTGGCTGAATTAAAGCATCACACATTACACTAGTCAATACAATGCATCGTTACCTAGGCAAATCAAGATAACAATAGAGCCGTCATACTGTAATCTCACTTCCACTCCGATTATCATGAGGATTACCCTTCGAATAACATCTTTAAGTCATAGCAGCAGTAAACTTACTATAGATTATCGATTGATATAGGAGGGCTTATGCAGGGGTGTAGCTAGCAGTTGCTACCGGGCCCAGGAGTCTGAGGGTGCCCAAAGACCCTTGTGCTGCAACACCAGTATTATAAAAAATTGCATGCTAGGAGGGCTCTGTAATAGATTTTCTGCTCCCATGCCCCATGAGCCTTTAGCTACGCCCTTGGTCTTATGATTTATTTGACTAATACAGAAAGGCAATTGGTTTAATTTATAAAGACTGTCATTTTTTGCCAGAGAATGTGTTACATTTTTTGGGCTTAATTTATGACACAGCCCTCTTCATAAATTAGTCTCATCCTCCGGCAGTCCATGCACTTAGTTTGAAATCTTCTCCAGTCAGGGACAGGACTCCACGGACTGAACTCTGAACTTCAGTTCAGATGTCTTTTACATAAATGTTTGTGAATCTTTAGAAGCCTATGGCCCAGCCGCTGCCACTCTCCAGTGGCGAGGATGGCTTGAAAATCACTGTGCGACAAAATATTGTTGCACAGGTGTTTAAAGGTTGCACAATGGGGTCTTCAACTTTATTACTGGCAAGAACTGGTGTAATGATCTCAGTAAATGACCACTAATATTTAGCATCAAATTTTCAATAGCACTGCCAAAATGAAAAAATGAAAAATCAGACAAAAAAATAATAATTCTATGATAAAAAAATAAAAACTTTTGGATTCAAGTGTGCCTTTAAAATTAATCAGCAAAGCTACCGAACGTCTCTGTGTAGCCCTAGCCTAAAGGCTATATTACACAGAGCAAATATCGTACAGATTCGTATGCATGCGAGCAAAAATGAACAAGAATCGTGTAATGTATTAAGCATGAACGATTCAAAGATGAGCAACAAATCGCTTGTTTCTCATCCATCGTGATCTTTCAGCATGCTAAAAAATTATCCTAGTTAATAGATCCGTTCGTATAATATGGAGTCGTTTACTCGCTAACGATCTCATACACGCCTTTTGACCAAGCAACTGTCCCCCATCTTTACATGTAATACGAAGGAACTTTATAAAAGCAAACGAGTTACAACCGCAAGTACCAACGATTATTATTATATATTGTAAAATAAGCGTAATCTGTACGACATCTGCTGATGTAATAGTACGTAAGGGTGGTGTAAGTCCGCACTATCTGCTAATGGAATAAGTGCTAACTTGTCGCCGTTTGGTAATGGCCGGACGGATTGCCTAAAGCTGTGTTGTCATTGGCAAAAAGAAACAATTTAGCGCTTATTTCCTAACCAATCCATGCTGAGCTGCAGCTTTGCTGTGTGATGTATATGGGCCCTTTACGGTGTTACACTGTGTCCCTACAGTACAATATTACAGACCAACTGGCACTTGTGAGACACTATAGTATCTGCGAGACACTGTAATCCCCCCTAAAAGCTATACATCTGGGGGGATCGGGAAGATACCTCCATAACATCACTTTCATTGGAAGCTGCCACAATTTTATTGTCACAGTTACAAAGAAAAACAAGATTTGTGCACACAGAGGTATATGTGAGGGTTGGGCCATAGGAGGCGTGAGCACCTTACTGCAGATTCATACAATGCGGATCCATGATAGGACTGTGTGCATGACCCCTTAGTCTAAGCTGGAGGAGAGGGAAAATCAGACCACGGTGATGTGATGTACAGCATAAACAAAGGAATAAAGTGTATCTTGATATACTTTGCACTTCTTTTCTCTCTCTCTCATTATTCAGACACCCAAGTCTCCTAGACAACTACATAAATCCAGCATACTCTAAGCACATTTCAGGACAAGTCACTGACTGTGAGCATCCAGGATCACACCTGACTTGTCCAGCGAGATCCCAGCAGATGTGACCATTACTTGGTAAGACAATTGAAATGTTCCTACATGTTGTTTGCTGGTTTCCAATCAATGATGCAGCAGAGATGGATATGTGATTCTGGTGGTGCCATAAATAAAACTCTCTGCAGAGAGTCCTGGAAGGGGAGTGGAGATGAATGACACAGACCGATCAATGGGTTATCACTGATGGTTTCAATCTATTTTATTGTTATTCAAGTCATCATGCAATCTAAAGTATTAAAACAAATGACTGCAAGCTATTGATGTTTTTCTAGACAGTTGATTTACTTCTTTCACTATGACGGATTAAGGAGTTTATATTAAGACAAAGACCCACGTGGCTCGTTAATGTCCTAACAATATAAGTAAAATTGTTGTAATATCACCTGCCAGAGGTAAGAAGTGAAATATTGTGTAAAATGAGAAACACTAGATAACAAGGATATTGTACATATAATGGTCAGTTGAAAGTGATAGTCCTGTATATACAAGGCAGTATTATATTGGTTATATTATTGTACATAGGAGCAGTATTATAGTAGTTCTATTCTTGTACATAGGAGGCAGTATTATAGTAGTTATATTCGTGTACATAGGAGCAGTATTATAGTAGTTATATTCTTGTACATAGGAGCAGTATTATAGTAGTTATATTCTTGTACATAGGAGCAATATTATAGTAGTTATATTCTTGTACATAGGAGTCAGTATTATAGTAGTTATATTCTTAACCAAATTTATTTTTATTCAAAGAGTAAGGCATATCAATCGATCACAAACCATCGTAGCATCACTGGTAAGGCATAGTCACAAATCAGCCATGGACGTGACCACAATTGCATGTCAGTGCAACACATGTTGTACAAAATGATACATCAAATGTGACAGACAATAAAAATCTAATATAACACAAATAAGAGGAAAAGAGAGGGAAAGAAGGGAAAGGAAGGGGGGGGGGGGGTAGGGGGGTAGGGAGTTTTCCCCAACTCCGTCAGGGGAACTTCCTATATGTCTTCCAGGGCGACCAGATTTTCAGAAAGCGGGAACGCGTGCCAGCTCTTCAAACCTGTAGATCTGATCCACCTTATCCCTCCACATCGAAACAGTGGGAGGTTCAGTATCCTTCCAAAGCAGCGGGATAAGCAGTCTCGCCGCCGTGATGAGCATAGTAGGAAGATCAGATCTACAGGGGGAAAGCGAGTCATTAGGGCACCAAAGCAGGATCAGTTTAGGATCCAGCTTAACCTGCTGAGCACACACCTCATTTATCAGAGCTTCTATACTGGTCCAGAACGCTTTAATCTTTTCACAGTGCCACCAAATGTGTGACAGAGAGCCTACGTCTTTTCTACACCTCCAGCACTCACTTGGGAAATCTGCGTTAAGCCTATGCAAAAACTCTGGGGACTTGTACCATCTCGTAAGCAGCTTATACGAGTTTTCTTGCACCTTAATACAGCGGCTAAAGCCGTGAGAGTGTGTAAGGACAAAAGCCCTTTCCGGGTCTGTAAGGTGGATGGACAATTCCCTTTCCCATGAAGAAAGGAAATGTAGCTCAGGAGGGGAGGCTGAGAGTAACTCCTTATATATGGTAGACAGCGGTTTAGGGATCCTACGGGCATCTGATAGTCTCCTAGACAGCCAAGAGGGGGTTCCAGAGGTGGTGGGGGGTGGTAGCTTAATCATCTTAATCTCCTTCTGCAGGGCAAAACTCTGTAGGAAGGAAGCTTTTTTGACTTTAGGGTCATTCAAGACCGTGGACCAATCCAGGGACCCATCCGGGGACCGGATCTCACTTAAAGGGATCTCGGCCAAAAGAGGCCAGATACCTGAGGGCTTCTCAGCTTCCGGATGGACATAAAACTGTAAAGAGGAAAGCGGAGTACCCGGTATGGGAAACTCAAGTGTTCTATCCTTAAACTGCTTGGCCCACTCAACAAACATACCCTTCCATAGGAGTGGCAAAGAGGAACTACCCGGAGAACAAGGGGACAGCCCCCAGAGAATCCGCTTCATTCTAGTGGAGAGCAGGGAGCGCTCAAGACACACATATGGAGCACTATAAGTGCTATTGAGGAGGGATAGACCTCTAAATAGTTGAAAGGCCACATAGTAGGAACGTATGTCGGGCAGACCAAAGCCGCCAAACCTCCTCTCTCTGGTCAGCACCGAATAAGCAATTCTGGAGGGTTTACTTCCCCACAAAAAGAGGGAGAAAACTCTGCGGATGTCTACAAAAAATGAGTGCGGCAGCCAGATAGGCAACACCTGCAGAAGGTACAAAAATTTAGGAGCTATAAAGGTCTTGAGGTAGTTCCTCTTGCCACACCAAGAAATAAACGGCAGTCTAATAGAGTGCAGCTGCTTCCTAACTGAGGACAATAAGGGGGCATAATTCAGAGAAAATAAGTCCTTCGCCTGAGCCGGGACATGCACACCCAAAAATACTATGTCTTTTGTAGCCCAGTGAAAGGGGGTAGTATCCTGAAGGGCCTCTTTAACCGATTCTGGACAAGTAACGTTTAGGGCCATGGACTTGCCATAGTTAATTTTAAAGTTTGACACATAACCAAACTCCTCAAAAAGAGACAAAAGCCTAGGGAAGGATGTTTCGGGATTGGAAGTCATAATAAGTAGGTCATCTGCAAATGCGGCTGTCAAGTGGGTCTGAGAATCAATGGTCAAGCCCCTAACAGCAGGATCCTGCTGGATCTTACACAGCAAAGTCTCCATCACTATGACAAACAGAGATGGGGAGAGAGGACACCCCTGTCTTGTCCCATTGGATATGGAAAAGGAGGGAGAAAGCGTACCATTTATTTTGAGTCTGGCAGACGGGGCTGAATACAGAGTGAAGATCGCAGATATAAACGAATCTGGGAAACCAAACTTCGACAGGGCCCGTGACATATAATGCCAACCGACCCTGTCGAAGGCCTTCTCCGCGTCCGTGCTCAGCAAAGCCAGAGGCGTGGAGGAGCTTCTAGCCCAATCCATAAGATGGAGCAAACGTATCGTGTTTTCACAGCCCTGTCTGCCACGTACAAACCCCACTTGCTCGCTATCAATAAGATCCGGCAGGATCAGCTGTATTCGCTGCGCCAGTATCTTGGCCCACCACTTGACGTCCGCATTTAGCAGTGAAATCAGGCGATAACTGCCACAGTGGAGGGGGTCTTTGTTTTCTTTATGGATTATAGTTATGTGGGCCTCTAACGTTTGGGGGGGTAGAGAACCTCCAGTCAGGAGGAAATTACAAAGTGCCTGAAAGTGAGGGGTCAAAACGTCTTTGAAGGTCTTGTAATACGATATAGGGAGTCCATCCGGGCCTGGACTTTTGCCTGAAGGAATGGAGGAAAGGACCTTGCCAATTTCCTCTCTTGATACAGGGGTGACTAGTTGGGAAGCTTGCAGGGGACTAATAGAGGGCAGCTTCAGAGTGGACAGGAACTCATCTGTGGCTTGCTCAATAGAGGCTGAACCAGGACGGTCTGGAGTGGGGAGGTTATATAGATCCGCATAAAAAGCACTAAACGCTTTCGCTATATCGTGAGTCGACTTGTGCTTATTGCCTTTCGCATCTAGAATAGCAGGGATAAATGAATCCACGTGACGTTGCTTAGCCATGGCAGACATCAGTTTATTACCTTTGTTCCCATGGGCATAAGCTTTAAACCTGGAGCGGAATATACGTTTCGCTGATTTGGCGTTGAGCAAGTTTTTCAGTCCCGTCCTGGCCTCCGCCAATTCAGCAGCCACAGCCTGAGCCTGGGTTTGCTTATGAGTCAGTTCAAGACTCGCTATGCGGGACAGCAGGTCATCTACAGCCTTGGAGCGCAACTTTTTAACATGCGAGCCCAGGGAGATTAATTCTCCTCTAACCACCGCCTTATGAGACTTCCACAAGATGGAGGGGGAGGGAGGAGGGTCGCCCACTGCATTAAGAGAGAAGAATTCAGACATAATCCGGGAGATTCTAGCTGCATTGGCAGGGTCGGAGATCAATGTGTCATTAAGACGCCATATTCTCTCACGTTTAGGAAGAGCTGTCATAGACACTCGGAGAAATACTGGGGCGTGATCAGAAAGCGTAATGTTCCCAATCCTCGTGTCTACCACCTGTGAAATATGGGGGGATGATAAAAATAAGTAGTCCAACCTATGGAAGGATTTTTTAGCGTTTGAATAAAACGTATAATCCCTACCAGAGGGATGCATAGTGCGCCACACATCAATAACCCGCAACTTCTTCAGCGCAGTCTTCAGACGTCGCAGAAGTTTGTGGGACAACTCAGACCTCTGAGAGGACGAGTCAAGGCCTGGCTCCATAGTCACATTAAAGTCACCTCCTAGTATAAGCATGCCCTCACTAAAAGCCTGTAATTGCTCAAGAGTCCGAACGAGCCAGGGGATCTGACCCCTATTAGGGGCATATAAATTAGCCAGGGTAACAGGCGCGTCAGCGATGTGCACCTTAACGAATAAGAAGCGACCATCAGTGTCCGCAAGGACAGCGGAGTGTTTGAAGGGTAGGCGCTTGTGGACGGCCACGCTGACGCCCCTGCTAGCCGAGGCAAAAGAGCTATGAAACCATTGTGGGAATGCGTCTTGGGACAATTTCGGGATCTTCCCTGATTTAAAATGAGTTTCTTGGAGGAATACAACGGAGGCCTCATCTTTCAGTAACAAAGAGAGCACCTGAGACCGCTTACATGGCTCGTTCAGACCCTTGGCATTCAGTGAGGCAACTACAACAGAGGCCATAGTGAAGACAGAGGAGGCCTGTCGGCCCAGAGCAAGAGGACATCCAGTCTAGAAAGCCACGGACGGAGTAAGAGGAAGAAAGGGAGGAAAGAGGAGGAAGGGAAAGTCAAAAGAAAAAACATAACAAATGAGACAGTAACACAACCCAAATAACAAAGAATGTCTCCCCATGGACAGGGAGCACGTGACCCCACCCAGCATCTGACACAATGGAGATCCTTTTTCATAGCGGCAAACAGCCGGGATCTGTCAGAGGGGGGCTCCTGTGGGGCCACCGGGGGTGGAAAGGAAGGGGGTGAGGGAGAGGACATAATCAGTAACATAACTGACAATAATGCAGACATATAACCCCCGCATAACTAACAGTGCAATCAGTGCTCTAATACACAGCTCGTAACCTGCGTCTCATGCAGGCAAGGTAGTAAAGCATAGGGTCCGGCCCAAAACCCATGGGAACGGGGCAGTGGGCCAAGACCTAAAATAAGTCCAAATGGACAAACGATGAAACTTCAGCTCAGGCAGAGCCAGACAGAGTTCCTACGTCTTGGGACCCAGCAAAGTCACAGAACATTGAACTCAGTGGAGAGTGAACAAAAGCGCCTTCAGCGCTTCCCGGAACAAAGTCAGGTAACAGGTGCTTGCGACCGGCCTTTTCCTTGTTTCCCAGCTCTGGAAGGTGAAACTTGCTGCCACGAATCTATACCCGGAGGGGTAGGCAGGGGGTCCCCTTGATCAGCCGGCATCCACGAGGGAACTGTGATGGGTTCAATCCCAAGAGGGCCCCATATTGCTTTCAGGTCTCCCGGGGTCCGCACCGTATACTGCCTCCCATTTTTCAAAATGGCCAGACCGAAGGGATAGAGCCATCGGAATGGCGTAGCTGTGGCTTTAAGGGCCTCTAGGAGCGGCTTCACGATGCGCCTCTTGGCTAAGGTGGAGGGGGCCAGGTCCTGGAAGAAAAGGACTGGGGTCTCACCGTACATGATGCGGTCGGCCTCCCTTCCCGCCTTGAGCAGTGCAGCAGTGTCCACATAGCTTAGGATGCCGCATACTACGTCCCGTGGTGGCTCACCAGGTTTTGGCTTGGGCCTTAAGGCCCTGTGGATGCGCTCAATCACAATTGGAGCTGCTCTCTCAGCTCCCAGCAGGGAGGAGAAAATTTCGCATGCGACTGAATGAAGCGCGTCAATCGCAATATTTTCGGGTAGGCCGCGGATGCGAATATTTCGCCGCCGGCTCCGGTTCTCCTGATCCTCTATGCGCATCAGCGCATCGTTTAGCAAGTCTCTGTGGGTTTGCAGGGCTGCGCTGGTCTTACCCTCATGCACCAGGATGGCTTCCTGTGCTAGCTCCAGGGACTCCACACGATTCCCAATCTGTCGCAGGTCTACTATTATCTCCTCCAAGTCCTTTTTAAGAGGTGCAAGAGCAGATTCCAGAATGTCCCTGAGATCTGCTTTGGAGAGTGAGGAGCTCTTTCTCAGTGGCCTGCAATCAGAGACATCAGAAGTGCTTCCTGCCTCAGATCCTTCATCTGCTTCAGAGAGCTGCCGCGCCCTCTTGGAGATTTCAGCAGCAGGAGTCCTGGACTGTTTCTTAAGGAATTTATCCATCTCAGGTTGCCTGGAACGGGCCCCTGTCGGCTCTGGTGTCTCAGGGTGACGGTCCTTGCCTGGTTTCCCCATTGGCACCGAGCAAATAGCTAATAAAAGGGGCTATAATAGCTGCCAGGGAGAGGAGCTCAGGAACAAGCAACCATGCAGCTCCAAGGTCAAGCTCCGCCCCCTATAGTAGTTATATTCTTGTACATAGGAGACAGTATTATAGTAGTTATATTCTTTTACATAGAAGCAGTATTATAGTAGTTATATACTTGTACATAGGAGCAGTATTATAGTAGTTATATTCTTGCACATAGGAGGCAGTATTATAATAGTAAACAGGCCCTGATTGGCCCACTGGGGAGGCAGGGGATTCTTCGGTGGGCCCCCAGTCTCCTGCACCTGGAGATAAGATGTAGGAGTAATTATCTCTCTTGTTTCTCAGGTGAGATAATTATTGTAGCCACTAGGTGGCAGTATTGCACAATGATGCAGCCTCCTACTGGTGTAAATTGTACAGGAGGCCCCTCTGTATCTTTTAAACTTCCCGTCTGCTGGCAGTGAAGGAGGAGAGAACATGTCTGGCCTCCCTGCTGTCAGAAAACTGAAGTTGAATGTTATGCAATGGCCAAGTCAATCACCTGACCTGAATCCGATTGAGCATGCATTTCACTTACTGAAGACAAAACTGAAGGAAAAATGCCCCAAGAACAAGCAGGAACTGAAGACAGTTGCAGTGGAGGCCTGGCAGAGCATCACCAGGGATGAAACCCAGCATCTGGTGATGTCTATGCGTTCCAGACTTCAGGCTGTAATTGACTGCAAAGGATTTGCACCCAAGTATTAAAAAATGGAAGTTTGATTTATCGTTATTATTCTGTCCCATTACTTTTGGTTCCTTAACAAGTGGGAGGCACATATGCAAAGTGCTGTAATTCCTGCACCGTTCACCTAATTTGGATGTAAATACCCTAAAATTAAAGATGACAGTCTGCAGTTAAAGAACTTCTTGTTCGTTTCACTTTAAATCCATTGTGGTGGTGTATAGTGCCAAAAATGTTAGAATTGTGTCGATGTCCCAATATTTATGGACCTGACTATGTTTGTGCATTTTGCTGTCAATGTCTGCCATCATACTTCATCTTTAATATTTCTGTTATCACTGTAAATGCTCATGAACACAACCGTTGGATGTTTTGCAGTCCGCATTGGATACCGGGTGTGTGCATTCCACATTATGCGGAACAGAACAGTCGTCCTCTAATAGAACAGTCCTATCCTTGTCTGTAATGTGGACAATAATAGGAGATGTTCTATCATTTTTCATTTTTTTCTATCATCAACGGCCATGCGGAGATACAGCCACATAATGCTAACAGAGTCATTATTTTTTTTTTTGCTGCCCCATTGAAGTGAAGGGAACGGTACGGACATGAAAAAAAAAAAGTTCTTGTGCAGAAGACCTAAGGTGGGCCCCCAGAATCAGTTACACTGGTGGGCTCTAAGTACCCCAGTCCGACACTGGTAGTTATTTTCTTGCACACAGAGGGCAGTATTATAGTAGTTTTATTCTAACTGGGTCCACGGATCTCTAAACTTTGACTCCCGTAATTTATTACTTGGCCTAGAAAACCCCACACCTGATCGGTTAGTGAATATTTTCCTATTGGTAATAAAACATAATAAATGGGAAGCGTCATGGAAATGATCAGGCTTTTACTTTTTTTTGTGTAATCCTATGTAGAAGTGATTTTGCGTGTGTCAGCTGGCTTGTTAGCATGGAGGCAAGGAGGAACACAAATGTCAGCCCTACACAATGCTTATGAGCGAGGAAGGTTGTCATAGTCCAAGTGACCTTCAGGTGATCTGGAAACAGATCTCCATTATTTCCTCTTACTTCTCGCCAACACACAGAACCCCCCTTGAAATAGTACAGGAAATGCCTGGCAAATTAAAGATAGTGGTTATTGAGTCCAAATATACTCTTGCTGTCGGCAAAATACATTTTTAATTATTTTCTTACTAGCTGTCATTTTGCATAAAGCTGCCTGAAATGTCTAAGACAAGCCAAGCAAAAAAAAAAAAAAAAAAGTAAGTGGTATCAAAGATCAAAGGCTGCTCTCCACGGTTTTCATATATGGACTTCAACCAAGCGTTAGCCATTGACACTGAGGGGAAATCAACAGTTAGAGAAATTATTTTGGAGGCGCTGTGTCTTTAAATTAACATTTTGGAGTAACATGCCATATTAAGAAATTGCTTAACCAACAATTCCCTAAACTAATACTATAATTACATGTCTGGCCAATGATGGATTTTGTTTTCTTCTGACCATGACAAAAGATCAATGAATCAAGAGTTATTGCATTAGGTATAGCCTAAGTTTTGAGGTTAGAGAACCTTGATGAAAACCAGGGACAGCAGGGTGGTGCTACAAATAGTTAAACAATATATTTTCCATAGAAGGAGGTTATTTAGTAATGAATGTCATGCTCAATGAGACAGACCTTATTTTATTATTTTGTGGGTTGTCCACAATAAAACTTATCATAGGGGGCTGGGGGCTCCAGCAATAATTTGGGGAAACCCCAGTGTATATATAATGTGATCCCTCCAGAGTAAAGGTTTCGAATTGATGTGGCTCTTACGTCTAGGTGGCACAGCGCTGGACATTTAATCTGGGACCTATGGAAGAATGTATAATAGTCCCTCATAGGATTCACGGTTTAGGAAAACCTAGGCAAAAGGGGGTTGAGTTTGGGACAAATTAAAGAAATTGTAATATCAGTCTTACGTATGATATCTAACAAAAAGTAGTGGTTATGGGGGGAAAAGGCTGTATTACACCAGACTACTCTGCAGGCGATTGTCGGGAGGGAATTGACTGCTCGCTAGTGGAGAAGAATGATGCTATTGCATGCAGCGATCTCCTCCACAGCATGGTGAGGAGAGATCCTTATGCTATCACTCGTCCTCATGTGTCTAGTTATTTGCCGGCAGCAGGTCGTGGTTAGACAGCACGATCTGTCACTGCCAAATCGTGGACTTTCAGCATGTTGAAAAATCACGACTGCCAGATGAATAAGTGTTTGCTCAACAGTGGTGTAGTGTCCCACTCCAGTTGGATGGGAACACTCCAAATTGCTATATGTCATTTCATGCCATTTTATGCATTTCCTTTGTCACAGCTGCTAAATTCCTATTTCAGGCTGGTGAATGCATTACATATATCCAACACCAGAGGTCTCTGTAACACCATTTATATAGGTCAGCTACAGGAAGTAAGGGAGAGATAAGGAGTGATGAGTTAGGAGGAGAGGAGACAGGCCTAGCCCAGGGGGACCATATTACTGCAACCTTTGCAGTCCAAGACTAGGACTCATTGATCCTTTACTGTAATTACCTTTCCAGGGATTAAGAGAATAATTGCTGTATCTTATGCAACCTTTTCAAAGAATGGAGCAGAGAGTTTGCCTGCCATGAGGAAGACCACCCTTGGGTGGCTGAATTACTGAATCACTGAATATTGCTGAATTGCAGAATAGAAATTACAGAGGATCCAAACTATTATTGAAAGGCTGAGTAACCAGAGCAAGATCAGGAACCAAGTATAGTAAGATCCGGCAAGCCGTATACAAACGAATCAATCTCATCCGATATCATCCGGAATAACGGATCCGGTATTCAAAGATCAAAAGAGAAACAAGCTCCTCCTTTATCTTGGCACATGCGCAGACCGGAAAACCGGATACGGCGATGTGGCTATTTCCAAAACACTTGGCACCGTATCCGGCATTAATACATATCTATGGAAATGAATGCCGGAGCCAGCAAGTACAGTATTGTTCTGGGATTTTGGCCGGAAAAAATATAGCAGCAAGCTGTGATATTTTGTCCAGTCAAATACCGGACAAAGAACGGAACGGAAGACATCCTGATGCATACTGAACGGATTGCTTTCCATTCAGAATGCATTTAGGACAAAACTGAAGTTTTTTTTTTTCTGGTATTGAGACCCTTTACCGGATTTCAATACCGGAAAAGAATAACGCTAGTGTGACAGTACCCTTACTTATTCCTCCATAGAGTAACATAAAATTCTCTTACTACGAAAATCACAGTGACATCCCTGTAGCAACTAAATTGCTTCAGGGATTTCACAGCCATTTTATTTGCAGTGTAGGTGTAGTCTACAGTTACTTGTGACCATGTTTCCATTCCACTAATGCAGTCAGCACAGCTACAAACATGTTCTAATAAATAATCAAGCCTGATCCAGTGCAAGGAGGAGGAGATCCGGCTGCTCCAACAACATTGGTTTGTTTGTTAAAAATCAACATTTCAGTTGATATAATTGTTATAATTGACTGTTAATTAATTCCCATGGTGGGATCCTTTCTGGGCCCTTACGGTTTACCAGTATCCTATCCTGAAGAAATGAATAATTTACAGGCTGTTCTGATGACTGCGATGTTGGGATGTCGTCTGTACAACATAGTGCATGATAAAATGATTAACCCCTGCAGCGCTGGAAACTTATCCTGCCAAGTGCAAAGGCAAGTCATCTTTTTAAAAGTCATTGTCTTGTTTCCTCCTAGGATATGCTTCAGAGGTCACTTTCTTTTTTCCCCTCTAAAATCATATACTATAAATATTTATGTACGCAGGTTAATTAAAAAATACATATTACCAGGGATTTTGCTTGCATATTGAGTTTATTAGGTTTATTGTCATGCTCGGTCATGTGGCTGACATTTTTATTATCCTAATGAATGAGAGACATGAGATAATAATGCTTTCGATTCATCCAGTCAAAAGAAGAAAGAAAAAATGCAGCTCATTGCCAGTTTATAACCTTGTTGATCAAACCTGGGTTGTTGCTAACATTGCATTTAATAAGGGGCCAAATCATTTCATCACCATTTTGGTGACGGTAAGATTTTATTGTTCTGCACAAAGGTGTCTTTCTGATGGGGGATGTGAAATAGAAAGCAGGTAGCAATAAGTAATAGACTGCTGAGGATGCGGCCTCTTTGTCCTCCAGCAATCTTTTAGCTTTTTACATGATGTCTTCTTGTAGCCTTTAGCCTTCAACTTGAGGAGGAAAACATTTTTAGTGCATGGAGGAAGTGAGGGATATAATGTATAGGTACTGCGGGCAGCACAGTACGGGTACCTGCACACAGTGCTAATTTGTGTGCAGAAAATACGCACGAAGTCAGCATCAAAGCTGCACAACACGTAATACGTTTTTGCAGTTTTTGTTGTGGATTCAACCCCATTGGAGTTTATGGGGAAAACCTCTCTACAGAAGGTGTGGAATCACACAAACAATTGACATGCTACAGATTTTAAAATCTGCACCACAGGTCAATTTCTGCATGGCAGAAAAAAAGCTACGTGTTCATTTAATTTATCAAATCTCATTAATTTTGCATGGTACTGTATTTCTCTGCGGATTTTTCCACACGAAAATCCGTGTAGGAAAAAAACTAATGTAATCTGCATTGTGTGCAGCTACTCTCATAGGGTAGCATACTGGTTAGCACTATTATGTATACAGCATGATTGCCACTATTGTTTAGACAATGTCTGGTGTTATTATATGGCCATTCATACACCCGGTTCTATTATTTGGTCATTATATGGCAGTATTGTCTAGGTATAGTATGGCACCATCACTATTCACACTTGTTCAAATGGTGGATTTAAAATCTATCAAAATCCACCGCATATATTGTGACAGAAACCGCTGTGGTTATTATGTTTAGATTCTGTGGGCCTACTTGCGACTTAGATCTTCTGAATGAAAATAAACTGCAAGTGGACAGTAGTGATGGACGAACATCGGCCGGGACATTTCGCGAACATGGACAGTGACATACCAGAGGAGGATCAATGGCAAAAAATATGTATTTTAATCAGGGGCCATTTTTATGCCTCTTAAAAGGAAACTGTCAAAAATGTGCCCTGCTGGAGCCTAGAAAGTTTTTATTTTAGGCCACGGGAGTACAGGCCCCAAAAATTATGCATTCACCTGACAGAAAAGAGCAAGTGATTATGTGGCTGGAGACATATTAGACGGTCAGTGGACACCAATTTTACTGTAGGCCAGTACAGGCCCCATTCGCTTGACAGAAAAGAACTTGTAATTATTTGTCTGGAGGTACATTAGGCGGTCACTGGATAACATTTTTACTGTAGGCCACTGCAGTAAAGGCCCCAAAAAGTAGGCAGGCATTCTCCTGACAGAAAAGGCCTTTTATGCCGCTGTATATACATAAGACAAGGACCATTCTTTGTTCTGGGTGGTGGCGGATATGTGTGGGCTGGCATGAGGAAATGCAATTGCACGTGGTACTCACAGGTGTTGAATTCCTCAGAGATACATGCCTCATTCATTTTTAGAAATGTGAGGTAGTTCCCACTGTCGGGAGCTAGGTGACTGCGCTTATCGGTCACGATATCCCTGCTGCGCTGAATGTTCTTTTGGACAGGACAGTCAACGATGGGCAAGCCAAGAGTTCCATGGCAAATTGTGCCAGCTCTGGCCACAGGTCAAGCCTGCACACTCAGTAGTCATGGGGTTCCTCGCTCCTCAGACAGTCCACATCAGCCGTTAACCCGATGTAGTCGGACACCTGTCGGCCTAGGCGTTCCCTGAGGCTGGATCCGGAGGGCGGTTGTCAATGGGTTGGTTGCAAGAATGATCTAATATCCGGAGAGACAAACACATCTTCAAACCGCCCTCTTCTTGCAGGCGCGGTAGGATTGGTACCCGCACCTAGGATTGGTACCAGCACCTGTTTCGCTGTGGGTGGAAATTCCTCTGCCAGTGCCCGCAACAGCAGAATGCGGCATCTCTCACAGCAAGGTCTGGAAATGTTGCATTCTGAAGCCTTCTGTGATGCTGGTAACATGTCCGCCATTTTGTGTTTGTACCGGGGGTCTAAGTACGGTGCCACCCAGTACTGGTCCTTGCCCTTTATGCTTTTTATAAGGGGTCCCTCTTCAAACACTGCAGCATTTGCACTAAATTGGAAGCGGTGGAGCGCCCTGGCTCCTGCTCATCGCCCAGGAGAATGTCGTCCTCGGTCTCCTCCCCCCAGCCACGGACAACAACAGGGATCCCCAAAAAGTCCTCTTCAAAGCCTGCTCTTCTTTCTCCTCCTCATCCTCCTTTCCCCAGCCACCATCCTCCTCTGACTCCTCTTCACACTCCTGCTGACTAGGAGTAGCCCCCCTGGGAATTCATTCAGCATTGAGACTTCCTCATCTTCCAGCTCCTGCTCCTCGACGGCTTGATCAATGACTCGATACAATGCACGCTCCAAAAAGAAGGCGTAAGGTACGATGTCACTGATGGCGCCCTGGCTGCGACTGACCAATGATCTCATCAAATGGCCGCAGAAGTCTGCATGCGTCGCGCATGAGCAGCTACTGGCGCGGTGAAAAGAAACTAAGCTCCCCAGAACCTGTCCTGCTGCAGAGTTCGTACAGGTAGTCGTTAATGGCACGTTGCTGCTGGAGCAGCCTATCAAGCATATACAAGGTCGAGTTCCAGTGCGTTAGGCTGTCACAAACGTCTGACGGGCAGGTGGTGTCGCCGCTGAACGTCAGCTAGGCGAGCCATGGCCGTGTAAGATCTTATAAAATGTCCATAGATTTTCCTGACCTGCCACAAGACGTCCTGGACCCCTGGGTATTTGGGAACAAATCGATGCACGACTAAGTTCAGGACGTGTGCCAGATTGCGCTCAGCAGATTGGCACCATTGTCTCACACGACTTTACCAACTGTCAAATTGAGCAGGGTTAGCCACTGATCGGCCTGTGACCGAAGAGCTGAAAGCAGTGCAGGACTGGTGTGGCTCTTGGCTTCCAGGCACAACAGCCGCAGCACAGCATGGCAACATCTCACCTGGCACTTTGAATCTGTTCTAGGGAGCTTGGGGGGTGCAGCAGAAGATGCGGTAGCAGTGGAAAGGAGACGGGGATGGAGTAGGAGGAAGAGAAGAAGAGGCAGGCCAGCATGCAATCCGTGACGGTAACACCAAATCCACACGGGTGCCACGGATTACATGCTTGACGGCCATCAGAAGGTTCACCCAGTGGGCAGTAAAAGTTATGTACCTTCCCTGCCCGTGTTTGCTAGACCACGTGTCTGTGGTCAGATGTATCTTGCCACCGACACTGTGTGCCAGAGATATATTCGCTGAATGTGGCCATATAGCTCTGGGATGCCCTTCTGGGAGAAATATTTAGTTCTGGGGACTTTCCATTGCGGTGTGCCAATGGCCACAAATTTTCTAAAAGTCTCTGAGTCCACCAGTTTATATGGCAGTAGTTGGTGGGTTAGCAGTTCCGACAAGCTAGATGGGCAAGAGAGTTAGCCGGCGTCATCAACTTTTTACGCTCAAACATTTGGGCCACGGAAGCCTGCCTTCTGCCAGATGCACGCGACGACGGCACAGTGGAAGATGGAGTGGAGGACAAATGGGAGGAGAGAAGAGTCATAAGTGTGGCTTTGTGGGTTCTGCTCCCACTGGGCTCGGTGATGGGAGGCCAGGTGCCTTCTTAAGGCAGTCATCCCTAAGTGAGTGTTGGGCTTACCACAACTTATGCGTTCACAGCACAGGCTGCAGATGGCCACACTATTGTCAGCAGCTGACATGTTGAAAAAAGCCTACAGTGCAGAGGCATGTGCCGGCGTCCTAGGAGGGCAAGATGTGAACGTGCATGGTGGATGGCTCGCTCCAGATACATTTGCAGTCTGCTTGTTGCCTCCAGTGCACTGCGAGTTCTGCATGCTTCTCCTCCTTCTCCTCCCAATCTGCTGCTCCTCCCCTCCTTTTTCTCTCTTGTGGGCACCCACGTGACGTCCATCGACACGTCATCGTCATCACCTTCACCACCACTGACATGAGAGATCTCGGAGTAGGCAGCGACAGCGGGGACCACCCTCCTTGGGCTAATCTGGGTACTGTCGTCAGACCGCTGGGTGGCGGCCGTTGCTACCTCCTCTTCCTCATCAGATGACAAGAATGGCTGCGCATTGGTAAGGTCTGGGAATGGATAGGAAAATAATTCCTCTGACTCGAGTGGAGGGGCTATGGTGGTGGTGGTATCTTTGGGGGTGCACATAGCAGAGAGTGAGGAGGGTGCAGATACAGAGGATGAGGAGGGTGCAGAAGCGGAAAGCTGAGTGAGCCACTCAACCAACTCTGGTGCGTCCTTTGACGTAATCGCACGCACCTTCTCCAACTTCGCACTTAGGCTCCAGCCTGGTGCACCTCTGCCTGACCCCTACCACCCCTGCGGAACGGCCTGCCTCTTCCTCTGCCTGTCATTTTCAAAATTACCCTGTGCCAAAGTGCCTTGAGAAGAGCAGTATTTTGTGGAAGCAGGTATATAGAACCCCTTAATCAATATTTGGTGGAAGCAGGTATATCGCACCCCTCAATCAGTATTTTATGGAAGCAGGTATATAAAAACCCCTTAATCTGTATTTTGTGGAAGCAGGTAGATCGCACCCCTCAATCTATATTTTGTGCAAGCAAGTATATCAAACCCCTAATCAGTATTTTGTGGAAGCAGGTGTATCGCAGGCCTCAATCAATATTTTGTGGAAGCAGATGTATCAATCCCCTTAATAAATATTTTGTGGAAGCAGATGTATCATACCCCTCAATCTGTATTTGGTGGAAGCAAATATATCAATCCCCTTAATCAGTTTTTTTGTGGAAGCAGGTATATAAAAAACCCTTAATCAGTATTTGGTGGAAACAGGTATATCGCCCCCTTAATCAGTATTTTGTGGAAGCAGTTATATTGCACTCCTCAATCAGTTTTTTTTGGGGGCAACAGGTATATCACACCCGTTGCAAATAGCGTGTTCCAATAGCGCTTGTCCCTCTATATACATGCGGTATAGCAGCAGAACCGCACACAACTGCTGCACAATACAAATGCACTATATACTTTCTATGTTAGAAAGTATATTATAGGTTTATCACACCCCTCAATCAGTTTTTTGGGGGGGGGCAACAGGTATATTACACCAGTTGAAATTAGTTATTCCAATAGCGTTTGTCCCTCTACATAGCTACGTTATCACGGTAGAACCGCACACAACTGCTGCACAATACAAATGCACTGTAATATACTTTCTATGTTAGAAAGTATATTATAAGTATATCGCACCCCTCTGTATATCACACCTATCAATAGCACACCTATACCAGTCCTTAAAAGGGAACCTGATGAGTCATGAATATTTATGAGCTCCTGACTCTCCCCGCCTACCGGCTGCAGATTGACAGTTTTTTCCATATGAATCAGCAGCAGGTGGGCAGGGGAGTGGCTATAGCTCTGAATTAAATAAACGCTGGACTCAATGACATCACACTGGACTCAAATCAGCTCATTAGCATGCGGCATGAGGCATCTTTGTGTGTATATTATGAGGTAACCATCTGTCACACCAGTAAGTGAATACATCTAAGGCACTTTTTAGTAGTTAATGATTGTATATAAATAGTTAGATTATAATCAAATATCCACATGACAGGTTCCCTTTAAAAGGACTTTTGTGGCCCTATTAGCTAGCATTTGGTGTCCCTAAGTCTGTCCCTGCTCCACAAAGAAACCTCTCCCTACACTGGCAAAACACAGAATGTAAAATGGCTGCCAGATCGGGTTCTGTTATAGGGTGGAGGGGTGTCCATGTGCTGAAACTTCTTAATTGTCTGTCCTGTCCCACCTGATGGATGTGTCATGGGTCAAAGTTCAGCACAATTCAAAAGAATATGGTGCATGTGAACATCGCCATATTTCCGTGTGTTTGGCGAACCGCGAAACGACCACTGGGCGAACCGCAAGGCCATCTCTAGTGGACAACTGCCTCGGCTTCAAGTGGCTGCTGCCCACACACCACGCCATGACTTGTTAACAGCCAGGATGCAAACTGCAGTGCTGCCTCCCATTGCATTGAAAGCAATAAAAAGCAGACATCACGTGGCTGCCAACAGAATTTTGTTGTGGTAACCACGCCAAAGTTCTGCTGGCAAACTCAACTGTGTAAACAGGCCCTTATATTATAGCCACATGGGGAATTTATGGATTTACTTTGGATTTTCTGCAAATTTGCAATGGATTTTACCTTAAGCATTGAAAAAGATGAAATTCACAGTATACATAAGTTTACATGCTGTGGCTTTAGATGTACACCACAAGTTTCACTGTAGGTTTTGCATGGAGTGTATGGATTAGATTTAACATGGTGCTATAATATGCTGCAGATTTTACACTTGCAATTCCACAGTGTGTCCACCATGTATGTACCCTTTTTTATAGACTGTAAGGCAGTAATATGTGGCTTGAATCAATGATTTGTAGCGTATAGTACTGTGTAGTGAATTAACTGCGGCACGTTGCACAAACTGCATCAAAGTGCCCCCAAGTCTATGAACATACATTTGTACGAAAACTATTAACAGAACAGCATTAGAAGTTCTCCTTAGTCATGGCATGTATCCCCAAGGCTACCTGTACCAGGATGAGAACCTAGGCTGTACATAAAACAGGTGCAGTGAATACACTTTCTGTCCTCTGGGTTATTTGCAGTTCACAAAAGTGTTTTTCTCCATGTAAACCCTACCCCATTTTTCTTCTCTTGGATAAATGATATACTCAAAGATCCAGCAATCTCACATTCTTGGAGCAGTCACAGAGAACTGACTTTCAATCAATCTGACAGCTCTGTCAGTGGCCTCAGGATTTCTGGCTGATTGACAGCACGCAGATGGTGGACGTATGAAGCTGTCACCCTGGTTGATGTTTGTCTTTGAGCCGTGTGCAATCACAGTTAAGGAAGAATTGCAGCCCAAGGTGATCTCTTGTTTCACTAGAAGACTTTTTAAGTCGTCTCACTGATGGCCGTGTCAGAAACTTGCCAAAAGGCCACTAAACTCAAGAAATCTAAATTGCTCTGCCCTTAAGAGGAGAAACACTAAATGTGAAGTTTATGGGCAAGAAACTCTGCAGAGAAAGAGAAGTCTCTGGATGGACAGAGCTGCTAAAAGTTATTTTTCCCTGCTCCATGTACACAACTGGCCACAGAGCTCGGCGAACATGCTCCAGGCACTATGAAGCAACACAACTTTTATAGGCTCCAAGATCTTATTTAATAACTGGTCTAAAAGAAAATACATTGGTTCAATAGGGTTACAAAGAATGTAATGAAAAACACAAACCCCAACAAAGAAAAACAGAGGACGTTGAACTCACGGATGGATTTAAAAAAAATACCAAACAGAGCTTTGGATCTTGGAGTGAATTAGAAGGACAGGTTCAACATAAGTTTAAATATGAGTTAGGTTGCTCTTTTTTCCTGACTTTGCTCGGCAGACTCAGGAAAAAAGAAGAAACTTCATAGAGATAAAGAAACGCCTGGCGTCAAAGGGGATTAAATATTCCTTACAGTATCCAGCGAAACTAAGAGTGATCCATAATGGGACTTCTCTTTTTTTTTGAATCACCACAGCAAGCGCTGGACTGGATGGAGCAAGGGGATATTTGAAATCAGGCTCTATTATGATTGAAATGTTGGGGGGGGGGATGGAGCGGGGGAGGGGGAGATTGGCTTGAGGTTAGAGGTTCGCTGATAGGGCGGATCAATAGAGAGGGGGGATGGGGGGGAAAGGGGAGGGGGGAAAGGGAACCCACCTTGCAGGTAGGGGTGTCTTTTTTTTTTTCTCTTTTTTTTTTCCCTTTGTTTGTCCCGTGTCTGTTTCCGTAGCAGTGAAGGATGGCCACTAGAATTGTAACTTGGAATGTTAGAGGGCTCGGGGAAAGAGTCAAAAGGCAAGCTATTATGGATGCATTAAAAAGATACCTTCCAGCAATTATCTGCATAGTAGAAACTCACCTTACTAAAGAAACTGTGTCCCGTTTGACAACGGGATGGTATTCTCAATCTTACCATTCCACCTTTAGCAGTTCCTCTAGGGGCGTTTCAGTTCTGATTCATAATTCTGTAGATTTTATTCTTATAGAATCCTACATAGATGATCAGGGCAGATTCATCTTTCTGTACGGTAAGCTGCATGGGCATAGTTATATTCTTGCCTTTTTCTATATACCTCCGCCTTTTTTAATGTACCCATTGACTCAGCTGATGCTTTTCTCTGAAAGGAGGCCAGAATGCCGGTTAGTCCTGATGGGGGACTTTAATGCGGTTATGGACCCCAACAGAGATAGATTTACATTAGACGTAGATCGAGGGAGGAATTCATGTAATTCACCGCTGCCACAGTTTTGCTCGGAGGTTGGAGTGGTGGATATATGGGAACATCTTGGCGGAGGAAAGAGAGTATACTCTTGTGTTAGCCGGGGTGGTAGAGCAATGTCTAGGATTGATTTAGCATTTACTAATGAGAGCAACTTGCGTAATATCCGGAAGATACGATATGGGGTAAGAACAGTTTCGGACCACTCGCCCGTACTGGTTGAGGTTTGCATAGGGGAGAACAAGGATAGCAGGGGGTTAGGATTTAAGCTAAATCCATACTGGCTTACTATTATGGATAACCCTGAGCCTATTAAACTATTGATATCCTCCTTTTGGGAGGTGAACTTCCCCTCTGCTGACATCAATATAGTATGGGACGCCCTGAAAGCATATTTGAGGGGGGTGTTTATAAGTGAGATTGCTGCAGCAAAGAGAACATTTAAGAAAAAAGAGGAGGAACTGGTCAAAGCTGCTGCAGACACAACTGCACGATTTACCAGCCAACCTTCCGAGTATAACAGGGAAGAGATGCAGAAGGCCAGTTGTTTTTTGGAGAAATATATAATAGAGAAAGCAAACCATAGAGTCTTCTTTAAGGGCCTAAAATATTTTTCGGAGTCCGGACGCCCTGGTAAGCTTTTAGCCAGGATAATTACACAACAAGATAAGAAAAATCAATCTATTGTCTCGATTCGTAACACAGTGGGGGAAATTATAACAGACCCAGAAGGAATAAGGGATGCTTTTTTAAAATATTTCTCCCACATATATAGTTCCTCTCTCGGCTTGTCATCCGATCTGGCGGCGCAGTTCTTGGAGAGGATTCCACTTTCTACTTTAAGTGAAGCCCAAATAGAGTATCTGGAAGAGGAGTTGTCTCTTTCGGAGCTCCAGGAGGCCTTGGGGTCCATCTCGGGGAACTCGTCGCCAGGGATGGATGGCCTTCCATACGAGGTTTACCGTAAGTACAGTGATGTGATTCTTCCCCAGCTACTAGAGGTTTTTTCCCAAGCAACACAGGGAGGGGGTCTACCTTGTTCTATGATGGAAGCTCTTATTGTTTTAATTCCCAAAAAGGATAAAGACCCGATAGAAATGAGTTCCTATAGACCAATTTCTTTACTAAATACTGATGCTAAGCTACTATCAAAAGTTTTGGCTAGGAGGCTTTCGCGGGTTATATCCACCATTATCCACCCAGATCAAAATGGCTTTATGCCAAAGAGAGGCACCCATCATAATTTGCATAGGTTATTTATGAATATTCAGTCCCCGGGGTGCGGCTCCCGCTCCATCCTGTCGTTGGATGCTACAAAAGCCTTCGACAGGGTGGAGTGGATTTTTCTCTGGGAGGTGATGAAAAAAATGGGTTTTGGTCCGAGATTTATGTCGATGGTGCAGTTATTATATGGCTCTCCAGTTGCCAGGATTAGGATTAATGACAAGATCACTGAGAGTTTTTCCCTAGGAAGAGGCACTCGCCAAGGATGCCCTCTTTCCCCCCTCTTGTTTAATATTTATATTGAACCCTTAGCAGTTAGTATTAGGCAAGACTCGCAGGTGTCTGGCTTCGGTGTAATGGGGAAGCATGATCGTGTATCCCTCTATGCAGACGATATCTTGGTTTTTGTCCATCAAACAGAAACCACTCTTCCTCGAATAATGGATTTGGTGGGCTCTTTTTCTGCTCCGTCTGGTTTGCAGATTAACTGGGAGAAGACTGTTCTCCTCCCTATAGATGAGTTGCGAGGCGACTGGGACAATCAGCTAACAATCTCTGATTCAATAAAATACCTGGGGATTTCAGTTTCTGTCAAACCTCAAGAATACCTTCAACTCAATTTGATTCCCCTGTTGAAAAAGCTGAGGGCCAAAATTAAGATATGGCAAAAAATCTTGCCCGCAAGAGCGGATAGAATCTCTCTAATAAAAATGGTAGTGCTGCCCCAGGTTCTTTATGTCCTTCGCAACTCGCCTGTATGGATCACGGACAAGTATTTTAGATTGATAGAGCGGATGCTGAACGATCTATTATGGGGGAGGAAGCGCGTGAGACTGAAGGCACTCTATTTTTCCATGCCCTATAATCAGGGAGGTCTTAACCTCCCTTATTTTAAGGGCTATTTCGTGGCCTCTCAACTTTGTTTTTTTAATAATTGGGAAAGTAGCCATTTCTGCAACAGAGCGGTGAAAGACTCAGGTTTTTCAGATTTTTTTACTGTACTGGAGTCTGATTATTTATCAAATCCACAGATTGGGTATACACTCTTTTGCAGAATGGCTATAAAGACATGGCTGGTTATAAGGAGCTGGTGTGGAGTCAAGGCATCACTTATCTGTACTCCATTGTGGCACAACTCAAAGCTCTTGGAGTTAGGGGATTTGGGTTGTTGCCAGTATTGGAGGACTAAGAATGTTCAATACTTATATCAGGTGGTCAGCGGCGGACAAATCCTGTCCCCGACGGAGCTAAGGCAAAGAACAAACCTGGGCGAGGTGGCTTGGTATGCATACTTTCAATTGAGGTCAGCACTTTCTAGTACTTTGAATAGTCACCTTCTTTCTATAGATACTCCCCAATTTTTACATGATTTACTCTGTAAAAAAGTTGTCACGAGAATTAAGATATCACACTGTTATAGACACTTAATGAAAGGATTTTTTTTGGGTGTTCTTTCTCCAGGACAAAGATCCTGGTTTTCTGTACTTCTAGAGATGGGTTCTCCAGATTGGGAGAATATAGGGGAAAGCTTAAAATTTGTTTCACACAACTTTAATCACACTGTTGTACAATTTAATATTTTGCACAAAATATATGTGACACCGCTGTGGTTATATAGGAGAGGACTTAGAGCCTCCTCTGACTGCCCACGCTGTGGCGATTCCGAGGCGGATCATTTACATCTGTTTTGGGACTGCCCAATGGTGAGCAGCTATTGGAGATCGGTCCAAATTAACTTGGCTCGTAAACTTAATATTGCTATTCCTCTGTCCCCCAGGATATGGGTCCTGGGAGATTTATCAGAGGTCAATTACCAGCCTATAAAACGCCAACTATTGATTAAAGTAATGTTTTTGGCCAGGCTTCTCATCTCCAGATTATGGTTTTCCTCTTCTGCTCCAGACTGCAACCATTGGTTAAGCTTGGTTGAGAAAGTGAAAAGTTATGAGAGGATTTTGTATAAACAAAGAGGATCCTATCTAAAGTGGGGCAAACTGTGGGCAGACTGGGACAAGCTTAAATAATTAATCTGGGTTATTTTTTTTTTTTTCCTTCCTGCAAGGTGGGGTGGTGGGGGGGCTGGGCGGGGTGGGTTGGGAATGATCCTATTGGTCCGGTCTTTTCTATATGAATTATAAATAGTAAAGGAGGTGAAGTTGCACTTGGGAACTGGAGTATCTCTAGGAATGCTGGGGGATGGCAGGACCTTCCGCCATTAAACAACGGTTAAATTTTTTTTTAAAAACGAACCAAAATGGTTAATTGAACCACTACACCGTGACGGTTATGGGTGGGGATCCGGGGCCCGGGATATTGGGCAGCCCGGCGAATGGGTGTGCCCTAGGACGCGGCTCTCTCTAACAGACATGTGGCTCGACTGCAGGCAGTGATATGACACTGGTTGTATGGGTACCAAGAGGTGTTCTCTTAGCGGGACAGAGCCGGTTTTAGGTAATGCTTATGTCTACATCTTACCTAAATGCCGGTGATCACCGAGTGATACTCGAGCTGAGTCCCTTTATATGCGAGACACTGGTGTGGACATATGTGAGCTACGGTTAAGTCGGGCATTAAACTCTCAATTTAACTACATGGGGATGAGGCAGCAAAATATGCAAGAAGTTCCTTCTCTACTGCGATGGAAGACTGCTGGACCCCCAAATTTGTTTTATGAAATGCTTGCGATCAAAGATCGCAGTAGGCCCGCTACGTACGGTTAATGTGAGCACGGGATGAATGGTTACATGATGGTCAATCCTGTCAATTTCCCGCCTATGATCGGGGGAGAGAGCGCGGGGCGCGCGCTCGCTCCCTGGCTGTCGCCCGGGCTGAGGGCCCCTAACCTTTTTTCCCCTCTATAGATAACAATATGTCAAGTGGGATGCTCTGTGTGTTTGTTTTGCCTATTAGGCTGTGAATGGCGGACGTATCCTGCCTCTCCCCCAGCAAGCGAGATCTCCATTTTTACTTTTTTCTGTCTCCATAAGCATGGATACTTGCATGAAATTATTCTTAATCATGTTGCAAATCACAAATTTACGGACTGAAGGATTTTATAATATTATAATTGTAATATGGATATGAATTTTTGCATTATAAATTAATAAAACATATTTAAAAAAAAAAAAAAGTTTAAATATGAGTCTTGGAGGTGTAGTTATCTGACATATGTCTCAGGTCTGGGAAGAGGCAAAGTTTGAAATTGTAGAACCTTAATGCAAACAGTGTATAGCCATCATTACTAGTCTCAGTACTAGAAGAGTAACAGCTTTACAGATACTATACAATGGTAAAGAGGTGCCAACTGAAGAGCACAGGGGTGGAATTGGAACTTAAAGTGGCTGTGGAAAAAAACCCTAAAAGTGGCCCCATGTTGTAGGCAGGTCCAAATTGACAGAAGCAATACTGTAGTGCAGACCAAAATACTGCCTCAACAAAACTAAATACCACAGTGCAGCCCAAAATACCTGTGGTGCAGTATGAAATGTATAATCAACCTGACGATGGCAATACAATTGAATTCAGGAGGACACCTGATGCCAGTGCCTTATGCTCCTACATTAATTAATGCTGCGAGCATCAGATCTTTATGGTGACCTGGTGACCTGAGGACTGCTTGGGCGGGCCCCTGAGCATAACCAGTCCATCTCTGGTAGAGCATTAGAAATCAGCAATCTAAGGTCCCCAGCACCTATAGAAGAGCATAGGGTCCTATCCATACTATTTGTGCGACTTTTTAGACAGATTTTAGGAGCAGACACATTAGTAAATCTAGGCCAAAGTTTTTTATGGCTCTGTAGAAGCAGGGTATATTATAGAATGATGTGGTTCAGACCCCTGAATTATTTATGACACATATGGCAGAAGTTTATGCACTCCAAAATGTCAGTTAAAAGGTAGACAATAAAATTAACTTTGCTTAACCCCTTAAGGACCCTCGTCGTACATGTACGTCGCTGGTGGACGTGACTTAATGACCAGAGCTGTGCATGTATGGGCGGGCTGATCAGGCGGGTGCAGGAGCTGCCCCCACCGCCTGATCAGCGCCACGGACCTGGCAGTCACATGTCTACTTTATGTTTTGATCATTTTGTAAATTAGATTTTCTTTTTTTTGGGACATTAGAAGGCTTAGAAGTTTAGAAGCAAATCTTAACATTTTTAAGAAAATTTCCAAAACCCAATTTTTAAGGACCAGTTCAGGTCTGAAGTCACTTATATAATAGAAACCACCCATAAATTTCCCCATTTTAGAAGCTACACCCCTCAAGGTATTCAAAAATGATTTTTACAAACTTTGTAAACCCTTTAGGTGTTTGCACAAGAATTAAAGGTAAATGCAAATTACATTTCAGAATTTCACTTTTTGGGCAGATTTTCCATTTTAATCAATTTTTTCCAGTAACAAAGCAAAGGTTAACAGTCAAACAAAACTCAAATATTTATTACCCCGATTCTGTAGTTTACAGAAACACCCCATACGTGGTCGTTAACTGCTGAACGGGCACACAGCAGGGCGCAAAAGGAAAGGAATGCCATATGGTTTTTGGAGGGCAGATTTCAATGGGATAATTTTTACATTTAAAGACCCCCCTGATGCACCACTAGAGTAGAAACTCCCAAAAAGTTACCCCATTTTGGAAACTACAGGATA
The DNA here is from genome assembly GCF_014858855.1 of Bufo gargarizans. Taxonomy (NCBI): domain Eukaryota; kingdom Metazoa; phylum Chordata; class Amphibia; order Anura; family Bufonidae; genus Bufo; species Bufo gargarizans. The sequence continues at coordinate 115,365,882 of NC_058089.1, forward strand.
AGGTGTCAGTTTTGTTGGTACTTTTTTAGGGTACATAGGATTTTTGGTTGCTCTATATTACACTTTTTGTGAGGCAAGGTAATGAAAAATTGCTGTTTTGGCACAGTTTTTAGTTTTTTTTTTACATTGTTTATCTGACAGGTTAGATCATGTGCTATTTTTATAGAGCAGGTTGTTACAGCAGTTTGTTTCCGTTTTAGATAATAAAGCATTTTTGAAAATAATTATTTTTTAGTGTCTCCATATTCTGAATGTCATAGCTTTTGAGGGGCATACCCCTTTTTGATCGCTTAGTGTTGCCATTTTCGTGATGTAAAGGTGACCAAAAAAATTGCTGTTTTAGAACAGTTTTTATGTTATTTTATTCTCTGGCATTCAGGTGAGGGGGTAGTACATGTGATATTTTTATAGAGCCGGTTGTTACGGACGCGGCAATACCCAATATGTCAGTTTTTCTTTTTTTTCTCAATTTTATGTGTTTTATTTTGGGAATTCCTTTATTTTTTTACTTGAAACTTATATTTTTTTATCCCACTATGGGACTTCAACTTCTGGGCTCTGACCCCCTCTGCAATGCATTACAATACAACCTGTATTGTAATGCATTGGCTATCAGCTCTTATGCCGACAGCCTGCATGCGAGATGCAGCCTAAGGGCTGGATCTCACAGGCTTCTCTGCCTTCTCTGCCATCGGGTCCCCGCCACTGCAGAGCGGGGACCCAATGGAGATGCGGAGTGCACCCGTATACTCCGCAAACCCTCTGCATGCCGCGGTTAGCTTTGACCACGGCATACAAGGGGTTAACACGCCGGCATCAGGGTCTTCACCGATGCCAATGTGTAGAGCGGGTACCCGGCTGTCAGTGATTGGCGGGTCCGTGCCGCTGATCGGGCGGGTGCAGCTCCTGCATCCGCACCATCAGCCTGCAGTACATGTACGTCGCTGGTCCTTAAGTCACGTCCAGCTGTGACGTACATGTACAACAAGGGTCCTTAAGGATTTATATAGCAGTGCTCTTATTCAGTTGAATAGGAGCAGTACAGCAGTAACCAGGCATGGCCTCCATACAGTGGATGGAGTTGTTTAGCTTTGATGCCTGGTTCTGGCACCACACAGCAGATTAGTGGGAGTGCAAGAAGTTGGATCCCTGACGATCTGATATTGATTAGCTATTCTAAAAGGTAGGTCATCAAAAGTCCTGGAAAATACCTTTAAAGTGAACGTGTCACCATAAAAACATTAAAGGAGTTGTCCCACCAATACTACAGTTTTCAAACCAGCACTAAATTCTTTTGTAGTTGCATGTAATTAAAATATTATAAAGCCACTGAGTTATTCAATAAACTTATCAGTATAGCGCCACCTGCTGTTTGTTCTTTTTCTTACTTCCTAGTCCTGCTCACTGAGTAGACCGCACATGCTCAGTTGCATCCTTCAACTGTCCCCTGAGTTGTGATAGGCCGAGAGCTTCAGCAGAAAAAACATGACTCCTGAGCTGCAGCAGAAAAGACACTCCCCTTGAGCAGCCAGCTTTGTGAGTTACAGGGCTGGTTCTAGCTTTGTTAGAAAGAGATCGTCATGTTCATGTACTATATGATGTCTGATTTATTTTTATTTCTTTTTTAATAATTATGGGATAACCCCTTTAAGTAACTTGCAGGAAGCATGTTATAGAGCAGGAAGAGCTGGGCAGGTTAATGTATCATTTTGTGGGACAGTATAATCTGTATTTTATTTAGGTAAATTCCTGCTTATTAAAGAAAATGTGTCACCAATTTTTTTTCCACCAGTCCGGCGCGTAACTAAAGGATCATGGGCCCTGGTGCAGGATTTCAGCTTGGGCCCCCCACCACCACCTTTTCTCTGTGCTTTATGGAAAGGGGCAGTGGTGCTCCTAGCCTTTCTGGTGCCTGAAGCAAAAATGTAAACATCCCTTCCTCCCCATGCCAAATTCTCAATCTAACCCATTCCCTCCAGTCCTACTGTTAAAGGTGGTTGTCCTCTTTTTACTACGGACGACCTATCCTAAAGAGGGCAGTGCGGATATGAGAGCTGCTTTCTTTGCTCTGTTCACCGCAGCAATTGCAGTGGTGAGCAGGTAAACAGAGCAGAGAAGACAGCGCTCGTACAAAAAATTAAGTGGACAACCCCTTTAAAGACATACTTGGAAAACATTACATATAGCGCTACAGAACATACAGGGTAATACAGTCCCACATATGTACCTCTTCCATCCAGTGATGTCTCCTCTGATGTAGATATTCTCTTTCATATCTTCTCCTTCAGACCAGACTGCCATGGTGACTTCTTTCATCTGCGTCTCATCTCTGCAGAAAAAGTCCCCCTGAAAATACTCATACCACACAGATAGTGTGCCAGTACAAAAAAATACCCCAGATGATACCCCCCGTCTCAGACCAGACCCCCTTTAGACCTCTGTCAAACCCCATATTAGACCTCAATGTCAGACCCCGCCCCAATAGTTGCATGTAATTAAAGACCCCCATTAGACCTCCAAACCCCCATATAAGACCCTCATTAGACCTCCAGGCCCCCATTAGACCTCAGACCAGACCCCCATTTGACCTCCAAACTTCTATATCTGACCCATATTAGACCTCTAGACCCCCAATCAGACCCCCATTAGACTTCCAGACACCAATTCAGATCCCCATTAGACCTCCAATCGGACCCCCATTAGACCTCCAGACCCCCATTAGACCTCCAGACCCGCAATCAGACCCCCATTAGACCTCCAGACCCGCAATCAGACCCCCATTAGACTTCTCTAGACGCCCAGTCAGACCCCTAATCAGGCCCTTCAGACCCCAATCAGACCCTTATCAGACCCTTCAGGCTCCTAATCAGACCCTTCAGACCCCTAATCAGACCCTTCAGACCCCCAATCAGACCCTTCAGACCCCCAATCAGACCCTTCAGACCCCCAATCAGACCCTTTAAACCCCCAATCAGATCCTTCAGACCCCTAATCAGACCCCCAATCAGACCCTTCAGTCCCCCATATCAGACCTCAGATCAGACTATAAAATAAACAAACTTGCCTCTCCTGCTGTGCAGCTCTTCTTCCGGGTCAGGCTGTCTCCTGGGCTCATCTTTTCTCAGGTCACGCGCTGCAGTCACCAGACCTCCCTTAGCGTCAGGTCAGAGTGTGCTATGTACGTCCTGACGCTGCACGCAGCCAGGACACAGCAGCGCGGGCACCGGAAAGAGCGAGCAGGAGGAGGGGTAAGTACTGTACAGCGCTTCTCTCCCCCTCCTCCTGCAGACTAGTGAGAACTTTCGTTATGTATGCACTCACTAATATTGCACTGCATCTTATAAAGGGAAATATATGGCACCACTGGCAAGGGGGGCCCTCTGCCCAGTGCTAGCACATCCTTTAGGGCAAATAGCAGTCATCTTGTAGGCACCACAGATTTTTTTAATTATATCTCAGTTAAGAAAAGTATTTTATAATAGAAAATAAACATTAAGTTTTAAGATATGATTACTGGTAGCGCATGTAATTAAGAGAAAACCATTGGTCCTCCGGACCATCTGTAAATATTGACCCCTGGCTTAGGGGCCCGGTCGCAACTGCGACCCCTATAGTTAGTTATGCCAGTGCCACCAGTTAAAACCAGATAGCGACATATATCCTGTTTTACTAATCTGTTTTCATTTTCTGTTTGCAGATTTTTAATTCCATTTCCTAAACATGATTATGGGGGCGGCCATTTTGCCTGAGCTGTTCTTAACAGCATTTAGAAGGCATTAGAAAAATTGCTTTATGGCAGCCTCATGGGCCATAGACACGATGGTCAGGATGGGACCCTATTGACTTCTATAAGAGAGTTTTCTAGGCATGCTTTGTGTATTATACCGAGGTCAAGAGGGAAAAATAAGCTGTGATATCACCTATTGTGAATGGTGCATCTTGTTTTGTCTGTACACACTGGATATAATGAGGCTGCAATGATAAGGAGATTATAGAAGTAAAGTGATCTGTACAGACTAAGAAGTGGAGCCTATTAGGCTTAGTGGCCAGTGCAAAAACTGCACGATTTTTATGGTTTTTATTTTATTTTATTTTTTATATATCGATATTGAAATGGAAAATTTAAAATAACCAATTTAAAAAAAAAAAAACATAACATAACAATAGGTCATCATTTTCTAAATGCAAATTTACTTTAAGTCAAAGAGGCAGTCCTATCAGTGATTGGCAGCTATCTCTATATGCACAATCAGAGGAAAAGCTGTCAATCACTGACAGGACCGCCTCCTGGACTTCAAAGCCCACAATGAGCAGGAATATAAATGTATAAAATGCAAGTTATACTGAATCTTTTCCTGTAAGACTATATATATATATCAATCTGAAACACCAAAACTAATTCCCATATAAATATATCAGACCCATATATAGTCAAATTATCAACACCAAAAAGAATATAAGGATACTCACTAGATCACATGAAATAATATGCCAACACAAGATATAATCAAACCATGCAAAATTTGATCATTACAGTGATTATAATAACATTTTGTATGGTTTGTTTATATCTTGTGTTGGCATATTATTTCATGTGATCTAGTGAGTATCCATATAATCTTTTTTGGTGTTTATATATCAATCTGCTCAGCTCCTCCTGCTATAACATGCTGCCTGCAGCTCAAACACCGATGTTCAATATAACAGGTTCCCTTTACCAATAGAAATACTACAAAACTAATTTACCAAGCATTATTTTTATATTCACTTTTTAGTTTTTACTAGGACATCTTGAGGGTTAAGTGGAAACTAGATTATGCTTGCAAATTGTTTTCTCTTAATAACTGATGATAAGATTGATTCTTTTTATCAACCATCTATGTAACACAACACAAAGCTGATCTCTCCAGACTAAAAGAAATGTCTCAATACAGGCATTAATTAAATATTTTTTTTCCATTCATGTGCATTAATGGCAACCAGGCTTCTACAGAGAATGGTCATTATTACAGACAGCAATGGAGACATAAATTTCCAGATAATGAAAATGTCAATTGGGTAAGAGTCTATCACAGTGCATGCTGATAAGTACGACCTTTCCCTCTGTCTACAGTCTAAGTCATGTTTCAAGAAGAGTAACATGTAAGGTTAAGTCTTCTTATTTATGACGGGGTTCGAAACAGAAGCCTTTAAATGACAGATCTCACATTCATTGTACCTTGGTTTGGCATTGAAACTTCCTCCTTAAAACTTACAAGGTCAAAATCAGTCAATACTTTCCATGTCTTTCTTTCGCTCTGTACAGAATTTAACAGCCACCTAATTAAACAAAACATGCAGCCAAAAATAGGGGCCCCATTATGATGATATAATAGAGCGGACCAATATTAAAACACACACACACAGAAAACAAAAATTCCTGATTTCTTCCAAACACAAGTTCAGAAAAAGTTTGGTTACTCACCTTACCCAGTTCCAGCGGAATCCTTTGTCATGTCCTCTGGCTGCATCTGGCCATAGCTCTCCTCCTCTGCACAACCTGCTCTGTCAAGTTGAAAAGGCAACAAGCACTCCTGGAAGAAGTTGGTCCTTGCAATCTATGTAAAGGAGATTCCAGTCCTTCCACCTCGCCTGCAAATGAAATTACATTTCTTCAGTTCTTGTTCCTGTTGCGTTGAGTTAGTTCCTGGAGCCTCTCCTGTCTTGCCCCTTGGATTTGTCATCTGGTACCTGTGGTTGCCCCCCTGGTATTGACTCCTGGCCTGTACTATAACTTGGGTTCTGTCTGATCCTTCAGCTTTCTTTATCCTCACTACTTCTCTGCTGCCTACGTTCCTGACTTTGTTACAGTTACTTCAGTGAACTGACTACAAATTACTGACTATTCTGGGGACTGTGACCTGGAAATTTGACAAGGAAAGTCCATCTAGAAGTTAAAAGTGAGGTAAACGGATATTCCTTAGACTCCTCACTCAACAGTAGAGAAAAAAGCTTTTCCCATTGTAGAGACTGTAAGATGGACATGACATCCAGAATACAATGTAATTTATATAAATCAATTTTTAATGTCCGTAACAACATGTAACAGAAAAGTTTAGTTGCATATTATTTTTAATGTTTTTAAATAATATCGGTTTTGACTGGCCAATTAAACAAACATTCATGGTAGAGGTAAATAAAAGAATGAGGAAATGTAACATCGGCAACTTCACTGTTACACATACACGTATCATTTTATTTAGCGTAATCTAGATATGAAAATTCAAGGATGTCTAGATTTACAAAGTTTCCATATTTTAGCTTTAAGTTTGAGTGCCATGTTTCTTCCTGAGTAAACTGCGCTTTCTAGCGCTGAGCGGTAAAAGGTTGAGTTCATAGGAGTAGTTAAATTATTCAAATTCTTTTCTAATCTAGGGTTCAGTCACAAACAAGAATGCTGAAGGCACAATGCATTTTCTATGCAGCACAGATTAAACTATGCGATTTTATACTTTCATTAAAAAGACATAACAATGTGTGGGATTGAGGATGAACAGACCCTGATTTCAGTGCTTGAGAAAATAAAGACTCACATAAATTCTTGTTGTAAAACTTGAAATTGTTCTCTCACTATTCCTCCGAAAAAGTATAATTTTTACAAATGATATCTATAAATTCATCCCACGTGGAAGTATGCATAACAGACTGCTTAATATATAAAAGGCATCTGAGGGGAGGTGGGGAGGGGGAGATTAAACCTTTCTCTGCCGGTGCAATAGACTCTTTTTACTGAAATGGCAAATGTTTTATTTTATAAAAGCACATAAAAACCGCGAGCAGTCCTCAGCGCTACTCCCAGCATACAATGTAAAACCGACAAAACCACTGACATTCAGCCTGTATGTTTTTCTACAGGTAGTAGCGGTGCAAGCATGCAAAACTTTTGTATTGACTATGCGTTTTAAGATGCAGCTCCAAATCTATTTATGGCATTTTATGTTAGAGACATAATAAAGGGGTTCTCTCACTTCAGCAAATGGCATTTATCAGGTAGACAAAGTTAATACAAGGAACTTACTAATGTATTGTTCTCCATATTGCCTCCTTTGCTGTTTGGATTAATTTTTCCATCACATTATACATAGCTCGTGTCCATGGTTATGGCCATCCTGCAATCCATCAGCGGTGGTCATGCTTGCACACTATAGGAAAAAGCGACAGCCTATGTGCGCTCCCACGGTCCTGGCCACCGGAGACAGTCCGATGTCTTTCCTATAGTGTGCACGCTGCTAGATTGCAGGGTGGTCATAGCCCCTTGATACAAGCATTTTATAATGTGATGGATAAAAGAATCCAGCCAGAAAAGGAGGCAATATGGACAATCACAATACATTAGTAAGGGCCTTGTATTAACTTTTTCTACATGATGAATGCCATTCGCTGAAGTAAGACAACCCCTTAAAGCATTATTGCTGCTCATATTAAATGGAGGGTGTTACATGTGCTATTTCAGATTGCAAAAAAATCCAGATATTTTGCAATTTGATATCAAAGACACCTGAGCACGTACATGTCCAATCCATGGGCTAATGTTAATGTCAAAAACATGATACATTTCACTTGTATTTGCAAAGTATGATAACCATGATGGTGAACTCGCACTCTACATGTGAGCGCACTTTTAGGGCCTAACACACTTCACATTATCTAGAAAATCAGGACCATGAAGTGTTGTGGCAGGGAGACACACTTAACGTACTGATACGCCGTCATTTGCTCTCAGGTTGTTCGACTGGTCTCTCTCCTGACTCCCCCATTCACATGGGTGCTTGGCCGAGTGTGCATATGATATGATGTCGTGGTGGAGAAAGCTGGTGCCAGAACCTCACAGGAGCAAAGGATTGGGCACTGAAATTCATGACAGATGAGGAGAGTTGGGGCTTCCCTTACACATTAGATTGTTGGACGGTTAGTTTGGACAACAATAGTTTAGCATGTATACAGGGCCGTCTTTACCAAGGGGCAAAAGGGGCAGCTGCCCAGGGCCCAGTTGCTCCTGGGGGGCCCAAGGCAGCTGCCTCTTGAGCCCTGCTAGCTACTGCCCCGGGTGTCAAGCTGTCTGTGTACTTTAACGTTGTGATCTAGGACCTTAGATGACATCATCACCATGTGACCAGTAACCTAGCAATTACTGGTCACATGGCTATAAGGTCATCACAGGTCCTATCAGGAGTGTTGCAGAAGTTAACTGTGGAGCTTTTTTGTGTGAAGATTACATCAGAAAAAGGTGACAGGGGCTGTTATGTTAATATACTGTAAACTACTGTATAGTGGGGTGCTGCATATTGTGTGGGGGCCTGTATACTGTGGGGGGCTGTATATTGTGTGGGACTGTATACTGTGTGGTGGGCTGTATACTGTGTGGGGCTGTATACTGTGGGGGGGCCTGTATACTGTGTGGTGGGCTGTATACTGTGTGGGGCTGTATACTGTGGGGGGCCTGCATACTGTGGGGGCTGTATACTGCGTGGTGGGCTGTATACTGTGTGGGGGCCTGTATACTGTGTGGGGGGGCGTATACTGTGTGGTGGGCAGTATACTGTGTGGGGGCCTTATACTGTGTGGTGGGCTGTATACTGTGTGGTGGGCTGTATACTGTGTGGTGGACTGTATACTGTGTGGGGGGGCTGTATACTGTGTGGGGGCCTGTATACTGTGTGGTGGGCTGTATACTGTGTGGGGGCCTGTATACTGTGTGGGGCCTGTATACTGTGTGGGGGGGCTGTATACTGTGTGGAGGGATGTATACTGTGTGGGGGGCTGTATACTGTGTGGGGAGTCTGTATACTGTGTGGGGGCCTGTATACTGTGTGGGGGCCTGTATACTGTGGGGGCCTGTATACTGTGGGGGGGCCTGTATAGTGTGGGGGGGGCCTGTATAGTGTGGTGGGGGGCCTGTATAGTGTGGGGGGCCTGTATAGTATGGGGGGCTGTATATTGTGGAGTGCTATACTGCTGTACTGTATACTGTGGGGGTCTGTATACTGTGGGTGCGGTATAGTGTGGAGTGCTATATTGCTGTACTGTATAGTGTGGGGGGCTGTATCGTGTATAGTTTGGGGTGTTGTATACAGTGAGGTGTTGTATACTGTGGGCTGCTATACTGCTCTACTATATACTGTGGGGTACTGTATAGTGTGGGGTGCTATACTGCATACTGTGTGGTGCTGTATACTATAGGGTGCTATACTGCATACTGTGGGGTGCTGGGGTGCACTGTAACACTAGGGTGAGCCGAGCCCTGGTCTCCTTCCTGCAGAGCGGTGCCCACTTCCAGCCTGAGCCCAGCTGCCCAGAGCACTGATCCTGAGCCGCTGGAGTCTTCAGAACTGGAAGTATTTACAGTCATTCACTGGACTCTACCAGATGTGTGGATTTTTTGTTTGTGTGTTGTGGTGGAGGGCGTGATTGCCTGCTAAGGTGTGGGAAGGTGGGATCCAGCGGGCCCAAGTAAATTTTTGCCCAGGGTCCAATCAATATTAAAGACGGCCCTGCATGTATAGAACTTTCCTCCCTATGGTCACATTAGATGGATTTACAAGTTAAATATACCAGCTCTATGCAAGCTCGTCATCAACAAGGTTCAGTTTGGTTGGGTTTATAAGAAAATATTACAAAAAAATAAAGCGCAAAGTGCATTTTTACATTTTTTCTCGAATATCAGTACCAGGGGGTTTGCAGTAGGGTGCTGCCGCATAAATGAATAAATAGATTTCAATCAATGGGTTTATATAGAAACAGAAATACAGCACTGCACATTATCAAGAATTTATTATATAGGTGGAGAACATTCATAAAACGCCTGAAAACTGTAATAATTGCTATTTAGACTATTTATATACCCATGTGGAGTGGCAACTGAATACCAGAACATTTTGCTGGTAGTGCTCATGCAGTCAGTGCTAGAAGCTGCTCATCAGCAATGGAAAGCATTGTGTGAACCCACAGAGTTTTTGGATTTGCTGATGAGCCCTATGGGGGATTGCGGTGAAATCTTTATTTTTGATGGATGTTAAAAGACACATAAAAAAAAATAATTACAGTGTCATACTGGTGCCAGAGTTAAGGAATTTTAACGGTATGCATAAAACAAAAGGGAGACCTATATTAAAGCTTTTATGCCACTACTGTGGCCGACAAAAAAAACTGCAAATTACAGTGAACTTCAGATTTGTGCCATAATATGCAATTGTTTGGACGTTCTTGCCACTTATCTGAAGTGGTGAGAAAAGGGGTGGAATTTATCAGGGAGGAGGAGACTATTCTGGCCCACTGTATTTACTATAACTTAAAGGGAGCACGTCACTTGGATTTTGGGTACAGAGCTGTGGACATACGCTGCTAGATCACCGCTAGCACGTCCGCAATATCCAGTCCCCATAGCTCTCTGTGCTTTCATTGTGTCAAAAAAACGATTTTATAGATATGTAAATTAACCTTAGATGAGTTCCGTCTCCTCCATGCTTGAGAGAGGAGTCCAGCGTTCTCTGCCTCGGAGCCCAGCCACGCCCACTGTGAAGGAGCCCAGCACCGCCCCGCATCTTCAGAATCTCCTCCTTGCTCCTCGGCGTTACAAAGCAAGAGTGCCGTAATCTCGCGATGCACGAGCTAGCGCATGCACAGTGACAGCATAGTCTTCCTTCCCTGTGCTGGCATTAGCCTCAGGGAACAAACCGTGTGTTAGCTCGCGCATCACGGGATTACGACGCTCTAGCTTTGTGACGCGAGGGAGCAAGGAGGAGATTCGGAGGATGCAGGGCGGTGTGGGCTCCTTCACAGTGAGCGTGGCTGGGCTCAGAGTCAGAGAACGCTGGACTACATATGTAGTGTCCCACTAGGTATGGGTGGGCACTACACAAGGGTCAATTGGTGTGCGCGTTACTCCCACTCACAAGGAACAGAAATGTCATATTTAATTCTGCATTTAATGTATGTTTTGATGTAGTGTTATATGCAATGTACCCCTGTCTAATGCAGCAGCAGGCCTAGTTGGGTGTAGTTAGACATCCCAGACACTAGAGGGAGATAGGGAGCCCCTAGTATAAATGTCCAGGCCCAGACAGGGAGAGGGTGTGCAGAGCCAGGAGTCTGAGAAGACACAGGTTAAGAAGCCTGCTCCTGACATGCAGCTGGATAGCCCAGGCTGCTAGTGATGTCCAGGAGGCTGTTGAGAAGCTCCAGCCTGCCTGAAGAACAAGAGAGCCTAAGTTAGCTCTGAAGAGATACCCCAGTTGCAGGGTTCAACCTCCTGGGAGAAACCGACAGTATCCACCTGATGGGAGGAGGCGTCCCAGGGTAAGCCAAGTGCCCCTGATAGGCAGAGGAACTTAGAAACCCTTGCAAGCAGTATAATACCTGAGGAAGGAGATAACCAAGGATATAAGCCACCCTTTTAGGCATCCGGGCCTTGGGAGATATCAAGCCAGAGTAGGAGTTCTAGAAAGGACAGTGTCAAAGTACAACCTGCTGCTGAGTGCTTGCGGAATTTACCCTCAGTGTAACTTGCATGATTATTGCCTGCCGTATTGTGAATAAGCCCCTTCTGTGGAACTGTAATACTACAGAGACTGTACTACTCCCTGCTGTACAAAGTTGGATTGTTCAGTAAAGTTACGTTTTGGTTCACTGCATACTTGTGTACCTTCATCTTTCCAACCACCAACCGGCGTGCCACCGGCCAAAGGCACTGGCGTCACGAATCCCACAGGGACCTTGCCCCAGGCACACAAAATACCTATAACATCCAGGGCACCTCAACTACCATCAGGCCTGGTCCCTATCTACAGAGCGTGCCCCAGAGGAACTGTGTCTACCTCTCCTTCACTGCCACGCGCCTGCCCAGGGTTCCGCAAATATAGTGAGTACCCTCGATTGCCCATAACTGTGACCTCACTTCGTCATACCCTGCAGGTCTGGCGTGTTGCACATATCTATAAAATGTTTTCTTTTGACACAATAAAAGCACAGAGAGCTATGGGAACTGGCTATTGCGGACCATAGGAGCAGGAAACTAGATTGGCAACAGTCATTTTGGCTATGGGCCCACTAAAATATGCTGCCATTGATGCTACCTGCAAACCTATATTAATATTAACTGGCGAGGATCAGTCTGTTTTTGGGAAATCTTTCACTGGACTTTTCCAGACATTCTGACCACCTTTAATGTCAATTCCACAGCAAAAACATAATTGTGCTTGAAGATATCTTTCCTATGTCTTACAATGAAATATACACACTTGTACCAAAAGAGCCAAAACAAAGAAGTTACTGAAATCTTCAGCAGAAAAGGAAATGACCTATGATAGACAATTTCAATATAAATTGCTAAAATAAGACCACCACCCCATAAAGTAAAATATATTGCAAATAAGTCTGCAGTGTGGTATGATCCTCGGGTCATCTGTAATGTATTTCAAATTTGCTTGAAACAGAACAGTTTAGTTAACCTACGCTGCATAAATCCGCAGGGGCACCTTCCATGATACAGCGTAATAAAAATAGTCTATGCATTATATTGCAATGTCATAACTCATAGAAGGACCAATGCGTGCGATTCAGCAGATGCCTGCAGAATCTTTCCACTACAGAAGATGCTTTGAAAAAAATGACGTCATTTTCTCTACAGAATATTTTTGTCTTATACATTCAATGGGCAACTTCAATAACACATTTTATATAGTGTGAGAAGGCACAATGCCATAAGGAAGGAGGGGTTTACGATTAACCCAGCCAAAAGTGCCCTAGGGATGGAGGAGACCAGATACCTGGGCTACGTAGTGGGGAGAGGGGAGATTAAACCCCAGCTTAATAAGGTAGAAGCCATTCAAAATTGTCCCCGTCCACTAACCAAGAAGCAGATCAAGGCGTTTCTGGGTATTGTGGGATACTATAGGCAGTTTGTGCCCAGGTTCACAGAAAAAGTGGTTCCCCTGACTGACCTGACAAAGGGCATGAAGTCGGCCATGGTGAGGAGAAAGGCCCTTTTAGGAGCTTAAACAGGCTCTGTGTAAGCAACCCGTGTTGATAGCCCCGGACTTCCCCATGAGTTTGTGGTCCAGACCGATTCCTCCGATGTAGGTCTGGGTGCAGTCATGTCTCAGATAGTGAATGGAGAAGAGCACCCAGTGATATACCCCAGCAAAAAGGAATTATTCCATCATTGAGAAGGAGTGTCTAGCCATAAAATGGGCACTAGACTTCCTCAGGTGCTATCTACTGGGAAGGAGGTTCAGGTTAGTGTCAGACCATGCTCTACTTAGGTGGATGCGAAAGAAGATCGGAAATAATGCCCAAGTGCTGGTTCCTTGCACTTTAAGATTCCCCCTTCTCAAATGAACACAAGCCAGGCAAGATGCAAGGGGATGCGGATGCCTTGTCAATGGTACACAGTCTAGTGGCTAAAGATGCCCAAGCCCCCAGCATTGGACAGGGGGGGTATGTGAGAAGGCACAAGGTGCCATAGTAGATGATACATACGGGTCACCGAGGTGCCTGGCCTCGGTAAAAAGAAGCGGTAACATTTTGTCAGTAGATTACTGGCACTTGTTAGTAGTAGTTTAGCTGCTGACTGCAGCTTAACCGGGCCAGGATTCATTGGAGTAGTCAAAGAGCAGGGTGGGATGACTACCCCCACTCATCCAGACCAGATTTTGGCTGGCCTATATATGCTAGGAAGCCCAGGAGAGCTGGGGGTGGTTCCTAGTCTGGAAGTGTGATAGACTGGGAGTAGAGCTGTGTGGAGTGCATTAGCGGAGAAGCCTGCTATTGCCAAGTCTTTTCCCCCTCAGGCTGGTAGTGGAAACTGGGAACTACAGAGGACTGTGAGTCAGACCAAAGCATATGGACTGTGTTTTGTATGTTTACATGCTGAAATAAGCGAATATTCGTTGAATCCGTTTTGGACAAAATTAAAAAAAAAAACTATTGTTTGAACTATATCTGAAGTCACCATTTAAGCTGATCACCACAATAGTAATATAATTCATTTAAACTGGTATCAATGGACAGATTATCTTAGCAAGGCTGTGGCAGGAGCAGCAGAAAAGGAAGTGTCTGGTTGCGATTAGTGCAGAGAACGTTCCCTGGGACCTGGATCGGCTGGAGTTGGGAGTAAAAACTGTGAGTTTACAGCAGATTTTACCCTATGTATTTCAAAGGGTGAAATCCATGGATTTCTTACAAGCGTTGGAATAACCAGGGGCAGACATACTGCCTGTGCGGTAGGGTTGCCACATGTACAGGATTGACCCGGACAGTCCGGGTTTGTAATCCTGTGTCCGGGTACAAGCCTTTTTCTCAGACCCGGACACAGGATTAATTTTAAACTGCATTGCAGACTGTCTGACTTGCTCGCTCGCTCGCTCACGGTCCTGACAGCTGGCGGTGAGTGAGCGGCGGCGAGCTGTGAGCGGCCTGCACTTCTGGAGTGGCTCAAACCTGAAGAGGACGAGCTGCGCTCCTCCCATCCCCGGCTCTTCTGCTGCACTCCTTTTCTAGCACGACACCTCCCCTCTCCACCGGTCTCTGTTACCAGGCCCAGGAAACATGCCGGACTCTCACACAACACTCTACAGTCAGTGGGCCCCGAGTGATGGTTCCCGGGGGATAAGGGTCACATTACTCTAACTGGGTGTCACTAATGGGGGCATTATTCTTAATGGGTGGCACTAATGGGGCATTACTCTTACTAGGGGCATTATTCTTACTGGGGGGCACTAATAGGGGGCATTATTCATTCTGGGGCGCACTACTAGGGCCATTACTCATACCGGGGCACACTAATGGGGGCATTACTATTACTGAGAGGGCATTACTATTAATGTGTGCATTACTATTACTGGGGGCGCTAATGGGGGCTTTAATATTCCTGGGGAGCCACAATATGACAGCGACTTCACAGCCCGTGTTAAGCCATGCCCCCACAACCACACCCCCTTTGGGGTGTGGCTTAACTTACCCGGTATTTTTTGTTGGGAAAAGTGTTGAGCGAACTTTTGTTTTAAGTTCGGCGTCTAAAGTTCAGGTCCGGGTTATTGGAGTATCCTGTTATGGATTCTAAATTCAGTTATGGTCCGTGGTAGCAGAATCCATAACGGGATACTTCGATAACCCGAACCCGAACTTTAGACGCCGAACTTAAAAAACAAGTTTGCTCAACACTAGTGGCAACCCTACTGTGCAGCCAGTTCAGCTGCCCCACGGCCCAGCATGGGAGGGGGCCCATTCTAAGCAGCGGCCAGGCCAAGGTAAATGAGTCCTTCCACTGTAGAAGCGCTAAGGTGATACAGTTGAATGCTGCAGTTGGGCAGGGGAGAGACGTCTCCCTTCCCTGTTCCTCTGATAGGCTTCTGGCCTAGTGCCTGTGTAGTGTCCCACTAGGTAAAGGTGGGCACTACACAAGGGTTAACATGTCTATTGCATTAATGTGATGTTAAATGTTAATTTCCCTGTATTATCTGGTGTCAGGCCTGTTTGGGTGTAGTTCAGCCTCCCAGACATTAGAGGGAGCTAGAGAGCCCTGAATATATATAGGTAGGCCCAGACAGGGGAGAGTTAGTTCAGTCCAGGTGGCTAGAAGTGTAGCCTAGTCAGCCTGAAGTTTCTGAGTCTAAGTTTAGCTCAGAAGAATCACCCCAGTAGAAGAACTTGCCTCCTGGGAGAAACCTGCAGTTACCCTCAAGCCAAGCAGTGCCAGTACAACCAGCTCAGATAAGTAAGCTGATGGGCAGAGGTACTATAAAGTGAGAGCAAGGGTCAATACGGGAGGAAGATTAAGTACCAAGGATTAAAGCCAGCATTTAGGCATCCGGGCCTTGGGATCCAGCCAGCCAGAATAGCTGTGGGATAGCGCAGCCTGGTCTGTGAAGCATTAATTGTTTACCCTCCAAGTATTTTGCAAGATTATTACCTGCCATTATTGAAGTTAAGCCTGCTTGTGAAATATATGACAAAAGGGACTGCATTACCATCTTGTATGTACAAAGTTGGACTGTTGAAAGTAAAGCAATGTTTGGTTCACCATACCATCTGTGTACCTCACTTATTGCTACTGGAAACCGGGGTGCCACCATTACAGGCACTGGCGTCACGATCCTTAAAGGGACCTTGCCCCAGGCACTCAAAACACCTGCAACATCCAGGGCACCTCATCCACCATCAGGCCTGGTCCCTACATACAGAGTGTGCCCCAGAGGAACTTGTGTCAGCCTCTCCTTCACTGCCGCATGCCTGCCCAGGGTTCTCCTCCAAACAGTGAGTAACCCT
This sequence comes from Bufo gargarizans, assembly GCF_014858855.1. Taxonomy (NCBI): domain Eukaryota; kingdom Metazoa; phylum Chordata; class Amphibia; order Anura; family Bufonidae; genus Bufo; species Bufo gargarizans. The sequence goes on from NC_058089.1 coordinate 115,382,184, forward strand.
CGATTGCCCATAACCGTGACCTCACAATCGCAATACCCTGCAGATCTGGCGTGCTGCACCTGTAACCTATCGGAGGCCAGTGCAGGCATCACAATGACATCATGACGCTGCCTGAGCCGCAGCTCAGGACACAGGCTGGAATAGTCCTGCATCGCATCGCAGAAAGCTGCAAGGAGGTAAGTATATGCGTTTACACTATGCTACTGTCCAGTATGGGGAATTGGGAGAGGAGCACTATGGGGGCCCTATATATTGGCATTATATACTGGCACACATTATGGGGGCACTATGGAGAAGTGGGGGAGAGGAGCACTATGGGGGGCATTTTATACTGGCACACATTATGTGCATTATGGGGGCACTATGGATAAGTGGATAAGAGGAGCATTATGGTGGCATCTACTGAGGGCACTATATAGGAGTATTTTATACTGGCACAAATTATAGGGACATACAAGCCGCTTCTAAACCACAGAAATTTCAAAATCCACTGAAGAAGGTCTGCATGGACCGAAACGTTTGGTTTTTAACGTGGAAAGTGCCAAGTTTATTAATTTTCTAAAAACTGGATCATAAACCTCTGAATGTGAAAAAAAAAAAACATCACAAAATAAATCTTTTTTTATTTTAAAGACTATCTTGTGTGCCGCATATTTATAATACAGGGCCAGGCAGGATGACTTTGGAGGAACCTGGTCCTGTCCATCAAGACGAGAGAGGCAGAGAAGCAAAGCACACATTGTGCATGGCCCTGCTCTCGTCTGCTCATCTATATTATATATATATATATATATATATATATATATATATATATATATTAAAAAGGACGTATGTGTGTATGTATGTATGTATGTTCCGCGAAAACTCAAAAACGCAACCATCCATTTCAACGAGACTTGGTATACACATCCCTTGCTACCTGGAAATAAATCCTTTGGGGGTCTCAGCTCTCTAGGATATTTTGAGATATTCCCAACAAATTACCTGCATTAGCCAATACAAGCCTGCCACCCTTTTACTTAAATCTGAACTGCCATACACACGTTCCCATGTGTAGTATCCAACTAGGTAAATGTGGGCACTACACAAGGGTCAATTGGGCCACGTTGTTCTCCACCTCCTGTGGAACAGTGGCATTGTACAAACCGGATTCCAAAAAAGTTGGGACACTATACAAATCGTGAATAAAAACTGAATGCAATTATGTGGAGATGGCAAATGTCAATATTTTATTTGTAATAGAACGTAGATGACAGATCAAATGTTTAATCCGAGTAAATGTATCATTTTAAAGAAAAAATAAGTTTATACAAAATTTCACTGTGTCAACAAATCCCCAAAAAGTTGGGACAAGTAGCAATAAGAGGCTGGAAAAAGTAAATTTGAGCATGACGAAGAGCTGGAAGACCAATTAACACTAATTAGGTCAATTGGCAACATGATTGGGTATAAAAAGAGCTTCTCAGAGTGGCAGTGTCTCTCAGAAGCCAAGATGGGTAGAGGATCACCAATTCCCACAATGTTGCGCAGAAAGATAGTGGAGCAATATCAGAAAGGTGTTACCCAGCGAAACATTGCAAAGACTTTGCATCTATCATCATCAACTGTGCATAACATCATCCGAAGATTCAGAGAATCTGGAACAATCTCTGTGCGTAAGGGTCAAGGCCGTAAAACCATACTGGATGCCCGTGATCACCGGGCCCTTAAACGACACTGCACCACAAACAGGAATGATACTGTAAAGGAAATCACAGAATGGGCTCAGGAATACTTTCAGAAACCATTGTCAGTGAACACAATCCACCGTGCCATCCGCCGTTGCCAGCTGAAACTCTACAGTGCAAAGAAGAAGCCATTTCTAAGCAAGATCCACAAGCTCAGGCGTTTTAACTGGGCCAGGGATCATGCAAAATGGAGTATGGCAAAATGGAAGACTGTTCTGTGGTCAGACGAGTCACGATTCGAAGTTCTTTTTGGAAATCTGGGACGCCATGTCATCCGGACCAAAGAGGACAAAGACAACCCAAGTTGTTATCAACACTCAGTTCAGAAGCCTGCATCTCTGATGGTATGGGGTTGCATGAGTGCGTGTGGCATGGGCAGCTTGCATGTCTGGAAAGGCACCATCAATGCAGAAAAATATATTCAGGTTCTAGAACAACATATGCTCCCATCCAGACGTCATCTCTTTCAGGGAAGACCCTGCATTTTTCAACAAGGTAATGCCAGACCACATTCTGCATCAATCACAACATCATGGCTGCGTAGGAGAAGGATCCGGGTACTGAAATGGCCAGTCTGCAGTCCAGATCTTTCACCTATAGAGAACATTTGGCGCATCGTAAAGAGGAAGGTGCAACAAAGAAGGCCCAAGACGATTGAACAGTTAGAAGCCTGTATTAGACAAGAATGGGAGAGCATTCCTATTTCTAAACTTGAGAAACTGGTCTCCTCGGTCCCCAGACGTCTGTTGAGTGTTGTAAGAAGAAGGGGAGATGCAACACAGTGGTGAAAATGGCCTTGTCCCAACTTTTTGGGGATTTGTTGACACCATGAAATTCTGATTCAACATATTTTTCCCTTAAAATGGTACATTTTCTCAGTTTAAACTTTTGTTCCGTGATTTATGTTCTATTCTGAATAAAATATTAGAAGTTGGGACCACCACATCATTGCATTCAGTATTTATTCACGATTTGTATAGTGTCCCAACTTTTTTGGAATCCGGTTTGTATTTAACAGTCCATTTTAATGTATTTTTATATGTTTTAATGTTCATTTCCCCTGTTGTCTGTGTATCAGGCCTTTTAGGGTTTAGTTCCTCCTCCTAGACACTAGAGGAAGCTAGGGAACCCCCAATACATATAGTTAGGCCCAGACAGGGAAGGGGTAGTCTGTGTGCAGAGTCTGAAGCAAGAGGACACTTTAGCCAGAGAGGAGCTGAGGTGCAGGCTCTGACATGCAGTTAGATAGCCCAGGCTTCTAGCTGACCACCAGGGGAAGAATTTGCCTCCTGAGAAACCTGCAGTTCCCACCAAAGTGCAGAGCAGAGCAGAAGAGAAACCAGCCAACCTGAGGGCTGAAGAGCAGAAGGATCATACTTAATGCAAGGATATATATATACCTGCGGACGTTTTCTACCAAGGATAAAGCCAGCATTAGGGCATACGGGCCTTGGGATCAAGACAGACAGGAGTTCTGAGGAATAGTGCACAGGATTTCTGAGGAAAAGTGCAGCCTGTTCTGTAAGTGTTTTAACCCTCTGAGTATCTTGCAAAGAACATTGTACCTGCCATTGATGTAAAAGCCTGCTTATAATTGCTACTGCCACGTGGAACTGAACCTAGACTGTACAAAGTTAACCGTTTCCAGTAAAGGAAGTTTTGGTTCACCACTACCACATGTTCCTCAATCATTCCTATCATCCAAATCTGTGTGCCACTGTTACAGGCACTGGCATCACGAATCTTAAAGGGATCTTGCCACCGGCACTTTAAACCTGCAACATCCAGGGCACCTCACCTACCACCGGCTTGGTCCTTATACACAGAGTGCCCCAGCGGTCTCCTGTGCCAGCCTCTCCATCATTGCTGTACGCCTGCCCAGGGTCTTTCAAGAAACTGAGTAACCCAGAGCAACCCTCGTTTGCCTAAGTAACCGTGACCTCCCCATCGCATTACCCTGCAGGGCTGCGTACTGCCCATGTCACAATAGAAGCTCGCAGGTCCTACTTCAGGTTTCCATAACTAATCACAGGTTTTAGCAGTTCGCAGGTCCTGAAATATTCAGTCATATGACGTATGGCAGCACAACTACACTGCTACATGCATGGGGGGCAGGGTCCACTATTAAACACACCGTGGAGTTCACTATTTAAGGGGCGGGCACCGTGGAGTTCACTGGTAAAGGGGAGGTCACTGTAAAAGTCACTGTTAAAGGGGAGGCCACTGTTAAAGGGGCGGCCACTGTAAAAGTCACCGTTAACGGGGAGGTCACTGTTAAAAAGGCAGCCACCGTGAAAGTCACTGTTAAAGAGGTAGTCACCGTTAAAGGGACAGCCACTAAGAAAGTCACTGTTAAACGGGCGGTCACCATTAAAGGGGCAGCCACTGTGAAAGTCACTGTTAAAGGAGCAGTCACTATAAAAGTCACTGTTAAAGAGGCGACCACTGTAAAAGTCACCGTTAAAGGGGAGGTCACCGTTAAATGGGTGGCCACTATGAAAGTCACTGTTAAAGGGGCGGCCATTATAAAAGTCACTGTTAAAGAGGCTGTCACCGAAGTCACTGTTAAAGGGGCAGCCACCGTGAAATCAATTTTAAATGGGCGTTCACCATTAAAGGGGCGGAAACTGTGAAAGTCACTGTTAAAGAAGCGACCACTGTAAAAGTCACTATTAAAGGGCGATGACCGTAAAAGAGACGGCCACTGTGAAAGTCACTGTTAAAGGGGCGGTCACTGTTAAAGGGGCGGCCACTATAAAACTCACCGTTAAAGGGGCGGTCACTGTGAAAGTCACTGTTATTTAAAATTGCAATAAATACCCGAGCAACACCGGGTCATGAGCTAGTTTACCTACAAATTAAAAGTACATTTTTCTCCAGAATGAAGCAATGGATCGCTAAGTTAAATGCATCAGTACATTCAGGTGAGCTAGCCCTACAAGGCAGCATGCCTGGTGTAACAGTAAATTTCCTGATGACAGATTCCCTTTAAGGCTACATGTACACAGCAAACACGTGTGCATGGAGCCTGTTTGGCAGTATATGCCTATACAGTACCATATTCTCCTCTAGGCAGTGTTTCTTGGGGAGAATATCTCTGTAATGCTGAATCTGATGGAGTTTACCATCAAATTCCATATGAATTCATGAGACAAAAAAAAAAACTCTAGGAGGTACACAGTGGTACAGCATGGGTGCACACATTTCTATAGGTATTGCCATATTACAGAATTGTACCACGCAGATCTATAACACGACTGCATGAGCCCTTTAGGGATGGCTTTACGATCTAACAAACCATTGGACAGCTTGGCGGTAATATCTCTTGCGCTACTGCACGCATCTCTCAGGCATGTGCTTATTCTAGCTTTATTCACCTAGGATAGATAGACAATAATTAACACAATAAAAACTCGGTATGATGTCCAGGTGAGAAAAAACTTGAAATTGAAATTAGCTGGGATTTAATGGATGCCATTTCTGTGCCATGTTTTAATTTCTTATCTTTACAACTCCTGGACCTGTACCGGTCTTGCTGCAGTGGTTCATCTTGTCTGCCTGGGAAAAAATAGAATAGTGTTGCAGCTCCGCTGCTGATGTAAAAACAGTGACATCCGCTGGACGGTCGCCCCCTTGGGTGCAATATCCATCCCTGATCTCTAGTCATATGTTGAGCACATCTGGAATCTAAAAGGGTCAAGATCTATTGTAATACCGCACTGTCTCATCCTTCTGTCTCTTTGATGAGCAACAGTTTTGAGATTTGAGAGCATTCAAGCCTCCTTTCTGCTCCATCAAGTGCGTCTTATTTCCTAGGCCCCGATTACGCAGACCAGACCATTTGGTATCTATGTATCATTATACTGAGCTCATATATAAAACATCAGCAGTATGGCGGTATAATATTTTCATATCCCCAATCACAAAAGGCAATGTTGCGGCCAAGTCTCACAAAAAATATGCTGTAAATGTAAGCCTTAATAAGTCTTGTTCCGTTGAAAGGAAATAAAACCTGAGTATTAATGAGGTATAATTATATATTTAAAATCTTTTTCCCTTGTGCAGTATATAGGATTAATGCCAGTAAACTCATAAACTGCAGCATTCTAGTCCATTACATCTGCAATGATTAGAGATAGTTTGAACATCTGGCATATAATCTGTGATAGAAAACAGCATTCCACTCTTTTAATGGACGTCTGGAGGCTACACGTATCTGGTTTTATCTCTTTTCTTTTAACTCTTTGTTACAGAGGAAGGATTGGGCTCGCCGGTCGGCTTTTGTTCTGTGGATTTTTTTTTTTTTTTTAGGAGCCGCCACATCTTGATATACAGAGAGTGGAGGCTGGTTGTTTTTTTGGGTACCTTTTTAGAGTAAATTTCAAATGGATCCCAGAGGAACCATAGATGTAGCCATGAAAAAATTTATTTCTAAGCCTATTGTGTTGTGCTGCAGTTTTAAGGTTCCCAGAAAGTCCCCAGTCTCTGCATTTCTCAAGACTGTACACCTACTCAAGCAGCTGCGACAAGGCTTGGAGGGAAACCAGGAGGATAAGAGAGAGACACAGTATCCCTCATTGTGTGGGCTGAACTGATGTGTTTCATTCAAACACAAAAGTTACATCAAGAGAAGATCGATCTGCAAGTCATTTAAGGCAGTGAGGTTACTGGAAACTCATGGGTTCCAGCAATCCAAACCCTTGTCTGCTTCATTACAATCATTTTGGAGAATAGTGTAATTGACAGCTGAATCCAGTGGTGACCAGTATGCCTTAATGATCCTGTAGAAATGGCTAGTATTCCCAACAGCAGGCAATGCAGAGGCTAGCATCTAGTTCAGGGCTCTGTCTGGTGTGCAATACAAAGCCAAATGTGAGCTAATAACATGCTGTATGAAGCATGGCTGTACGGCCATAAGTGTGCAACTAGTAAGGAGTTCTCTGAGAGTCTTAAGATTAAACTCACTGGAGTAAGGGCTCCTTCACACAGTTTTCTCCATGGCTTTATTTATTTATTTATTTTGGGGGGGGGGGGGGCAAAAAATGTCATTATTTTTTAGAGGTGTTTCTGCCCATATGTGTTACCACCTGGCATTTTAATGCCTTTTTTAAATTTATTTTTTACATGCCTAGCGGTTTTTTGTTTTTGAAGAGAAAAGTACAGCCCCAATGCATTCTGAATGGATAAGGATCCGTTCAGAATGCATCAGTTTGGCTGCGTTTGGTCTCTGTTCCGCTTTTGAGGCGGACACCAAAACGCTGATGATGCGGAGCCAAGCGGATCCGTCCTGACTTACAATGTAAGCCAACGGGGACGGATCCGTTTTTACTGACACAATATGGTGCAGTTGAAAACGGATCCGTCCCCCATTGACTTTCAATGTACATCAGGACGGATCCGTTTTGATTTAGACTTTTTTTTTTTTAAAGAATAATGCAAACGGATCTGTTCTGAACAGATACAAGCGTTTGCATTATCGGTGCAGCTCCGTCTGTGCAGATACAAGATGGATCCGCACCCAACGCAGGTGTGAAAGTAGCCTAAGAAAAGCCAAACACACGTGTCTTTTTGAAGCAGGAAAACTAAAATAAAATCCAGATCCAATGCATGCTTCAACATCATGGGGGAAAAAAACCCACTACAAAATAAATTTTAAAAAAAGCATCTTTTTTCTCACAAACAAAAGGAAAAAACAGCCACAAAAAAAATGTGTGACACTGGCCTAAATGTATTATTAAAAAAAAAAAAAAAAAAAAAAGGTGTTGGCAACTTTTGTGGCTAGTTGTGACTAATGTGTATGTAAGAGGACTATGTAGCACTTAGTAATGTATTTGTTGATATTCTGTTTGCTATATTTCAAAAGCCATACCCACTTGTTGGGCAAATCTTCTGTGCTGTCTGCATAGAGGTCCTGTCCATAAGATGGCCGCTGATGGAGGGTCATGTGACCAGGCAAATCACCTCCATGTGATCTCTTCCTCCATTTAGGCTCCATTCACACGTCCGTGCAAATTGCGGATCTGCAACACACCCGCCCGGCACCCCTATATTAATGCCTTTTCTTGTCCGCATCCATTCCGTTCTCATAGAGAATGAATGGGTCCGCACCCATTCCGCAAAATTTGCGTACGTGTGAATTGAGCCTTAAACACACTGCACCTGTACTAAACGCTTAATAGGGCAAGTAGAGATGGCAGGTGCAGTGTCCACTGGCGGATCCGGGGGGGGGGGGGGGGCGCAACGGGGCAATTACCCCCCCCTCCGAGCTGCAGGGCGGCCCTGGTCACAAGAGGGGGGCGGCCGCGGCAGGGCACAGGGAGATGAGCGATTCCATTGTGGAAGCGCTCATCTCCATAGTCATCTGTATCACCGTCCTCAGGACAGCAATACAGATGGCTGTGCTGCGACAGGGCAGGGGAGGGAGAGGCGTGTCCCTTCCCCTTCCTTCCTCTGACAGGCTGCAGGCACTAGGCCAGCAGCCTATCAGAGTCCGGCACGCCGCCTGAGCCGTACAGCGCAGGACACAGGCCGGAAGAGGCCTGCATCGCATCGCTGAGATGGAGGTAAGTATAAGTGTTTTTTTTTTTTTTTATATGTACAATACTTTTACTGCCACATTGGGGGGGGGGGGGCTCTTGTTACTGGCACATGATGATGGGGGGCTATTATTACTGGCACATGATGGGGGGTGCTTTTATTACTGGCACATGATTTGGGGCATCAATGGAGGCACATTTTACTGGCACATTATTGGGGGCACATTTTACTGGCACATTATTGGGGGCACATTTTACTGGCACATTATTGGGAGCACTTATTACTGGCACATTATTGGGAGCACTTATTACTGGCACATTATTGGGAGCACTTATTACTGGCACATTATTGGGAGCACTTATTACTGGCACATTATTGGGGGCACTATAGGGGCATCTACTGAGGCTACAAAGAAAGGGTATTTTATATGGGGGCTCTGTACAGTAGCATTTTATACTGGGACACATTATGGTGGGTACTATGGTGAACGGGGGAGAGGAGTACTATGGGGTCATCTACGGGGGGCTAAGAAGAGGTATTTTATACTTGCAAATTATGGGGGACACTGAGGGCATCTACTGGGGCATTTTATACTGGTACATTATCGGGGCACTAGGAGGAAGGGGGGAGAGGAGCACTATGGGGCATTTACTGGGGACACTATATTAGGGGTATTTTATACTGGGACACTATGGGGACACTATGGGGACATTAGCTCAACTGGGGCATTACAAGGGGGTATTTTTTGTCACGTTATAAGGAGAATTATTTCTACTGGGGGGGCATTATGGTGAGCTTTATTTCTCCCCCATGGTATGAGCCGCCTAGTAGCAGCACCAGACTCTCCCTGCTCTGCTCTCCCTCTGCCCCTTCTCCAAATCCTTATTATGAAATCTTTCTCATTAGGATAAAACACAACATCAGCTCCACCGAGCCCCCCAGCCAAAGTGTGGAAGTGGTGTCCGAGATCCCCAAGGGCCAAGCCAAGTAATTGTAAGTTTTCATGTGAAATATGTTTATGTTATACACATATAGCATACACTGTGCCACACAATATACAGTATGCCTCTACACTGTGTAGTCTGTTCTATAAGCACCATTGTTTTGTTGCGACGGACAAAAAAATAATCTGGAAGTGCCGCTCCTAAGACCAGCCTCTGCATCCGCCACTGCATGTGTCATGAGTGAGGTATGAGAGGGAACACCACACCGACAACAGGAGGGAAGGGAAAAGCCACTAGGCCTCAATGCTAGGGAAAAGGGAAAGGGTCACCTCCTAAATAACCCTACTCCTTGCCCTGTCTCCTATCCATATAGGCACTGTTGGTTGTGGGTTACAGAAAACACTAGTAGTTTGTGATGAGGCAGAACTTGGTTTACTTGTGTGGATTAAGTTTCAAACATACAAGACATTTCAGCAAACTGTAACAGCAGCCATCTTGGGAGAGAGAGAGAGAACCAACAAGTTTTACAGATATGCACAACTGCTAACCTTAACATTCAGTGCCATCTACTGGTCAAGTGATATTAATACACAATACTGTATGTGGTACATGCTGTTGCATCCCCAACACCTCTTTCTCAACGGCATGTGCATAATTATATGACATTCAGTCTCTTTTGTAGAAAACAATGACGTTCCCTTGGCAAAGGTTTGGTGAGTGCGTCTGCAGTCATCTCCTCTGATGGACAGTACTAGATGTCGATAACTCCTTATTTTTGCATGTCCCTGAGCACATGATATTTTAAATCAATGTGCTTGGTTCTTGCGTTAATCTTCTCAGAGTGTGCAAGCTTTATGCATCCCTGATTATCTTCAAAGATGGGTGTGGGTTGTGAAATATTCAATCCTATGTCTAGTAGAAGTTGATGCAGTACGCCGCCCTGCAGGGTGAGGCGAATGGCGTGGTCACAGGGGTAGTTACTAAACCGAGGGTTTCTTGGTACTCACAGTTTTTATGAACCCTGGGGAGGCATACATCAGTGATGGAGAGGCTGGCACATGGATCCTCTGGGGCACTCTCTGTGTATAGGGACCAGTCCGGGTGGTAGGTGAGGTTTCCTTGGTGTTGCAGGTTTAATGTGCCGGTGGCAAGATCCCTTTAAGTTCGTGACGACAGTGACGGTAACTGTGGCACACCGATTTATTGTAGTAATAATTGAGGAACACAAGTTGCAGTAAACCAGAACTTCCTTTTACTAAAACAGTTCAACTATTTACAGTCTTTGATTGGTTCCACATAAAAAAAGGTTGAATACAGGCAGGCTTTATATAAAACAGCAGGCAAAGTCTTTGCAAGATACTCAGAGGGCAAAAACACTTACAGATCAGGCTACACCTTTCCTCATATCCTGTCTGGCTTACTCCAAGGCCTGTATGCTCTATTGCTGGCTTTATCCTTGGGTAGGGAAACCTTCCTCTGGTATATATATATATATATCCTTGCTGTAGAATATCCTTCTGCCCTTCAGCTCTCTGTTTGGCTGGTATAAGCTTGGCTCTGCACTGTAACCCTTCTCCTGGTGGCTAGCTAGGAGCCTGGGCTATCTAGCTGCATGTCAGAAGCTGCTCCTCAGCTCTCCTCTGGCTAGAGTCCACACTGACTTCTGACTACACAACTCTTTCCCTGAACAGGACCTGACTATATATACTAGGGGTTTCCTAGCTCCCTCTACTGTCTAGGAGGATGAACTACCCCTAACAGGCCTGATACACAGATAACAGGAAAAGTACACATAAAAACATTATATAAAATACAGTGACCCGGTCGCACAGAAGGAGGGGAACAACGTGGCCCAATTGACCCTTGTGTAGTGCCCACATTTACCATCTAAATGGCTTCTTGACATGCATGTGCTTCTGCTATGTATTCCGCTTCAGTTGAAGAGAGTGCAACAGTCACTTGTTTCCGACTAGACCAGCTTATGGTTCCTTGTCCATACTAGAAGATGTAACCACTTGTAGATTTGCAGTCAGTGGTGTCTCCAGCCCAATCAGCATCCACATATCCAATCAGTTTTGGGTTTGACGATGCTGGAAGTCGCAGCTTCATCCGATTTGTACCCTTTAGGTACTGTATTACCCTTTTTCCTGCGTTCCAGTCGCGTTGAAAAGGTGTTGCGACTTTCCTGCAAAGTATTCCTACTGCTACGGTGATGTCTGGTGTTGTCACGGTGGTGATATATAGCAATTTTCCGTTTGCCCTGCGGTAATAATCATTGTTAGGTAACAAGTTTTCTGTTCCATTTGTTTTTTGGATAATCTGGTTTCATTGGTTTCTCGCCTCCTTTGCATATTGCATGTGAAACTGTTTAATATTTCTGTAATTTTCTGACTTTAGTTAAGAAGATAGCTTCCATCCTCTTCCCGCTCCATTTAAATTCCTAGGTAGTGAGTAATGTTCCCCAACTATTTAAATTTCGAAATTTTGTTTCAGTTTGTGAACTATTTGGTCATAGTCCCCTTCTTGTTCAAAACATGTCAAGATATCATCAACGTAAATTAGGATGTATGTCCATTTGTTCTGTTGATTCTTTGAATACAGACATGGATCTGCTTTACTTCTTGAGAATCCTTCTTTTGTGAGTATTTCGTTCACTTTTTCATTCCACAAGGTTCCATGTATAGATCCTCCTTGATGTCTCCACACAGGAAAGCAGTTTTGACGTCTAGGTGCTTTACTTTCATTCCCTTTCCGGCAGGAATGCTAAGGAGTGTTCTTATGGTGGAATGTTTCACAACTGGAGAAAATGTCTCATCGTAATCTTTCGAGGAGTATCCCTTGGCAACTAATCTTACTTTGTATCTATAGAGGTTTCCTTCTGAATCGTATTTCACTTTAAAAGTCCATTTGCTTCTGATAGTTTTGCTACCAGGAGGGAGTTCTGTTAGTGACCAAGTTTTATTTTCTTGAAGTGACTTTATTTCTTCTTCAGCTGCTTTTCTCCACTGATCAGCTTCCCTTCTCGACAAAGTTTCTATGTCCTCCCAGGATGTTGGCTCCTGTGTTTGATGTGTTTTAGCAGCGTATGATAACCTGCGGTGTGGTATCCCTTTTGTCATCCGAGAGGATCTTCTGATTTCTTGTTGTTCAGTGGGTTCTACTGTCTTGTTGATTGTAAGTTCTACTTCTTGTTCTGGCTCTTGTCCTGCTTTGCATGGCTCAGCATTTCTTGCTGATTCAGCTCACAAATCCTCTCCACATTTTTCAAGAATTGTATTATCTGGTTCTTCGCGATTCATCAAAATAAACACTGCGGCTTACTGTGACCTTGTTGGTCTTTGGACAAAGGATTCTATATCCCTTACTCTGCTCACTGTAGCCCACCAGAATGCCTTCTATGGCTTTGTTCTCCAACTTGGAGCGTTTCTCACTTGGAATTTAGGCATATGCTTTACAGCCAAACACTCTGATATGCCCTACGTTAGGTTTTGATCCATTCCACATTTCATATGGTGTACTTTCAATAGCTTTTGATGGGAGCCTGTTTTGTAGGTATGTTGCAGTCATTATCGCTTCTCCCCAATATTTGTTAGGTAATGCAGCATCTGAAATCATACATCTGGTCATTTCTACAAGAGTGCGATTCTTTCTGTCCGCTATGCAGTTTTGCTCAGGAGTGTATGGTGCAGTTGTTTGGTGTATAATACCTTGTTTCTTTAGGTATGATTCCATCTCTGTACTCATATATTCCCCTACATTGTCAGTGCATATTATTCCAGGTTTCCTTTGAAACTTGTTGATTGTCATAACTACAAACTCTTGATGTTTTTCTAATGTCTCACTTTTGTGCTTCATTAGATACATTATTGTGTACCTAGAATCGGCGTTGATGAAAGTCAGTAAATATCTGTTCCCGCCGGATGTGATGGTTTTCATTGGTTCGCACACATCACTGTGTATCAGTTCCATGGGTTTAGTGGTTTTTCTCTGACTGGTCTGTGGAAGAGAGGTTCGGGTGGCCTTTGCTTTGATGCAACACATGCACTTGCTGAGTGTGTGACAAGGCAATATTTTCATGTCTTCTGATAGACCTCTCTTTGCAAAGTCCTTTATAGCTTCTGGGTTTTCAATGCCCCAATCTTCTATGCCACAGGTGGATGCACTTGTCATGTGGGTTATGAGTTGCCGCTTTAGCCTTCTCACTTTCAGTGATGAGTTTGTACAGATGTTCATTTAACCTTCCTCTTGCTAGAATTTGCTTTCCATTTTGAATTGTGCATTCATTACCTCTGAACTGGACAGCGAGTCCATTGCTTGCAAGAGTTTTAACTGCTAGGAGGCTTCCTTCTAGACTTGGAACATACAGAACATTCTTTACAAGGATTTAAATAATAATAAACAGCCTCGAAAAGTACGTTGCCTAATAGCGTCACAGGTCCCAGTGGTGAAGTGGGTACAGTTCACACAGGTAAATGCGTTTCTTTTTGTTGGACCGCGCTGCCTCAGGAGTAGCAGAAATCCCACATTTGAAACCAGTCAAATAATCGCAGACATGGGAAAGCAAACAGGCCAGTCGAAGACTTTCTTCCTCTCCCTTCCAGGCTTCTATGGAACACCAAGAATGCAGCCAAAGGGAATGAAAGTGAAGCATCTAGACGTCAAAAATGCTTTCCTGTGTGGAGACATCAAGGAGGATCTATACATGGAACAGCCACCAGGATTTGAGAAGGAAAAGAACCTTGTATGCAAACTGCAAAAGAGCAACAATGGGCTCAAGCAAGCGGCGAGAGTGTGGAATGAAAAAGTTTACGAAATACTCACAAAAGAAGGATTCTCAAGAAGTAAAGCAGATCCATGTCTGTAATCAAAGAATCAAGAGAACAAATGGACATACATCCTAATTTACGTTGATGACATCTTGACATGTTTTGAACAAGAAGGGGACTATGACCAAATAGTTCACAAACTGAAACAAAATTTCGAAATTAAATAGTTGGGGAACATTACTCACGACCTACGAATTCAAATGGAGCGGGAAGAGGATGGAAGCTATCTTCTTAACTAAAGTCACCCGGGTTTAGCTCAGTCGAGCTTCGTCAGGGGTATTCTTCCCGCCCCTTCCAGGGCAGTCTTATAAGGGGTCAAGTTGGTCCACACCCACCCATGATTGAGCAGGGAGGTGCGTGTGGACCAACCTGACCCCTTATAAGACCACCCTGGAAGGGGCGGGAAGAATACCCCTGACGAAGCTCGACTGAGCTAAACCTGGGTCGGGTGATTGATCCTTTGTACATTGCTCGTTTTTACCTGTATCTTGTGAGTATAATAAACCCTGTTTTACTCCAATTAATGTGACAGTACTTCACTATTGGCAGCATTCTTGGTGTTCCATAGAAGCATGGAAGGGAGAGGAGGAAAGTCTTCAACTGGCCTGTTTGCTTTCCCATGTCCGCGATTTTTAGACTGGTTTCGAATGTGGAATTCTTTACAAGGATGCTCTGTTTGCCCCCTGATGGCGTTTTGAAGTTCAGAAACCCATGACCATTACCTTCCGCTGTAATACTTTTCCCATTTGCTAGAAAGTCTGTCTTTTACACTAAAATACATTTCTGTGAAGAATGTCTTGTCACTTGTCATGTGACTTGTTGCCCCTGAATCAATTTACCATCCGTGTGAGATACTATTCTGAGTCACTTTAAAAGTACCACTCCATGATGCACTTTCATTTTCTTTCATGACGGCTTTAGCTCTGTCTCTTGTGGGTAGCTCCCACTTTCGCTGCTCAGCTTTCCAGATTGAACAGTTCTTTTTCAGATGACTGTCCTTTTTGCAGCGAAAACATACCTTGGTTTCTTTGCTTTGTCTTATGCCTTCATGCACCTTCAGAGCTGTCTCGGATCTCTCGTTCTCTTCCCTATGCAGATTTTCCTTTCTTCTGCTGTATTCATCAATTAATTTTCCCTTAACATATTCTAGCGTCAGTTCAGTTTCTAGTCTAATTTCTAAAGCATTTATAAGGGCACTGTATGATTCTGGAAGGCTGCGTAGCAGTAATGCTACCACATGATTGTGCAATAGGTGAAGAAATGAAAGACAATCTCTAGCATAGCCTTTACATGTTCACCCATTTCCTGCCCTTTTTTCAGCCTCATCTTATACAGTTTATGCAACAGATATAATTCATGCAGTTTTTATAATGCAGTCCACAGACCTTTAGCTGGGTATTTTTTCCTTATATGAATGAGTGGATCATCCTCCACTAACAGGCTTATGACTGCTTTTGCTTGCCCGTGTTTTCAGTCCCATTCTTCCGGGTTGTCATTGGGTGTGTGTTAGTGTATCTAGTACCTGCCACAAGTCATCCTTGGATAACAACATTTCAAGCTTAAACTTCCATAGCTGGTAGCTGGTATTGTTGAGCTTTGCTATTGTAAACTTCATATCTGAAGCACTTGACGTCTTTCATTGAATTGGATACAGCATTTGTTTCCTCACACAGGATTTGGTAGGATCGCAGATGCAGCACTTACTTGCTTGTAGTTTTATTTTTTCTAGTGTCTAGAGCTGCGCCCATAACCTGTTGGTTGTGGGGTAGAGAGGACACTAGTAGCTTGTGATGATTCAGAACTTTGTTTACTTGTGTGGATTAAGTTCCAAACATACAAGACATTTCAGCAAACTGTAACAGCAGCCATCTTGATAGAGATAGAGAGCCAACAAGTTTTACAGATATGCACAACTGGTAACCTTAACATACAGTGCCATCTACTGGTCAAGTGATATTAATACACAATACTGTATATGGTACATCCCTAACAGGCACACCCCGAAGGTAGGAATGACCATACAACGTAACCTGAGACCCTGGAGACCATAAGGATCCCTATAGGTAAAGGCTGGGCTTAAGGCGATCCGCTCCTTCCCAGTTTAAGGAACCAGCGTCTCCCTGAGGCCTAGTAGCAACAGACACGGAGAGGGACAACAAGACACAAAGGAGCAAGACACTTAACTTCTGAAGAGATGGACGAGCATGGACTCCAGAGAGGACAACATACCAGCTCTACCAAAATCCAAATGAAGCTATCATCCGCATATCCAGAATGGCGAGGTCAGACTATATAGGGGAGGTGTGATGACCACTAAGCTACACCTGAAACAAGGGGTGTGGTCATGAGCAATAACAACAACTGAAGCAAATAACCAAAGAGGCTGTTAGATTCCATCACGTGTAGCCAGTCTCTTTGATCTCCTGACATCTGTCATAGGAGGGACCATGACCACATGGAGGTGATTCACCTGGTCACATGACCTTCCATTTTGTGGACAGCCCAAAAGACAAGGGGGCATAGCTTCTGAAATATAGAAAATGGTGCAGTATTTTAACAAAGGCTATATTAGTAGGTGCCATATAATCATCTTACAAACAGGTTGGCCAACCCCTTTAACTATTAAATCCCCACCGCCACAGCACCAATACCCCAGTAGGCCAAACTAGTGTTTGGTTTCTTTTCCTCAGTGTTGACATCACACACATACCGTTGACCACTGCAGCCAATCACTAGTCTCAGTGACTGTGCACTGTACATGCTAGCACCACACTAAACATACTGATTGGTTGCAGTGGTCATGTGGTTGTCAACTCTGCAGGAAAAGCAAGCAAAAGCTGGCAGAGACCACTGAAGCATCAATGCTGGAGTGGTGGTGGATTGGAAAACATGCAAAGTGCACCATAGAGTGGACTCTATGAGACCAAGACAAATGGTATGCAGGGATGGTGGATTTGCACTCATTTATACACGCTGTACAAATTAGGCACAACTGTGTATCAGGTGCAGCTGCAGCTCCCTCTGTGAGAACTGGGAATCCGGTTTTACTAAAGTGAATAATGCAAGGAAGGAACGCTGTAAACAGAATCAAGGTTCGGTTAACACTTTTATTGAAAGATAGGACAATGAGGTTCAAAATAAGACTTATTTCTTCCGAAGGTCCAGAGAAGCTGAAGAACCTAAGAAAGAAATAAGTTGTATTTTTAAAAGTGCTGCCCCTTCCTCCAGTATAAAGGAAAAGCAATCTTTGATTTTTGGCGGCACTTCTGTTTACAGCATTACTTCCTTGCATTGTCAACTCTTTTAAAAAGCCAGTGGATGGTTATACAAAACAGGAGCTCAATCACCTAAAATAGTCTGGAAGCTACCATACAACATAAGAAAGCACAATAATAACTAATAGTGTTCAGCAAACCAAAGCATTCAAAGCGGAATGCGGTCTTAGGTTTAGGGAAAAAAAACGATTTGCAACTAATCCAAATTACCTTGTGCTTCGGGGTAATGAATCAGGTTTTCCTAAAATGGCAGCTGCACATGTTACAAAGTAAAACTAACTGTAGAGAAGACAAGCCCGGGAATGCAAGATCTCCCATAATGCCATGTAGCCAGCCAATACGCAGATAGCCATCCCCTGTGATGTCAAAGCCCTATAAAACTCTCATCCTGCATGGCCTCCGCCATTGTCCTGTGGGCTGAGCATAGGGAAAGTGTTGCTGAAAATGATTAATAGAAGAATACTGTAGAGGGAGAGTGCAGGGAGACTTATGTGTCAGTTTCATTTATTTAATCCTACATTTACTTATTCCTACATCAGCCTTAAACTAAGATATGTAATTCAATACCAATAATATGGACGCCTTTATTATTCCAGTGCCAGCGTGCCAACCAATACCATCCAATCTGTTCCACTTAGGAGGCCATGCCCTAACGATGACTATCCTCATCTTTTGCTGGATTTACTTCTTCCAAATCATCCTTCTTGGCCACCATGTCCTAGAAAAGTCATCAAGATGCAGAGAGAGGAGGCGCTGGATGTTCCTGATGACATATTCTCATCGATATTAGATAATATGGAAGAGGAGGAAATCAAATGGTAGAAGAAGAGCTCCCACCTGTAGGGCAGGGGAGTGCTGGGGTTGTTTAAAGGTGCATCAAAGGTGCTGTGCGGCCATTAACAATGCAGACCAACTATACAGTGCAGTCTTCATTAGTGATGAGCGGGAGGTGCCATATTCGATTTCGCGATATTTCGCGAATATTCGAATGAATATTCGTCGAAATCGAATATTCGTAATTATTTCAATTATCGCGAATAATATACGATTTTTTTTTCGCGTATTGCGATTATTTATCTTGATAGTATAAGGCAACGTTCCTATGCTAATTGACAATGGCTAGGCTAATATGTGTATTTTACGAAATTTCGTGATTTGCTCTAACTTCGTCTCTTAGAATATTACGAATATTCTAAAAGACGAAGTTAGAGCAATATTACGAAATTTCGTAAAATACACATATAGATTGTAATTTAGCTAATATAGTGCTATAATCCCTTTTTTTTCCTCAAATTTTTTTTTGCCTCTTCTGAACTTAAGTTTTGTAAAATATGTACACTATTAAAAAATATTACTATAGCAGTATATTAGCTTAAATACAATCTATGTGTATTTTACGAAATTTCGTAATATTGCTCTAACTTCGTCTTTTAGAATATTCGTAATATTCTAAAAGACGAAGTTAGAGCAATATTAAGAACATTTGCAAAAGCCGAAATTGCGATGCGAGTAATATAATACGAAATAATCGCATGAAGATTTCAACTTAGCACTGCTATATTCCATATTCTAGCCTAGTAAGGAATATAGCAGTGCTAACTTAGCACAGCTATATTCCATATTAGGCTAGAATATGGAACATAGCAGTGCTAAGTTGAAATCTTCATGCGATTATTTCGTATTATATTACTCGCATCGCAATTTCGGCTTTTGCGAAATTTCGTAAAATACACATATAGATTAGATTGTAATTTAGCTAATATTGAATATAGCAGTGCTAAGTTGAAAACGCCACTAACTGGAGCAGCCAGGAAGCCAGGAATCCAAAGGACAGGTAAGAACAACTTTAGGGAAGTGGGAAAGGAAAAAATTATAATAATAAAAAAAAAAAAAAAAAAAAAAAAAACACGAATATTCGAATTCGCGAATATATAGAACGATATTCTAAATATTTGCGAAATCTCGAAATTGCGATATTCGAGAAAAAAATTTGCAATTCGAATATTCGCGCTCAACACTAGTCTTCATCAGTAAATGAAAGGCAGCTGCGGGCTAATTGGTCACACGGTTCTTCGCCGCAGCATGGCCGCTCCGTGTGGTAGAGTGGCCTGGGTATACCTGATTTACAGCGATTTGTATCAAATTAATTCATAACGAATCAAATTTCTTATGGAACTTTTTTCGAATACTTTGCTCATCTAATAACTAATACACAATGCATGAGACAGTACAGTGAAAAGTATACAAATTAGCTTACAGTTCCAGAACCCTGGCCACCATTGCTTTTCTTGTGAACTTAAGAAAATACAATGCAATCTGTGGACAGTTACAGAGATGGAGGAACGAACAACATTTATATACAGTTTCATGGGGAAAGATTCAGTAAAACTTGTATTTTATTAATTTTAAACTGTGCTCGTGTTTGGCTTAGGATTCCAGTGGGCGATTATAATGATGACTGACAGCTACGTACATACTTATACCAGCAATGTCTCATACACACGTCAGTGTTCAGTCAGTGATTTTAAGCCACAACCAGGTGTGGCTCTAAACACAAAACAGGTGCAGATCTTTCCCTTAGACCTTATCTCTATGGAGGATCCAATCCTGGTTTTGGCTCACAATCACTGACTAAACAATGACGTGTGACTGAGGCTTATTTTTCTGTTTTTCTGATCCGTGATGTGAACCAGGCCTAAGGCTGTCAATCACTGAAAGAACTGTCCACTGGACTCCTTAGCTCAGAATGAGTTTAGTGAGAAAGGATTCAGCAAAACGTGTAATTTATTAATTTTAATCTCTGCTCATTCTGGAGTCCAGTGGAAGCTCATTTCAGTAATTGACAGCTTGTATTAGTGTGTAAACATTGATAGCTGTCATTTCATTTTTTTAGGACTGCCCACTGGAATCTTAAAAGCCCATAATGAGCAGACTTTTAAATTTATAAATTACACGTTTTGCTGGTTATTTTTTTTTTACCACAAAACTATATTAATCAATCTGTATAGCAGTATATGCTAATTACATTAACATAGAAAAACCAGGAATCACAATATTCCCTTTATATTACAAGCAGGAGCATAGACAGCTAAAGTATTGCCCAATTTATGACGCCACCATACAACACTCTGTACCTCAACTCCCTGCAACCAAGTGACTAAGACTTGGGTAGAAGTGAGATATTCAGGATTAACTGTCACGTCCGATTTTATAATGGTATTAAGCATATAGAATTATAATGAAAGAGCGGCTAATATAACTACTCCAAGGGATCTCAGCACTGATGAGATAAAGTAGTGATCTTCCAACCCAAAATAATTTATAACGGAGAATAATAGATTGTATTCAACTGCAGAGCAAATGCACATAGTGCAGGCTTAATGTGTAGTATCTAAAATACATGTAATCGACCATACAAACCCCATTGATTCTAAATGCAAAATGAATATTCCCCAAAGAGAAATGCCTTCACAATGCAATATATTTGTCTTTATATTGACTTAACAGAGAAGAAAAAAAAAAAAACACTCCGCAAAATGATAATCATGTTTCCTGTGCAGTAATTAACTTCTGATAAGGACACATTAATTATATCGAGTGATGAGAGTTTGGGGATATTACACGGCTTCACATGGGTATGTAATATAATTTATCACAAATCACAGAGCAATAGGTAATTATATTTGAACATAACAATACCTCCAGTGTATGAAGAGGCAAAATGCTGCAGAAGACCCGGCCACTGAACTAACAGTTTACATTACAATTTGTAGTGAGCGCAGACTATGGAGACAACATGGGGCAGGAGTTTCAGACACTATGCTTTATGGAGGCACTAACCTAAGGTAATTTATTAAACACTATTATTATTCACATTTTATTACATAAGTGCTAATACTTCAGAAAAAGGTTTTGTTTTTTAGGTTATTGCTTATTCTGAAATGATTATAAAGATGCACAAGTAACACAGTATGGTGGCACTGTTGACGACAGACCAGTAGGGATTCTATGTGCAGCCATAGTCTATGTTCCTATCTGTCAAAGTTATATACTGCAAATCTGACACTTAGTTTATGGCAGAATCACAAGGCTTATGCATGGGCATGCCGCAGACCCATGTGAAGATTAGCCCCGTTGTCAACCAACCCTTCTAGAAATGTTCCATTGCATTTTAACATGGTTACATAAACCCCATTTCCACTACATTATATAGTGGCTGTGCTTGGTATCGCAGCTAAGCCCCATTCACTTCTATGGGGCTAAGCTGAGCCTAGGCCATGTGACCGATGAATGTGCAGTCACTCGGCCTTCTCGAACATCTGATCGGCGGGGGTCCCAGGTGTTGGACCCTCACGATCAGCTACTAAAGACCTATCCAGCAGAATATCGGACGGCAATTGGTTTTTGCAAATGTATAAAATATGATGTGTAGGCATTACACCTTAAAGGAGTTGTCCAGGTTCAGAGCTGAACCCGGACATACCTCCATTTTCACCCAGGCAGTCCCCCTGACTTGAGCATCGGAGCAGTTCATGCTCCGATGCTCTCCTTTGTCCTGCGCTAAATCGTGCAGGGAAAAGGCATTTTCAAGAGTTCCGGTGATGCACCGGGCTCTCCGTGGGGCTGCCAGGAAGCCTGGTGATGTCACCGGCACTGATGGGCAGGCTTTAGCACTGCCCTAGTCAGTAAAACGGCTAGGGCAGCACTAAAGCACGCCCATTTGAGCCGGTGAAGTCACCAAACACACTGGCGGGGCGGAAGCTTACGCCCAGCAGTGTGTTATTGTAAACAAAAGAGGCCGTGCCCGGTGCGATCTAGCGCAGCGCAAGGGAGCGTATCGGAGCATGAGATGCTCCGATGCAAACATCAGGGGGGCTTCCTGGGTTTAAATAAGGTTAGGTCCAGGTTCAGCTCTAAACCCGGACAACCCCAGTTAATGCCTCTTGTCAAAAAAGCATTGCAATTATTAGCTCTGGTATGAAAAAAAAATCTACTTTATTTTTGGTTCTTTAG
Source organism: Bufo gargarizans (assembly GCF_014858855.1). Classification (NCBI taxonomy): domain Eukaryota; kingdom Metazoa; phylum Chordata; class Amphibia; order Anura; family Bufonidae; genus Bufo; species Bufo gargarizans. Next base: position 115,404,506 of record NC_058089.1, read on the forward strand.
GTGACAGATAAAATAAAGCTTCTAGACCAGGCATGCTCAACCTGCGGCCCTCCAGCTGTTGCAAAACTACAACTCCCAGCATGCCCGAACAGCCTACAGCTATCAGTCTACAGCAGGGCATTGTGGGAGTTGTAGTTTTAGAACAGCTGGAGGGCCGCAGGTTGAGCATGCCTGTTCTAGACACTCCAGTAGGATGAGAACCAATTTTTCTCTGTAAGGCTACTGTTCGGGAATCGCCTCTGTTAACGAGATATTGCTCTACTATAAAACACAGTTAAATTGAATTGATACATATGGCACCAGGGGTGCATGATGTGTTGTGCTCATCTTGCTTTGAGAATATGACTTTGGAGTAATGATCCCATTGTTAAGTTTGTATTTTGAGCAGTTTTAGGCATTCCTCTGTATTCATGCCTCGGAGTCACTGCTGGCTCTAAAAGCTATGCATGAGAGGGATACAAAAACAACAACAAATTTTTTTTTTTTAAATAAAACTGGATGTAATTGTCCATTCGAACACAGACCCAAGTGCAGAAAAACAACTTGAGATTTCATTAATTAATACATCACCACATACAATGTCTAGTTATCTGGCGCCTCAGATACAGAACACAGGCTCATTAGTCTTATGTACATCAAGCAAAAAAAAAAAAAATGCCATTTATTCTTTTTAAAATAATGATTTGCTTTATGTTCGGGATGCGGCCGTGTAACATGGTTGCTAAAATTATGAGAGAAAAAAAATGTAATTGCAAATCATTTACCATAAAAAATAATCAGTATGAGAGAAATAACAACCAACACTACAGTCATATGCTGTAATTATAGGTCAGGAGCTACACAGTGACTACAGCCATGCTACCTTGGTCTCAATTCGAATCATGCAATCTGATTTTTGTGCAATTTAAGTCAGACAATTCTCCCACCTTGGGTCACACTTACACACAAAGCTCTTTACACAAATCTCCTAAAGGAACTTCACATATGACCTCAAGTCTGTCCAAGGCTTTTCAGACTCTTAAGGCCCTTTTACACAAGCTTCCATTAACCTTCTTTCCCGATCATTGCCACAAGCAGCTGGCAAATAACTTAATAACTGTTTGTTAATGGCTGTTCACATCTTTTAGGCTTAGATCTCGGCCACGACACCAGTCGCACAACCAAGGATCACTGTGTAGTAGTGCAGATGTAGTAATGAATGGGGTCGTACCGTCGTAGGTTGACTTCCAAACTACAAATTACCACAACCCCAGAATTGTAAGAAAATCCAGCAAGGTTGTATATTTTTTTATTTATTTTGGGGTTTCAGTTGTGGCAGCTTGAGAGTTGCACCGTGACCCTGTTCATTTCTACAGCTGCAATGCGGCACTGTGATCCTTGGTTGCACATTAGATGTTGCAGCCAAGATCGCTGTGTACCCCCATAATAAAATGCTTGTTTGTCAGCGACACATCTTCTTGTGCAAACAAGGGATGTACTGCTGACAAACGCAAACTGAATGGGGACAAATGATCGTATTAACAATCATCCATCCCCATACAGTATGAATGGTGCATTTAAAGGGACACTGACAGGACCAATAACCATAATTAGCTGTACATATCCATGCACAGGTCTTCTAATGTGCATTAAAAACATATAAGTATCCCCCCTGTCCACATTATGAATACAGTTAACTCACGTTTTATAACCTGAACTAATCGCTGTTCTTTCTGCCCAAGGGGCGGGGTTTCAGCTCCACTTGCGCCCAGCCAGCATCAGCCCAACCGCCGTTTTTGAAGCGCCGCCCAGCTCATCAATATTCACTTAGCTGGGCGGCTTCTGCAGTCCCAGACCTTCCGAGATCCGGCGCATTCCCAATAGAAAGCTATGGGTGCCGGGCGCATGCGCAGAAGCTGAAAGCGAGTCCGATGCCCATAGCTTTCTATTGGGCATGCACTGGATCTCGGAAGGTCGGGGACTGCAGAAGCCGCCCAGCTAAGTTAATATTGATGAGCTGGGCGGCGCTTCAAAAACGGCGGTTGGGCTGATGCTGGCTGGGCGCAAGAGAAGCTGAAACCCCGCCCCTTGGGCAGAAAGAACAGCGATTAGTTCAGGTTATAAAACGTGAGTTAACTGTATTCATAATGTGGACAGGGGGGATACTTATATGTTTTTAATGCACATTAGAAGACCTGTGCATGGATATGTACAGCTAATTATGGTTATTGGGCGTGTCAGTGTCCCTTTAAATATGAAAGCTCTGATCTATAAGTGTGAAAAGACCTTTACATACTTATCTTTCCCCTGCATTCACTTACACTGCTTCATGTTATCCCACTCTTCAGCCTATGGGCATATGCCCATAGCAGTGCAGGTTATACGGTTTTTGCTGCGTTTCCACACCATAATCTGCATGTGTTCTTGCAGAGAGCGCCTGGTGAGCTGGTGCAGAGGATGAGATTTTTAGTGGCCCTGATGAGATGTAGAAGCCTTGTATCGTGTACTCCCTCAGGAGTTTGCTCCCTGGGGTTTGGTACAGTGAACAAGTGATGTGAAGGAAGATATTATAGAACATTATGTTTCTTTACTGAGTGCAAAAAAACAATTAGGATGTTTGCCCCTTATCAGTACGGAGTAGGATTCTGGCTGGCTGAGTACGAGGCCTTGAATGCAGCTCAGGTAGTGTCAGGGGCGTTGCTAGAAAAAAACATTCGGGGCCTGGGCCCCTGATGTTTTGTCCTAGGCTCCAAATGTCCTGCCTGCCAGCTAGATACAACTGTATTGCTCAGGAAGTGCCATGTAAATAACATCACCCACTACCCAGCCGCCTCCCCAGCCGTTCAATCTAATGCACAGGAAGAGCTAAAGGACCTGTGGTGATATCACAGATTATGTGACCAGTAAAACAAGCCTGTTATTTACACGGGACTGTATGGTGGAGGGAGGAATATAACTACAGGGGCACTGCAGGGCGCATTATAAATACTAGGGGCACTTTAGGGTGAGCATTATAACAGTAGGGGGAAGTATAAATACTGGGGGCACTGTAGGGGTATTATAAATCCAGGTGACATTATAGACGTTCTTATTACTACTGGGGGCTCTATAGAAGTGACTTATAGATCTGCCTTATATCTACTGGGGTCTCTGTCAGGGTATTATTAATACTGGAGGGCTCTTCTACTAACGGGGGCACTCTTGGGGAGCGTCATCATGGTTGGGGGCACTGTAGGGTGCAGTATTACTAATTAGGGCATTCTAGAAGGGAATTACTATTGGTGGGATTATGAGGAGCACTATAACTATGGGGGCACTCCTTCAGGATAGTATTTAGGGGTATTGGGGGGCACAGCGAGCAGCAGGATAACACTGTGGAGACTCTAGGTTGGGGGATGATGATAGAAATGTGAGGAAGCTAAGATATCTGTATGTCACACTCTGTAGAGAACAGGGCGGTGGAAAGAAGTTGTACGGACCAAATAGAGAAGATGATGACAGAGAAGATCTACATCGGAGGAGACGTCACCTGCAGTGATGGTCAGTTCGCGAGCTGCCATCTTTGGTAAGGTAGACTCACCCGTCCGACGATGCACAGGTAAGCCCTTACCTGTGCCTGTGCCGGAAGCTGGTCTGAAATCAAATGCAGTCACCGGGAGCAGGCAGTTCCGAGGACAGCCGCCGTGCACCTTCATCAGGCTGTTCTTGGAACTGCCTGCTCCCGGTGACTGCATTTGATTTCAGACTGGCTCCTGGCACAGGTAAGGGCTTACCTGTGCATCGCCGGATGGGTGAATCTACCTTACTAAAGATGGCAGCCCGCATGTGTTCACTGGCGAACACTGCAAACTGACCATCACTGGTCACCTGGAGGCCCTGAATGTGACAGGTATGTGCTGCTGTATAGCAAGTACAGAAAAATGTGGTGTGTTGGGGAGGGTTGATTTAGAGAATTGGGCCATATTCATTGGGGCTTGGGCTCCAGATCTTTTGAGACCCTAGCAACGCCCCTGGGTAGTGTACTGGCTCTCCTTAAAGGGACAAGCCCTGTATGGAGTGCTCCATGGTATAGAAACATATTGGCAATGCTCCTGGGGAAAACAAAATGAAAAGAAGAATCCCTCAAGGAAAGAAAACGATCTTACTAGCACCACCATGTAGAAGTGGCTCCATGTGAGTCATAATCCGACTTGGGACATGACTAGGCACTCAGCCAGCCAGAATCCTACTTTGTACGGATGAGGGGCAAACACCCTGAAACAGCTGTCCATTGGCTTGGAAGCACTACAAAGTACTTCTGTGGGCTTTTGGGTTTGTGCCTCTGCACCGCAAAAGATAGGGTATATCCTATCTTTTGCTGTATATTGTGAATCGCGAACCCATCAACAATTGGTCCACGCCGAAATACGGGATTCACACGGCCGGAGCCCATGCATTGCGGACTGCAGATTGCAGTGCGCTGCACGGGCAGGCTGCGACTGTGTGAATGAACCGTAAGAATAATGAAATTAGTTGCACTTTTTCCCTAGGACAGTCTCTTTAAAAATGATGCTGAAAAAAAACACCATCTGCCAAGAGAGTCCTTGATTAGTTCCACCTGGTGGTCATTATTAGCACTGCAGTGTTCAGATAATTCAAGACTCCAGACAAACGATTTATGCCAGCCAAAAAAACAAAACACATTTTTACAGTGAATTTCTTTGTTTTGCATGTCTTTATCAGCTGCACAATTTTACAGGTAAAGCATGTAAAAAAAAAAAAAAAAAAAAAAAAAAAATGCTTTATCTTTAAAAGACCATATAACCCAATAACCATATGATAAAACAGCTGCAATACATGGTATTAAATGTGTGGGTTTTGCCATGTGCTTTATGATGGTGCAGCACACACTACCTGCTTGTGTGAAAAAACTGTTAGGTTGGGTTGTCACACAGGCTTTTACAGCTTTTTTGTGTTGTGAAGGAGGTTGTATCAGTTTAAAAAATATTTTCCAAACCTGATGTCTTTTTTACATGGCCGTGTGTGGTTTGTTAGATGGCTGCATTTCCTGAACCGACAAACGCACCTAAGGTTTAGTGTTCTGTACTCACAGCATCATTTCAGTACAGGACAGTGGAGCTGAAGTCCGGACGGAACTATGACCAGGGAACCTTGTTTGGTCAGAGAAGTGCATTCGTCACATGGTGCGTATCTCACAAATGACCACGTGAAAGTGGCCCAAGGTAAAAATAATGAGCTAAGAAATATAGCTTGTCTGACTATTTCCGCGCCGCCAATCTCATAGCTAAAAGCATAATTCAGAATATTTAAAGGCTGTCTTTCAGCAGGAAATTCACTGATAAAGCAGGTACAATGTCTTGTAGGGCTAGCTGAGCCTAATTTAACGATACCTTCCACTTAGAGATCTGTTTCTTCATTCTAAAGAAAAAAGGACTTTTAACCCATATGCAAATGAGCAGTTAAAATAATTTTCTAGGACTTTAAGGCCTCATGCACACAACCGTTATTTTGGTCCACATCCGAGCCGCAGTTTTTGCAGTTTGGATGCGGACCCATTCACTTCAATGGAGCTGCAAAAGATGCATTCGTTGCTCCATTCCGTGGTCCGCAAAAAAAATAATATATATATATATAACCTGTCCTATTCTTGTCTATTTTGCAGACAAAAATAGGAGGTTATATCAATGGCTGTCCGTGCAGTTACGCAAATTGCGAACGCACATGGATGCCATCCGTGTTTTGCGGATCTGCAATTTACGGACCGCAAAACACACAACGGTCGTGAGCATGAGGCCTAATACTGATGATCTGTCCTCTGCTCATTAGTATTAAAGTCTGGATAGGTCATCGGGATCTGATTGTGGGGATCTGGCACCCGGGCGTATGTAAAAATCACTGGGCCCCATAGTAAGAATCTGAATTGAGCCCTCTTTTGAGTGACCCATAGCACCTGTTAGGATACATGCACATCTGCTGCAGCGGTTCCACCAGAAGCCTCTGTCCCAGATTGTGGCAAAAACAAAGGGCAAAGTACCATTGCAAGCTGGATCTCGACTGACCCCATTATTGTGAATGGGATCTGGCATGTGCCAACAGTGTTCGGAATAGGCTGGATTTGGCGATTCTGGTATTGTGTTCCTATGCTGGAGCAGAAGACCGAAATCTGATTGCAAGTGAGTACAAAGCCTTCCCCCATAAACTGTGCCTGCTGCTGTGCGAGATTGCATGAACACTGTTATTTTGCTGTTTGGCCACAAGAAGACGCTGTTTCCCCACACAGCTAAACAGACTGCTCAGATTTAAATATTCATAGGAGGTGGAGCTGTGTGTCTAGAGGAAGGAAGCTGGCGTCCATCTTAGTTGCAGACTGAAAAAGTGTGTGAGAGAAGAAATCCATTAATATCCTAGCGTGGAATCACCCTTTTGCGACCAGGACTGCAGCCAAGTGAAGGAGTACAGCTGCCAGGATCGCTGAAGAGCAAAGCAACGGACCCTGCGGTACCGCACATGTGTTGCGTCAGCCTTTGTTCAGTTTGCGGTCACCAGCTGAGAGACTGAGATCAAACCTGCCGTTTTGGGAAAAGGGAGGGGGAAATCACTGTATAGGCCGGTAAGATTGTATGCTTCTGTGTCGCACCACGGGCTAGCCTGTATCTCACACTCACAAGATTGTTCTTGTTCTTCAGGGTAATAACACGTATGGCAAGGCAGAGTTAACTCTGCTCGCAGTAGCTAAATTGCGCAAGTGTTTTCCGGCTACCATCGTAGAGCGCCGTGCTGTGCGACACAGGGGTCTCAGCCTTCGGGCTGAGTGTATGTAATCCGATTTTATGTTCACTGCATTTGTGAGTGTGTTTGATATCCCGTAACAATAAAACAAAGTCTGTTCTATAAGAGCTGGTGTCAGTCGTTTTCCTTGTTCGTGACTTCGCTGTATCCTGGGGAGCCCACCCCGGTACACGGCTTACAGCTGTTTCACCCTTACCACCATCAAGTGTTAATTTAGGGTTTATGCTGCTGGCAGAGCGCAATCTGGGCCTGGATCAGATCTTCACAGAACTAGACTGGAGTCTGGACTGGTGACGCTGCTAGGTCATGTTAGGTCTGGATTGGTCAGTCAGGTCACAGTGAGACGAGTGCTGGCAGAGGAACAGGGCCGGAACAAAGTAGTTTAGTGCCCCAGGCATATTAGGCAAATGGCGGCTCCTTGTAGAAATAGGACAGAGGACAGGTCATCAGTATTATGGTTTTGGAAAAACCCTTTGGCCTTTTTCACACGGGCGTTACGGATTGGGGCCGGATAGGATGCAGGTGCGTAGCAGGGAAATCGTGCGAGTGAGCGCACAATTTCAGTCAGTTTTGACTGCGATTGCGTTGCGTGGTTCCGTTTTGCACGCACGTGAGAAAAAACTGAATGTGGTACCCGGACCCGAACTTCTTCAATGAAGTTCAGGTTCGGGTTAGTTGTAGTGTAGATTTTATTATTTCCCTATTACAGCTCAGGAGGCAGTTGATGGATTAAACTGAGCATGTGCGGCCTTGTCAGTGAGCAGGTCAAAGAAATAAGAAATAAACAAACTGCAATGGCACTATACCGATGCATTTTATTGAATAACTCAAAAGCTATGATACATTTTTAATAACATGAAATTACAAAAGTATTCAGATCTAGGTGATGGTTTGAAAACTGTAGAATATTTTTCATGGGACAACCCCTTTAACTGGTCATTTGCATATGTATTACACGCACTAAGTGAAAGGTATCATTACATTCAGCTGAGGCAGCCCTACAAGGCATTGTGTCTGGTGTATCATTGAATTTCCTCCTTTCCTTAAACCCCCACTCCAGACTCCTTCCCCCTATTATCCAGGACTGTTGGCTACTATGTGATCTCTTAGGACACCCCCTGCTGTTTCGTACTGACCACTGGTACAAGGACATGTCCCATCAAATGACACCCCCACCACCATGCTGATGTCACTATGGGAAATATGATGAGATCGCCAGTGATGAGCAGCAGGGGCAATATTCAAATTTGCGATATTTTGTGAATATTTGGGCGAATATTCGTCATATATTCACAAATTCGAGAATTTGTGATCTCCAGTCATTATTTTCTTGATTGTGAAAAATCGGCAATCGGAAAATTCACGATCAACACTACTCCTAAGGGTGCATTCACATGACTGTATAAATGGATCTGCATCCGTTCCGCAAATTTGCGGAACGGGTGCGGAACCATTAATTTCAATGGGGCCGCAAAAGATGCGGACAGCACATCGTGTGCTGTCCGCATCCGTTGTTCCGTTCCGTGGCACCGCAAAAAAGATAGAGCATGTCCTATTGTTGTCCGCAACCGCGGACAAGCTTAGGTATTCTCTATATAGCTCTGGCCATGTGCGGTCCACAAATTGCGGAACGCACAAGGCCGGTATCCATGTTTTGCGGATCCGCAATTTGCAGACCGCAAAACACTTACGGTCGTGTGAATGCACCCTAAAGTCAAAGATATTGCAACCTTCTCATTGGCCCACAAGCAAGAAGCAGTGAGGGATCATGGGTACTGATGGAAAAAAAATATCTAGAATATTCGCGATTACAAAGATATAGCACTATATTGTAAATATTCGCGAATTCTCGAAGTGCCAATATTTGCTATAAAATTAGATTAGAATATTCGTGATCAACACTAGAGGTCGCTATGGCAAGCAGTCATTGGCTGCCATGGTCATGTGACATGTCTTCACTATGGACAAGTCTTCACAGTGGATTGTCGACAAGGAGCTCATCGGAACTCGGAAACATGGTGGCACGGTAACAAACAAGAATCAGTAAGGTACAAAATGTAAGAAGAACATTTCTTAAGCCCCCAAAACCTTATTAATGTCGTAGTGATTTATAAATATGGAGGTAATGTACATTGCTGTGGTGTTACACTATATTATGTGACTTACGGTACATCGGTTTTCAGTCATGTCTTCTCAGGAGTCTCCATGTTCAGTAAACAGTGACGTTTGCACCGCAATATGCTGTGGAATTAGGACAATTTATTTCAATATTTCATTTTTTTCTCTCAGATTTTTGAGCTTTTACATAAAATTTACCTCAGGATCGAGGAACAAGCCTAAGAGGAAACACTAGGTCTGTGTATACAGACAGAGCTGAGAAACAGAGAATTACCTATACCAACCAATCAGATTCCAGCTCTTATTCCACTGCAAGGTGAGAAATAAAAGCAGCTTTCTGATTGGTTGCTATGTTCACCTCACCTTCTTGCTGCAGTAGTAGTTTTTATAATCCTGTTTTTACCCAAAAATTCTCAGAAATTAAGATAATTTATACATTTACCTCATTATTTCATTTTTGTACCTCAGTTTTTTGCATAAAATTTACCTCAGGATCAAGGAACAAGCCTGACAGGAAACACAAAGCATAGTTTATAAAGCCAGAGCTGTTAAGAAGAGGAGTTACCTAGACCAACCAATCACATTACAGCTCTTATTTCACTGCATAGTGAGAAATACAAGCAGCTTTCTGATTGGTTGCTATGTTCACCTCACCTTCTTGTGCAGCAGTAGTTTTTTTAAACCGGTTTTCACCCAAAAAATTCTCTGGAATTAAAATGCTTTATCAATTTATGTCAATATTTCATTTCTTCACCTCAATTTTTGGAGTTTTTACATAAAATTTACCTCAGGATCGAGAAATAAGCCTGACAGGAAACACAAGGCATCGTGTATACAGCCAGAGCTGAGAAGGAAAGGAGTTACCTATACCAACCAATCAGATTCCAGCTAGTATTCTACTGCAAGGTGAGAAATAAAAGCAGCTTTCTGATTGGTTGCTATAGGCACCTTACCTTCTTGCTGCAGTTTCCACACACACAAAAAAAAAAAAAACTCTGTAATGAAGATAAATTATCAGTTTATCTCAATATTTTTACCAATTTTTTTCACTTTTTACATAAAATTTACCTCAGGATCAAGGAACAAGCGTGAAAGGAAACACAAGGCATGGTGTATAAAACCAGAGCTGAGAAGGAGAGGAGTTACCTATACTAACCAATCAGCTTTTAGCTCTTATTCCATAGCATAGTGCGAAATAAAAGCAGCTTTCTGATTGGTTGCTATGGGCACCTCACCTTCTTGCTGCAGTAGTAGTTTTTAATAAACCTGTGTCTCGCTTGTATTTCCTGTGTATGATGTAACCCAGCTTTCCCACGTTCAGCTGGAGTTGTCATTTTTACACCCTACTCCTAAAAAATGCAGGGAAAAAAAAAGCCACTAGAAACCTTCAGGTGAACCCACCCTAAGGCCTCATTCACACGTATGTGGACCACGGTCCGTGAAAACCCATCGTGCCGAGTGCATGGCGTCATTGTTTACCATGACGCCGCTGTACAGTAGTACACTCGTATAGATTATACGAGTGTAGTACTGTACAGCGGCGGCAGCACAAAGCGCACGGTGTCATAGCAACCAATGACGATGTGCACTCAGCAGGACGGCAGGCTGGATTTTCACGGACCGTGGTCCACTTATGTGTGAATGAGGCCTAACACAGAAGGGAACCACCATGGTAGTTATCACTAGGCTTTCGCAGACCCCTGAATGACAAACCTGCAGCTACCATCCTCTGCTCCGGCACCACCAGCATGATTTGCCAGGCTTTGGCATTCCAGAACCTGGAAAAGTTGGGTGGCCACACTTGTAGGAGCTGTACTGGCGGCCAGGCTGGTTATCACCCCACCGTCATTAAAAAAAATAGAACTTTTTAAAAATATAACACATACAGTTTTTAAATAGATATACATATATATTACAATATAGCTTACATAACTTATGGCACAAGCATGATTCTCATGTGGCATGCTGAGACTTGTAGTTCCACCTTAGTTGGACACGGGAGGCTTGCATAATTGGGCATTTAAACTTGAAATCACATTATTGTTGCAGGACTGTGGGAAGAATCTTATTGAAAATGCGCCAAGGTTTTCCTACCTGATGCACGTCCCCTATACCAGCCACGCCGCAGTGACCATGCTTCCAGTCAGTGCATGTGGCCATCTGGGCTCTGCTGCTTCAGCCTGGTTTGGATCAGGAACATTCAGGTGGGTGCAAAATTCCTAGCACCTGTGGAAACCTTTTTGCAGTCTGCTACTCTGCTTGGCAGTATGCTCCTGGTGTAGAACCTGCTCCTCCTCTGTCCTGTAGTAAGGTAAGTGCTCCGTCCAATGCATAAAGTACATACCGCACCTTTAGGATACTGCAACCTTCTGCTGGCTATAAGTGTTTGTATTAGGTCTCATGCACACAGGACTGATGAAAATCTCATGCACACAGAACACCCACCGGGGGGTCATTTATAAAGTGATTTGCGACTACTTTAGTCGTAAAAAAACTCGCCCCTTTTTTGACTGGACATTCTATAATATTTTGTCGCATGGCCGGTCTTACGCTGTGTTTGACAGTTGGGCATAGCATAGGCATGTCGGGGGCAAATTTACTAACTTTTATGCCTGGAAACGGGTGTAAATTATGGTGAAAAGCTGGTTTTAGTAAATGACCCCCACAGTTCTGGGCTATGTTCACACATTTAGGACATGATGAGGATTTAGGCATGACTTCTGCATCTTCATCCCTTAAATACAAGTGAAAGGAATACTTCAAAACCCATTTCATATGTTCTATAAAAAAAATTGAAAATCTGCATGGATTTTTGTCTGCATTGTGGGGGAAATAAAATTGCAAGAGTAAGGCCTCATGCACACGATCGTGTGCCAGCCGTTCCGTGCATTGGGGGCTGCAATTAGCGGTCCTCAATGCACAGGCACCATTCGTGCACTTACCGCAGACGGATTCAGACCCATTCAAGTGATCTGTCTGCACCTCAGAAAAATAGAATATGTCCTATTTTTTTTCTGTGCAGAGGCATGGAGAGAAACCCCATGGAAGCACTCCGTAATGCTTACGTGGGGTTCCATGTCTCTGTTCCGCGCCGCTTCTTAAGATTGCAGACCCATTCAAGTGAAAGAGTCTTCAAACAGTGGGCACATGGCCGTGCATTGTGGACCTCTATTTGCACTAAGCGGCACGGGCGCACACATTCGTGTGCATAAGCCCTAATAAGCATGCACATTACATTACAATGGTGCTAAACCTGGAGTGTGTCTACATAAAAACCCACTGCAGAAGCCACAGCGCAGAGGTTTCTGCCACATATATCCCACTTTTTTTTTTTCCTGACAAAATCCTCCATCTGAACATGCCCCTAGGGTGGCTGCACACAGAGGGACAGATTTAGGCCTCATGCACACGGCCGTTGTGCGGCCGTTCCGTGCATTGGGGACCTCAATGCACGGGCAACAACTTGAATGGGTCCGTGGTATGTAAGCACTGCGAATAGAGATGAGCGAACTTCTGTTTTAAGTTCGGCGTCTAAAGTTCGGGTGCAGGTTAGCGGAGAATCCCGATATGGAACCGGATATGGATTCCGACTTCCGTTGTGGTCCGTGGTAGCGGAATCAATAATCGGCCACTATTGATTCCGCTACCACGGACCACAACGGAAGTCGGAATCCATATCCGGTTCCATATCGGGATTCTCCGCTAACCTGCACCCGAACTTTAGACGCCGAACTTAAAACAGAAGTTCGCTCATCTCTAACTGCGAACAAATATGCCATGTCATATTTTTTTGCTGTGCGGAACAAGGGAAAGAAACCCCACTCAGTAGTGCTTCCGATGTTCCGTTCCGTGACTCCGTTCCACATCTCTGGAATTGCGGACCCATTCAAGTGAATGAGATCGCATCCGTGATGCGGGGTGCACACGGCCGGCAGCCGTGGATTGCCGACCCGCCGTTTGCGGGCCGCAATACGGCCATGTGCATGAGGCCTTATTGTGTAGAAAATTGCATGAAATACACACCAAAACTTTACAAGAAAGTTGCATAAATCTGCACTACTTATTGTGTTTTTGACACATTTTTTTATGCATTTTTTATGTGTATTTGCAAATTTTCCACAGATCTCACCCTTCATTTGAAAAGGGTGAAATCCAAAGCTAAAACCACAAACATAATTGACAAACTGCGGATTTGGAAATCCACACTGCAGATCAATTTCCACATAGAAAAAATCTGCAAAGTGTACGTGAGATTTGTGTAATTTCGTATACCTTGCTTGTAATGTACTACACTGCGGTTTTTCTGTGCGGAAAAACCGTGCATATGCTGCATAGTGTGCAGGGACCCATAGGCCTCTTTCACAGGGGCGTCATATTTTTGGCCCGGATTTTTCTGCGCGAGTGCAAAACATTGTATTGTGTTTTGCACTCGCGTGAAAAAAATTGCGCATGTTTGGTACCCGAACTTCTTCACATAAGTTCGGGTTTGGGATCAGTGTTCTGTAGATTGTATCATTTTCCCTTATAACATGGTTATAAGGGAAAATAATAGCATTCTGAATACAGAATGCATAATAAAACAGCGCTGGAGGGGTTAAAAAAATAAAAAATAATTTAACTCACCTTAGTCCACTTGATCGCGAAGCCCGGCATCTCCTTCTGTCTCCTTTGTTGAATAGGACCTGTGGTGAGCATTAAATACAGGTAAAGGACCTTTGATGACGTCACTCGGGTCATCACATGGTACGTCACATGATCTTTTACCATGGTGAATCACCGCTCATGTGCACAGCCCCATAGAAATGAATGGGTCCGGATTCAGTGCGGGTGCAATGCGTTCAACTCGCGCATCGCATCCGCACGGAATACGCGCCCGTGTGAAAGGGGCCATAGAGTGTATTGTGACATTGTAGCACAGGTCCCGTCATAAATGAGGCTCATCCTCCGGTGGTTCATGCGTCTAAACAGAAATCTATGGCAGCTCTGAGCTGCCATAGATTTCTGGCTTCATTTCAAGTTTGTGGCTGGTCACTCCCCCTTCCTGCCCTTACCACACCCCATTTTCTGAAAAGTAGCCAGGGTGGCGTAAAACTGCCCTTTTGCATTTATAAAGTCGCAAATACATGTGTTTGTAACTTTTTAAAGCCATTAACTACAGGTAGAATTTTAATCCTGTAGTGGAGCACAAGGCAAAGACTGACACTTTTTAGCCTTATTGGATAACACGGATAGTTGCCAAATGTCTTGAATTTGCCGGGACTGTCCCTGATTTTCAGAGACAGACCAAGCAAATTTGCTCTGTTCCGTACTAAAAATGGTCTGGGCTAGCACAAATGGGCATTACCAGTGGGTCTGGTTCGTTCCCTGTGGCGGGGCCTATATACCGCAATTTTTACCGACTGAAATGTTGGTAAGTATTTTCTGGCGGAATTTCTTTTTGTGCGGATTCCACAGACGGAGTCAGACCCATTCAACTTGAATGGCTCCGCGATCCCTCCACACCGCAAAAAATAGAACATGTTCTATTTTTTTGCTGGGCGGAAGCACGGAGAGCGTAGCTCTTTCTGGACTGCAGACCCATTCAAGTGATGCCATGAGCACACGGCTGGTGCGCGCATATTGCGGAACTGCTGTTTGCGGGCAGCAATATTGGCACGCCTAGACAACGGCCGTGTGCATAAACCCTTAAGCTGATAAATCTGCTTTGTGAATGTACCCCTGGGCTACTTGCACACAGCAAATCTGCATCGAAAATTCACAAAAAAAATAGACATGGTGCAGAGTTTCAGAATCCGCTCTGCAGGCCAATTACCGCTCTTAAAATTTCAACACCGTGTCCATGAGATTTTGTTAAGTTCATCTACTTAGCTGCAGATTTTATGCATGCCAATCCATGCAGCATATGCACCGTGTGCAAGTACCCCTAGGGTACCTACCCATGTTGTGGATTCCTTTGTGGAAACTACACAATATAGGAGTGGCTGCACACAAAATCCACATGAAATTTGCACCAAACCACGAAACAAAATGCACATAAATCCCCATTATTTATCATGTTTTTTTGTGTGGTTTTATGTGGTTTTTGGTGCAGATATGATACAGATTTTCAGCAGATTTTACCCTTCCATTGAGAAGGCAGGTCAATTTCTGCAGCTAAGAAAATGTACATGAGATTTTTCTAAACTCATACACTTTTCTGGTGTTGTATTACGCATGTAATTGCGTGCTATTGGTGAGGTTTGGGTGCAAAAGCGCACAGAAATTTGTGCGGATCTTCTGAGTGTTCACCAACACCGATGTGAAGGTACCTTCAGGCCATGGATTTTAAAATGTAGAGTGTGAAATTTGTTGCAAACCAGCAGTTTTCTAGCAAGCTTTTTAGCAACAAAACCCACTACATCTGGTTATACCCTTAGGGTACATGCATCAGATATGTGTAGTACCCAAAGAGGGGCACTACCATTCTTAAACCTAGCTACTGTCTCTAATGGCTAGCAAAGAATGTCATCTGTGTATTTATTTCCAGGTCCTCTGATACTGTGTCTTAAAAATATTGCATTGTATTTCATGCACTGTGCCTGGTTGTCCAGCAGGTGGCAGCAGGCAGATAGAGATCTTTAGATAGAATAGAACTTACCATTCCATTCCCTCCCCCCTTCCTCTTTTGGGCAGAAATAGGATAGTCCTGCTTTCTATCAGGGGAGGGCTTGCAGGGAGCTATAGTTGAGTTCAAAGGAGATGAGACATGGCACAGTGAGGGTAGCGCCCCCCGTCATGCAGCAGGAGTCTTCCAGGGGAAGCAGCTCATAGAGCACCACAACTCTTTGAAGTTTATTGGAGTTGGAGTATTACAAAGGGATTAACAGTCAAAGGCACCCCATTCAAAGGTACCAGAACTGCTAGAAAGTACAGTAACCAGACTGAAGCCAGAGAATAACACAGCAGAGAGAGATAAAGCAAAATATTCAAGTTCACCTGCCTGTTTACCCTTAGCCTACTAGAGCCAAGAGACAGATCAAGTATTGTTTGGATGACACAATGTTGTCGCAAGTTTATTCAAGTAACCCTGGGGGATCAACAGTATCCAGGTAGGAGCACTGTGACTCAAAACTATCAGGGCCACAACATACCACTCGGCATTCCTCACACTGGGACCCGATAGCGCCCATGGGAGGAAGCGGCCCATCGCATTTGACATCGCAGGTTTCTGTGCTGCAAATCTGCTTAGGCTACTTTCACACTAGCGTTCGATCGGATCCGTTCTGAACGGATCCGATCATAATAATGCAGACGGAGGCTCCGTTCAGAACGGATCCGTCTGCATTATATTGGCATATAAAAGCTAAGTGTGAAAATAGCCTCGGGCGGATCCGTCCAGACTTTCAATGTAAAGTCAATGGGGGACGGATCCGCTTGAAGATTGAGCCATATTGTGGCATCTTCAAACGGATCCGTCCCCGTTGACTTACATTGTAAGTCTGGACGGATCCGCACGCCTCCGCACGGCCAGGCGGACACCCGAACGCTGCAAGCAGCGTTCAGCTGTCCGCCTGTCCGTGCGGAGGCGAGCGGAGCGGAGGCTGAACGCCGCCAGACTGATGCAGTCTGAGCGGATCCGCATCCATTCAGACTGCATCAGGGCTGGACGGAAGCGTTCGGGTCCGCTCGTGAGCCCCTTCAAACGGAGCTCACGAGCGGACAGCCGAACGCTAGTGTGAAAGTAGCCTAAGGTACAGTACCAGCAAAGTGAATGAGATTTAAGAATTCTAATGTACACGCTGCATTACAAATGCTGCATGAAATAGCCTGCGTGCAGTGCATTTTGTAATGGAGAGAATTCAAGCAGCAAAACCAATGTGATCTATGAACTTTTATTTTAGTTTTGCTGCTGCAGACTTTCACAAAATATTAGAACTGGTCCTTTCAAGAATAAATGCACAGTAAGTGCGGCAAATCTGTGTGTCCTTGCATTCTCACTGTGTTTGTGGCCTGGCTTTGAGTTCCCATTAAGTAGAAAAATATATTTTTGCTTCAGATTGTCACATCTCAACTCCATCAAGGACATAGGGGGTCATTCACTATCATATATGCACCAGTTTTTTAGGCGTATATCTGTTGCGCCGCAATAGGCGACTTTTCTCTGCTCACGCCAGGTCTAAAAAAGGGGGCATGATGTGGGGCGGGAAGGGGACTACTGGCAGGCCCTTCTCAGTTATCATTTTCTACATCTGTTTTAGGTGTAGAAAATGGTCTAAATTTAAGCCAACAAGGAAGCTGCCTTACCTTTAGACCAGTAGTGGATGCGCCAAAGTTATATAGACGCTGGCGCCTCTACATAACTTCAGCGCATCCAAAGCCAGCAGAATGGGTTATTAAGACTGCTGTCTAAAATCCTGATCTTAATAAATGACCCCCATAGTGTATATGTATAGACAGTGCTCCATATTTATTAAGTGCCGCCGACCAGTTTTATAGATTGATGAGCTACTGAGCTTGTGCAACGCAGTGAACCTGGTACCAAGGGTCCCTGTTGGTAATGGTGGCGGTACCCAGGTGTAGAAATGACCGAGTGGTATAGGGTGGCCTAAAATGTCCTTTTAAGTGTACTTGTGTCACGGTGCTCCTACCTGGATATGCTGGGCCCCAAGCCTTGGCTCCGAAGCAGAGAAATAGGGGTCCAGACCTTGTAATGTAGTTGAATAGCAGCTTTACTTTGCATAAACATTCTCCAAAACGGTTTACAGACTTTATATTGGTCCCAGCAGGCTTTAGCATTAAAACTCTGGCAGGCAAACTCAACTTTGCTACATCTGTTGCTCTCTGGCTCTGCCTTACTGACAGGCTGGCTTGATAGCTGTATAACTTAGCTTCATCTTTATGCTGCAACTTCTCTCTGTAGTCTGACTCTAGATGATGCCAGGGAATCTCTCTCCTGGCTCCTGAGGTTTCCAGTTTCTTCCTCCAGGTCCAGCAGAGCTGAAAGTGCTCTGGCTGGCTTGCTGTAGCTTGGCATGGGCACGTCCAACAGCGACGTGCCCAGCACTTCCTTCCCCTAGCAGTGGGTAAGCTGGACTGCACACTAAACTAGTCCCCACTCTTCCTGCAGGAAATGGGGCTCGCCCACTCCTCCACAGAGGGGGTTAGAATGGAATGGAAAGCTTCATTCTACCTAACTGTAGCTCTGCCATACTTGCTGCCAAGTACTCCGTGTGCATTCCGTTTCCGTATGTCCTTATTTCCGTTCGCAAAAAAATAGAACATGTCCTATTATTGTCCGCATTACGGACAAGGATAGTACTGTTGTATGAAGGGCTAGCTTTTCTGTTCCGTATAATACGGAATGCACACGGATGTCATCCGCATTTTTTGTGGATCCATTTTTTTGCGGACCGCAAAATACATATGTTCGTATGCATGAGCCCTAAGTCTAAAAAGTGTCACAGTATAGAGCAGGTGAATAAATATATTTTTATCATTTTGTCACAGGTTGTCTGCCGCACTGGTGTTATTGAATTGTGGCATCCATAGAGGACAAACTCCATGCCCAAGGTAGGTGACAGCAGAAACTGTGTTTAATATGTGCAGCTATTCCGCTACGGATTTTTATGCAAATGCATTTCCAATTTGCTGTAGAGCTTCAGAGGGTGGAATCTGCTGCAGAAAACCACAAGATCAATTGACATGCTGCCGATTTGAGTATGTGGATGAGATTTTTTTTTAAATCCCATGCACTTTGCTATGGATTCTCCACACACCATACTGCTGTGGAGAATCCAATGTGTTTATGCTAGGTGTGGCCACGTGAATATTTCTGTGGATTCTTGTGGATATCCCCTTATATTATTGGCGGATGTTCAGTGGAAAAAGACTGTGCTTCCATTTCCCACCATTTTCAAGATCTGCGTTTGGCGTCAGTGAATAAGAACAGCTGAGGGTTTGTCGGGAGGCGGGAGAGGTCCTCGAAGTTGGAAAAATATTGTGGTACTTGAGGATGGGAGGGCCCCGCGTGAAGGATTGGACTCTCATGGAGGATCTGGAATTGAGGAATTAAAGGCGGCCATCAGTTGGTGTCTCCAAGCTGGGTTGAACGGCTGGGGGTAAGATGGAGTCGCCGATTTGGTTTGAGTTCTCTGGTTATTTTGGGGCTTCTAGGACCTCCCTCATCAGAGGTTAATTGTTTTTGGTTATTTAACTGTTATGTTGTTAGTTATTTATTTATTTAAATAAACGGCTGCTGTGGCCGATCATAATATGAACTGTGGTCTGTAGTTATTTGGTATGGGATTGGGGAAGTCGAGGGTGGTAAGGGGGGTTGTTGTATATATAAAAAACAAACAAGTACCTAATACCATTATCATGATGTTGCAGTCTTAATGTGCCCAGATCCCATCAATTGCTATCGTCTGAATGTTCCCTTATACACAGACATGCTCGGTTTGATGTGCATGAATGTCTTTTTAATGCCAACAGAGAAAGCGACTGTCTGACACCTCTTCTGTCAAAAGAAAAGGATCGGGCATTGGAATTGAGCACACCCGATCCTTATTTCCCCCTTCATTATCTCTTAATGCAGCAGGTGATAATTTACTGTGCATGGTGACCTTTAGGGTTAGATACTGGATGGAGCAGGGTCTTGAGTAGCCATTGAGCATATCACAATGTCTAAATGATTACCTCTCCAGCTATAAAAAAATCAGGGGCACACATCAGAGGATCCCAGAGATTGGCTTATGTCAGGATTCAGTGGGATGAGGTTGTGATGCTGTGAGTGTTTACTGTCCCTGCGTCTCTGTGGAAATTATCAGCGGCTTGGACTGGCACCTACAGTCTACACTCGGCTAAACATTGCAGAAATTGTTCTGACCTTTTTGAACTGCACTTGATAATTGATTATGGCGGCATTTAGCACTGACCAGAGGAGCCATCACAAGACTTTCACTGTCCATGAGTCGCTTTGGAAATGTCTGCGGTACACTGATTTCTGAAGTGTGCCACCAAAACGTATTTTTTTTTGCAATCAGAATATTGGTGTATTTTGGATGATATACGGCTCATCCATTGCATGATACAGAGGCCCAAAACTCTGTCCAGTTTTTTATTTTCTCACCATCTCTGCTAACAGAATGCAAATATTCTTACTTAAACCAGCCAGCTCAACACTTTACATGATTACGTTATTGGCTGATTCCTCGGGTACTCCTACTCCATTACTTTATTCTAAACCCTGCTGCATACCCCAACCCATAATAAAACACAAACACCATAGATGGATTTATTCGGCCACAGCAGCCGTTTTATTGAATACATAAATACATAACATAATAACAATAAATTAACCCAGACAAAGGAGGTCCTAGAAGCCCCAAATTTTGTCAACCCCACCCCAAAACAACAAGTCAAATCCACCTTGCCTCCAGCCGTAAAACACCAACTCAGAGACACCAAGTGATGGACAACCCCCTGGAACTGATCAAGTGCCCCACCATAAGAGTCCAGCCCCACTTTCAAATTCCAAGCCCTACCACCAGCTTTGAGGACCTCCTACTGCCAACGATGCGCAAATTGACCCTCCACCCTCAAGCTTGCGCGTTCCTCCACACACCTAAAGCCCTCTCAATTCCTCCCTGAAGCCCCAGCCACCACAAATCAATGCCTACCGCGTTTAGGTGATCCCCATCCAATCTCCAAAATTCGCCAACACTTGATTCCAACTCCAGATCTCCCACCGCTCCATGCCTAGCCACAAATTTATCAACTGCCCTATTTACTTTTATACGGCCTTTATTAATCCGGCCAACTGAATGTGCCTCCCTCCATCTCCTACGAGGTACAGTGTCAGACCAGACTGTGATCATATCCGTAAACAACGACCAAAGCCTCAAAAAAAATTGAACTTAATGTTCCGGATCAAATTCCTAACTGGCTTAATCCCCAAATCATTACCCCCAACGTGTAAAACCAAAATATCCGGGGACCTGTCTAAACGGACAAAATGGTGCACCTCCCTTAACCCCCCCCACAACATACCTCGAGACCTCAGCCAATGTACCAACGCGACGTTCTCCTTAAAACCCTTCGACCTAATGTCCGCCATAAGGGCCCCCAAAAAAACGAATGAGTGCCCGAGGATCCACACTAGCGCCGAAGAACTCCCTGTAACAGAACAAAACCACATTAAGCTCATTAACACATCACTTTGCCCATTAATCCAAACTTCTGCCTATTCTTTTAATCACATCATCACCCAGACCTAACCTTGCTGCTTCCGTCGCAGCCCTGATCCTGATAGAATGACCCGTATAATTCGTCGGATCCACACCCAAGCCCTTCAGGCACTTCCTCAAAACCGCCAAAAACTGGAACCGGGAAAAGAAAGAACAGTCCTCGTGCCTAAGGAGGGGGCCGTCCCCAAAACTAACAACCGACCTGTAATCCCTCAAACTCAGAACCGGACACAACGAACACCCTGACACTGCAAACAAACACTGCGCCCCCTACCTTCTAAATTCTAAAAAACCCTAATCTTAATCACCACTCTGTCCGGATACAAATCCACATCCTCCCTCAAAAGACCACCCTCACACCGAACACTTGTGCACACCAACTCCCCCAAGCGAAATGCCCCGAAAAACACTGGTGAAAAAGCCATTTTAAAGGGTTTCTACCACCAGAAATACTGTTATGTAGCTGACTGACATTAGCGATGTGCCCATGTCAGCACTACATAACAGTATGTTTCTAACAGTAGTTCCTACAGCCGTTTTTGTTAAAAACGTACTTTTATAGATATGCTAATGAGCCTCTAGGTGCTATGTGGGCGTCATTAGCACCTAGAGGGCTCCGTCCACTAACCATTTCAGCCGCCCATCGCGTCCCTCCTGCCCGCCCCGCTCCTGTTGATTGACGTGAAACTTCTCAGTATCGAGTACCAATTCCCGCGCCTGCGCCGTGCGCTTCTGTATTCGGCGCAGTGAGTGAATGCCGCGCTCCTGGTGCCGGCTTCCTCATTGTAACGTAGTTGGCGCAGGCGCAGTGATGAAGCCGGCGCCGGGAGAATACAGAAGCGCACGGGAATTGGTACTCGATACTGAGAAGTTTCACGTCAATCAACAGGAGCGGGGCGGGCTGGAGGGACGCGATGGGCGGCTGAAATGGTTAGTGGACGGAGCCCTCTAGGTGCTAATGACGCCCACATAGCACCTAGAGGCTCATTAGCATATCTATAAAAGTACGTTTTTAACAAAAACGGCTGTAGGAACTACTGTTAGAAACATACTGTTATGTAGTGCTGACATGGGCGCATCGCTAATGTCAGTCAGCTACATAACAGTATTTCTGGTGGTAGAAACCCTTTAAAATGGCTTTTTCACCAGTGTTTTTCGGGGCATTTCGCTTGGGGGAGTTGGTGTGCACAAGTGTTCGGTGTGAGGGTGGTCTTTTGAGGGAGGATGTGGATTTGTATCCGGACAGAGTGGTGATTAAGATTAGGGTTTTTTAGAATTTAGAAGGTAGGGGGCGCAGTGTTTGTTTGCAGTGTCAGGGTGTTCGTTGTGTCCGGTTCTGAGTTTGAGGGATTACAGGTCGGTTGTTAGTTTCGGGGACGGCCCCTCCTTAGGCACGAGGACTGTTCTTTCTTTTCCCGGTTCCAGTTTTTGGCGGTTTTGAGGAAGTGCCTGATGGGCTTGGGTGTGAATCCGACGAATTATACGGGTCATTCTATCAGGATCAGGGCTGCGACGGAAGCAGCAAGGTTAGGTCTGGGTGATGATGTGATTAAAAGAATAGGCAGATGGGAATCCATTAGGCTTAGGTCTTATGTTAGGTTAGGAAGTTTGGATTAATGGGCAAAGTGATGTGTTAATGAGCTTAATGTGGTTTTGTTCTGTTACAGGGAGTTCTTCGGCGCTAGTGTGGATCCTCGGGCACTCATTCGTTTTTTTGGGGGCCTTTATGGCGGACATTAGGTCGAAGGGTTTTAAGGAGAACGTCGCGTTGGTACATTGGCTGAGGTCTCGAGCTATGTTGTGGGAGGGTAAAGGAGGTGCACCATTTTGTCCGTTTAGACAGGTCCCCGGATATTTTGGTTTTACACGTTGGGGGTAATGATTTGGGGATTAAGCCAGTTAGGAATTTGATCCGGAACATTAACAACAACGGAGCCCTCTAGGTGCTAATGAAGCCCACATAGCACCTAGAGGCTCATTAGCATATCTATAAAAGTAAGTTTTTAACAAAAACGGCTGCAGGAACTACTGTTAGAAACATACTGTTATGTAGTGCTGACATGGGCGCATCGCTAATGTCAGTCAGCTACATAACAGTATTTCTGGTGGTAGAAACCCTTTAAACAAACGCAGCTAACCCAACGAACTACACACTAATTCTGCCTGCCTCCCAATTCTTAACAACAACTCAAATGACACCGGCCAACATTTGTCCTCACACATTTTCTTCCTCCTCCGACCCCTCAAAACTTGTTTTACAAAAAAGGTTTTTGATACGTCCGGGAGACCCCTAAACTTAAATCCAAAAGCCAGCCCTGAAATACATCTATTTACTTGGGCGACAGACCAACCCTTCTCTTTCATCTGACCCAAGAATAACAACAATGGGACCCCCCCCATCAACCCCCACTCCCATGCCCACACACCACTGCACTCAACTACACCATGCCTTATTGTATGCCGCCCATGTACCTTCACTCAATGACGCCTGCAAAAGCCCCCCTACAGTACCTCCAAGAGCTCCCAAAGTGACCCAACGGACACTCCAACCCTTCGGAATTCGCTTCTAGTGCCAGCTGATGAAACCGCTCCCACTGTGAACAAAGAAGAGCATCCGCGATACAATTATACCCCCCTGGCACGTGAATCGCCACCACCCACGCGTTAAGATTTTGCAATAATCGCACCACAGGGGGAGACGACGCGGTCAAAGTATTGATCGCCTGCACCACCCCCAGATTATCGCAATGAAAACAAATGTTCCTGTTCCTAAATTTATCAACCCATAGCACCACTGCCAACACTATTGGGAAAAGCTCTAAAAGAGACAAATTCTTAACCCAACCCTTGATCACCCATGATTCAGGCCAACGATCTGCACACCACTGCCCGTGACAATAAACTCCGAAACCCACCCCCCCAGCTGTGTCCGGAAACAATTCAAAATCAAAACTATCCACCGCATCGTCCATGACTAATGCCTGACCGTTAATTTTTTTTTTGAAAAACAGCCCAAACATTCAAATCCTTCCTCAGTTCCCGCCCCAACCTAATGAAATGATGTGGAGCCACTACCCCTGAAGTCGCCGCTGCCAACATTCTACAGAAAATAACCCCCATCCCAAAAACACCCCAACAAATGTAGGCTATTAGGGTTAACTTGAAGTAGGCGAAACGCCGCCTCAATGTCAGTTTTCGCCAATAGCGTCTTTTGATCCATGCCACAGCCGCATCAAATGATGTATAAACCACTGAACACAGTTCGGGATCAATACCATCATTGACCGACGCCCCTTTTGGAAATGATAAGCGGTGTTAGGTGTATCAGCCGAAACTTATTCGGCTCTTTCTTGGGTACTACACCCAATGGAGAAATTCTCAAATTAGCTAATGGTGGTTCCGAGAACGGACCATTCATCCTTCCTAACAAAACTTTCTTAGCTAATTTTTCGCACACTACCTCCGGGTGCTCTAAAGCCGAACGCTATTTTTTTTTTTCTCCAACAAACCACCGCCACAGGATTTGACTTGATAGTAAACCCCCACCTGAACCCCCTTTTTGACAACTCCGCTGATTCACGATTAAGGTATCTATTTAAAATCGGCTCCATCCTTTCCAACCGCACTGGAGTCAGACCCTTTAGCAGCGATCTCTGCCCTTTTTTGCCTATTACCTCTGAAACATCTGTTTGCCCCATGGTTACCAACACAGGATGCGCATTCATGCTTAAATTTGCATTTAGCGCCAAACTTACAGCTTCCTTCATTAAAAAGGAAGCACAAACCCTTGGCGGACGCCGTTGCGAGGGCAGACTGACTGGACCCTCCTGCATCCCCCCGAAAGGACTGCCCCTGCCTCCCCGGCGCTGTCACCCTTAACAATAAACCGATGTCCTTATGATCTCACCTCATATTGGGGCGGACCGCTTTCCTCTGCCTAAACTGCTCATCATAACGGATCCAACCCATACACCCTGTAAGCCTCCCCTATTGCATCTAGATAACAAAACAAGGCCGAGCAACACTCTGGAGTTTTCTACCCTATAACACTCTCCAAAATAGCAAATGCTTGTAACCAGTTTAAAAGAAGTGTGCGGGAACAATCTATATCGACACTTCTCATCCTTCTCGTCTTTCTTCCCTTCATCCTTCCTGTCCCTATGTAAATTAAAACGCTCCAATGGAAGTAAAGAAATATTTTTACATACTCCCCCTTCCAAATGCGTTCACACACCTCCTGTTTTAAATGCCTCCCCTTGAGCTGCATCACCCACCCTAGTTCTATCCTCTTTCCCCCCCCAACCTGAGTCTGAACAGACACTGAACCCCCAGCGTGAGATGGCATGCCACCTACTACCCCACTGCTCCCATCTCCTACCCCCCAAGCAGGCAACGGAGACATACCTGTTCTCCCCCCCCCCCATCCCGCACACCACCCCGCCAGGCTACCTAAAAGTTGCCCCAGACCCCCAACTAGCTTCTCTTGACTTCCTCCAGCACCGCCACCCCCGGCCACCTTACCTGGCTGCCCGGGCGCTGTGAACCCCGCAGCCGATGGTCCTGGTAGTGAGTAGTGACCTATGATGGCAGTTGTACTCAAAACTCATGATGGCAATCTCTCCCCTGGTGATCCCTTGGGCTGTGGCAGTAAAAGCAGAGCACCATCTTTCTTCCCTCACTTTGGGAGCTCCTGTCTGAGGAAAGTTGGAGTGCCCTTGAAGTTAGACGTTTAGCAGAGTGCAAGGCAGGGGCCCAAAAGTAAAGAGCCAATGGACGTATAGTGGGGTCAACAGGGCCGTGGGTTGAAATAACCTATTTAAGTTGATGATAGGAGCAGTAGTACATATAGTAGCAAAAGGCACAGTTTCAAATTGTATCACAGGATTAGGCTTCAGGTGGCTGTGTATGGGCAGCAACAATGATAGCTGTGTATGGGCAGCAACAACCATATATTGCCAATACATTGAAAAATAAAATAAGTGCTTTAACAAATCATAACATTTAACGTGGTAACGTTAAATTAACCCTTTTAGCATTAAAGGGGTTGTACAACTAGTACATATTGATGGGGTTCCATCTCCCAGAATCGTTGCCGGTTAGCTGCTTGAAGAGGAGGCAGCGCTCATACGATCACTACTTCCTTTTCGAGATTACACTGTGCATCGGTTCTCTTGCAGCGGCGGCGCAGTGTAATTACAAGTGCTTGTCCTATTCAAGCACTTGAAAAGGAAGTGGCTTTCACATGAGAAACCCACACTGATAAGATATTGATGACCTAGCCTGAGGATAGGTCATCAATATGTACTGACTGCACAACCCCTTTAAAATTAACTCTTTGCAGTTATTCTCTGGGGCAATGCATATTGCTCTTCTGTGCATCGCTGTACAGGGTTGTTAGACTCTATGGATGGAATGTATCATGATGAGGCTTTCTGAAGTCAGTTGTCACATGTTTGATTAAATTTGGTGAATCCTTAAACCTAAGGCCTCTTGCAGACGAGCGTGTCCGGATGCGTTGCGTCTGCGATCAGGGAAAATTGTGCGAGTAGGTACGCAATTGCAGTCAGTTTTGACTGCGATTGCGTTCCGATGTTCAGTTTTTATCGCGCGGGTGCAATGTGTTTTGCATGCGCGTGATAAAAAACTGAATGTGGTACCCAGACTTCTTCACTGAAGTTCGGGTTTGGGTTAGATGTTCTGTATATTTTATTATTTTCCCTTATAACATGGTTATAAGGGAAAATAATAGAATTCTTAATATAGAATGCTTACTAAAATGTGGCTTTAGGGGTTAAAAAAAATTATAAATTAACTTGTCTCATCCTGTTTTTCGCACAGCCGGCATCTCCTTCCTTCTTTCTTCTTCTTTCGGTACCTGCCAAAGGACCTTTTGATGATGTAATTGCGCTCACCGCGTGGTGACGTCAGCGCAGATCCTGCTGAATAAAGATAGATATCAAAGGTCCTTTTGCAGGTCCTGAAAGAAGAAGATGCCGGCTGCACGAACAACAGGATGAGGTGAGTTTATTTATTTATTTTAACCTCTAAAGCCACATTTTAGTAATCATTCTGTATTAAGAATGCTATTATTTTCCCTTATAACCATGTTATAAGAAAAATAATACAGTAAATTGACTTTTATCAATTTACTTATATAATCTCCTAGCAACCATGCGTGAAAATCGCACCGCATCCGCATTTGCTTGCAATTTTCACGCAGACCCATTCATTTCTATGGGGCCTGCGTTGGGTGAAAAACGCATGAGTATAGAACATGCTGCGATTTTCACGCAACGCACAAGTGATGCGTGAAAATAACCACTCATCTGAACAGCCCCATTTAAGTGAATGGGTCCTGGATTCAGTGCGGGTGCAATGCGTTCACCTCCCGCACTGCACCTGCACGGAATTCTCGCCCGTATGAAAGGGGCCTTAGACTGGGGCGACATGTTGGGTGACATATTCATGAAACTTGTCTGCCTTGCTGTGGCATGGCTATTTTAGAGCCAAGTCACAGACACTCACGACTTGTGGTCTATGATGGTAAAGACACATGTAACATGCGACCACAAATCCAGCAGGGTTAGGTTCTTCACGACTGTCACACAATCATTAGATGTGATATGGCAATATTCATGTCTCATTACACATGAAGTTATATAACCCCAGCCTTTTAGTGGTATGGTATGTATATGTTTATGGTGTAAATGTGAAATCCTATTGACCTACACTAGAACTAAGAAGTGCTATTTACTTTTTGGTGTAAATTATAGTAAACTTCTCGGGCAGTGGGGGGTTCATAAATTTCCTTTTTAATACAGCAGCAATCTCAGATTGTAGGAGTCCAACTCCTGGAACCATCCTGCTCCTCAGCTGTTGAAAGGGTCTACGGCCTCTTCCTTGGCCGGTGGTGGCTCATCCATTGGTCGTATTTGTTCAGCCTAGTCCCTTTCAATTAATTGGGATGGAGCTGTAATACCAAGCACTGCCACTACGCAATGTATGGTGCTGTGCTTGATATACTTCAAAGAGGCCGCAGTGATCATTCAAGCACCGTTGCCCCTTCAAACATTTGATCAGCGGGACTGCCAAGAATACTGGGAATAGGTCATCCTTATTTAATTCTCAGAAAACCCTTTTAATCTCTTACTGACCGCTGCAGAAGTTGGGTCTTCAAAGAGTATGTCCTTTCTTGGAGGGAACAGGAGCCATAGTCTTCTGTGTTTCACACAGCAGACACCTGGAGCTAGTTTCAGGTGCTGCACATCTCGTATCTGAAGGCAATTGTCTATGCTGTGAAGATACAAGATGTGCAGCACCTGAAACTACAGATACTGGAAGCCTGTGCTAGCATTTCTCCTGCGGTGTTGCTATCAGTGTGTGAAGAGTGGGAGAAGAGGGTTGCATTGACAATCCAACACAATGGGCAGCACATTGAACACATTTTATAAGTGGTCAGAAACTTGTAAATAACTCATGAAAGAATAAAGTTATGTTAAAACCAAGTACACCATTGTTTTTCTTGTGAAATTCCCAATAAGTTTTATGTTACATGACCCTCTTCCTATTGAAAAAACAAAAGTTGAATTCAAAATGGTTCGACTTCAAAATGGCCACCATGGTCACCACCCATCTTGAAAAGTTTCCCCCCTCACATATACTAATGTGCCACAAACAGAAGTTAATATCACCAACCATTCCCATTTTATTAAGGTGTATCCATATAAATGGCCCACCCTGTACATACTGACAAAACAGGTGAGCCACCACCTGAAACTTGTATGTATGTAGACTGGCTGAAGAAGACCTGCCTTTGGTAGCTCATCTTTCTTATGTCAGCCTAGTAGTAAATACGCAGAATTAATAGGGTACGTAAGAATTTTATCAACACATCTTTAGAATTTTTTGCCCGTGTGGTTACACCACAATGCCTGTTATATGGATATTGCCCATTAAATAAAATGTAAAGCCAAGTCATCATTTTTATACTCCAGCCATAAATTTTAAAGTAGGAGATTTCTTTTTTAATTCCCATCTAAAAAATTTATCAGAACGAAATGATGAGAATAAAACGGGTAACAAGCCAATCAAAAAGTGACTCGATGGAATGTGTAATTACCAAAAAGTGATTGTTTTGATAAAAGCTGAAGCCTGTTATAACTATTCTATCCTCAAACTGTGTTTCCCCCAAAGAATACGAATAAAGAATTTTATGCTGTTAGAGTTTAGCTCTTGGCCAAGCATGAATAGATTCTTTTCTCATAGCGACCAATTGGCATATGGAGATTAAAGGGCAATGACTCCCCTGCCCCCCATTTATGCAAAAAAAATCACCATTTAAAAGTGCCCTAAATAAGTCTATTGGGGTCCCAAAATAAAAAATAAAAATCGCCCGTACTTTTAAAATATATTCATCCCGTATGGAAATGGAAAAAATAAACAGTCAAAATGGCTGATTTACAGTTTTTTTGGTTGCGTCTCCCACAAAAAACAGCCCTCACACAGCTCTGTACATATAACTGCAAAAAAGTTATAGGGGTCAGAATATGGAGAATAAAAGAAAAAAATCAGGATTTTTGTTTTCACTATAAAATGCAAGAAAAAATATACGTATGTGGTATCGCCATAATCGTACTGACCTGGAGAATGAAAGAAACTCATCAGTTTTACCTTATAGGGAACGCCATAAAAACAACACCCATAACACTGTTGTGGAACTGCATTTATTTTATTTTTTTCCAATTCCACCCCATTTGGAATTTCTTATCCACTTTTCACGACATTGTACGCAACCGTTAATGGTGCCATTAGAAAGTTCATCTTGTCCCGCAAAAAATAAAAAAAATTATGGCTTTGGGAGGGTTGGGAGTAAAAAAAAAAAAAAAGGAAAATTACCCTGCCTTAAAAAGAAATAACCTGTGGGACCACTGGAGCTGCAGTGCCGGAGCGGTGAGGAATTTACCAGGTGAGTTATCGTTATCTTGCATCGATCACACGACTGTGACGGCTGCAGCCAGTTATTGTCAGACCGCTGAGGACAGTAATTGACTGTAGCGGTCATGTGCACATGGTTGCAACTTCATTACTTCAGTATGGTTAACAAAGAGTGGCGGTGCTGATGCTGCCGGGCTTTACCAGGTGAGTGTTATTTATTTTATTTTTATTTTTTTTCATTACGCCCTCTGCTCTCAGATAATTATAAAAAAAATTATAATTGACAACCTCTTTTTATAAGACGCCTTTCCCCTCCTTTTCGAGTATGGACCCTTGTCACGTACATAGAGCCCTGAAGAAATCTATACCGTGCGCCCATGCCACAGCGGCTCCCATTGTGTAAATAACAGTGTGTATGCAGCCCGTGCCGCATGAAATATAATGCAGTATACATTTACTTATGGCTAACAACCTGAGAAAGATTGCTTTTTCGACGCCGCTGTGTTTCCTTGCGCAGAGCGAGTCGGGCCCCATCCCATTACGCGAAGATCTTTTTTCATTCGGTTGGTCACACTTGAACTATACTTAGCAAATTGATAAGGTTCCACTGTTAAACTTTATTATCAGTGACACGAGCCTATGACACTTTATAAAAAGAATAATCCCGAACAATCTCTAGGTAATTAACACCTAGATAAACAAGCATAAATTTGGATATTGCCTTTATTTGGACTAGCACTCAAATATGCGTGAACCATGCTTTTTTTAATTAAAAGATAAATCCATATGACACTTTGCCTCAAACTTAATTATTCAGCATAGTATAATAAAAAAAGAGAGCCCATTAAACGTGTCTTGTTCCGTGTGCCTGTATTAACAGCAGAACAGTTCAGCCTGGGTCATTTAAATTTCCTCCGCCTTTATAAGGTGCGCATCTAGCAACACCAACAGGTAAATAGCAGCACGGCTTGTAAAAAAAAATAAAAAATCCTTCCGTCTGCTGCCGCTTTTTATTTTTTTTTACCATCCCTGTGGAAATTTCTGAATATTATGACTATTCTGGCGTTTCCTGCTTGTGCGAGAGCCTAGGAAATAATGAAATACCGAGCAATTTCACTAGTGTTTACACAGCCGCCTTCTCAACGTTGGCCAACCGCCAAGACGCAGCGGACTGAATGGAAGTCGGATCCAGCACGTCAAAAAAAATCTGTGTCCAAAAACAGGAGGTAACGAGCTGACATGGTGTTCACCGTGCAAATGTTGTGAATATTAAAGGGGTTGTCCTACTAGCGCACCATATTCATTTTGCAGATTATCAAAAATGAAGCATATTTGCCATATACATGCCATGATATTTACTTGCCTAGTATGGCGCAAGCTGGTTTTAAGTGTATAGCAATGTCCACCCGTCTGCAGGATCAACCCTATAAAATCAGACGTACTGCATGATAGCTATTATTTTATTCAGTAGGATCAACCCTAGCTTGTGAAAATTGGTATCATACTTTTATGACTTATGCAAATGAGGGCTTCAGTGCACCAATGGCAGGACCTTGCCCCTTGGTGCACTTTGGCTTTCCAGTACTGGCCATGCCCTACAGTGCCCTGAAGACCCTTAATGCAACAATAGTCAGGGCCTAGCCCAGGGCTGGCCAACCTGCGTCTTTCCAGCTGTTGTAAAACTACAATTCCCACAATGCTCTGCTGTAGGCTGATAGCTGTAGGCAGTATTTGCATGCTAGGAGTTGTAGTTTTGCAACATCTGGAGAGCCGCAGGTTGGCCATCCCTGGCCTAGCCCTTTCGTGCACTTCAGCTCCTCAGCTTTCCAGTTATGGCCATGCCTCTTGGTGCACTGAAGTCCTCATCTACATAAAGAATAAAAGTCTTTTATTGTTTTTTGGTAACACCAAGGTGTCATTTTATCCAGCAGGATCAACCCTCATGTTAAGCCACACCCCAAATCGCATCTCTTTTTACCTGTGTAAACTTATTCGGTATAGTTTGACGGGAAAGTTAGCAACTTTCACACAAGCTCAGTCACCCTCCCCACTGCCAGGTCTGTATACAGCAGGGCCGCTAATAGAAATTGCTTTATGTCTTGCTTGTCAGGGAAGGAGTAGAGTCTCTGCAGTAGTATGGCAGTATAGCTGGGAAGACTCCTTCTTCTGCAAGGGAAGTAAGAAAGAACTTTAAAGTCAACTGCCAGAGGTGGAAGGAGACTGATTCTGTCCAGAGCCTGCCAGCAGCTAGAGAAGAGCGAATTTTTTAAAAATTCGATTCGACCGGTTTGCCGAATTTTTAGAAAAAATATGGTTTGATCCGAATTTATTTGCGGCAGATCGCGTAAAAAAATGGCTATTCCCTGGCTGCAGAGAGTCTTTATAGTGGTGTAGAGCACTGTGCCTAGCTGTAACACGCATAGGGAGTCTGCTGTGGTAGTGAAATAATACTGTGAGTCAGTATGACATGCAGATGACAAGCGTCGCTCTTAGAATCACTGCACACTTCGCTTATTTGGGCAGTCACTGGGCCAAAACTGACCAAATAACTAAAGTATGAACTCAGCCTTACAGGTCAATGTTAGCGACAAGAAGCGCACTCCTTTTACACCAATGTCAGCTGATTCCACATAGATGTCTACAGATGTGTCCAAGTGACCTCTGCTGTGACCTGTGCCAGAAACATTTAGGCCTCTGCCACTCCCCTGTACAGGGCCTGGCACTTCTCTGTCTCACATGCTGTTAGATCAAATAAATAAATAAAAAGGAAATTAAAACACCCCCCAAAAAAATGTGTAATTTTCTCACTTCACCACACAACAGCTAAGCCCTTTTTTCCCCCACTAATACACACAAAAAAAGGGCTTTAGAACATATAACTGCACCACTGAACAGCAAATATATTTTACATTTGCCACTAATGCACGACGAAAAGGGCTGTAAGTTTCGCACTTCACCACACAACTGCTAATAAGCCCTTTTTTCCCACTAATACAAGCAAAAAAATGCTTTAGAACATATAACTGCACCGCACAAGGGCAAATAAGATAGAAGTATTTCCTTGTAATAAACCCTGTTGATGACTGTATCAAACAGCACTTGCACCCCAATAACAAGAACGGTTTGCTGGAATTACAGAGCTGTATAATGGCAATTTGGATCCCCAGTCAGTGAAGCGAGGGGTAACAGGATTGTTCCTATCACCCAGGCTGTAACCTCCACTACTGAACCCTGTTCTACATAAAAGCTGTGGAATGATTCCTCCCTATCCTTTCCCTACACATTGAATAATCTTTCCCTGCGCTTGCAAATAGTTTTTTTAGCACAATGAAGTTTTTCCTAGCACTGCCCCTAGCGACTGCTGACTTCTCTCGAAAATGGCAGAATCCAAGATGGCTGAGGCTGTTCTCAGAGTTCTCACACGTGTAGCAGACATTTTAAGAAAAAATAAAACATTTCCTGAAATTCGGATTTAGAATTCCACTTTGTCAACTTCGATTCGCTCATCTCTACCAGCAGCATCTGGGAGGGTCACATGGAATCATAAAATTATGAATAAAAGTTATACATTGGATAACACCATTAATGCTGAATTCTATTGAGGTGTAGGGCTGTACACAGTCATATGATGCATACTCTATGCTTCTTTTTTGAAGTTTCTTTTATAGCTTTGCTAAATGTTTTTGAGCTCCATCAGATATTGTCTCCTATTAATTAAATTCCACCCAACCCAAGGGTTATGCAAAATGTCCTAGTTATAGAGTGTGATGGTTATGTATAAAGGGTAAGGGTTCAGTGGATATAGAAGGCCATAATATGCCACAATTTGTTTTTCTTATGTTAAGGCCGTAAAAAATGGATCCACAAAAAATACGGATGACGTCCATGTGCATTCCGTTAATTGCGGAAAGGAACACCTGGCCCCTGATAGAACAGTACTATTCTTGTCCGTTATGTGGACAATAATAGGACATGTTCTATCTTTGAAACAAAAAATGAATGGTTCCGTATACGGAACGCAAAAAACGGAACGTGAACGGGAAAAAAAAACATTCATGTGCAAGAGGCTTAAAAGTCTGATGGCCCTACTGGAATTAGTTGCTCATTGTAACGGATCTCCTAGGCACCCCGACCGGGTACCTCCGTCAATAGATGCTCCTAGTGCTTTCCGAGGATTCCAAGCACTCCACTTGACACAAAATCCTCCCCTCTGCCCGTGATACAATTACCTCACACTGGGTTGATGCAATAATCACAGGCAGGCGAATACACAATATCCTCTGTCCTGGAGACAACCGAGAAGTAATTTAATTATATCTCAGGGCAAAGGACATTGCCAGAGAGAGACAATGGAACAGACCTCACTACTCAATGTATACAATGTCCCACCCTTTTCGATACACATAGACATTTAAGATCCCAAAATGGCACAAATTAGACCAGGGGTTTAAGTTAGTCCAAGTCCTTTATGAACAAAGGAGGCCTGGCTGATGAGAGGGCCCATAATCCTGGGGCAGGAGGCGGGCAAACAGCCCCCTCCAAAACACTGTGGCGAAGTGGCTTTCGCCACACTCATAATTCCACTTTCCAATTTGTCTACCTTTCTGTTTTAACCACCTCCGGACCGCCTAACGCACATGTGCGTTCCGGAGGTGGCAGGCTGGCGCACAGTCACGCATATACGCGTCATCTTGCGATACGCGAGATTTCCTGTGAACGCGCGCACACAGGCGCGCGCGCTCACAGGAACGGAAGGTAAGCGAGTGGATCTCCAGCATGCCAGCGGCGATCGTTCGCTGGCAGGCTGGAGATCCGAATTTTTTAACCCCTAACAGGTATATTAGACGCTGTTTTCATAACAGCGTCTAATATACCTCCTACCTGGTCCTCTGGTGGTCCCTTTTGTTAGGATCGACCACCAGAGGACTCAGGTAGGTCAGTACAGTCGCACCAAACACCACACTACACTACACCCCCCCCCCCCCCGTCACTTATTAACCCCTTATAAACCCCTGATCACCCATGATCACCCCATATAAACTCC
Organism: Bufo gargarizans; assembly: GCF_014858855.1. Lineage (NCBI taxonomy): Eukaryota > Metazoa > Chordata > Amphibia > Anura > Bufonidae > Bufo > Bufo gargarizans. Next base: position 115,439,594 of record NC_058089.1, read on the forward strand.
CTGATCACCCCCCTGTCATTGATCACCGCCCTGTCATTGATCACCCCCCTGTCAGGCTCCGTTCAGACGTCCGTATGATTTTTACGGATCCACGGATACATGGATCGGATCCGCAAAACGCATACGGACGTCTAAATGGAGCCTTACAGGGGGGTGATCAATGACAGGCGGGTGATCACCCATATACACTCCCTGATCACCCCCTGTCATTGATCACCCCCCTGTCATTGATCACCCCCCTGTAAGGCTCCATTCAGACGTCCGCATGATTTTTACGGATCCATGGATACATGGATCGGATCCGCAAAACACATGCGGACGTCTGAATGGAGCCTTACAGGGGGGTGATCACCCATATACACTCCCTGATCACCCCCTGTCATTGATCACCCCCCTGTAAGGCTCCATTCAGACGTCCGCATGTTTTTTGTGGATCCGATCAATGTATCCATGGGTCCGTAAAAAATCATACGGACGTCTGAATGGAGCCTTACAGGGGGGGTGATCAGTGACAGGGGGGTGATCACCCTGATCACCCCCTGTCATTTATAACCCCCCTGTAAGGCTCCATTCAGACGTCCGCATGTTTTTTGTGGATCCGATCCATGTATCCATGGATCCGTAAAAAATCATGCGGATGTCTGAATGGAGCCTTACAGGGGGGGTGATCAGTGACAGGGGGGTGATCACCCTGATCACCCTGATCACCCCCTGTCATTGATAACCCCCCTGTAAGGCTCCATTCAGACGTCCGCATGTTTTTTGTGGATCCGATCCATGTATCCATGGATCCGTAAAAAATCATGCGGATGTCTGAATGGAGCCTTACAGGGGGGGTGATCAGTGACAGGGGGGTGATCACCCTGATCACCCCCTGTCATTGATAACCCCCCTGTAAGGCTCCATTCAGACGTCCGCATGTTTTTTGTGGATCCGATCCATGTATCCATGGATCCGTAAAAAATCATGCGGATGTCTGAATGGAGCCTTACAGGGGGGGTGATCAGTGACAGGGGGGTGATCACCCTGATCACCCCCTGTCATTGATAACCCCCCTGTAGGGCTCCATTCAGACGTCTGCATGTTTTTTGTGGATCCGATCCATGTATCCATGTATCCGTAAAAAATCATGCGGATGTCTGAATGGAGCCTTACAGGGGGGGTGATCAGTGACAGGGGGGTGATCACCCTGATCACCCCCTGTCATTGATAACCCCCCTGTAAGGCTCCATTCAGACGTCCGCATGTGTTTTGCGGATCCGATCCATGGATCCGTAAAAATTATACGGACGTCTGAATGGAGCCTTACCAGGGGGGTGATCAATGACAGGGGGGTGATCCGGGAGTCTATATGGGTGATTACCCCCCTGTCATTGATCACCCCCCTGTCATTGATCACCCCCCCTGTCATTGATCACCCCCCCCTGTAAGGCTCCATTCAGACATTTTTTTTTGGCACAAGTTAGCGGAATTTTTTGTTTTTTTGTTTTTGTTTTTTCTTACTAAGTCTCATATTCTACTAACTTGTGTCAAAAAATAAAATCTCCCATGAACTCACCATACCCCTCACGGAATCCAAATGCGTAAACATTTTTAGACATTTATATTCCAGACTTCTTCTCACGCTTTAGGGCCCCTAAAAAGCCAGGGCAGTATAAATACCCCACATGTGACCCCATTTCGGAAAGAAGACACCCCAAGGTATTCGCTGAGGGGCATATTGAGTCCATGAAAGATTGAAATTTTTGTCCTAAGTTAGCGGAAAGTGAGACTTTGTGAGAAAAAAACAAAAAAAATCAATTTCCGCTAACATATGCAAAAAATAAAAAATTTCTAGGAACTCGCCAGGCCCCTCATTGAATACCTTGGGGTGTCTTCTTTCCAAAGTGGGGTCACATGTGGGGTATTTATACTGCCCAGGCTTTTTAGGGGCCCGAAAGTGTGAGAAGAAGTCTGGGATCCAAATGTCTAAAAATGCCCTCCTAAAAGGAATTTGGGCCCCTTTGCGCATCTAGGCTGCAAAAAAGTGTCACACATCTGGTATCGCCGTACTCAGGAGAAGTTGGGGAATGTGTTTTGGGGTGTCATTTTACATATACCCATGCTGGGTGAGAAAAATATCTTGGTCAAATGCCAACTTTGTATAAAAAAATAGGAAAAGTTGTCTTTTGCCAAGATATTTCTATCACCCAGCATGGGTATATGTAAAATGACACCCCAAAACACATTCCCCAACTTCTCCTGAGTACGGCGATACCAGATGTGTGCCACTTTTTTGCAGCCAAGGTGGGCAAAGGGGCACACATTCCAAAGTGCACCTTTCGGATTTCACAGGCCATTTTTTACAGATTTTGATTGCAAGGTACTTCTCACACATTTGGGCCCCTAAATTGCCAGGGCACTATAACTACGCCACAAGTGACCCCATTTTGGAAAGAAGACACCCCAAGGTATTCCGTGAGGGGCATGGCGAGTTCCTAGAATTTTTTATTTTTTGTCACAAGTTAGCGGAAAATGATGATTTTTCTTTTTTTTTCTTTTTTCCTTACAAAGTCTCATATTCCACTAACTTGCGACAAAAAATAAAAAATTCTAGGAACTCGCCATGCCCCTCACAGAATACCTTGGGGTGTCTTCTTTCCAAAATGGGGTCACTTGTGGGGTAGTTATACTGCCCTGGCAATTTAGGGGCCCAAATGTGTGAGAAGAACTTTGCAATCAAAATGTGTAAAAAATGACCGGTGAAATCCGAAAGGTGCACTTTGGAATATGTACCCCTTTGCCCACCTTGGCAGCAAAAAAGTGTCACACATCTGGTATCGCCGTACTCAGGAGAAGTTGGGGAATGTGTTTTGGGGTGTCATTTTACATATACCCATGCTGGGTGAGAAAAATATCTTGGTCAAATGCCAACTTTGTATAAAAAAATGGGAAAAGTTGTCTTTTGCCAAGATATTTCTCTCATCCAGCATGGGTATATGTAAAATGACACCCCAAAACACATTCCCCAACTTCTCCTGAGTACGGCGATACCAGATGTGTCACACTTTTTTGCTGCCAAGGTGGGCAAAGGGGCACATATTCCAAAGTGCACCTTTCAGATTTTGCAGGCCATTTTTTACAGATTTTGATTGCAAAGTTCTTCTCACACATTTGGGCCCCTAAATTGCCAGGGCAGTATAACTACGCCACAAGTGACCCCATTTTGGAAAGAAGACACCCCAAGGTATTCCGTGAGGGGCATGGCGAGTTCCTAGAATTTTTTATTTTTTGTCGCAAGTTAGTGAAATATGAGACTTTGTAAGGAAAAAAGAGAAAAAAAAAAAAATCATCATTTTCCGCTAACTTGTGACAAAAAATAAAAAATTCTAGGAACTCGCCATGCCCCTCACGGAATACCTTGGGGTGTCTTCTTTCCAAAATGGGGTCACTTGTGGCGTAGTTATACTGCCCTGGCAATTTAGGGGCCCAAATGTGTGAGAAGTACCTTGCAATCAAAATGTGTAAAAAATGGCCTGCAAAATCTGAAAGGTGCACTTTGGAATATGTGCCCCTTTGCCCACCTTGGCAGCAAAAAAGTGTGACACATCTGGTATCGCCGTACTCAGGAGAAGTTGGGGAATGTGTTTTGGGGTGTCATTTTACATATACCCATGCTGGATGAGAGAAATATCTTGGCAAAAGACAACTTTTCCCATTTTTTTATACAAAGTTGGCATTTGACCAAGATATTTTTCTCACCCAGCATGGGTATATGTAAAATGACACCCCAAAACACATTCCCCAACTTCTCCTGAGTACGGCGATACCAGATGTGTCACACTTTTTTGCTGCCAAGGTGGGCAAAGGGGCACATATTCCAAAGTGCACCTTTTGGATTTCACCGGTCATTTTTTACACATTTTGATTGCAAAGTTCTTCTCACACATTTGGGCCCCTAAATTGCCAGGGCAGTATAACTACGCCACAAGTGACCCCATTTTGGAAAGAAGACACCCCAAGGTATTCCGTGAGGGGCATGGCGAGTTCCTAGAATTTTTTATTTTTTGTCGCAAGTTAGTGGAATATGAGACTTTGTAAGAAAAATAAAAAAAATAAAAATCATCATCATTTTCCGCTAACTTGTGACAAAAAATAAAAAGTTCTATGAACTCACTATGCCCATCAGCGAATACCTTAGGGTGTCTACTTTCCGAAATGGGGTCATTTGTGGGGGTTTTCTACTGTTTGGGCATTGTAGAACCTCAGGAATCATGACAGGTGCTCAGAAAGTCAGAGCTGTTTCAAAAAGCGGAAATTCACATTTTTGTACCATAGTTTGTAAATGCTATAACTTTTACCCAAACCATTTTTTTTTTTGCCCAAACATTTTTTTTTAATCAAAGACATGTAGAACAATAAATTTGGCGAAAAATTTATATATGGATGTCGTTTTTTTTGCAAAATTTTACAGCTGAAAGTGAAAAATGTCATTTTTTTGCAAAAAAATCGTTACATTTTGATTAATAACAAAAAAAGTAAAAATGTCAGCAGCAATAAGGCTAGGTCTACACGACGACATTTGTCGCGCGACATTTTGTTGCACCAATGTCGCGCGACAATTTTTATAATGGCAGTCTATGGTGTCGCACTGCAACATGCGACATGCTGCGACTGCGACGCGACAGTCGCAGAAAATCCATTCTTCTGCGACTGTCGCGTCGCAGTCGCAACATGTCGCATGTTGCAGTGCGACACCATAGACTGCCATTATAAAAATTGTCGCGCGACATTAGTGCAACAAAATGTTGCGCGACAACTGTTGCGCCCTATCTGTCGCGCGACTTTTTGTCGCGCGACAAATGTCGTCGTGTAGACCTAGCCTTAGTGAGAAGAAAAGGAGGTAAAATTCATTTGGGTGGTAAGTTGCATGACCGAGCGATAAACGGTGAAAGGAGTGTAGTGCCGAAGTGTAAAAAGTGCTCTGGTCATGAAGGGGGTTTCACCTAGCGGGGCTGAAGTGGTTAAAAGGGGACAGGGTCATCAGAAAATTACCTATTGTTTGAATCATGTTTTTATGTTAGACATGTATTTAAATAACTTTGTGATCTTGCTTTTGAATTTTCCATGTACAGCGCTGACCAGGACTTTAAAGATGGTGCATGCTCGTGAGTGCGGCAGGCACCGTAACCGTCGGATGCCTGCTATTTCATAGCAGATGCCCATGGCTAATGTCCGCGACTGGCGGTAATGCCTATTGTGGACATTTAACCCTTCAAATGCCGTGACTATGGCATCTGTGTGCACGAAAATAAAGATTCCGCTTCTGGGTGTGCTTTGGCTCCCCCTGGTGGGGATCAGGGGAGCCAGAGTGTGTGTGCAGCAGCCTCTGGCCTCCTGTGTGACAGGAGGCTGCTGCACACTAATTCCTATGGAGCCCCTGCATGCGGCAGAGCTCTATGGGAACACAGTATGATTCCTATAGACTCCAATGCTAATGCCTTGGAGTCTATGAAGGAAGCAATCTAACGATTGCTTGTTATAGTTCCCTATAGGAACTATAAAAAAAAAAAAAAGTGTAAAGATAAATGTATAAAAATTAAAATCAGCCCCTTTCCTCAAAATGAAAATAAAAAAACATAAAAAAAGGCCTTAAACAGATTGTCCAGGATTAGAAACACATGGCTGTGCTCCTCCTAAAACAGTGCCAAAGCTCTCCACTGGTTGTGCCTGGTACTGCAACTGAACTGAAATGGATGGGGCTAAATTGCAGTGGCACACATCACCTGAAAACAGGTTTTTGAAAGTCAACAGCCATGTGTTACTAATCCAGGACAGCCACTTTAAAGACCATATCACATGTCAGATACTCCTTTTTTTTGCAAAAGCCTGTCTCTGTAAATGACAAATGTAGCCAAGAAACGTAAAAAAAAAGGGCCGTACTAAGATTGACACTTATCACCTATCCACAGGATGAGTAATGTGTGTCTGATGGGTGGGGGACCCACCTCTCCTGTTTGAATGAAACAGCAGTTGAGCATGCACTGCCGCTGCTCCATTCAAAGCCTATGGGACCACTGATGTTGTACTGGGCTATATTCGGCAGACCCATATAAACTGGATGCTCAACTGCTGCTCCATTCAAACAGGAGAGATAGGATCCCCATACTCGAGAAGTGTCATTCTTAGTACAACATCTTTAAATATTGAGAATATAACGCATTGTGGTTATATGAGACAACATTGCACATGAATAACCCCCATCATGTTGCCCGAATGGTCTTTCAATGTAGGTCTTCATTAAATGCCAGGAAAACAATTTTTTTTTTTTAAAGGGGTTGTTCCATGTTCCATTAAGACAATTGTCTCCTATCCACAGTATAAGGGGATATGTGATCGGTGGGTGGTCCGACTGCTGGGGGCTGGCCTCCCCAGTTTGGTGTGGTGGTGTCATGTATGTGTGCTGCAGCTCCATTTAGCTCCAGGGACAGCTGGAGATAGTTCAGCGCTTGTACTTGGTTATCTCCCGCAGCCCCATAGAGTTGAATAGAGCAGTGAACGCACATGTGGAGCACAGGCCCCAGTCAGGGTTGGACTGACCCAGCATCTGTTAGACTGACCGAATCCTCCAGTGGGCCAGACTAGAATACTATAATTGACTCCACAGGACCAGGAGCAAAAAAAAACATTTGGCTACTCTTTAAAACCATTCACTTGCCACTAGGGCCTGTTTCTTTGATCTAAAACATGTAAGGTTAGGTTCACACCTCCATTTAACTGATCTGGCAGGCTGTTCCAGCAAAGAACTGCCTGGTGGAGGTCACTGGATCCAGCCTAGCCAGATACTGCTGTTCACCGAGGGACCCATTGACTATAGTGAGATTCATCCTCTCTCCGGCATGAGTTCTGGGATTCAGGCAGGCAAAAAAACACTGCATGCACCAGTTTTTATCTAGCCAAAACTCTGCACACATGCTGGAAAGCAGCCAGATCCCATTATAGTCACAGGGGTTTGGAAGAGAACAGCAATATCTGGCTGGCTGTTCTCTGCCGGAGGCGTAAACCTACCCTTAGACAGTACTGATGATGAAGGGGTTGGGCCCCAAGAACAATTTCCTATCGTGGACCCAAGGAACCCAGTTCAACATTGGACTCTGTTCTTGTGATTGGCAGCGGTCCGACCGCTGGGGCCATTGACAATCAGGAAATTATCCCGTATCCTGTGGACAGGCGATAAGTTGTCCTAATAGGACGACCCTTTTAAGAAACCTATCCTCTTCCCAAAATAATTGTAAAAAAAATAAATAAAATATCAACAGAAAAAAAAAAAAATTAATTCTGCTTGAAATCACCGGGAAGTAATAAAAGCTTGTTTTGTTTTGTTTTCAGAGGTAGAGGTTTTATTGCGTAAAACACAGAATAAACTTTTACTGTTTCAAAGACATTTTATTCTAATAGGAGAAAAACAGTCATTGCTGAAAAAAAACAATTTAATACTTTTTGTACCAGAATAAAGTTATGTTGACTGATGTCATGTCTCTCCATAATAAATAATGACCAAGAATAAACTTTAAATACAAAGTCCTCTACTTCTTACAAGCATAGCAACAGATTCCTCTACTCTATCATTCTCTGACTTTTTTTTTTTTCATTTCTCTGTGTAGGAATGTAGACAATATTATTATGACCAGAACTACAGACAACAGGCATTACAGAGGAAAAAACATGACATGTTTATATATGAAGAGCACGATAATGTTCAGAAACTGACAATGTATCACTGCCGCTGTCACTTGCCAGGACTACAAGTTACAAATGAGAAAGGGAAAAAAAAATAGACAAAAAAAATCTCTGCCGAACTGGTAGGGTAAGGGGACTGCTGGGAAAAATAGTAGGATTACATGGGGCGGTAGCACTGGACTATGGGCTCAACATACAAGCACATCACAAGGAACAAGAGATGGATCCAGTGTTGCAAACAAATTATTGCCTATCTGATCTGCAAATTCTCAGAGGAGACAAAAAATACTGAAAATAATTTAAAAAGTGCAAGAAATTGTTTTTTTGTTTGTTTTTTATATTTTTGATTAATTTTTTTTTTTGCGAAGATAAGATATTGAAGGCAGCTGCGCAAACACACAAAGCAAGCGACTGACATTGTCACCAAACACAGTAGTGCACTTGAAATCCTAAAGCTTACTACAGTCAAAGAAAAAATAAAAAAAATCAACAATATTTAAAAAAATTTTTTTTTTCCTCTCTGAAACAGTTTCATTTGTTTTTCTCTTTTTTTGTTTTAGTAAGGCAGTGAGAACTATTCTAGAAAATAAAAGCCAAATGGAATAAGCAGCTTGCTCTATGTGAAACGAGTCCATTACATTATGACCTCCCAGGAAAAAAAAAAAAAACATAAAAAGAAGACAAAAAATCACTAGGGTGTCTTCTTTTCTTTCAGGCAGTGTATGTAAATTGTACTCTTCAATCTCCTGAGATATGTTTCCAGTCTCAGAGCAGAGCATACAGAATTCTATTTACATTGATTGCAGTTCAGTACTTTTGTGAAACCGCTTCAGGCAGAGTTAAAAGTTTTTGTGTTTTTTTGTTGTTGTTGTTGTTTTTTAAGGCTGTTGGGATCAACACCCTGCTCTCAGCCTTCTTGAGATATTTTGTTCTACTGAGTCATCTTTTTTTTTTTTTTTTACACAATTTTTCAAGACATTCGTACAGTAGTTCTAACAGTTTTAATACAAAGCACCAGTTCTGTTTGTCTCTACCAAAAAGCGTAATTAAAATTTGAAGAGCCGTGACTGAATCCTTTTAATTAAAATGCAACAATTGGAAACTGGAATAATTGTGACGGGGAAAAAATAAAATAAAAATTTGCCAAAAATATAGAATCTGTTTCATTTGTTCGAAGAAAAACAATGCCCATCCTCCACTAGAGACTAAAGAAGCCATATGAAACTTATATATATAGCTTAAATTATAGCTTAAATCACCTACCGTACTTTGGAGGATTTTAGTTTTTAAGTAAAAGTAACAAAAAATAAAATACTGTATTATTCTTCATTCAAATAAAATAAAAAGGTAAAGCAAATCTGATATATATAAATATATTTAAATTCAAGTGCTGAAAAGGGCCAGTAAATTATACCGTGTGCAGAGAATTATTTGTTCGGCTGCAGTCGAAGAGACACAGAAAATGGAATATTATATTGCATTTTTTTCTTTCCAATATGCTGTAGGTCAGTGGTGACCCCAGCTTGTAGGCTGTCTTAGATTTCTCTTACAGTGCGGCTGTAACACCACTTCAATTGATTTCTTCCCTGTAATGACAGCTCCAGTCAGACTGGCACCATGGCAATCTACCAACTCATCTCATTACTATGCTCGGATAATGACAGAAGCTGGTGTCATATTATAAAGGTGTTTTCAACTATGAAAACATGGTGCCCCCTCCCTCCTCTCGCTCTCTCTTCAAGGCATTTGAATCATCTCGACGGTATCATTTTTCTGATAAAAGCATCTTGCGTTGGACAAACATTACTCAGTCTTTTGATGCTGTACTGGACTTCTGGTCCCATTTATATAATCCAAATGACATGGTTTGGAAGTTCTTTTTGCCAGGTAAGAGTCCTGCAGCCATTTTTTTTTTTCGAAGAGGGGAAGGGCACAGTTGTATGTTGTGACATTCAAACTCCCAGGTTTTCTGTCCTACACTGGTCAATGGAGTCAACGAAAAGTCCTATTGCAATATACAGATTGATTTGACAGCATGGATTAGTCCTGGGGTTTACTGCCCTCTGCTGGAAGCTGCGTGGAATTCCCAGGCTTGGGAGGCGCAAGTTCTTCACAATTCCCAGTAGTCTCCGCCGATTCAACCCTGGAGCGCTTGAACCTTCGGTCTGGGTATTGACTGTTGTCGAAAGGCATTCGATGGACACATAGGACGTGGGTCTTCAGGTTTCCCTTTTGAGAGGCACTGTATGGGCAGTATCTGCACTGAAAAGGCCTTTGACCTGTGGGAAGAAATACAATGGATATATTTTAGTTTAGCAAAAGGTTTGAAATATACATAATGCATTGCGTGACTTCAGAATGGCACAAGTGCATAAAAAGTGGTGCTCAAAATGCAATGCCTCAGCTAGATAAGCCAGTGTCCCACAGTTTCATCTATTTTTTCATAGAACGCTCTGTTAATATAACAGATACTGGATCTAGCCAAAGTAGATCCCCAGGATTGCTATAGATCAGTCTTTTCAAAGGCCATATGACGGTAGCGGGTATAATCGCCACTACAGTAAACCAAGCTGTCCTAAAGGGTTCCCTGTTCTCTTTGACGTCTCGCCAAATATATGGAATGCTAAACAATAATTTATGAACTTGTGAGGAGGCAAAATGGATTGTAAGTGGGAACAGGGGCCAAATAACCCTTCTTCTCTATGGACAGGCCTTGCTCTTACGAGTTAGGTTTTGTGCACGTGGCCACATACTGTATTATGGAGGTATGCTCACAGGGGTTGGCACCAGAATGGTGGCTTTTCCATGGAGACTAAATTACATCATACAGAGATTGAGTGCTGCATGTGCATGAAGTTTGAAAGGAGTTGTCCGGCCTAAGAGATGAATTTACTCCTGCCCAAGAAAAAAATATATATTCACCTGTCCATAAAGCTGCGGCTCCCTTCCTGGCCACTTATAGTTCCCACTGGACCAGAAGTGGCATGGTCCTGTAAATGTTGTCACTAATCACTGGTGTGAATAGTACGTCTCTGGGAGCCACAATAGGTGGAAAGGTGAAGAACCAAAGAGCCAAGAACTTGACTTTTTAAATGTAGCAGCAGGGTGCAAGCCTGGACACTACTCCAGTAAAACTTGTCCTAGTGCTCGGCTCTTTCGGACAGTACATAGACTTTAAATGGGGTGGCAGGGCCTATGATTGACCATGCTGCAGTCTTGTCTCTGTCATTAGGGTGTGGAACACTACTGATCTCATATCATTTATCCAACTGATTGGTGGTAAATAATTCTGACCACATTTAGGGGCAAAAAAAAAATTATTTTTTGGGCTCCAAATCTCATGAGGAAGAATGTCTTGTCTCAAAAGTCAAGGATGAAGGTATGTCATGGGACCCTTTTTACCTCTGCTGATTGGCCTACAGGTGGAAGAGGCAATGATCTGAGGCAAAGTACTTTCCAGCCGGGTGACTTGCACTTCACAAGGTGGTTTATTTAATAGACACAATGCCACCATTAGTTGACTGCTTTTCAGGCTTCTATCTGATGAAATAAATATGTCAGGGGATCTGCTCTGTAACTTTATTATGTGACTGTACCCCCTTTTGTGGAAGGGAGATTCTAGAATAAAGTGCTCAGTCAGGAGACTCTATCCTGAATCAATAATAATCATGTAAGATCTAGAACATGAGCTAATGTCTATGATAATGACATGAATACAGATGAGGAACATTTTATAAAAGAGTCTCTCGAGTGAATCTGATCCAAAACAATTTCACCTGACAGTCCTATTTAGAAAATGGGGCACAATGCTAATTACAAAGGCGACTTCAGCTTCTTAAACCAGAAATAGGATAATGATACTTTGCTCTGATTTTTTAATAAGGCACCAGGGATTTTCTTGAATCAGCCTCAAGGTCCAGTATAATACTAAAGACATCAAGACATACCTTATTAAAATGTCAAGCATATCTACTGGGCTCTACAGACATGATCTTTAGGATGGAAATATGCCAGGTTTTGTTGGCTATATATAATGTGATAATGCAGCAAGTTGGCCAAAATCATTGTCAAATTGTTGCCTTAGAATGACTTCCCTTTTCCCATAGGATCAAGCCGACCACAACAGACCTTGGCCCAGGCAGTAGGAGCTTAGCATGGATCAATGGCTTTCTGCTGTGTAGTTAGCAGAGGTATTATATTCGATGCAGGCCCTTCGGCTCATGGCATTTCTACTCAGGAGTGATGCTCTGTGTATAAGCATAAAGAGTGGGGGAAATATCCATGATGGAGGCCTTTTAAAGTATATGTTGACTTTAAAGGGGCTGTGCACCCTGTTTATACTGATTACCTATTCTCAGGATAAGTCATCAATATCTGATCATGGGGGTCCAACACCTGGGACTCCCGCTGATAGGCTGTTAGAAGACAAGGTGGCGTTCCTACACTGCACTTCATCTCGGAAGTGTAGTGTAATGACGAGTACTCGCTCTATTCACGCGTAGTGTAATGAAGAGGAAGCGGCACTCATATGTAGTGAACGGTGGGCTATCGGATCCTCGCCAATCAGATATTGGTGACCTTTCCTCAGAATAGGTCATCAATATAAACAGGCTGCACAACTCTATTAGTTCCAATGTTCTATGCTGATTTCTTAATATTCCTTTGCAGCAGTTAATGCTCTGTTTGGAGCTCCAAATCTCTTGCAAACTAATTTGTAAATAATGTTTGCCTTCTTCCAACACTAGGGGGAGCTTAGTAGGTTGCTGCATACAGTTTTTTATTTATTTAGCGCAAAATGTTACCACTATGCAATAAGCTTCTAGGCTTCGTCTAGTGGTGCCCGTAGGCACCTGGAATTGTATCATTTTGGGCTCCTACACACATGAATTTGGTCTGGCATATTTTTGCTGCTAAAATTTTGTATGGTGTTTTTATGGTGGCATATTTAAATAGCATTTTTTTAAGGATGTTGTTTCCCTATAGAAAAGGGACTAGAGAACCTCCTAAAAAAAAAAAAAAGGCCATTGTTTCAACATGCCAAAGACACACAAAATTCATCCAAGTTGAAAAAATGCTACTACTAAAACAAACAAAAAAAACTGAAGTGTATCCTTCACCTCAAAATTCTAATAGACTTTCAGCTAATATCTGGAGCTGGCATTTCTCCTGCAAAAGAAAATGCATGTGCAGAAAAAACATAAAATTATGTGGTCAGACTTAACCACCTCCGGACCGCCTAACGCACATGTGCGTTCCGGAGGTGGCAGGCTGGCGCACAGTCACGCATATACGCGTCATCTCGCGAGACGCGAGATTTCCTGTGAACGCGCGCACACAGGCGCGCGCGCTCACAGGAACGGAAGGTAAGCGAGTGGATCTCCAGCCTGCCAGCGGCGATCGTTCGCTGGCAGGCTGGAGATCCGAATTTTTTAACCCCTAACAGGTATATTAGACGCTGTTTTCATAACAGCGTCTAATATACCTCCTACCTGATCCTCTGGTGGTCCCTTTTGTTAGGATCGACCACCAGAGGACTCAGGTAGCTCAGTACAGTCCCACCAAACACTACACTACACTACACCCCCCCCCCCGTCACTTATTAACCCCTTATAAACCCCTGATCACCCCATATAAACTCCCTGATCACCCCCCTGTCATTGATCACCGCCCTGTCATTGATCACCGCCCTGTCAGGCTCCATTCAGACGTCCGCATGATTTTTACGGATCCGATCCATGTATCCATGGATCCGTAAAAATCATGCGGACGTCTGAATGGAGCCTTACAGGGGGGTGATCAATGACAGGCGGGTGATCACCCATATACACTCCCTGATCACCCCCTGTCATTGATCACCCCCCTGTCATTGATCACCCCCCTGTCAGGCTCCATTCAGACGTCCGCATGATTTTTACGGATCCGATCCATGTATCCATGTATCCGTAAAAATCATGCGGACGTCTGAATGGAGCCTTACAGGGGGGGTGATCAGTGACAGGGGGGTGATCACCCTGATCACCCTCTGTCATTGATAACCCCCCTGTAAGGCTCCATTCAGACGTCCGCATGCGTTCTGTGGATCCGATCCATGTATCCATGGATCCGTAAAAAATCATGCGGATGTCTGAATGGAGCCTTACAGGGGGGGTGATCAGTGACAGGGGGGTGATCACCCTGATTACCCTGATCACCCCTGTCATTGATAACCCCCCTGTAAGGCTCCATTCAGACGTCCGCATGCGTTCTGTGGATCCGATCCATGTATCCATGGATCCGTAAAAAATCATGCGGATGTCTGAATGGAGCCTTACAGGGGGGGTGATCAGTGACAGGGGGGTGATCACCCTGATTACCCTGATCACCCCCTGTCATTGATAACCCCCCTGTAAGGCTCCATTCAGACGTCCGCATGCGTTCTGTGGATCCGATCCATGTATCCATGGATCCGTAAAAAATCATGCGGATGTCTGAATGGAGCCTTACAGGGAGGGTGATCAGTGACAGGGGGGTGATCACCCTGATTACCCTGATCACCCCCTGTCATTGATAACCCCCCTGTAAGGCTCCATTCAGACGTCCGCATGCGTTTTGTGGATCCGATCCATGTATCCATGGATCCGTAAAAAATCATGCGGATGTCTGAATGGAGCCTTACAGGGAGGGTGATCAGTGACAGGGGGGTGATCACCCTGATTACCCTGATCACCCCCTGTCATTGATAACCCCCCTGTAAGGCTCCATTCAGACGTCCGCATGCGTTCTGTGGATCCGATCCATGTATCCATGGATCCGTAAAAAATCATGCGGATGTCTGAATGGAGCCTTACAGGGGGGTGATCAATGACAGGGGGGGTGATCAATGACAGGGGGGTGATCAGGGAGTCTATATGGGTAATCACCCCCCTGTCATTGATCACCCCCCTGTCATTGATCACTCCCCCCCTGGTAAGGCTCCATTCAGCCATTTTTTTTGGCACAAGTTAGCGGACATTTTTTGTTTGTTTTTGTTTTTTCTTACAAAGTCTCATATTCCACTAACTTGTGTCAAAAAATAAAATCTCACATGAACTCGCCATACCCCTCACGGAATCCAAATGTGTAAACATTTTTAGACATTTATATTCCAGACTTCTCACGCTTTAGGGCCCCTAAAAAGCCAGGGCAGTATAAATACCCCACATGTGACCCCATTTCGGAAAGAAGACACCCCAAGGTATTCCGTGAGGGGCATATTGAGTCCATGAAAGATTGAAATTTTTGTCCTAAGTTAGCGGAAAGTGAGACTTTGTGAGAAAAAAAACAAAAAAAATCAATATCCGCTAACTTATGCAAAAAAAAAAAAATTTCTATGAACTCGCCAGGCCCCTCATTGAATACCTTGGGGTGTCTTCTTTCCAAAGTGGGGTCACATGTGGGGTATTTATACTGCCCTGGCTTTTTAGGGGCCCGAAAGGGTGAGAAGAAGTCTGGGATCCAAATGTCTAAAAATGCCCTACTAAAAGGAATTTGGGCCCCTTTGCGCATCTAGGCTGCAAAAAAGTGTGACACATCTGGTATCGCCGTACTCAGGAGAAGTTGGGCAATGTGTTTTGGGGTGTCATTTTACATATACCCATGCTGGGTGAGAAAAATATCTTGGTCAAATGCCAACTTTGTATAAAAAAATGGGAAAAGTTGTCTTTTGCCAAGATATTTCTCTCACCCAGCATGGGTATATGTAAAATGACCCCCTAAAACACATTGCCCAACTTCTCCTGAGTACGGCGATACCAGATGTGTCACACTTTTTTGCAGCCAAGGTGGGCAAAGGGGCACCTTTCGGATTTCGCAGGCCATTTTTTACACATTTTGATTTCAAGGTACTTCTTACACATTTGGGCCCCTAAATTGCCAGGGCAGTATAACTACGCCACAAGTGACCCCATTTTGGAAAGAAGACACCCCAAGGTATTCCGTGGGGGGCACGGCGAGTTCCTAGAATTTTTTATTTTTTGTCACAATTTAGCGGAAAATGATGATTTTTCTTTTTTTTTCTTTTTTCCTTACAAAGTCTCATATTCCACTAACTTGCGACAAAAAATAAAAAATTCTAGGAACTCGCCATGCCCCTCACGGAATACCTTGGGGTGTCTTCTTTCCAAAATGGGGTCACTTGTGGGGTAGTTATACTGCCCTGGCAATTTAGGGGCCCAAATGTGTGAGAAGAACTTTGCAATCAAAATGTGTAAGAAATGACCGGTGAAACCCGAAAGGTGCACTTTGGAATATGTGCCCCTTTGCCCACCTTGGCAGCAAAAAAGTGTGACACATCTGGTATCGCCGTACTCAGGAGAAGTTGGGGAATGTGTTTTGGGCTGTCATTTTACATATACCCATGCTGGGTGAGAGAAATATCTTGGCAAAAGACAACTTTTCCCATTTTTTTATACAAAGTTGGCATTTGACCAAGATATTTTTCTCACCCAGCATGGGTATATGTAAAATGACACCCCAAAACACATTCCCCAACTTCTCCTGAGTACGGCGATACCAGATGTGTCACACTTTTTTGCTGCCAAGGTGGGCAAAGGGGCACATATTCCAAAGTGCACCTTTCGGATTTTGCAGGGCATTTTTTACACATTTTGATTGCAAAGTTCTTCTCACACATTTGGGCCCCTAAATTGCCAGGGCAGTATAACTACGCCACAAGTGACCCCATTTTGGAAAGAAGACACCCCAAGGTATTCCGTGAGGGGCATGGCGAGTTCCTAGAATTTTTTATTTTTTGTCGCAAGTTAGTGGAATATGAGACTTTGTAAGGAAAAAAGAGAAAAAAAAAAAAATCATCATTTTCCGCTAACTTGTGACAAAAAATAAAAAATTCTAGGAACTCGCCGTGCCCCTCACGGAATACCTTGGGGTGTCTTCTTTCCAAAATGGGGTCACTTGTGGCGTAGTTATACTGCCCTGGCAATTTAGGGGCCCAAATGTGTGAGAAGTACCTTGCAATCAAAATGTGTAAAAAATGGCCTGCGAAATCCGAAAGGTGCACTTTGGAATATGTGCCCCTTTGCCCACCTTGGCAGCAAAAAAGTGTGACACATCTGGTATCGCCGTACTCAGGAGAAGTTGGGGAATGTGTTTTGGGGTGTCATTTTACATATACCCATGCTGGGTGAGAAAAATATCTTGGTCAAATGCCAACTTTGTATAAAAAAATGGGAAAAGTTGTCTTTTGCCAAGATATTTCTCTCACCCAGCATGGGTATATGTAAAATGACAGCCCAAAACACATTCCCCAACTTCTCCTGAGTACGGCGATACCAGATGTGTGACACTTTTTTGCTGCCAAGGTGGGCAAAGGGGCACATATTCCAAAGTACACCTTTCGGATTTCACCGGTCATTTCTTACACATTTTGATTGCAAAGTTCTTCTCACACATTTGGGCCCCTAAATTGCCAGGGCAGTATAACTACGCCACAAGTGACCCCATTTTGGAAAGAAGACACCCCAAGGTATTCCGTGAGGGGCATGGCGAGTTCCTAGAATTTTTTATTTTTTGTCGCAAGTTAGTGGAATATGAGACTTTGTAAGAAAAAAATAAAAATAAAAAAATCATCATCATTTTCCGCTAACTTGTGACAAAAAATAAAAAGTTCTATGAACTCACTATGCCCATCAGCGAATACCTTAGGGTGTCTACTTTCCGAAATGGGGTCATTTGTGGGGTTTTTCTACTGTTTGGGCATTGTAGAACCTCAGGAAACATGACAGGTGCTCAGAAAATCAGAGCCGTTTCAAAAAGCGGAAATTCACATTTTTGTACCATAGTTTGTAAATGCTATAACTTTTACCCAAACCATTTTTTTTTTGCCCAAACATTTTTTTTTTATCAAAGACATGTAGAACTATAAATTTAGTGAAAAATTTATATATGGATGTCGTTTTTTTTGCAAAATTTCACAGCTGAAAGTGAAAAATGTCATTTTTTTGCAAAAAAATCGTTACATTTTGATTAATAACAAAAAAAGTAAAAATGTCAGCAGCAATAAAATACCACCAAATGAAAGCTCCATTAGTGAGAAGAAAAGGAGGTAAAATTCATTTGGGTGGTAAGTTGCATGACCGAGCGATAAACGGTGAAAGTAGTGTAGTGCCGAAGTGTAAAAAGTGGCCTGGTCATGAAGGGGGTTTCACCTAGCGGGGCTGAAGTGGTTAAAGGGGTTTACTGGGGCTTAAATATTAAATATTGATGATCCATTCTTCGGAGAGATCATCAATATAAAAATTGGTGGGAGTCCGACTCTTGGCATCCCCGCCACTGCTTTTGGGATAGCGCTGTGGCCTGTTCATGTGAATGGGATTGGTAATTTTAGTACCTTTTGAGAAAGTATAAAATAGTGTTCTGAGGGGGACACTAGCTGTACGATTATTTCCTGGGGGTACTCTTTTGTAAATGGCAATTTGCTTCATCTTCATTTTTACATGAAGACAAAGTTTTTATGGGCTGCAGAAAAATATGCAGCGCTCACAAAAAGTATCCTCTCGTTAAACACCTTGTGTAAAGCAATCTGTCACATTTGAGAACGAGGTGGTGATTTATGTTGATGAATGCGGCGTCATGTAGTTACCGTTATAATGATAACGCTTGATTTCCTCACAAAACAATAGAATCAGATTTAAACTGCTAATTCATAATCATGTTTTAGACTACATGCTTAAGTGAAAAAGTAAGTAAACGGGGCAATCTAACTTCGGTATAAAGACCGCATTAAGGTTACATGCACACGAACGTGGTTTGGTTCTGCATCAAAGCTGCATTTTTTGCGGCTCGGGTGCGGACCCATTCACTTCAATGGGACAGCTGTCTTGTTAATTAAAAGTTTTTAAAGTTAATTACCTTCTGAACCCCCCCCCCCTCCCCCAAACTGGTAACACCCAAGGAGGAAGAATTAAAAGTAAGACGTGCAAGCCTCCATTTTATTGAGTTTACAATGAAACATAAGGAACAACTATAGAAAACCCTAGTCCATTGCAATTAAAACACATTACATCATAAAGTAGTAAAAATATCACAAATACTCCATGCCTCTTAACAAATTTGGCGACTCTTCTGGCAGCCCCGAGCTAGAAAATGAAATCTACTGCAGGTATGAACTGACAGCTATAATATGCATCAGTTTATGGTGTAAATCAGGCATCCTCAAACCGCGGCCCTCCAGCTGTGCCCTGCTGTAGGCTGATACCTGTAGGCTGTTCGGGCATGCTGGGAGTTGTAGTTTTGCAACAGCTGGAGGGCCGCAGTTTGAGGATGCCTGGTGTAAATAATAGTCAACCACATTGTGTGCCTGGACCCGCCTCTCCCACTAAGCCCCACCAACTTTATTCTAAAGAGGCATGAAAACAAAAATATTTATATATTTTTTTTCGCACAAAGCAGGCGTGCGCCAAAGTTTGCGACTTTTCTGATGCATCCTACATAAACTTGATTTCCTGAAAATGTGAAACCCTTTTTATAAGGGTTGTCTCCTGAAGTCCACACCTGCCCAATTGCCATATCTAGGACTTGTGGACACCATATAGATGAGTCTCTCACTTGTGACTCTCCTCTATGAGCTGGAACAGAGAGTCGATCTAGAAGACCCGACCCATCTGCACTATACCGTTGTTTTGTGTGGCTCAGAGGCTTACATTCAGCCACATGTCATATTCTTTCCAGGCGTAGGTACATATATTAGTACGTCTTAATTATACTTCAAATTCTGTGGAAACTGATTTGCACCATGTAAATAACCAAACTGCCCAAAATAATTTGATAATATGATCATTTTGATGGCTCTAAAATACATTCTAAAAAAGCTGGATACCCAGGCCCGCAAGCAAGACATTACCCACACATTTTTTTTTCTTCTTTTCCTAACAGCTGTCTTGTTAATTGAAAGTTTTTAAAGTTAATTACCTTCTGAAATGTTGATCTGTCAGGCATCGTGTCAAGATATATCAGACACATGGTAGCCTAGATATGACACCATTTGTGGTGCCAATACCGCTCCCTCGCACTGTGTGTTTTCAAAACACGGTCACGGTGACAACCATTTACACCACGCTAATTAGGTTTGTATTGGCTTAAATGATATGATTTATGTAAGTGCTCATGTTGAAGTCAGCATGTCATAAACATGTGGAAAGATGATTACGCAAAGCTCCATTTTTGTTAAAAAAAAATTGGAAAAAGAATGTTTTTCTAAAATACCTCAACATAGCTGTATAAAGAGATGATTGCAGAAGTTGGTAGCACCTTAAACCTTTATCCAGGCTCCTAGAGGGCTGGAGATATACTGGAGGAGCCTATTGAGGCTCAGTCATTGGTGTCTGATAACCCCACCCCATTCACTTTTTGTAGCTTTTCATATAACTGGAGCTAGGCATAGGATGCCAATACAATAATAACAAATGTGTCCAATAATTTTTATTATAATCTTATTCTTATTGCCAGTTTTATTCAATTGAGCAATCTATGGTTGGAAATAGAAGTAGAGTATTTGTTACTAGGCCAAAAAAGTCTTAGAGGACCCGTCAGCTCTATATGATATGTCTGTTTTAGTACTTGTAATTTAAGACTTGTAGTTTTAATACTTCTATTACCGATTCTGGAACTTTTATTTATTTTATTTTTTTACTTTGTGCTGGGTTGTTACTCTGTTATTCCTACTAGAAATATGAATAAATTGACAACTGGGTTTTACCTGTTGGGGATGTGTTCCTACACACCCTGACTCTGCCCAAATTCAGTCACGTTGCATCTTATTTTTTAGCTGCTGACCTTCTTGTTGTATTTTTTATTTTTTTTTGGACTATATCTATGCACTTTGGTTCACAGATATATCCCAAGGGCCTTAGAACTGATCACATGCATCCATCCAGGGTCTCCGCTGTTTGAAACAGCAGAAACCCGGCGGTCATGGCGCCCGCTGCACACGCTAGCGGCGCCATCTTTTAAGTGGCGACTTCTGCCGTACATCTATTTGGACTATATCTATGCACTTTGGTTCATAGATATATCCCAAGGGCCTTAAGACTGATCGCATGCATCCGTCCAGGGTCTCCACTGTTTGAAACAGCAGAAACCTGGCAGCTATGGCGCCCACTGCACATGCGAGCAGAGGTCACCGCGGGGTTAAAATGTGTCACATTATTTTAAGTAAACTAAGCCAACAAATAGGCGTTTTAAATTTAGACTACAACAGGGGCACTCCAAACAAAAAAAAAATTATATTTTTTTGCACAAAGCAGGCGTGCACCAAAGTTTGCGACTTTTCTTATGCATCCTACATAAACTTGATTTGCTGAAAATGTGAAACCATTTTTAAAGGGTTAACAACAACTCCCAGCATGCACACTTGATCGGCTGTTTTTGGAACTCCTATAGAAGTGGGTGGAGCATGTTATGAATTGTACTTAAACAACAGCTCGAGTACTAGAGGTTACTAATCCCTGGTGTAATCTAATTTTACAACACCTATCTGTTGACTTAGTTTACTCCAAATAATGTGACATGTTTTAAGCCACGCCCATTTCACATGAAGTCACGCCCCTTTCATTTATGTACCTTGTCTGACAAGACAAAAATAGTGTCTAAAATTATTGATTGCCTATACAGTAGATGCAGCAGATTTATCAACCAGCCTCAGCCACTGTGATAAGGCTTAGGGTCCATTCACACGTCCGTTGTTTCTTTCCTGATCTGTTCTGTTTTTTGCAGAACAGATCTGGACCAGATCTGTACCCATTCATTTTCAATGGGTCCTGAAAAAAAACGGACAGCACAATGTCAGATTTTTTTTCAGGACCCATTGAAAATGAATGGGTACAGAACTGGTCCTGATCTGTTCCGCAAAAAACCGAACAGATCAGGAAAGAAAAAACGGACGTGTGAATGGACCCATAGACTAAGTCTTGGACAGTATTAGTAGATCTGTCCCAGTGCGGCTCATGTCCTAAAGACTGGTGTTTCATATCATGCGTCGTTTAGTACGTTTTGTCACGTTTTCTGCTGTAAGTGAGCCAGAAACCGAGATCCATTCCAGCTCGGTGCTAAACTAGATAATCGTTTTAAACAAAATTATGGTAAATGTGTTCTGCTGTTTTGGCCCCGCCCTTCCCACTAAGCTCTGCCCACTTTCTTGAAAAGGAGTGAGAAACAAAAAAGTCCCCAAATCTTTAGCCAAAATGTCACTTGGAGTACAAATTTTGTTAATGCCCCCCGATATCTGAGGAGGCGGGGCATGACGCATACGTTATCCATATACGGTCTTAGACCAGCCCCTGAGGGACGCATTGTATCAGGTCTGCAGGAATTCTCCCATAGCTAAGATTTAGTTCTCTGTTAGCAAAATTTATACAGAAATAAATAGAATCTAACAATTTTTTTTTTTTTTTACAAAAGTCTAGACCCATCGTAAATTAATTTGAATCCCTACAGATTTACAATAAACAACAAGAAAATCCCCCTAAATAGGTCTGTTTTCTTGCTGATGCCCCCTCCTCCCTCCAATAATCATTGAAACTTAACCTCAGGGCTCTAAGCCACCTACGAACATAGAGACTCTCTGAGTAATTCACGCACGGTCCATTTGTTTTATTGCCAAATTATTCCATATTATTCCAAGTCTGTAATGATGTAACGTATATGAAATTTCGGACCGACAGTGGATGGAGTCAGTGCGGATCATAATAACTATTCCTCTGTACCTATTAAAGAGAGATTACAGACTGAAGCGCACTGGGCAGGCCTGCGGCGGCAAATAATTATTTATATTAATGATTATACAATGTAAATAAGGCACCCCCTCCCCCCAATGAGGAAATAACATATCTCTATGGAAGGTTAACATTTCAAGCTCCTTTATGTCTGGGATCAGTAGAACAGATAATGTCAGGATTTTCTATCTAATCCTATTAGTCAGGCATCCTTGGATAATGTCAAGTGTTACACTCTAATGTAAAAACCTTAAGACATGAATCTTACACTTGGTGGTGAGCTCCACGGTGCAGCTGGCTATATCTGAATGTCTGTGTCCGTCCAATACCAACGATCATGTCCTTAATTCAACCAAGGGTAAATGTATTTGGTGAAAATCATCTAAGGCTGTGGATGTTACCTAGCCCCCCCCCCCCCCAACTATTGGGAGGTACCGTGAGCTTCATTGTGTAATTCAAAATGGCTGACAAGAAAGGGATGAGGAGAAAGAGAAGTTTAAGCATGCACACTGCTCTCTCCATTACTTCCTATGGGAGTAAGACCCCATCAGGACACCCTTCTTCCATATTCCCTATAAGAGCAGTTGGGTGTCCTAGAGGTGGAATTCTCCATTCAAGTTACCCCTCGATGTACACACAGTGGAAATTTCACTCCGATCTTGCCACGCATTCCTCACTAAAATCCTGCCCGTCCCATAGTGTCCGGTGCAAACCTGCATTCTGTTCACATGGCTGAACAATTTTTTTCAATGCAGTTTTTACACTTCCATCAAGAAGTATTATGTCACTTCTCCATGTGGTTTCCATATAGAAACCATAGTGGCTTAGCTATACGCAGGTTAGACTTATTGAATAGGGCTAGTACATGTGCGGACTGATGGAGGTTTTTAATGCAAATATGCATCAGAAATCCTGTTATGGCAGTGGATGTGGAACCAGTGTGACAATAGATTTAACTTTGGGCTAGACCTAAGGGCGTCACCCTGCTAGTCTGTTGGTATTCACCCTTTATCCCCTGTACAGGGATCTAGACTTCGCGGCAGGGGATGCAAAGGAACCACCAGACCGCTACCACCTGGAGTAATCTCTGTGTGGTTAACAGCTGACCAACAGGGGTCAGACACTGGTGCAGAGTACCAAGGAGTCAGGCAAAATCGTGGTCAGAGCAGGCAGACTACGCACTGTACGGTAAAAGGTGTGAGGTCAGGCAGTGAAGGGTCAATATGGAGGTCAGGCAACAGAAGGTTAGAATCCAGTAAACGGGCAGAAAGTCAGTCCTTGAGCAGATAACAGAGTAGATACCTTTACAAGATACTATGACGCTAGAACATCTATTGCTCAGGCACCTTCACACAGGGGGATGTGTCTTAAATACCCTAGGGTTGCCAGCCTTTGGTTAGTGAAGATTGTGTTGCATGCATGTTAACCCTTTAAGAGCTGGAGAGAGACAAAAAGGTTTTGGCAGCAAGCAGGCAGCAGGAGAGAGAGCAAGCCTGGAGGCCAGGCCCACAGAGAAGAAAACAGGAGGCAGGTCTGGACCACGGGGAGAGGCAAATAAAGCAGAGGAGGCTGAGAGCCACCGCTGTAATAAATGCAAGGGCTAGCCTTGGATTTCTAATGTGAATTCTGCTTTAGATTTTTTTCCCAGGAGAAAAATATGAACATACCATTACATTTTCCCACTTGGACCACCCTGTGTGGAAATGGCTTATTGTTGGGGAGCTTCATTTTGAGAAAGGCTAGTCCATTTGGGACAACTCCTTGTACAAGAGTAGGACGAATCCTTAAAAAAATAAAAATAAAATAAGTATGCGCCTCTGCACAAGTTGTTTGTGGTATTGCTATTGTGCTATCACTTTGAAAGTGCTGACCTGTAATATCAGACACAACCCATGGACATTTGTGACCCTGTTTCTTGAGGAGAGCAGCCATGTTTTTTCTAGATGCCTAAACACCATTGCTAAACACAGTCCTGTTGTACATTTTTTGCTACTTTTTCATTGTGGTGTTTGCATTTTTCTTAGGCCTCATGCTGTTTAGTGTTGAGCGCGAATATTCGAATCGCTAATTTTGATTGCAAATATCACAAATTTATAGCAAATATTCATCCAAACCTTCGCGAAATATTGCGAATTTGAATATTGCCTATGCCGCTCATCACTAATGCCGTTGTGCGCCCCCGTGGCTGCATACAGTGGGTCCGCAATACACGGGGCACCGGCCGCGTGCACCCCGCATCACGGATGTGGACCCATTCACCTGAATGGGTCCGCAATCACTGAGGTGCGGTGCGGAACGTAAGCACGGATCGTAAGCACTACGGAGTGCTTCCATGGTGTTTCTGGAAGTGCCTCCGCACCGAAAAAAATAAAAAAGAACATGTTCTATTTTTTGCGGTGCAGACGGATCACGTACCCATTCAAGTTAAATGGGTCTCGACCCGTCCCGGCCGCCGCACAGACGTTGCCCGTCCATTGTGGACTGCAAATTGCGGTCCCCAATGCACGGAACGGCCGCACAACGGCCGTGTGCATGAGGCCTTACATTGTGGTGAATATTTCTTGATCCTGTCCACCGTTGTGGGTCATAGACATGACATGAAAGAAGTTAGATGTGTCAGCACAATAGTGTCAGGCTCCCGGTGGCTCAGTCATAGAGGATACAAATCGGTTCCATCATCTCTGGTTTGCAGACAGCCGTACTCTTGTGTGGCGCTCGCAGTTTATGATGTTACACTAGACGTATTTTATATTAAGTCATAAAAGAACGTTCTTCCATTCTCTCCTTGCCTCTCGTTCTTTCTCTCTTTACCAGCCAAGATATTCTCTAAATTGAAAGGTGTCAGGTTTTTTTTCCCCTTCCCGTGGCATCATCCGGAATGAATGGCCGAGAAGATGACAGATGTTCGCAAACGGCCGCAATGAGGCATGCCAGTGCTCCAGTCTAATCCATTCATTTCACCACCGTCACATAAACCAAAACAAATGGGCGCAGGCTACTATTATCCGGGAATACAACAGAGTCTACTTTGTTTCATTATTTACTTCAATGTACGTTGTCTTTTTTTCGTAGGGTGAAGATGATAAGGCGGTTTAACCTTTTCACCGCCGAGGATTCAATAATTGAGATTTGTCCTGCTTGTCGCTTTCAACAGTGCAGGGAAAATGATTCATGAAAAACCCAGGAGATGGAGCGCAGAAATAATGGTTCCCTTCAAAAGCGCTCAATATGTTTAGATAGTAAAATCTTGTAGAAAATCTTAAATGTGTAGCTCTACTTTTCAGCATCCTTTTATGTGAACGGGGATTAGCTGCAATACCAGACACAGCCTTTGGACTAGAGAGGTGCTGTTTCTAGGAAAAGCTGACCCTTTTTTTCTCTCATTTCATACAATCCCTTTAAGGCCTCTTTCACACGACAGTATGTCCATTTCAGTGTTTTGCGGTCCGTTTTTCACGGATCCGTTGTTCCGTTTTTGTTTCCGTTGTGCTTCCGTTTCCGTTCCGTGTCCGTTCCGTATGTGCTAGGAAACATATCCGTATGGTTTCCGTATATGATCCGTTTTATACGGATCATATACGGAAGTAAAAAAAAACCTTGACATCATAATTTTGGCCACATCCCCTTTCACTCCCCCTATTTAACTCGGTCATGTGATCGTTGTGACTCCATTAGCTTCAGCTTTGTGCAGCATTGAGAGCGTATTTTGAATCCAGTGTTTTGGCGACATTGGTTTTTGAGTACAATTTTCTGTTGCATCATGGCTGAGGAGGAAATGGTTCTCTTGTGCTGGCTGATTTCTCAGGAACACGGACATCAGCCTACTATGGTGAACGTGGAACCGAGAAGGAGGCATTGGGTTCACCCAATTGTCTCTCAGCGGCGCAGGAAGGGTCATTTCCACACGCTGTACATGGACCTGCGACTGCATCCTGAGAAATTTCATGGGTTTTGTCGTATGTCTGTGAACAGTTTTGACTTGTTGTTAGCGACTCTGCGCCCTGGCCTCACCCACCAGGACACAAATATGAGGCGCTGCATTTCTCCTGAGGAACGGCTCATCGTTACGTTGAGGTATGTAATATTGCTGTAATTTAACATATACCAGAATCTGGCTAATATAACGTTATATAAATGTTGTGATTTATAGTTTTAATTTGGGGTTGTCTATGTGTAACGTGTTATGAATAAAATAAGTATATTCTGTTTAAAAGCTAGTTGTTATTGGATATGTGTCTTCACCTGTTGTTCTATTGTTGTTTCTGTTTTTCAGATTTTTGGCAACCGGAAATTCATTTTCTTCTCTGCATTTTGAGTTTCTGCTGGGAGTCTCAACTATTTCAGGGATTGTTCGTCAAACATGTGATGTGATTTGGCAGCGACTCCGGAGCACGGTGATGCCAGAGCCCAAAGCTGAGGATTGGATCCGAATTGCTGAGGGTTTTCATGTCAATGCGCAGTTTCCAAACTGTATTGGGGCACTGGATGGCAAACACATACGTGTTAAGAAGCCGCCTCACTCTGGGTCCCGGTATTTCAATTATAAACAGTATTTTTCTGTTGTGCTAATGGCCTTGGCCGACAGTACGTACAAGTTTATAATTGTAGATATTGGGGCCTATGGGAGCACTGCAGATGCGCGGATTTTCAGTTCTTCTAGAATGGGTGACCGACTTCGTGCCAACCAGCTTGCCCTACCAGAGGCCAGAATGCTGCCAGGTTCTGCGGGACCACCGGCTCCATTTGTTTTTGTGGCTGATGAAGGGTTTGCTTTGACCCCACATGTCATGCGGCCCTTCCCCAGACGCAACCTGGATGACAGCAGACGTATGTTTAACTATCGGCTGAGTAGAGCCCGTCGTTATGTCGAATGTGCGTTTGGAATACTCACACATAAGTGGAGAGTATTACTGTCATCCTTACAGATGGCGCCGGAGAATGCCACCCTGGTTATTCAAGCGTGTGTGATCCTGCACAACTTTGTCAGGATTCATGATGCTCCCTCAGAAGTTGAGGATTTGCATCCTGGATCAACTTCTTCATCTGGAGGGTTGGACCAGACCCTTCATGGACGACCGGGATCTGCAGGCCTTGCAGTCCGGGCCCTCTATGAGCAATATTTTTCAAGTCCTGAGGGTGCATTACCGTGGTAGATGGACGTACAACTTGGCAGATTATGACATTTCTGGCCTCTGGTCATCTTTTTTTTTTTTTTAAGTTTAGTTATATTATGTAGGTGTGGGGTGTGGTTTAATGTAGATAGTGTAGGGACTCACAAGACCAAAGAGGACCCTTGACGTGGGCTTGTGGGCTGGGGTGAAAATGTTGGCACAACAAACATTCACAAATCATGTACTGAATGATGTTCCTTGTTTTTAACCATGTTCATGATTATGTTTGTTTGTTGTCACTACAATAACCCTCTAATACCTCTGATGTGTATACTATTTTTCAGACCTATTTTAATATGTTGTATATGTAGCCTATAATAATGTGTTACCATTGTTAATTTCTTTTTCTTTCTTGGCGCTTGCAGATAACTTTATTGGACGCTGTCCTAGGTCCTGCATTTTCTGGGGATACCAGCACTTACAACACTTGCCTATGAATGGCCGCGGGATTGTTCCTTTTGGAGACTAAACGTATTTGTCATGACCAACCTGCGGCAGCAAAGTTTTTTTCTCTAAATGTTTATCCTTGTTTTCACTAAAATGTTTGCCATAATTTAGCATGGATTAATGTTTTGATTTTAACTACATACATCTTGTGGCCAGTATGTTGAGCATAGTTTGACTATAAAAGCATGTATTGGCCAACTGTGTATCGCCAGCTGTTGACAAAAAGGCAATACCACCATGGCCCCACTAAACTCCAGCTATCAGCGTACAACAGGCCATGGTTGTAGTTGTGATTTTGACGACAGCTGTAGAGGCACAGCTTGGCCATCCCTGTACAAACGTATGCACCCTGGCCTATTTGTCGGAATGTGTATGAATGTAGAAAACACATAGTGTTAGATCTGATCTGTTTGCCTGCCAATAAACCCAAAGCATGTATGTAAAAATACAACATATGTGAACTATATAAAGACATGTGAGACTTTTACCTTGTTTCAAAAATAATTTATGCAACATGCAAAAATGTCAAACAAAAACAATGGCTTATATTCAGCCTACATAACCCAAACAAACATTTCACAAAAAATACAAATTAGATATGAAATAGGTCACGTGTATAAGGACCTAGTCCCTGGGTATGAAGGTCAGACCCCTGAGTTTGGTGTGGGTAAGTCCCTTGACTTTGGTAACTTGATGGGCGTCCAGGAACATTTTGCCGGCCCATCATTGGTGGCTCTGGAGAAAAAAGGGGCTGGGAAGCCGAGCTGGGGTGATGATGAGGCTGTGGCATGCTGGGGCCAGGTTGGGTTTGGGCCTGGAAAGAAAATGCTCGGTTTTTAAAATTATCCACACAGCAGACCAACTCATGTGGATCCACATTTGTTTGCAAAATGCTAGCCACTGAAGTCATAATATCAACAAACAGAGTTTGCTTATATGAAGGGAAATTTTTGATTAGGTGTGCAAGGCCACTTAACATTCGTTCTTCATGCCCTTCCTGGTGTTTCTTGGTTAGATACTCCAACACCTGGCTCTGAACCAAGGTTTGGCTAGTTGCAGCCGCATCGGTGTTTGTGTTTGGCTGCCTTCTCCTCCTCGCCGGTCTTCTTCTAGCCTCGGGGCTGGAGACTTGGGGTGCCGAAGGTCCCTCCTGAGGCGACGATTCCTCCCTCTCTTGCTGCTGCTGCTGCTCCTCAATCCCAAACTGGGTCTCCTCTGGACGAGGGGATTCCTGGGCAGCCACTGGCGGCTCCGAATCACTGCTGCTGAAACCAGGCTGCTGCTCCAGGCTGTCCACGGTCCTGTAGTACCAAATGTAAAGATTGTTAGAGTATTCACAAACCAGACATATAATTTTAGGAAACATCTTGGTTCAAGTAGGCCAACAACCATGTGCTATCTTGCAGACGCCACTTTATCTTTTTGAACTGCCAGTGCAGCGTCCCACTTGTGTAGGCGGCCACTGCAAAGTTGGAGCATCTTATGTCATATAGTATTTTAATGTCATTTAACATATAGAACCTGTTGAAGGTGAATTTTCATCATTCCTCCTCTATATGACTTTAAGCATAAAATTTTTTGGCAAACTTTCACTGTATTTGTGATTATGAACCTGCATACAGTAAAATTATCGAGTTGGATTGAACATTTGTCTCTGACTTTCTTCAACATTACTACTGCTCTCATCATCTTGCCCCATCATGGTGCTGCCATGGTGACCAGGGGCCCAGCGGACAAACCCAGTTTACCATCATGGCGAAAAAAACCAAAACATGGCCGGTGTCCCCGGTATCGATAAAAATTAAGTGTGCCCCCAAACAACCTGTGCTGTTTGCCACATTTTATATCATGTGTGGTCCTGGCCAGGGAGCAAGCAAACTGGGAGTTGAAAGAACGGATTTTGAACACTTTGGCCTATCTACACTACACCGTGACCTCACCTAATAAAACATTCCCCTGTTGGCCTAGCATTTAAACGCTGCGGTGATGTACTGTTTTGAAATTGCCCACATTAGATGACACATGTTTAAATATACACACAGACTTTGGCATACCAATGTTATTGACCTCTCTATATTAAATGATTTGCACATATGGGGGTTTCGGCCCTATATTGTTCCCTTTTTCAGGAATGTGCCCCATTTGTGTTGTTCCGGTGTAGGCCAAAATTAATATATATATATTATGTATGTATTTCTGGGACATGCAGTGCACAAGGCCTGTATAGTGAAGAATACATTACATTGGACCCCACATGTGCAATACATATCAACATATACCCTACAATGATAACTAATTTTTTAATATGCTTTAAAACATTTGACACTAAAAACCCATTAATGACTAATGTTATTATCATGTACATTTAAAATGAAAACATACATATCCCGAAAGTAAGTATTTATATTTGACTCACGGCCGAAGATCCAGTACAGGCTTGAGGAAACTCAGTTGGCGGGTGTACACATATGGCTTTTTGCGCAGCGCACCCTCACCACTTTGTAATGTGGCCTGCACCATTTCCCGGCGATACTGGTCCCTGCAAGACTGCCATCTGGTTTTGACACGTTGTACTGCATTTTAAAAGCAAAATCAAAAAATATTAATATAAAAACGATAACAAAATGTGAAAAGCACATATCAAACTATATGGTTCAATACAAACACTACATCCATTGGCTGTGACCACACTTAGCATTGTACTTGAAAAATAAACCCAGACAATGAAAATATACTTCAAGTGTCCCCAGACACAATATATGCACCCATGTTATAGTAAAAAAATCGTCGCAACACCTGGCCACTAATGCTGCCTAGCAAGGTTGTTGGAAACTAGGGCAACGTCACAGGGCCCAAATGTAATGCTACACACGTATATGTTTCATTATAAAAATCATGCACAGTCACTATGGGGTTATTAATTATATACAATGCATTTGAAAAAGGTGGCTTCTTAAAAAAAAAATGATTGCAACTAGTGCCTATTCCTACGTCATCATAGCGGACTATCATTACCAACAGAATTCATACTTCCTTTTTAGACATTCTGAGAAAAATACACTGCATCTAATCATAAAGTTAGTATAGAGAATAACACACCTTTTAAAATACACATACACATGGTTAGGCTTACCTAATTTTCTTCGTTTGGCCGGATTGGCCCTCTCCCAATGTCTGGAAAACATTTCCTGGGTTACCTCCTCCCAGCCACGATCCTTTAGGAATTTGTCGTGGTAGCTATCTGTCCTGGTGTCCCATAGCTGGCTCCTCTCCTTTATCAAACTCAGCAGCTTGGACACATCCATGTTTGGCAGCCTTTCCTGACAAGCCGGAACTGGTTTCAGCAGGTTTCAGCACCTGCACATGTGCTCAGTTAAAAGTTGATCAACACAAACCACATGGCTAGGTGGGCAGGGCATAGCATACGGATCCGCGAAATACGGAACGGATACGGAACACATACGGATGGTCTTCCGTATGCAGTCCGTATTATACGGACCCATAGACTTTAATGGAGCCACGGAACGTGATTTGCGGCCAAATATAGGACATGTTCTATCTTTAAACGGAACGGAAAAACGGAAAAACGGAAACGGAATGCACACGGAGTACATTCCGTTTTTTTTGCGGAACCATTGAAATGAATGGTTCCGTATACGGACCGTATACGGACCGCAAAAAACGGTCCGCAAAACGGAAAAAAAAAACGGTCGTGTGAAAGAGGCCTAAATCAGTATCAACAAGTCTTGGATTCAAAATTCGTCTTCTAGTTTTTCTGCTCTCAGACTACAGGACTTCATTCTCACTACTGCCCCCTGCAGGTTTGGAGACTATATTGAGCCTATTACAGTACTGTAGTCCTACAGTGTTTTTGTTATAGGGCAGGGGTCAGCAACCTGTGGCACTCTAATTGTTGTGAAACTACAACTCCCAGCATAAACGCA
Source organism: Bufo gargarizans (assembly GCF_014858855.1). NCBI lineage: Eukaryota > Metazoa > Chordata > Amphibia > Anura > Bufonidae > Bufo > Bufo gargarizans. The sequence continues at coordinate 115,471,619 of NC_058089.1, forward strand.
ATGCAACAGCACTCTGCAAACAAATAATAAAGTAAATACAATAGTGCTATACTCACTATAAAAAAATGTGCTAATGCTGATGCAACATTATAAATGTGAGATTTATACAACATTTCTACGAAATTATTTGTTCCTGTCCACCGGCGTCAAGGTGATCTCTTTAGGACTGAAACCTACACTGAATACTACCTCCTCTGGTGCCATACTGGCCTCTATTAAAGTCAGGGAATGCAGGTTCCACATGCATGCTGAGCCCACACTATATTATATCTCTTTTGATGCCACAATGGCCTCCATTAAATTTAGGGAATACATGTTCCACATGCATTCTGAGCCCACTCTGTATTTAACCTCTCCTGGTGCCAAATTACCTCCCATAAATGCAGGGAGAGCATGCTACAGCTTTATACTTGCACTAATTAAAGTCTGTCTATGGGAGTACATGACCAGTGGAGTCAACCACACCTCCAATGCAGACTGCAAAAAGAATAATGGGGGTTAGTCAGCACATCCCAGTGCGCGGGTGCACATCGCCATGGCTGAATTTAATGGAGGGCAGTATGGCGTCAGTGGAGGTAGTATTTATTGTAGGTTTCTGTCCTAAAGAGATTGCCTTAACGCTGGCGGACAGGCACAATTTTTTTTGTACAAAATGTATTTGGCAACAATCTCACATTTATAACGTAGCATCAGCATTAGTACATTTTCTACAGTGAGTATGGCACGATTGTATTTACATTGTTATTTGTATTTGCTGTTGCTGCTGTTTGTTTTAGCACTTTCAGCCATGGTGACATGCACCTGCACAGTGGGATGCGCTGACTAACCCCCATTTTTTTCTTTATAACTCCCAGCATGCTTCAGTAAACTCTGTGGTAATTCCAAGAGCAACTAAGCAAGTGTTTAGTGTTTATGCTGGGAGTTGTAGTTTCACAACAGCTGGATGGCTGGAGGTTGCTGACCCTAGTTAAAGGAGTTCTGCTAAGCTTCAAGGGAAAGGTTGAAAGTAGGATTCTAAATGCACCTCTGGATGTGACTGGAGTATAAACCATGATGCAGTGTAGCTCAAAATCAACTTTTGTTGGGTGCACATGCAACAGACGGGGGGTGACATAGGCCAAGGGGTCCCTTCTTTAAGATGTTAATAAATGTAATTTTTCGTAACGCCAGTTGCATTTCAACAACGAGGGACTGGGTCCCCCTAAGTAGATGGTGTTGGTATTACCCAGGTGTAGGAATGCCAGAGTGGTGTAAGGGTTGCCTATAATGTCCCTTGAGGTGCGGCCTGAACTTGTCACTGTGCTCCTACCTGGATATCCCGGAACCCTAGGCGTTGTCGCTGAAGCAGTGCAAATAGGGTTGTGGATGAAATGGGTGAAGAAATGAATTAAGTCCAGACTTGTATTGAAGTAGTTAACAGCTTTACTTTGCATAAACTTGCATCAGGGAACAACTGTAATGCCCCCAAGTGGCATTACCTCTCCTACACCCTGCTTCTGTCTGTATATGCAATAACAATGTTATCTTATGCCTTTATTCCAGGTCCTTCATGTAGTGTGCATTTCTTCCTATGCATTAGTGTTTGTTCATGTAATAACCTGGTTTCCCAGCGGGTGGCAGCATACTTGGCAGTGCTACTCTACAGAAGGTGGAACCTGGCTTTCCAGCTCTTATACTTTCCTCTAATGAGAAAGTACAAACTAATTAGAATCAGTTAGTTCCTGTACTCCATGCTGTAGGGAGAAAAGCAGACGCTGGTCCCTGTGGGACTGAGCTCTCCCTAAAAGGACAGACTTAGAACAGCAGCATCAAGCAGAGGGGAAAGCATATCTATTTAATATTGCTGACAGAGCAGAGCTGAGAGATTACATTACAGATTCAGCAGAGAGAAGTTTGTTTTGCAGAAGTTGTTTGCCTACCAAAGTCCTGCTAAAACCTGTTGGGAACCAAGACAAGTTCTGTGGATTGTTTGGATCACCGTTTATTATAATTAAAAGCAATTGTTCCACATTTAACCAAGTCTGGACTCAACTTTATTTCTACACTATCCAAGTTAACTACCCCTTTTGCACTGCTTCCGACAACCACGTCTGGGATCTAACCGTATCTAGGTAAGGAGCACTATGACATGTGCACAAGTCCTCAGGGATATTGTGGCCACTTCTACACCACCCTGGCAATCCTAAACCTGGGTACCAACAATTCACTTAAAGGGAGCCTTGTGCTTCCGTTGCTGGAAGGCAACTGGCGTCACGACTACTTACTCTAACAGAGGGACATATAATCGTAAAAACCTCTTAACGGGTAAGGGATACCCCAAACACTGAACCTGTCCATTGCACAACCTTCCAACTTTATCTTGGTTACCAGCAGGCTTTGGCATGAAGTTCTGGCAGGAAAACTATTTCAGCTCTGCTTTGTTGGCAGTATTAAGTAGGAACTTTTCTTTTTGCTGCAACTTAATCTTCTGTAGTCTGACTCTATCTTTATCTTAATCTGTACCTAGGTCCAGGGAACTTTTCTTCCTGGCTTCTGAGGCTTGTAGCTTGGGCCTCTATGCCCAGCAGAGCTTAGGGGGTGTTCTGCTGGCTAGCACACAGCCTTCCCCTTACAGGGGGTAGACTCAACTAACTTTTAACTAACTTAACTCTTCCCTCTCTAGAGAGGGGGCTAGAATGGAAGAAGGGTTCCATTCTCGTTAACACAGCTCTGCCAGAAGTGCCGCCATCTGCTGGTAGACCAGGTACATTACATGGGAACATAACCTTTGCATAGAAATACACATAGTGCAAGACATGGTAATAAATGCATATGATGACACAGTATCAACCATAGGAGATAGTGGGGGTGCAAAAAGGTGGTAATGCCCCCTAGCAGGGCGTTACACAAATATGCACATATTGCCCGTTCATATTATATACGTGTCACTATGGCATTGCACCAAAAACTCGGTCACATAAACCACCACAAAGCAATGCCAATCGCAATATTAAAAGGGTTATCCAGGATTTGATGGCTTCTGCTCAGGATAGGCCATCGATAATCTGATCCGCAGGGGCTCAACGCACTGCACACCCACCAATCAGCTTTTTAAGTAGCTCCAGCACGGGAATTATTCAGCTCTGTCAACTCCTATTAAAGTGAAAGGCAGCAGCACTGCAGTGACCTGTTCCGTGTACTATGGAAATGGTCGGAGCTGCGTTTTTCTGCGCTGGAGCCATCCAGAAAAAGCCGGATGTCGTATCTTCACCCATCAGATATTGATGGCCTGTCCCGAAGATGGACCATCAAAATTGAAACCCTAGGCAACCCTTTTAAATTATCCCAGACAATAGGATCAATGTTGACATAGTACAGTGTCATCTGTGCACCTCATATATGTAAGTCACTGGATTTTACGTACTTTATTTATAGTATACAGCGCAAATTTATTCTGCAGAGCTGTTCTTATGACCTCCCAGTCCCCACTTATATAGAAAGTCAAATGTTTTTGCAGTGTGGGATCAAACTGTTAGGTAGCATTTACAAAACTGTATTTTCGGTCCAAATCTGATCCAAATTTTTAGCGAATTGCACGGGGACCCATTCATTTCTATAAGACCTTACAAAATATGGACAGCACACAAATGTCATTTGTGTGCTGTCCACATCCACGCAGCCGAGCCACAAATTATAGAACATATCCTATTCATGTACGTTCTGCAAAAAATGTGGGATGCACACGGTCCACATCCATATTCTGTAGAGCTGTGATTTACGAACTGCAGAATGGATACGGTCATGTGAATGCACCCATAGACTGAGCTAGTTTGCTGTAAAGAGATTGTCCTATTGGGGATTAGAATATTAATTCCAAAGTAGCCTATCTGTGGGTTTTTTGTAATGTTGGAGCACGCCGGCGTAACCCGAGGAAGCCCACATAACTACGGGGTGAACACGCAAGCTCCATGCAGATGTCATTCTTAGTCAGGTCCAAATCTAAGTCCCCAGTGTTGTATGGCAAGAGCGTATACCAGTGCACTGGCCATTGGCGCCGGCCTCTACATAACTTGGGCGCATCCACCGGCGGCCTAAATCTACGCCAGCTCCCAACGAAATCCCCTTTGCGACTGAATCTGCAATAGATATACAAAAATTGGCGCATATCAATTCATAAATTACCCCCTTAATACTTTATAATTACCCCACCCCCAAAATAAGTTATCAACCCTAGTAGCAAGTGATCCGCCCTACTATTGGCTTTACGTGGAGCTGCCTGCTGTGACTCCTCATGTTTCGGTCAGTCCCCATTATAGAGGGTCTTCTAGTTCTCTAATGCTCTGCTCTGACCCTGACATTTAAAGGGGTTGTGCAGTGCAAGGATACAGGTTACAGCCCCTTTTAATGCTGTATGAGACTGTGCACAAAATATCACCTAGAAATGACCTTCTCTTACGACAATCTAATGGCAGCCTCTGTACTGTCACAATGCAATGCAAATCCAAGAGTTTCCCCAGAAATCTCATCTTTTTGGGAAGCAAATACGCAGAGAGGAATGGAAATATTCTATTTTGCATCTGAACATTTGCCCTTTTATAAACGAGGCCCAATATGTACAGTCATATGAAAACAACAACTCTCCCTGCGCCTCTAACGTGCTGCAGTCATAAAATACAGCAGCTCTTTAATTCTGTGATTTTGGTGATAAACGCCAAGAAATTGCAAATTTGCATGTGAAAAAAATATAGACAGGAAACATTAAGTTTTAAAAAAATAATTAAACCTATCGTTTCTGTAAGTATATTTCCTCTGTAATTACTAACCCCATGGTGTGCCTGTACGCAATAAATACGGGCGGATATAAAAAGTAACACGTTTAACCGCGACTTTAATGAGATCTAAAACACTTTTACTGCGGAGGCTTGGAACTGGGTGGTGCAGCTGAAGGGGTTAACCCTGTCCTAGGGCTTCTCTGCTAAAGGGGTTAATTAATCTGCTTAGAACGACGCTTCTCAAACTGTCTCTTATGTGCAATTGTCTCATTTGATTCCTAATCCAGCTTTTTTTTTTTTTAGGCTAATAGGTAATGCATTTTTAATGCCAAATAAAACGGCAAATATCATAAAAGCTTTTAACGGCCTCTAGTCCCTCCTCCATTTTATATGTGATTTTAAATGAACGGCCAGCCGCATGAAATATAAAGCGTTTGACGGTGATGCAGCCTTCCGCGTTGACCGAGCAGATCATTCTGACATATTGCCTTGCCGCTCATTCTGAAGTATAGTAGGGAAAAGTTCACGGCTTCATTTCTGCCGCAGACGTCACCCGCTCGCCGGCGCTCTTGCTGCACGCTCTCGTCCAAACACTGCAGCAGCCTACATATTAATTCCATAAATAAGTTGTTTTAATTAAGGTGTCTAGATGCAGAACTTTTCTAAGAGCAGGGGACGTAAGTTTCCACATAGCTGCATTCTCTATTAAACAGAACATGGGGACCGGGGGATGGGGTATCGTCCATGCAGCAAGAAGTTTTGCCTATAATGGTACATTTCCCCCGATTGCAAGGGGGTAACATTTAGGCTGCTATGAAATGCATCTGTCACTTTTTCGTCTCAGGTAGCAAAAAGGTTAGAGGCACCACTAGTTTACTGTCATCTCTATCAATAGAGACGCCAAAGAAACTACAGATACTTAAAGGGATTGTCTGACCCCCACCACAGTTGTAATTATGTTCCCGAATCTGCTCTACCCAAACAAAGGCACTAACCTAGTCATTGGTGCTCTGTTCCAGGGCTGAGGGTCTCATCTCTGCTACTTCCAGTCTCCTGTGCACTGTAAGTGTTATTATGTCCCATCCATCATCAAGCAGACTACTGCAGCCATTCACTGGTTTCGGCACGTACATGCCGCTTGGGGACACGTCACAGCTGAGGCCATGGAATGGCTGTAGTGACACACGTCACAACGGACAGAATGTCACACTTGCTGTCCACAGGGAGCTAAAAACAATGCAGAGTTGACTAGGTAAGCCGCACCTGTCTGTCTTAAGGCACATAACTAAAATTGTGGTGCTTTTAAAGAGCAAGTTCACCCAGTAGGGACAGATTGGGTGGACAGGCAATTGGATGGGCTGGCGGGAGACTCTGAAAGCATCAGAATGGGATCTGTGGGCAGTGGCAGTTTGGCCATAGACATTACAGGGAAATTTCCCAGTGGGCCGATGGCCAAGGGGCTACTTGAGCCCTCCTCACAACTGGCCACTGGAAATTTTTGGGGATGTATTTTGTGCTGCTGGCAGTATTTTGTGAGGGACTGTGGCATTTGGTTTTGTTGGGATGGTATAATCATAATGTGCTGCAATATGGTATTGTTGGTGCAATGGGTGCCTACCCCCAGAGCCCTTCTATAACGCTACCCAGGTGTAGGAATGCCGAGTGGTATAGTGTGGCCGATCTGTTTCTTTGTGTGTCACGGTGCTCCTACCTGGATACGGCTGAACCCCAGGCTTTGGCTCCGAAGCAATAAATAGGGGGAATAATTGAGGGATTTCAAGAAATAGCTTGAGTCCAGACCTTGATATGAAGTTCAATGGCAGCCTTACTTGAATAAACAGTTCTCCAAACAGTTTCAGGCTTTGTCTTGGTTCCAGCAGGCTTTAGCATTAAACTGGCAGGCAAACTCAATTCTGCTATATCTTTCTCTCACTCTGCTGTACTGATGAGCCTAACTTGTCTTTGTTTCCTATTTATGCTGCACTTCACTCTTGTAGTCGGACTTATGTTCAGCCAAAAAGTAGGTTAGAATCGTGGCAGCTCCAACATTGAGTCTAAACCAGAACTGCCCCACCTCCTTCTGGTAGCAAGCAGTACTGGCCCACTTCTGACCAAAGGAGGGGGGGGGGAATGGAATGGTGCGTTCCATGCTATCTAACTGATATCTGTGGTGCTGGGGCTGTTAGTACATCCAGTAATATACTCAAATGGCTAACTGTAGATATCGTCCAAGAGAAGTTAAATAGGGTAAATGTGACAAAGCTCCGGGTCCAGATGCATTACACCCAAGAGTGCTTAAAGAGTTCAGTTCAGTCATTGCTGTGCCTCTGTTTATATATTTTAAGGATTCTCTAGGGACTGGTACAGTGCCAAGTGATTGGAGCAAGGCAAACGTGGTGCCCATATTCAAAAAAGGATCAATGTCCTCCACAGGTAATTATAGACCTATAGGTTTAGAAAGTATAGTTTTGTAATTGGATTGAAAACTGGCTGAAGGACCGTGTCCAGAGAGTTGTGGTCAATGATTCCTATTCAGAATGGTCCCAGGTTATGTGGTGTACCCCAAGGTTCAGTGCTAGGCCCTTTATAATTTAATTTATTTATTAATGATATTGAGGACGGGATTCTATTTTTGCAGATGACCCTAAGCTGTGTAGAACTGTACAGTCTATGGAATATGTCCACAAACTACAAGCTGACTTGAACACTCTGAGTGATTGGGCATCAACTTGGCAAATGAGGTTCAATGTGGACAAATGTAAAGTTATGCATCTTGGTAGTAATAATCTCTGTGCTTTATATGTACCTAGGTAATGTAGTGTTAAAGAAGAAGAGAAAAAAAGAGGGAGGTTATATGCAGTAAAAAGGGAAGGAGGGAAAATATTCTCTGGCGCGCCAGGAGGACTATTTAGAAGTGACAGAGTATTAGGGGTGGGATGTAGGTGGTTTGGTGGGTATTCACCGAGGCAGCACCCTAAAGCAGTGTACGTCAGTGCACTGCAAGATAATATGGAGATAATTTTTTTTTTTTAAAGTGCTGGGGGGCTTGCCCGAGGATAGTGAACCGGGGAGGATAGTGGGCAGTAGCACAGGGGCGCCCGTGTGCTACTGCCTACTATCCTCCCCGGTTCACTATCCTTGGGCAAGACCCCCAGCACTTTTTTATTTATTTATTTTTTATCTCCCTAGGTGATGTAGCAGTAGGAGAGTCACTTATAGTGAAGGTTTTGGGTGTCCTTGTGGATGGTAGATTAAATTACAGCATACAATGTGTGGTAATGTGAACAGTGCTGGGAGGTGTGTTGTCCCACTTCAGGCACCTCAGATGGGTGAGACAGATAAAATCCAGAGAGTGGCAGTATTCTCAGCAAAGCATAGTTTGCTGAGACATTTCTGTGTACATTTTCTGGGCTGGATTTTACTTGGACTGGTGGCTAGGCTTGGTAGAGGGAGTTCCCAGTCCACACCCTTCCAGTACGGGTTTTCCTTTCTACCTGAGGTGATCGCAGGTGAGGCCTGCTGTATTCAGGCTGGCATAAAGCGCCTCAGAGTAGGTCAGTCTGTGGAGGGAGAGCGAGACTGTTGTGAAGCAGAGGCTCTGTGTGTGGTCTTAGTCAGGAGGACTGAGGGGCCACAAGGCTTTGAATAGCCTGAGGTTTGGAGGACCTAGCGACGCCTAGAGAACGAGGGTTGCACGCCCAGCGTCTGGAGGACTACTGGGCCACACTCCCCCCAAAAGGTACTGGAGTTGCCACAGCCTTGAGGCTGCAGTATTGATGTTGGCTGAGGAAAGCCGCATATGTTGTCCATGTGTGAACTGAGCTCTATGAGTGAGGTAGGGACGTATTGTGTTTAGGTAACTCCTAGATGGGCAGGAGTTTATTAGTGTTTTAAGTGTTGGCGGTCCGGGAACCTCACCCCACCCAGTGATGTATAACTGGACTATCCTTTATAAGAAGACTGTCAAAAAATATGCACAATTTGGATATAAAAATCCGTTGTCTGGTGAGATATCTGTGAGTGTGACCCCCCTGAAAAGAGACGATCCCTTACAAATGTCAATCAGCTGCTTCTAAGGCCACCAGGATATTGTCATGCATTAATCGAGGCATGGACTCGCGGGGCAGGGATGTAATATTGGCACTTTACAAAGCGCTGGTGCGGCCTCATCTGGAATATGCAGTTCAGTTCTGGGCATCAGTAAATAGAAAGGATGCACTGCAGCTGGAAAAGTACAGAGGAGAGTGACTAAACTGATAAGGGGCATGGAGGGTCTTGGTTATGAAGAAAGATGAAAATAATTCAATTTATTTAGTCTTGAGAAGACACATCTAAGGGGGGACATGATTAACCTATACAAGTATATAAATGGGCCATACAAAAAATATGGCAAAAAATGCTGTTCCCTGTAAAATGTGCTAAAAAAACAAGGGGCACTGCCTCCGACTGGAGAAGAAAAGGTTTAGTCTCCAGAAGCGTGAAAGCTTCTTTACTGTGAGAACTGTGAATCTGTGGAATAGACTTCCTCAGGACGTGGTCACAGCAGGAACAGTGGACAGTTTCAAAAAGGGTTTAGATGAATTCTTCAAAGTAAAAAACATGAATGCTTATAAAAACGTGTAGAAATCTCCTTTTGGTATTCACATCACCACCTATCCCTTGCTTGAACTTGATGGACGTATGTATTTTTTTCAACCGTATTAACTATGTAACTATAGCTCTGCCATGTTTGCTGCCACCTGTTGGTGAACCAGGCAAATTACATGAGCAGTTACACAGCATTATTAGGAATGCACAGTTTTGAGAGACCTGGAAATATATAGGTGACATACAGGTTACACCATAAAAGATAGTAGCACGGTGCAGAAGTGGCAACACCACTCTGGGGTGTTGGGCTACTTTCACACCTGCGTTAAGTACAGATCCGTCTGGTATCTGCACAGACAGATCCGCACATATAATGCAAATGATTGTATCCATTCAGAACAGATCCGTTTGCATTATGAAGAACAAAGTCAAAACAGATCCGTCCTAACTTACATTGAAAGTCAATGGGGGACGGATCAGTTTTTAATTGCACCATATTGTGTCAGTGAAAACGAATCCGTCCCCATTGACTTATATTGTAAGTCAGGACGGATCCGTTAGGCTCTGCATCGTCAGGTGGACACTGCAAGCAGCGTTTTGGTGTCCGCATCCAGAGCGGAATGGAGGCGAAACGGAGCCAAACTGATGCATTCTGAACGGATCCTTATCCATTCAGAATGCATTTGGGCTGAACTGATCCGTTTTGAACCGTTTGTGAGATCCCTGAAACGGATTTCACAAACAGAATTCAAGACGCCAGTGTGAAAGTAGCCTTACACTGGCTCCGCAAACTTGTGTTGGCCATGCCTTCCATCAATTTGGACCCGACTACAAAACGGGGTCACTTTTAATATTTTTTCCAGGGCCACTTTAAGTACCCAATCCACCCTTGTCTTGAGGGGGTATTGCTTCTTTGAATTCTTAAAAAATAATTTGCCTAAGGTTTCCTTCTCATTTTCACTTCTCACTGACGTGTGCTGTCTGCATTTTACACCGACAGCACACACACCTATTGATTTTAATTAGGGATGAGCGAATCGACTTCGGATGAAACATCCAAAGTCTATTTGCATAATACTTTGTTCAAATACACCACGGAGCAGGAGCTCCGTACAGTATTAGAATGTATTGGCTCCGACGAGCCAAAGTTATTACTTCGTGGTACCTTGGAACCGAATCAGAGTTCGGGAAATGTTTTTTTTACAGTGGAAATTAATTTATGAAGTTATTAGTTTTGCGAGACTTTGCAAAGTAATAACTTCGGCTCATAGGAGCCAATACAATGTAATACTGTACGGAGAGCTCGCTCCATACAGTATTCAAACAAAGTATTATTTTAATGTGTCTGTTCACACATCAGTATTTTTTTTACTGACTGTGGGTCAGTTTAAAAAAATTTACGGAGACATATAGTATATGTACTATGGCTCCATGAAAAAAACACAGATGGCATCCATGTTGCATCCGTGTATGGGCCGTTTTTCACTGATGGAAATGCCTTAGAAATTAACTTTCAGCTGAGCAGTGTCCATAGAATACACACGGACCAAACACTGACATCTTTGCGGATGGAGCACAGACTGAGTTTTCCACGGACGTCAAACGGACACAGAAATGTGAACACTGCCTAAGAATGGTTTACTTGGTAGACAACCCCTTTATTCGTTGCCAGGAACGTAGCCCCAGTTCAGTAGGTGAGATGACCTCTTTTTGTGCATGCCGCTGAATTGATTGGTAATGCTAAGCATTGATCCACTGTAACTTACTGTATCCATTATACCACAGCCAATTTGACAACACGAGACATGGCGTGATTCTGTGCACTGTAGCTTCTACAAAGATGACACGTGTGATTTTTAGCAGTTTATTTCTAATGACTGTACATAGGAATGATAGGCATGTGCAGATTGTATATGTAGTATGCTCTTACTAAAGCCTTATATAAACACTCTCATACTTAAGTCATGATAAATGGGGACCCTGCTTTGAAATACTTTACTATGGAATCTACAAGCTTCTTCTGTAGAAGTATTTGTGCATCTGAAGTGCCTGAAAAATGGCTTTTTAAACATGGTGTCGGCTTTCTTCGGGGCTACTGTTAATCTACTTACATCCATGTACAAAATGACCACAGTGTCTCTAATTTCCAGGTACACGTTTTTAAATAACATAAGTATTACAATAAATATACATAAGATGACTGATACCCTGTTTCTAAATGTCATTCATGTCATAAAAAGAGACCAAATTTCATATTCTTACTATGGAATATGTTTTATCCTGTGCTTAATACTAGAGTTGAGCAAAGTTTTGAAAAATTTGATGTGGCATCTTAGCCAAAGTTCCTCAAGAAATTTTGATTACTTACAAATTTATTTGTCACAAATCATTGTAAATCAGGTATACCCAGGCCACTGTGCCTTAGGGTATGGCTACATGGTGCGGTTAAGATCCGCGTGGCCAGTTAGCTGCAGTTGCCCTTCATTTCACAATGAAGACTGCACTGTATAGTCCTCCTTCATTGGTAATTGCTGCACGGCACCTTTTAATGCACCTTTAAACAGGGGCGGTACCCACTTCTCCAACCCCAGAGCTCTCCTGCCCTACAAGTGGGAGCCCTTCTTCTGCCATCTGCTTTTACTCCTTTTCCACATAAGCTAATATCGATGAGAATATCTCATCAGGAACATCCAGCTTCTCCTCTCTCTGCATCTTGCTGACTTTTCTACGACATGGGGACTTTAAAGGATGATTTGGAAGAAGAGTAAAGCCAGCAAAATATGAGGATGGTCATCATTACAACCTGGCCTCCTAAGGGGTGCAGACTTGCCTCCTATTGGTTGGCACACTGGCACTGGAATAATAAAGGCTTACATCTTATTGGTATTGATTTACATATCTTAGTTTACAGCTGATGTAGCAACAAGTAAATGTAGGAAAAAATAAATAAAACTGACAACGGAATAAGTCTCCCTGCACTCTCCCTCTCCAATATTTTTCTATTAATTGTTTTCAGCCACACAGTCCCTAGCATATGAGTGCTTGCCACGTCTCTCCCTATGCTAAGCTCACAGGACAATGACGGTGACTGCTCGGGATGAGGGTTTTATAGGGCTCTGACATCACAGGGGGTGGCTATCTGCGGATTGGCTGGCTGCATTGACTGTCCCCATTGAAGTGAATAGAGAAAATCCAGACAGGAAAAATAAAATAATTCGACATGCTGCGAATTTTAAAATCCGCACCGTAAGTCAAAATCCTCAAGGAAAAAATCTGCATTGTGTGCATGAGAATTTCTAATTCTCATAGAATACAATGTACATGACATACGGTGTGGATTTTCTAAGGGAAAATTCACACGCAATCCTGATCGTGTGCATTTAGCCGTACACTGCCTTCTATGTACATGAATATAACTACAATAATACCGCTCCTGTGTACAAGAATATAACTACCATAATACTGCCTCCTATGTACAAAAATATACCTACTATAATACTGCCTCCTATGTACAAGAATATAACTACTATAATACTGCCTCCTATGTACAAGAATGTAACTACTATAACACTGCTCCTATGTACAAAAATATAACTACTATAATACTGCTCCTATGTACAAGAATATACCTACTATAATACTGCTCCTAAGGCCTCATGCACACGACCGTTGTGTGCACCCGTGGCCGTTGTGCCGTTTTCCGTATTTTTTCGCGGACCCATTGACTTTCAATGGGTCCGTGGAAAAATCGGAAAATGCACCGTTTTGCAGCCGAGGCCGTGATCCGTGTATCCTGTCCGTCAAAAAAATATGACCTGTCCTATTTTTTTGACGGACAACGGTTCACGGACCCATTCAAGTCAATGGGTCCGTGAAAGAACACGGATGCACACAAGATTGGCATCCGTGTCCGTGATCCGTGGCCGTAGGTTGCTTTCATACAGACGGATCCGAAGATCCGTCTGCATAAAAGCTTTTTCTGATCTAAGTTTTCTCTTCGTGAAAACTCATTTCCGACAGTATATTCTAACATGGTGATGGGGACGCTTCTAGTTAGAATACACTGCAAACTTTGTACAAGACTGCCCCCTGCTGCCTGGCAGCACCCGATCTCTTACAGGGGGATATGATAGCACAATTAACCTCTTCAGGTGCGGCACCTAAAGGGGTTAATTGTACTATCATATTCCCCTGTAAGAGATCAGGGCTGCCAGGCAGCAGGGGGCAGACCCCCCCCCCCCCTCCCCAGTTTGAATATCGTTGGTGGCACAGTGTGCGCCCACCATCGCCCCCCCTCCCTCCCTCTATTGTATTAAATCGTTGGTGGCACAGTGTGCCAACCACCATCGCCCCCCCCCCTCCCTCTATAGCAGTAACATTGGTGGCAGTGTGCGGTCTCCCATTCCCCCCCCCCCCCCCATCATTGGTGGCAGCGGAGTTCCGATCGGAGTCCCAGTTTAATTGCTGGGGCTCCGATCGGTAACCATGGCAACCAGGAAGCTACTGCAGCCCTGGTTGCCATGGTTACTTAGCAATAGTACAACAGTAGAAGATTCATACTTACCTGCTTGCTGCTGCGATGTCTGTGAACGGCCGGGAGCTCCTCCTACTGGTAAGTGACAGTTCTTTAGCAATGCGCCGCACAGACCTTTCACTTACCAGTAGGAGGAGCTCCCGGCCGGACACAGACATCGCAGCAGCAAGCAGGTAAGTATGAATCTTCTACTGTTGTACTATTGCTAAGTAACCATGGCAACCAGGGCTGCAGTAGCGTCCTGGTTGCCATGGTTACCGATCGGAGCCCCAGCGATTAAACTGGGACTCCGATCGGAACTCCGCTGCCACCAATGATGGGGGGGGGGAATGGGAGACCGCACACTGCCACCAATGTTACTGCTATAGAGGGAGGGGGGGCGATGGTCGTTGGCACACTGTGCCACCAACGATTTAATACAATAGAGGGAGGGAGGGGGGCCGATGGTGGTTGGCACACTGTGTCACCAACGATTTAATACAATAGAGGGAGGGAGGGGGGGGGCGATGGTGGGGGCACACTGTTCCACCAACGATTTATTACAATAGAGGGAGGGAGGGGGGGGCGATGGTGGGCGCACACTGTGCCACCAACGATATTCAAACTGGGGAGGGGGGGGGGCTGCCCCCTGCTGCCTGGCAGCCCTGATCTCTTACAGGGGAATATGATAGTACAATTAACCCCTTTAGGTGCCGCACCTGAAGGGGTTAATTGTGCTATCATATCCCCCTGTAAGAGATCGGGTGCTGCCAGGCAGCAGGGGGCAGTCTTGTACAAAGTTTGTAGTGTATTCTAACCTGAAGCGTCCCCATCACCATGGGAACGCCTCTGTGTTAGAATATACTGTCGGATCTGAGGTTCACGAAGTAGCTCATATCCGACAGTATATTCTAACATAGAGGCGTTCCCATGGTGATGGGGACGCTTCAAGTTAAAATATACCATCGGATTGGAGAAAACTCCAATCCGATGGTATAAAAGAACTCCAGACTTTACATTGAAAGTCAATGGGGACGGATCCGTTTGAAATGGCACCATATTGTGTCAACATCAAACGGATCCGTCCCCATTGACTTGCATTGTAATTCAGGACGGATCCGTTTGGCTCCGCACGGCCAGGCGGACACCAAAACGACTTTTTTTTTCATGTCCGTGGATCCTCCAAAAATCAAGGAAGACCCACGGACGAAAAAACGGTCACGGATCACGGACCCACGGACCCCGTTTTTGCGGACCGTGAAAAAAAACGGTCGTGTGCAGGAGGCCTAAGTACAAGAATATAACTACTATAATACTGCTCCTATGTACAAGAATATAACTACTATAATACTGCTCCTATGTACAAGAATATAACTACTATAATACTGCTCCTATGTACAAGAATATAACTACTATAATACTGCCTCCTAAGTACAAGAATATAACTAATATCATTCTGTACCTGATGGACAGAAATGTATGAATACTGATATATAATGTTACCCCTTTAGTTAATAAGAATATGGGAATGAATGGTTCAGAGAATGTTGATGTCTACTCAGAATTATTTACACTGTGTATTGGGGTATTTTGAATTCTTCCCTTTCATCAAAAGACAACCAAATTCCAGTCTTCGGCAATGTGTCGGCATCACCCCAATTCCCGTTACTATATAAACACCCTTTTTTGCGCCATTTATGAACAGTATACCGTTCTCCCTGTTGGCCCCGGACTGCTGGAGGGAAGTGGATTTCTGAACGGTTAACATAAACGATCACAAGCATTGGCTTCCTCAAGGCGCGACCCCATGACATATTAGGATGTTAATGCATCGGCCCCGGTAACCTTTCCTCCTGTAATCTGTGCACTGGGAGTGAGAGGAAGGAGAGGCTTGTACTGGGCTCCATGACAGCGCTCCCCACAGCTGCGCAGCATTATTCATAACAACTTACAAAAAGCACACACACAAGAAGAAGAAAAAAAGCGAGACGTGTTGAATTTCGCCTATGGCGGAATACCGTTACAATTACTGGCCCTTCAGGCTAAAACAATAAAGGCATATAGGAAAATCGGAGATTTCCCCCTTAAAGCTTCACAACAAACCTCAGCAAAAACCACATGACTGCCTCGCACCATATCCCTGGTGTGCTCAACGCAGCTTTGGCAGAAGATCAAAATTACACTTATATAAATTCCATCTGATGCCAGAGCTACCATCTGTGAGCAAAACTGCTTCACCTCCGTCTGCACACAAAGCCACTCTCCCATAGACAAGGGGAAAGGAGGGAGAGGAAAAAAAATTTTTTGATTAATTTGCAGAATGCTCCTGATTCGCTCATATTTTATTATAACTGCTCATCAGCACATGACAAATTCCCAACACTCTGCATAGGAGCCCGGACGGTTTCAGCAGTTTTTTTTTTTGAGCCGGCACCTGACAGGCTGCAGAGCCACTAATGACTTTCAGATGCTTACAAACAGTAATTCTATCTTCAGAATGAAAAAAAAAAAAAAAAAACACAAAGGAAAAAAAAAAATAAGACTAGAGTTATGGTCAATCTTACTTGCCGGCTGCAAAGCAGACAGGCTTTTTAACTCTTGCTGGTAAATAGGGTCTTGTGGGGCATTTGATACCAATAGGAACTCCCCCATGGGAGATGTGATAGGACCTTGCTGTGAGCACGAGCAGACATTATCTTCTAGCTGGTCATGCAGTAGGGAGAGCATGGCGCATACATAATTCCATGGGAATGATACATACAGATAATGCATTTCCTATAGACAGTACAGTTCCAGTAATGCTAAACCTGCCGGGCTGGGTGGAAGCTGGATCAGCAGGCTTGTATTATTGGGCTGAGCGACGTCCTTAATGAATCAATTTTCTGGGTTTTCTTGCAGTTTTTTTTGTTTTTCTTGTTTATAATTTCTCACCAATCTAAGATATGTGTGTGTATATTTATATATATATATATATATATATATATATATATATATATATATATTTTGTAATTTTTTGGGTCCATCCAGAATTTGAGGCCATTGAGTGCTGGACTAAAGGAATTCTAAGGATGTAAATTGCCCTTATTCCAAATGTCAAGGTTTCCTGTAAATCACTGATATGGAATATATATGGTTATGAATTAAAAGATGGTAAGCTCTTAAGACAAGCTGTAGTAATTATGGGTCCATGTGGTCACCTCAGTGCTGCCCACAAGATTGCTACACTCATCTACTAAAATACTCTGAGCACTTAGGGACCTTGCTTCTTCCCCTATTGATACTCCCACTCTGTGACCTCCTCCCTGTCTTCTTTCCCATTTATCAATCATGATACTGCCCTGAAACTTGAAGATTTTTTCTTTACTAGCATCACATGAGTGTTTCAGGTCACTGCTTCCTCTCTTGAAATTCTCTGGGCAGCCGGGGACCTTGCTTCTTCCATTATTAAAGTCCCCATATGTGACCTCCTCCTTGTCTTCTTTCAATTTTACCCAAATAATAAAAGTGCCCTTTTGCCCTCACTTTTATCATCACGTGTGAGGACAGGTCACTGCTTCCCACAAGATCATCACACTCTTCTGCTGCTGTTGTGAATAATCCTGTTACCTGATTAGGCGCAGGTTAATACTATCCACACCAATTTTTAAAGCACAAAACAAACAGGAGGTAAGCCATGTACTGTATATGTGGTGTGGAGGAGACCTCAGGATGCCAGTGGGTTGTAAAATGTCTTGGTGCTCTACTTAATATTAGCTGTGTCCTTTCCAGTATGGTGCTGGGGTAAGATAAGGCCCCAGACGCCATGATTGGTAGGGAAGTAAGTGTAAAAGTGCTTAGACATAGGCGCATACATGCGCCAGTGACTATCTTTTATAAAGGGAGTGTCCTTCTGGCCCAGGGAGGACTTCTTAGGCCCATAATTTCTTCACCCACTGTGCCGGGTTACACCAAGGACCTCTGCCTGGGAGGATACCATGAAGGTGCTCATAGATGGGGTGCTTTTTACTCACTGGTCTCCTTGGTGGTCTGTGTGGCAACATCAGCCATACAGAGACTGGGACATTCGGAGGAGGTAACGATGACAGCCTGACCTATAAGCTGGTCCCAGGCAGACTCTGCAACGCATAGCCATCATTTAGCCACATACTATACCCCTTGGAAGAATTGCACATTTTGAATTTGTGTCGTGTAGGACCCACCACTGGTGTCTTGTACAGTAAGTTGAACCGTGTAATGTTCAAGAACCGTGCCTCAATGCAGGAGATGATGGTGCCACACTAAAGTTGGCTGGATGGTTGTTACCCCATAAAATTTTTAGTTGGTCACTAAAGTTGACCGTGTTGCTGCACCAAATTGTGTCAGTGGCATTTTTCCCCTCACCGCACCCCACTGACACTTGTGGGGATGCTGCTAGTGACCCAAGCACTGACATTACAGCTAGACAAAAATGTTATGGGTTGTCAGTGGATATATATCCTTCCCCCCCACAATGAATTATCCACACAACTATATTTATATAATGTCACATCATTAATCCTTCCATCGTGTCTTCTGTTTGGAATAGAATTATGCTCTGCAGTAGGAGTCTGCCCACAAGACCATGAATAAGGAGAACCTCTATTGCCCATGCCGAGACAGGCAGAGCGCCCTGACAATTATCCTGTTACATAAACACTTGGCCAGCGGGTACAATAATGCTGGTGACATCTATGCAGTAAAAAACGGCATAAAATGACCCAGCTTGCCCTTTTTAAGCTGAACATATGAAGATTTATGCATTTTTCATAAGTTTCCCAAATTAAAGCAGCCTGGTGACCGCTGCACAAGAGAACTTTCCACATGCTCCTCCAAGGCACTCAATGCAGAATACACCGCAATAAAATATCACGCTGATGTTCACTTATTTTTTTTCCTTAATTGATATATAGCGCACATATTCTCACTAACTATGCTGCTATCTACATAAATATGTAGGGAAAATAATAAATAATACTTCAAATGAAGAGTTTTTTTTTTGCCTGTATGATTTATGGCAGGGATGTCAAACTCGTGGCCCTCCAGCTGTTGCAAAACTACAACTCCCATCATGCCTGGGCATACTACAGCTATCAGGGAATGATGGGAGTTGTAGTTTTTCAACATCTGGAGGGCCATGAGTTTGACATCCATGATTTATGGTATCAAATAAAACCTTTTTGTCAGCAGAAAGTGGTACTTCTTATGCCTTCACTGATCATGGAGATATGCAATAGAAAGCTTTGACTGCTGAGGGTGCAGCAGATACCGTAGACTACGGTTGGCCCAATCTTCTTTCCTCATGGGTGGGGTAAACCTGGACGAGGAGCTTCCTGTGAAAAATCATTTAATAAGTGAGAGGGCAGTCAGCCTGGGGGTTATGCCATCCTTTTCTTCTACAAGCAATGGAAAAGGAAGAGGATGAACAAGCACTATGTCTTCTTATGCCAAGAAAGTTGGCAGGAGCATAGCTCTAGGGGGTGCAGAGTTAACGGCTGCATCTGAGCCCTGGTGATAGAAGGGGACAAAATATCCCTCTGACACATAAAAGGCACTGGTACAATAAGTGACTAATGATAGGTGGATGGTTTACTAATTTTCTTTTTGCATTGACCTATGTCTATGATGGCTAACCTCCGGAACTCCAGCTGTGGTAAAACTACAACTCTCAAGACGTACACTTGCTTGACTGTTTTCTGAACTCCATAGAAATAAATTGCGCATGCTGGGAGTAGTAGTTTCACCACAGCTGGAGTGCCAGAAGTTAGCCATCACAGACCTATGTTAATCTGCGATTATTGGCGTGGTGCTGCAAACCAGATGCAAGAACGGGTCTCTTTGATTCCCACCGAAGAGGTTTTCTCTCTGCTATGTGCGCTCCATGGTAGCTAACAGGAATTTTTTTTTAGGTGTAAGAACATGTTCATAGATGGTAGATCACCATTGGCAAGAGACCATTCAAAAAAAAATTCAAGATATTCCCAATTTATTTTGGGCTGAAACTTTAAATTCTACACAAATGCAATATTCTCATCTCGGAAATGAAACTTTTACAACTTCGATGCAATCATCACATGCTATACAGACATCTTCTCTTATTTCTTGTCTCCAAGAAAAAGAAAAAGAAATGGCCCTGACTACTCATAACTGGTTTCCTCTTCCCCCTTTTCCAGTACTTAAGAGTCCACTTTATTCGCCTATGGCCACATCTGGCCTGCAACGGTGGCTTCTATGTATATTTTAATGTAAGATCCTGTTTTCCTGGGCGCGGTTTTTAGTGCTCCGTTGCCTGTTTCACATTAGATTTTTTTTTTTTTTTTTTCGGAGTGCGAGAAAATAAAGATTTCCAGAAAAGCACATCGGTCTACATCTGAAAATTCACAGAAGGAACAGGCAATAAACTGTGATGCGCCATCTGTCCGTAGACAATAATCTGCGTGTTCTCAATGCTTACAAATTACTTAGCAGGCAGCCCAACCAAATTATCGTGCCCCTTAAATAGAGCGGCAGTTTTGGAACAGGAACCTTTCTTTTGATGTCCCTTTATGTTTTACAAATCTCACTTAAATTGATTGCTAACGTTGGAGGTGTTCCTCAATGATGGCGTAAGAGTGTGAGGCTCTTTATTCTTGTAATTTATTTTTTTTACGAGACAGATTTAGTCCACAGTTAGGGAAGTACTGACTTCCCACCTGAGAACCTTAACAGAAAATCTTCACCTCCCGCCGTAACCTGTAATCACAGTCGCCAAAGGTGCGACCGCTGCTCCACGTTTACTGTGCGACAAAACGGCTTTTCTTTCTCCTTTCTGGATTATTCCATCCAAAGAAAGCTGTAAATAGACAAATAAAACTGCAGGCAGGAGGGAAAGCGATAAAAAGAAAATCCAACATAGTAACCGAGGCTCACTTAACAAGCGCTTAGACCCAATTTCATGTACAGTAAAAAAAAAAAACATATATATCCGATTGTTCGCTATGCTTTAAAAGCAATCAGAATTTATTTTGGGTTATGAAATTTTACACCCACACATCTTAAAACAGAGATTTAGAAAACACGGACTGAAAAAAAAGAAGAGAAAAGCTTTATTTTTACGTATGTTTTGCCAAAGGCTATAAATACCTATTGTGTGCAGTTTTTCATCTGTGTGTCTTTTACATCCTTAAAGGAACACTCCTCAAAATACTGGTAAGCTGTTTTCTGTCTAATGCAGGCCTGAGGGGGTGGCGCATGACCCAGGGTTTTGCCCCTTTGGTTTTGAATCCCTATAGAATGCCAACAATCCTGTTCAGAGCCTTATGGTTTCTGGATGAAGAGACTCAGCGGATCTTTTTTTCGGGGGGAAAAGTATGAAAATTAGCTTGGAGACTCCTTTTAAAAAGTAACGTGTTGACCGCTGTTTCAGGGTTCTTGCTTCTCGTCAGTACAGAACAGGATACTGGTTGACTGGATGGTTCTCATAAAAAAAAGGGGGCACCATAAATAAGAAACAGTACTCTCATGAGCTCCAAGGGGATGTGGGAACCTCATCAAGTCAACCAGTACCCTGCTCTGTACTGATGAGGGACAAAAACCTTGAAACGGGTGTCTACACTTTTCCTTTTGGAGGAGTCTCTGGTTTGGCTGCTAAACTAATTTGCATACCTTTTCCAATGAAGCATTGCATGAAATTATCTACATATACTCCCCTGGACTCTTCAATGAGAAATGGGACCCCCACCTCTGAGCCTGCTTGAAAGCATCTTATCAGACCAACCAACCAGTACCCTGCTCTGTGCTGATGAGGGGCAAGAACCTGAAATGACTACAGATGGTTGTTCTTCGTTTTATAGGAGTTGCTAGTTTGACTGACAAAAGCTTACTTGCATACATAACATATATGTATACGTTTTGCCTTGTCTGTTTCTTTAAAGAAATGGAACTTAACCCCATCTCAAACCTGTTGGATCTTTAAAGGGGTATTCCCATCTGAGACAATGGGGGCATATCGTTAGGATTTATCCCCATTGTCTGATAGTGGTGGATCCCGCTGCTATATTGAGAAAGGAAAGGAGAAGGTGGTGGCCGGAGGACCCTAGGTTTCCCCACAGTAAAATTCCTATTAAGCCCTGCCTGTTGCAGGGCATAATAGGTACACAGTGATTTTCCCATAGACTATAATGATGAAACACTTCAGTGTATGGTAGAAATGATCTAGTGTTCGCATATTTAAGTCCCCTAGGAGAAGCTAAAAATTAAGTTTAAAATTTTTTTTAATATTTTTGAAAAGTTTTTAGAAATATCAAAAACAAACATATTAAACATTCCAATCGCCTCTCTCCATTTTTACATATAAAAATAAATCTGAGGATAGGTCATCAATAGTAAAAACCCAGGCAACCCCCTAGATATGTTGTAAATGTGTAATCTGTATAAATCCAACCACTGGGACTTAATAATCCTAAGGACAACAGAACATAAATCCCAACTCTTTACGCATGTATCTACACATGCACTGTTATACAGCTGGGAAATGTTCTGATAGGATAGGTCAGTGATGGCTAACCTACGGCACGCCAGCTGTGGTGAAACTACGACTCCCAGCATGCTCCATTCATTTCTGTGGGGTTCTGAGAACAGCCAAGCAGGTGTGCATCTTAGGAGTTGTAGTTTTACCACAGCTGGAGTGCCAGAGGTTAGCCCTTACAGGGATACTGTAGGTCAGGGATAGCCAACCTGTGGCTCCCCAGCTGTTGTAAAACTACAATTCCCACCATGCCCTGCTGTAGCCTGATGGTTGTAGACTGTCTAGGCATGCTGGGAGTTGTAGTTTTGCAAAAGCTGGAGCGCCACAAGTTGGGCATCCCTGCTGTAGGTCATCAATAGAAAAAGCCCGGACAACCTCTTTAATATACTGTGACTCCAGTATAGGTCCACTCTTTTTATTAAGTGGCAGCTTTGGTCTACAATTCTGACCTTTTATTCCTACTATTGCCCATTAATTAATCTTATTCTTTCGTAAAGCAGCAGGACTGGCAATGGACAATCTTCCTCAACATGATCCGTCATCTTGGATTTTTAGGCCAGTTGTTGGTGCTCCTCTATTAATTTGCAGCTGACCAGACTTTATGAAGCTCAAACACAGCGTTGTCTCCTTTTGTCTTGTTCATGGTCATCTATGTCATTAATACTATCAACCAAGAGTACCAGTGTCCTCCATTTGATAGCTAGTTTCCATCTCGCATCTATGGCCAACTTTAGAAGAAGATGCATCAAGGTTCGTAGATGGTTTACCACGTCTCTTCAGTCTAAAGCATATTGGTGCCAAATGTTGGCATCACGACCATAGAATTTCATAGTATACATCAATGTTTTTCCAGGGTCCTCAATTTTATCTGCTTAGAAAAAAAAGTTTAAATTGCTTTGAAAAGTATATTGCGTTTTATCTGTTGTTATGGAAAACAGATGTTGAAAGAAGCTAGATATCAGTCTGATAGACAGCCGTGCCAACCTCAACAAAACGCTGTTATTTGTTTGCGACACTTAGAGGGAACAGACTCAATGTACGAAACACTTTCAATACCTTTTTTCTCTTTTCTCTTGTACAGTTCCAAAAGCCTCTTATAATCTTCGGTTCAGGTCTAAACCTTTTAAGCAAGTAAAAATAGACTATGGGTCTATGAAGTATTGGGTTTTGAAACATCTTTCTTGCGCAGAGAGAAAAGGGCAGTGAGCAGACGGAAGACAAAATGTCAAATGACAATAATCCATTTGTTAAAATACCATGACAGGTTCACTATATACATGTTTCCACCATATGTCTGACAGAAATAGCTGTCTGCGAGAGTGGAATCAGCACGTTTGTGGAGACGTGCAGTGAGATGCCCAGCCAGATTTCATTTTGTTTTTATAAAGACTTAGATTTAGAAAATGGATAAGCGTGAAATGTTCTTGAAGAAACTCACATTTTATACGGGATAGGGGCAAACTGGGGTTCAAAGTGGAATCTGAATTTTTGGCAATTAGTTTTGGACAAACTTCTTAAAATGGCATCAGCCATTTTTCAAATCAGAAGACAAGAAAGATGAAAGAAGATGAATACATGATCCCAGGAGGTGTGTTTGTGTGTGTGTGTGTGCGTGTGTGTGTATACAGCAGCAGGTGTTTGCCACCAGAAATGCAAAAAAGTTTTTTTGTTTTAAAAGAGCAGTTACCACCCCAGCCATGCATTTACCCAAAGCCAGATATGTTGCTGTCACTTCTAACGTTGACTTAGTGTTTAAGAGCTTGAAATGAGTTGCATACAGTCCTAGGAGACCCCAGAATGTCATCCACAACTTTACAGGGCAACTGAAGTGGTTATGATTTGGTTTGATTTTATTCCGACCTGAAACAAATCACCCAATTGGTTGAATCGAATCCGAATAGAGTTTTAAGAAATTCACTGAAAACGATTAAAGGGCTTTCCCCAAATAATCAATTTGTTATACCCTAAATATCTTATAAATTGGGATCTCCTGTAGTTCAATGGGAAGTGACCATTCACTCTCGTTTGTGGGATTAGTGGAGGTCCAGTACTAAACCTATACTGATAACATAGCATATTATATGGATTTACATTAATGTTCGGATTGTTGGAAAACCCTATTAATAGTGAGTAATAGGATGTCCCTTAGTGAGACTCATTTGCTTCGGCATTCTTGTGGATATTAAGGCGTAGTCTTCCTTCACTTCCTTGAGGTTTAGTATCTTGGAGTATACAGGTCCTTCTCCAAAAATTAGCATATTGTGATAAAGTTTATTATTTTCTGTAATGTACTGATAAACATTAGACTTTCATATATTTTAGATTCATTACACACAACTGAAGTAGTTCAAGCCTTTTATTGTTTTAATATTGATGATTTTGGCATACAGCTCATGAAAACCCAAATTTCCTATCAAAAAAAATTTGCATATTTCATCCGACCAATAAAAGAAAAGTGTTTTTAATACAAAAAAAGTCAACCTTCAAATAATTATGTTCAGTTATGCACTCAATAATTGGTCGGGAATCCTTTTGCAGAAATGACTGCTTCAATGCGGCGTGGCATGGAGGCAATCAGCCTGTGGCACTGCTGAGGTGTTATGGAGGCCCAGGATGCTTCGATAGCGGCCTTAAGCTCATCCAGAGTGTTGGGTCTTGCGTCTCTCAACTTTCTCTTCTCAATATCCCACAGATTCTCTATAGGGTTCAGGTCAGGAGAGTTGGCAGGCCAATTGAGCACAGTAATACCATGGTCAGTAAACCATTTACCAGTGGTTTTGGCACTGTGAGCAGGTGCCAGGTCGTGCTGAAAAATGAAATCTTCATCTCCATAAAGCTTTTCAGCAGATGGAAGCATGAAGTGCTCCAAAATCTCCTGATAGCGGCTGCATTGACCCTGCCCTTGATAAAACAGTGGACCAACACCAGCAGCTGACATGGCGCCCCAGACCATCACTGACTGTGGGTACTTGACACTGGACTTCAGGCATTTTGGCATTTCTCTCTCCCCAGTCTTCCTCCAGACTCTGGCACCTTGATTTCCGAATGACATGCAAAATTTGCTTTCATCCGAAAAAAGTACTTTGGACCACTGAGCAACAGTCCAGTGCTGCTTCTCTGTAGCCCAGGTCAGGCGCTTCTGCCGCTGTTTCTGGTTCAAAAGTGGCTTGACCTGGGGAATGCGGCACCTGTAGCCCATTTCCTGCACACGCCTGTACACGGTGGCTCTGGATGTTTCTACTCCAGACTCAGTCCACTGCTTCCGCAGGTCCCCCAAGGTCTGGAATCGGTCCTTCTCCACAATCCTCCTCAGGGTCCGGTCACCTCTTCTCGTTGTGCAGTGTTTTCTGCCACACTTTTTCCTTCCCACAGACTTCCCACTGAGGTGCCTTGATACAGCACTCTGGGAACAGCCTATTCATTCAGGAATTTCTTTCTGTGTCTTACCCTCTTGCTTGAGGGTGTCAATGATGGCCTTCTGGACAGCAGTCAGGTCGGCAGTCTTACCCATGATTGCGGTTTTGAGTAATGAACCAGGCTGGGAGTTTTTAAAAGCCTCAGGAATCTTTTGCAGGTGTTTAGAGTTAAATAGTTGATTCAGATGATTAGGTTAATAGCTCGTTTAGAGAACCTTTTCATGATATGCTAATTTTTTTAGATAGGAATTTTGGGTTTTCATGAGCTGTATGCCAAAATCATCAATATTAAAACAATAAAAGGCTTGAACTACTTCAGTTGTGTGTAATGAATCTAAAATATATGAAAGTCTAATGTTTATCAGTACATTACAGAAAATAATGAACTTTATCACAATATGCTCATTTTTTTAGAAGGACCTGTATAAGTAGTGTGTGCTTTCTGCAAAGGATATCTGCTCCCCATGCCCTATTTGCATGAAAGCAGAACTGCAGTTTAAAGCACGAGGCAGCGACAGGGGCAAAGGAAGGTAAAGTGCAACATTCTGAATCTCTGACATCAACAAAATGACACAGGGGGTGGATTACTTACTCCATTTCCCTACAGTGAGCAGTCTGATTACTGGAACCGCCTAGAGTGGGTCAACCGAAATAAGGATAAGTGCCACTAGTTGTTTTTACTTAAAGGGGTTCTCCACTCGCACTTTTTTGTGTTTTCTTTCACTTATACAGCCATAAAACAGTGATTCATAGGGGTCTGGTTGCTCATGTATATGATGTCATGTTGGTGATAGTGAACTGGCCTCACATATACAGCCACTCTTTATTGAGATGAATGGGAGTTAAGGAAAATGCCTACTGAGAACATTTGGTGGGACATTAATCTTAATATAAACTCATCTTGCATGTGCCTCCACCAATAAATGTGACACAGACCCACACATTCTCAGGATCATGAGGGTCCCAGAGGTCGGACCCAAACCAATGGCTCTTGTGCATCTTGTCGAATTGACAGGTGTGTAAGGACATACAAAATTTATATTGGAGTAATCCACTAATTCTCAGCATTTTACTTTACCCATTGGTTGCAGATTTAGATTAGGTTAAGAGGAAATGTCACAAGATGGCCTATCCATGACAGATGTCCTTTCCAGAGGTCTTGTGCCTCCATAGACCTTTAACATTCTCTTTCCATTTGACCACAATCTAAGAAAAGATGTCAAGTGGTGGACCGGAGATGTCACTAACAGTTGTCTTCTCTCCAGGGTCCACTCAGACATAGCCACAAAATAATACCTGTACTTACATAGTAATATCTAAAGAAACCCTGCCTCAAGCAACTTTTTATGTTAATATGTATAATGCATATAATGCACCTCTTTATCGCCGAGACCTGAACCCCGACCCCTTTACTTTTTGTTACATTCGGGATGTTCTGGATTATTATGATACAAAAAGGTATATGAAACTAATTTGTAAGTAAACTTCAAGCATGACACCCCAAAGTAAAATGTGAAAAGAAAATCCAACAGGGCTCCATGGCAACTTTCAGTCGGGTCCGAACCGTAATCAAAGCAATTTCTAGTTTGACCCTCTCCCCTTAGGATTCTGGTCTTGTGAAATTCCATGCTATATTTCAGCTCTGTGCTCAATTACCATAAATTCCAGATGCTGGATTACAAATATGGCTGCAGTATACCAAAATAGAGTACTTGCAAATTGTTTCTTGTTGCATAATGTTCTGATGTGTTGTATTACCCATATAGTTTTTTATGGCGCAGTCAGGGTTAACAGTCCTGACTCTGCCCTTGTAGGAGTCCAAGAGATGGACTTTGATCCGCCCCTAATTAGGTTAGTGACACTTTAGTGTTCACTGAGCTACATGTCCACATTCCTTGCAGATTGACATCAAGGAAGCCATCACTACTTTACAGTACTCCGGGAAAGAGAGAGATGAAGAAAGAACTAGAAGGCCCAGAATCTGCATGGCCGAGCACTGGAGTCAGTCAGTAAGGTACTGTATTAGTTTTTTAAGGTGGGTAGAGGCATTATTGCAGTGAGGTAGAGGTATTATTGCTAATACAACCTTCAACACAGTCCCGTACAACCGTATGGTTAATCCTTTACCCCTCAGCTGGGACTTACAGACAAGTTTGCAAGAACCAGATTGTCACCCTTAGATTTTGCAGAGGGAGACTTTGGCGAGTTAGAGGAAAGGAGTACTACAACCCCCATTCTTGCTTATATCCGTGCATCCCTTTTTGGGGATACTTGCACTGTGAATTGTTAGGAACTATGTCTTATACCTTTTGGAGGTACTACAACTTCCATTTTGTACTTTAGTAAAGAGAGACTTATCTATTTTGTACAACTGTCCTATTTACTGACCGATTGCTGGCCACAGTACCTTTATCTCCTGCCTTGTACCCATATAACACAAAGGGGAACCCAACTGCCATCACCCAGGAGCCCCAACACCTAGATGTGTTCCAGGAAAAATAAGTGTATGCCCTTCTGTTGCTACCCGGCCCTAAGGAGTATCGATGTCAGGATTGCCACTATGAATAACTGTTGGAGCCAGAGCCACTACTACTTCTGTCCTCTGCTCCTCCGGGGCTTGAGGCATGGCCACATATGGTCAAGCGGACCTGCCAGAATCACACAGCAGCGAAATCAGCACCAAATCATTTGAATTCTGGTGTACAATTCGTCATGGAAATTTTGCAGGTTTTCTACAGATTTCACCTTCTGCATTGCAGAGGTGGCCTCCATCACAGAAATACACAACATAAGTTGACATGCTACAGTGCATATGTATCATGTACGCGAGGCGTAGCCGAATCCTTGAGGACTTTTAAAACTAGGTGTATAAGCAATTTACTAATGTACTGTACTGCTCTTCGGTTACTGGCATGCAAGCAGATGCACTGTCATAAGTTTATCAGGCTCAGTGGCATCCAAAAATGTATTACTTGGTTCCCCTTTGGCCCATACCTTAAATACAGTCTTGACGGCACATCATTAAAAAGGGATACACAGGAAAATCAAAACCCCGGGTCTATGCATCTACATTCTTTCCTAATGAAATAAATGCCAAGATGGAGCGGTGTTCAATTTAACATAACATCATAAAAGTCACTTTAGGATGAAAACTAAAGAAATTATAGTGGTTACTATCCAGTTTCTGGGATCTCAACTGAGCCAGCTGGCTGCTGGCTCCTTACCACAGGACCTTCTAAGGTTTTAGGATTCCTGGTAAACACTGATAGCTTTTGCTGCCAACAACATAGTTATGGTTTTCATCAATTCAAACTAATGTGCACCATATCATGTCTTACATGATGGCCGGGATCTCGTTCCAATTTCACATTATTCTTAAAATATTAAGTTCAAAGCATGACTTACAAACTGGTAAACTGACTGTCCAGGCTCCAGAGATACTGCAAGACTAGACACATTAAAGGGATCTGTGGTTTAGACATCAATAAAGTTTTTCTGAAACTTTTCAAGATGACTGTTGGCTAAAGGGTATGACAGGGTGCTGGCTTCCGAGGGGGTGGGGGTTGCGTGGTGATGGGGCTTACTGTAACACCCCAGAGTGGTGTCACCACTTCTACACCTTGCTACTGTCCTTAATGGTCTAACCTTATGTCATCTATGCATTCTATTCCAGGTTCACCACAATGTACATTCCTAATAATGTTTGTAACTATTATGTTCACATGTAATGTGCCTGGTTCACCAGCAGGTGGCAGCAAACATGGCAGAGCTACAGTTAGGTAGAATGGAGCTTTCCCTTCCATTCTAACCCCCCTCTGTGGAGAAGTGCCATTTTCTGCAGGAATGGTGGGGACCAGTGAGAGTTAGTCTAGTTTACCCCCTGCTAGGGGAAAGGTGTGCAGGGGGAATGTCTCTGCTGGACATGCCCACGCCAGCTAGAGCACCTTAAGCTCTTTTTGTCATGGAGGCCAAAGCTTGAAGCCTCAGGAGCCAGGAGTAAAGTTCCCTGGCATAATCTGGAGTCAGACTACAGAGAGAAGTGCAGCATACAGAAGAAGCTGAGTTATACAGCCAGCCTGTCAGTACAGCAGAGCCAGAGAGAAGCAGATGTAGCAGAGACGAGTTTGCCTGCCAGTTTTACTGCTGGGACCAAGACAAAGCTTGGAGACAGTTTCTGATGAACGTTTATTCAAGTAAAGCTGCTGTTCAACTATATACAAGGTCTGGACTCAATCTTTCTTTCAAATCCCTCAATTATTCACCCTATGTATTGCTTCAGAGCCAAAGCCTGGGCTCTGACTGAATCCAGGTAGGAGCACCGTGACAAACATAAAGGGACATTCTAGGCAGCACTATACCACTCGGTATTCCTACACCTGGGTCGCATTGTGGAGGGCCCTAGGGGGATGCACCAATTTACTACCCTGCCCCTTTACCACTGTAGTGCAACCCCCTCGGTTTGTGTTTAGGCACCGAAACTGCCCCTGATGACACACACAATTAAAGCAGCTCTCCCTGACATCACCTCTTTTTCCAGGAGAGTTGGGGCCTTAAAACAACTCGTCGGCCACTTTCTATATGAGCCATCACCCTTGGAATAATTATATGTAGGGGTTGCACAAGCTTAAATACCTTAGATGCCACACTCTGAAGTGGCACCAGGAAAAAGTTGGAGCATCCAATAATGTCCCTTGAATGGCCGCCATAAAAAGACTACACAGCAGTCATTAAGGGCTTAAGATGACCCTTTACAAAAAGAAATTAATCCTTTTAGTTTATAAAATCCAACAGTCGTCCTCTTTAATATTGCTTCATATTTCAATCCAGCCATTTCATAGTTTTTCTGAGAATGCTGGGTGACAGCCAGTATGGCCACCATCACAGATGTTGTCACTTAGTCCTCTTGCACACGAAAAAAAAAAATTCAGTTTCCGTTCTGTTTTTTGCGTTCCGTATACGGAACCATTCATTTCAATGAGTCAGCAAAAAAAAAAACGGAATGTACTCCGTATGCATCCCTTTTCCGTATTTCCGTTCAAAGATAGAACATGTCCTATTATTGTCCGCATAACGGACAAGGATAGTACTGTTCTATTAAGGGCGAGATGTTTTCGTTCCGGATGTCATCCATATTTTTTGCAGACTGCAAAACACAAACAGCCATACGGTCGTGTGCAATAGGCCTTAGTTTTCTTATACACTTCAATGGCCATTACAAAATAATTCAGGAGTGCAAGGAATGTACCGTAGCACTGCTGAGCTAGACATATTCAAGAGGCGTCAAAGAAATCTGACAATCCATTTGAGAGCTGAAATGGTGGCCGTTGTGGTTGTCACCAAGCTTTCCCTGAAACAGTAGAATAGAATCTTTAATAACTTGAGAAGACAAGAGAGTCTTGCAGACGCCATCGGACAAAAAAATAAAATCTGTGAAGATGTCTTGGCAGAGCATGTCGATGTGGCAAGATGATATATTGCTCATAAGTCTCCTTCTTTGATCGGTTGGTGACCGGACTCCTTATGCCATTGCTTACAATTAATTTACCTTTTGCTAAACCATCGGGTAAACGGAAGGAATGCGTGTCCTTGAATTCGCACTGAACAATGACAGTGATTATTTCTAATAAAGGGTCCCACTGTCTTCCTCTCCACGTTGAACTGAAAGGACTTTATCAACAGCCGATGCTTAGGTAAACGATCCCAACGCAACGCAGTCCTTAATAAAGTTCACTTATCCACTGAGGGATGTATGGAGACGGCAGTGCGAAGTACCATGCTCTAAAAGCTGCAAAGCTTAAAGGGTTGTCCAGAGTTTCAATATTGATAGCCTATCCTCAGGACCCCGTACCTCTGCCAATCAGCTGTATTCTTGTAGCTCATGTACTACTCTGCACATCTTTTATGTAATGGACAGAGCTGGTAACTGCAGCGCTGCGCCCGTAGATGTGAAAGTTACCGGTGTGGTCCACTACACAATGGACAGAGCTGTGTAGTTCATTGCCAACTTCCTACTACGTAACTATGGCATAAGAAGACAGCTGATCAGTAAGGGTGGCGTGTCAGGTACTCACTGACCTGATATTGATGACCTATCCTGAGACAACCCCTTTAAAGAGGTCCTCCAGCTAAAGGTAATCTACCAGTGTGGCAATAAGATACAAAAAAGAGCTCATTGACAAAGGTGGCCATACGCATTCAGAACCATTTGGCCAAATGCTTATTGGTCCGACCGCTATTCCTCCTAATCCCCTGCATCCTACATGGATAGCACAGTTCATACATGTGTTTTCAAGAAATAAAACCAACATGCTCGACCCTTCTTTTCCCCAGACATCTTCCTTAAGAGAGGAGTAAGGACCCCCCATCATATGATTGGCCAGTTGCACTGAAATTGTCGGGTTTAGCTGACATTTAACTAAGGCTACTTTCACACCTGCGTTAGCTACGGATCCATCTGGTATCTGCACAGACAGATCCGCACCTATAAATGCAAACAATGGTATCCATTCAGAACGGATCAGTCTGCATTCTATGTAATAAAAAAGTCTAAGTCTAAATGTTAGTCAGACGGATCCGTCCTGACTTTACATTGAAAGTCAATGGGGGACGGATCCGTTTACAATTGCACCATATTGTGTCAATGTCAAACGGATCCGTCCCCATTGACTTACATTGTATGTCAGGACGGATCTGCAAGCAGCGTTTCGGTGTCTGCCCCCAGAGCGGAACGGAGCCAAACTGATGCATTCTGAACGGATCCGCATCCATTCAGAATGCATTGGGGCTAAACTGACCCGTTTGGGGCCGCTTGTGAGAGCCTTGAAACGGATCTCACAGGCGGACATCGAAACGCTGGTGTGAAAGTAGCCTAATGTGTATGGTCCAAGAACTGAGTTGTCTAAGATAGACTGGTTGATATGAACTCACTGTCTGACAACTTTAACGACTTTGGTTGGCAGTAGTGTTGAGCGAACTTGTGTTTTAAGTTCGGCGTCTAAAGTTCATGTTCTGGTTATTAAAGTATTCCGCTATGGATTCCGCTACCACGGACCATAACGGAATTTAGAATCCATAACGGGATACTTCGATAACCTGAACTCGAACTTTAGACGCCGAACTTAAAACACAAGTTCGCTCAACACTAGTTGGCAGGCCTTGTATCTAGGGTTGACATGAAACATTTCGGGGCCCCGTACAGTTAAATGGTCAGGGTTCGCTCTAAGTCTTGTACCTGTGTTCTTGGCTTTTTTTTTCTGTTTATCAAGCCTCCTTTAGATGCTGGGGTTGTCCCATCACCATGGTACAATGGTGAATTTCCCTGTAGGAGTTTTTTTTTTTCTAAAATGAACCAGACACACAAAATAAAGTCGACGTTATGTTTGTTTTTAAATTAGATTTTTTTTTTTCAAATGCCAAATATTAGACATCCTTTAAGAAGTCACTGGGCACTGATATGTTATCATGTGAATAGCACATTGGTGCAACTGCATCATCTAAATGCCTCCCTTTCAAGAAGGGTGGGAGGGACAGAGCTAATTGCAAAGCATTGCATCTCTCTTGACTTTGTAGCAAAGCAGGCAAATATTTTTATAAGGTTAAGTATATCAGGTGAAACTGTCTTGGTCTCATGGCTTCCTTTATAACAGAAACCATGACGGCAGTGCCGGATTCATCAACGAGACCGACGGACACCACTGTCTTGAAATGGGGTCCTTCTGGGTTCCAGAGAAAATGCATATCATTTTATCAGGAAGAACAATGCAGCCTGCTGGGCTATTCCTCCCGCCTAATTCTACCGCAGCTCTGACAATAGTGTCAACCCAACCTTGGGTGGACGTCCTGAGCAGGAGGAATCAACAGAACACCAGAGGGCTCCATAACAAGTGTGCAACGGCAATATTTACACACAGGAGTGTATATATATATCTATTGTTTTTGTGTGAAATGTAATAATGGCATATCCCCTTTAAACTTCATCTGAAAAGCCCTTTTATTGAGCACAACCTTGTTCCACCATGGCACCAAAAACCAAAAATTGGTTTAAGCCAACACAGAAACAAATGCAAAGTTTGGATTACAAGCCTAAATAGAATTTTTTTTCTAGCAAGTAATAAAAACAGCATAAAATGTAAAAAAATATAAACTTTCTATAAAATCCCCAGCTATGTCCTGTGTACATTGTGCCATTTGCAGGATTACAGTTTACCTACCTCTAAGCTGAAGGGCCTATTTGTCTGCTTTAAGTGAAATCACTCAATTCTCAAAAGTCAGTGGAGGACTTTGGACGGGGGGAGGGTGGAGAGAGGCCACTTCAAATAAGTTCCATTAATCAAAAGGCACAGTCTAATGTAAGTAATACTTTACAATTAGAGTAGACAAGATGGAAGCAAAAACCATCTATCTCTCTTACACCACACGATCATCGATTCATAATCAGAAGACTGGGAGTCTCACAAAGATGCATTTACAGGGCTGGGGGGGAGGAAGGAGAAGGGGGGGATTGGTCTGAGCTGGAGATAATGAACACAAGGAGAGGGAGCAGGCGCTGGGGGCTGCGAAAAGATGACAGATTGGTTCAATGGTGACGGATGACATACAGATGAGTACTGATACCTGACAGGCAGCCGAGTGATGACTGCAGCCCTTTTCTACCATTATGATCCTCAATTATCTCAGTAAGGACTAAAGAGGGGAGGGCAAAAAATTAATAAATAAAAGGGTTGGCGCATCCCAGTCGCTCAGTCCTGACCCCCCCAGAAAATACTTTTATTTTTTGCAATTTTATCACCACTTTGCCAGTCGTATACATTTTCCTGCAGAAGAATGAAGGGGAGGGGTTGAGAATATTGTAAAATTACAGAATACTTCCATCTGTTTTGCAATAAAATCCTGAATCTTCAGGGAGAGAGGGTGAGTTTTAGAGTAGGATTTTTCTTTTTTACAGAAGGTGTGGGGGGGGGGGGGGGGTAGGGGGGCTTTATTTTCTTCTTCTTCTTCTGCCACCTCTTCGAAAAGGAAAGTTGCCAAGATAAATCTACGATTTGAATGACCTCATTTTGGAGCCTATTCTTCTTTCCACAAGCAGGAATTAGAAGTTCGGAAGTGACTCAGCCTGTTTAATGATTCGGCTGTAAGAATGAGATCTGGGGGTATAACTCGTCCATATTTTGCAGGCTTTTTTTCTAAGACCACAGGAAACTTTATAAATGGGATATTTTCTGCGCCGAACAATAATACTATTTTCTGAGCGCCCACGGAATTTTCATTGCTGGACGGAGACCACAAGCGGCAAATGTTAACTCTTCATGTGCAAAGATGGAGAAGAAACTAAAAAAAAAAGAAACGCACAAGTGACTTGATTTTCCCAAATTTAAGATTTGAGTCTCATCTAGGCTAAGTTTGGCAAGCCTATTGACAAACTAATTCATAAATCTCTAAGAGCGGAGTTTACGGAACACTAATAAACTGTGTTATGCGTATTGCAGGGCGCAAAGAGGCGGAGCATGACACAGAGATTGAAAGATCGCCAAGAAGGAAAGTCTCAGGACACCTTTTTATTTCAGAAACTAAAGGGAAAATGAAATATCTGAATACCCCAGCAAGTAATGGGTGAGGGTCCTATCTTTTAGGTTAAGTCCGCATCATGGCCGTCATCTTGAAAGCCACCATATTGGATCAAGGACAAACTTTGCCCAATGGGAAGGGGGTTATGTAGCATATCAAAGAAGACCGCAATCAGATTTGCAGGATCTCTTGTGGTTCAATAGTTATCAACACAGAAAGTTCAAAACGTCAAAGTTCTGAGTTCATCACCAGGAACAACACATTGAACACGTCAAATAGCTGTGCATCACAGGGAACGGTCCCGGTTGTTGTTGCAACATTCTGTGTTGTTAACTTTTGAACCACAAGATATTGCAAATCTGATTGTGGAAATTAATTTCTGAGAAAATTCAGATCTTCTTCCATGATATGCTACATGACCCCCTTCCCACTGGAAAAATTGATCCAAGATGGCGGTCATGTTCTGGACAAAGCCTAAAAGATGGGCTCCCTCACCTATTACTTGCTGGGATATTCAGATATTTAATTTTCTCTTTTTGTTTCTGAAATAAAAGGGTGTTCTGAGATTGTTGACTCACCATGTTTATCAGTGTAGTTTGGACTGTTCTTTTACCGTTTTGAACCAGCCATCTTATAAATACTGCACATTGCAATTTTTGTTCATCCTTACTCCCAGAGAATGGAATAAAAAGTACAAAAAAAACAAGACCTAAAAAGGCTCCATCGATGGAAAAATAATAAAGGTATTGATCTCAGAAACAAGTGACACAAAAACAGATATATATGTATATATTTTAAAAGCCTTTTCACCGTGCAAAACTAGTAAACACAAAAATTTATTTATATACTGTATGTGTGTATGTATATATATATATATATAGTGTGTGTATGTGTGTGTATGTATATATATATATATATATATATATAAATTAGGTATATTAATAACCATGGCATCCCCCACAATAACTTTAACAAGTAATTTAAACGCAGCATTTACACTCTAAACAACTTATGACGTTTTCAATATATTATAAACCCCCAAAATGGTTCCATAACATAAACATGACTCATCCCACAAAAAAAAGAATAAAAAAGCAAGCTCTTAGGCTTATTTCACACAAGCGATGAGTCAAGGTTTGTTCAGAGAAAAACCCTACGCTTTTGCATACTGTATTTTTCACCCCATAAGATGCAAAGTGGGGAAAAATGTTACTGCGTCTTATGGGGCCAGTACTAATGAGCGCTTCCATTATGGAAGCGCTCATTAGTACCGGAGGACCGGGAAGCGATGAATGCGTGTCAGTTCACAGCAGGAACGACGCCCAACAAGTGGACAATAATAAAATGTTTTCCCTTGCTCGTTCTGGGATCTCTCCCATTGGGGTATGGAGTAAGTTAGGGAGGGCTAGTTCAGGTATAAAGGCCTGTTCCTGACCCCTATTTGAGAGCATGGACGTGTGGTATATCCAGTCTATAGCAGTTCTCATGAGAGCTGCGATATTATAAGCCCTTATGTTAGGAAAATTCAGCCCCCCATTCAATCTAGGCTGTTGTAGGACAATATAAGGTATCCTGGGGTGGTGACCCTGCCAGATAATCTAACGATATAGACAGTTTATTTTCTTCTCATCCCTAGGGCGTAAATATATTGGTAGTGAATGTAAAAGGCATAACAAGCGGAGGAATTCCACCATCTTAAGAAGGTATGCCCGCCCCATATAAGACAAAGGAAGGTGTCGCCAGCCTGCCAATGTGCCCTCAAGTGCACGTATATAGGGAGCGATCTTTGCATTGTATCATTTTCCCGGTGACTTGGTGATCTGTATCCCCAGGTATGATTATAGAGTGCGAGCGCCATTGAAATGGGTAATAAGTAGTGATGAGCGGCAGGGCAATATTCGAATTCGCGATATTTTGCGACTATTTGGTAGAATATTCATCATATATTCGCGAATTTGAGATTCTTTTCTTGATCGAGAAAAATCGGCAATATAATATTCACGGAATTTGTGTGAAATACAGGCGTGGGTCACTATAGCTAAATTTTTCAAGCTGCCAGAAGTTTCCTGAGACTGGAGAAAATGGTCGGCACGGCAGAACATTACAATAGCTTTATATGCAGATAGTGCTCCAATATATTTGTGATTGCGAAATCGGCACTAATGATGCGAATATTTTGGCGCAATACGTGCAACTTCACATTTTAACAGGTCTGACTACTTAATAGTGATTGGTGCACTATGTATTGTTGTGTCAAGACAAAATATCACAAAAACGCATCATAAAATCCGCGGGTGAGAACCATGAAACCAACATCTCCCCTACACAGATACTGTCAGCATGTATCACAGGTGCAAATAGTATATTAATAAGGGTAATTGTATATACCTGACAATAAAAAAATATAAATAAATGTTAAAGTGCCAATAGTATTGCATACAGTACAATCATCTGTGACGGGTCATCACCTATCCCACAGATTGCCAATTTACATATAAAAATCCCAAACACACTTTGGTCCAAAATAGTGGCTCCAACTTGGAAATATCTCAATAAATATCATTAGTGGCAATCAAAGTGGTATCAGTATAAACCAGATATTACCAAACACAGACACATAACATACTGACCCTGGTATCCGTGGAGGGGGGAGAGAGAGAACAACTCCCTGACGTACGTTTCGCCTAAGCTTTATCCGCAGATTTTCTGATGTGTTTTTGTGATATTTTGTCTTGATGCGATTATGTGAGCTTATTTCTCTATACTACATGTGTGGTTTAGTTGGGTTGGTATATAGAGTTACTATGGTTCCACACATGACCCATATGCTCAGTTTTACAGCCTTTGTTATTTGCTGCACTAAGTATTGTTGTGAACTCGTGACATCACAGCACTATGTATGTAGCATGTGTGTATGGACAGCAGAACCTATGAGCTACACTGACTATCTCCAACTAACTATATATATATATGCTAACTATCTAATGTAATGACACAGGAAAGCACAGAGCACAGCAATGACACTGCTCTCTCTCTCAGATCTGCAAAATACTGCAGACAATGTCTGCTGGGGGGGTTCTTATATAGTAAGGGGTAGGCAACTGTCCTATTGGTTGCTAGGGATGTTGCTAAGCTCAGACAAAGACATTGCAGCCTTCTCATTGGCCCACAAGCAAGAAGGGAGGTTACTGATGAAAAAAAATCTAGAATATTCAAAATTACGAATATACTGTATATCACTATATTCTAAATATTCGCAAATTCTCGAAGTGCCGATATTCGCAATTTAATATACGCTATTCGAATATTCACGTCCAATTCTAGTAATAAGCAGTCCACCTCGGTCTCGTGTGGCCTTTAAAGGGTTTCTATCATCACAAACTTTGTTATGTAGCTGGCTGACATTAGCGATGTGCTAATGTCAGCAGTACATACCTGTGTGGCTTTTATCTGCCTACATGCCGCCGTTCGCCCAGAAAACTAACTTTTAAAATATGCAAATGAGCCTCTAGGTGCTATTGGGGCGTTGCTGCAGCACCTAGAGGCTCCGTCTCCTCACCGTTCGGCACGCCCATTTTGCTTTGATGGACATCTCTGCTTTGCACTTTGAAAGTAAAATCCTAGAAGTTTAGAAGTGTTAAGGAAATTATCCAGCTTCTACTATGGATATAAAAGTGATTTTCATTTTATCTGTATACATGATATAATTTGCTGACATTTGAAAAGAAAACTATAGAAGAAGTGAACTGTGTGTGTTAAGATAAGATAACATTTGTACTACTCCTTGTAATTTTGCCTCTTTTGCTTAAAATTCTAAAACCCATTAGTTAACACATTTTTTGTAAAGTGAAACTTGAAAAATAACTAACCAATCAATAGATGGATTCAAAAGCCATTATTGAAATGTCTGTAAACCAATCATGTTTTACTTTGAGGGGTTACACCCTGTGAACTGTGTATAAATAAAGGGTGCAGGACACTTTCACTTTAGGGTCCTGACAAGGTTTTGAACTATACTCAGACTTCTGTCATTTTCCTCCGTCGACGTCATTCACCTGAACACGAGGCAACGATCATCACGTGGCTGACCTTTGGCCTGCCGCAACATTTTCTGGTGGAGACTGCGGGCACCATAACAACACTCCTAGCTGCAGATCGCGACACGGAGACCAGGACCCAGGAAGACCGCGGTAAGTAACCCATTGTGTTACTACCTGTCTCCTGAGCTCTGCTCGCTGTTCTGCAGTGTGGTGTGTGAACGTGGTGCCTGTACCGTGTTCTGGTGAATGTAATATTTCCCCTATATGTGCTAAACTGTCTTTAGGCGTATGAATGCACGAATGTGTGAGTGGCTGAGATAAGCTGAATCTTGGAGGGGTCTGTCCCTGCTCCTCCTGAGCCAAGCTGAAAGTCTAGAGCTCGCTGACTGGCTTGTCCGGTCCCTGTCTCTGGAGGCCTCTGGTTCTGGTGGAGAAAGGGTTGACAGACCTATACTGGAGGAGGCTGTGAGAAGTGGCAGTGTATAAAGCTGTCCAGTAAGTTTGGATAGGGGCCCTGCAGTTCCTTGTTGGTACCTGAAAAGGCGCCTGAGGTCAGGGGTTGTTCCAATGTTATGTCATACTGTGTGGTTTCACATGTACTGAGTGCCTGCTGATATTGTGTGAGGAAGAATTACTGCATTGCTGCCAATTCCTGTGCTGTACAGTGTATACATGCGTGGGTATTATGATTCCAGTTTGGATTGGGTGGTTGCAGTTATAATCATTTGGATTGCAGTATTTGTTTGCTTCCTGTGCCATAGAAAGAACGAAGAGGGGTTTAAGGGGTTTCCAGTGAGTAACCCCAGAGAGGACGTGTGAGTTACTCTGTGTGAGGGCAAGACTATATTGTAGTATTGCCAGACCAGTGGATAGTGCTGCCTCGGAAGTGTGCCCACAGCACCACTGGTAGGAAAATTGGTGCCGCCTCGGAAGTGTGTCCACGGCACCAATAGTAGTGCCGCCTCGGAAGTGTGTCCACGGCACTACTGATAGTGCTGCCTCGGAAGTGTGTCCACAGCACTGTTGTAATTCACCAGGTGTGTGAGTACCTGGATAGTGAATTACAAGGAGCCACCCACGGGATGGGGGCTACACAGAGTAAGCGTTCCTCTGAGAAGGGAGCAGAGAAATGGGTCTCTGCAATTGATATTATGCAATGCGCAAAGGGCACTGAAGCAACCAAAGACTGTAGACAAATGCTAAAGAAATTAGGAGCAGGTGTGAATGGAACATTGGATGAACCAGTATGGCAGAAATTTCTTACAAATTTTAAGGGGTGGTTGGAAGACCATAACAAATATGACCAGGCCACAATGTGGTATGATGTAGCCCAGGGAATGACTTTGACTGCCCATAAGGCAAAAGACACTGACAAAGGGACTATGTATGAAATATGGGATGAAATTAAATTGCCTACAAAAGAATTAAACATCCCTTCTGAAGTACGGTGTATTATCCCCCATAACCCACAAAAATCTCTCCCTCCCACAGCACCACCTCCATATAAAAGCCCGGAGGGGTGGACTTGTCCTAATTGTGGACAACAGAACCCAGACACAAGAGTGAGATGCTCAGCCTGTGGGGGGTCCAAGCCACACTCTCGTGTGGGCTTATACCCATTAGTCAATAAGACCCTCCCCACAGTGAAAGCTGGGCAACTGGAAACACATGATTATGAGGTCTATAGGCCATGGACTCCTAGTGAGTTACTGGCTATGTGTAATACTTTGCCAGACCCCCGTACTGTCCCCAGTACTTTCCTTCGTAAATTGGAAAGTATCCAGACCGCATATAAAGCCACTTGGGCGGATCTGGAGAGTCTTCTAGAGACTAAAGGAGGGGAAGTACTTAAGAATCAAATGATGGCAAAAGCCCCTGGTACTGTCCCAGTGGATAAGGCCACAGACCAGTCAGGCCAGGAATTTATCATGGCCCTTAAACCCTGGGTAAAAGAGCAACAGGACAATCAGACTGACACCTTTATGATGCAAACACAAGACGCTAAGCAGACTGTAGCTGACTATGCCACAGCTTTAGAACAGCTCTGGCTTGACTATGGGTATGAGACAGGAGACAGTAAGGACATGAGACTACTAAAACATACATTCATGTCTGGATTAAAAGCACCCATACAGGATGCGGTGAAGAAGGCTCGCCCTGATTGGCGGACCTGCCAGTTCCCTGACCTAGTGGCCATAGCAAAGGGAGCTGAGCTAGACTTACAAAATAAAAAGAAGCCAATAATGGCTAACCAACCTTTTAAACCTAAGGGCAGGCAAAGAATACCAGGTGGGGATCAGTCTCCACGTAACTGGGACCAAGTAACATGCTGGAATTGTGGGAAAAAAGGGCATTTTTCAGTCAAATGTCCCCGGAGAGGTCAGGCTACTGCCCGGACCTCTCAATGAAGTGACGGCAATCCTGTGAGTTCCCTCAACGTTAACTACCCCCTTGACGCAATCCCAGGTCCACAACTAATCATCACATCCACATGTGAGGACACAGGGAATTCAATTGACTTTTTGGTAGACACAGGAGCAGCCCATACCCTAATACAAGAAAAATATGTGCCTGAGGAGCTTATCTCCTCAGATTACATCTACTGTCAAGGGGTTGAGGGGACAACTGTTAAACTCCCACTAACAAAGCCTGTAAAACTTAATATTCATGATGCTGCATCTATTGTCACGCGTGTGTTGGTAAGCTCAGATAGTCCATACAATTTGCTGGGGACTGACGTACTCAGTGCCATGAGGGCATCTGTGGATTTCTCTTCAGGAAAACCCCAAATTACAGCCCCTGTGTCTGAAGAGACTTTGTGTGCACTTATGTACTTAATGACATTTAGTGCCCCCTCTGCCTCTCAGAATACACCCCCAGATTGGCTGTCTGAAGTGCCATCACATTTGTGGGCAACTTCCAAGACAGATGTGGGCAGACTACCAGTAACTCCGGTGGTTGTGCAGCTGAAACCTGGCATTAAGCCGCCATGTGTGCGTCAGTACCCATTAAATTCTTCACAGGAAGATGCCATTGCAAATGATCTGGAAGAGCTGTTGGGGAAAGGGTTAATAATCCCTATAAAAAGCCCCTTTAATACACCCCTATTTCCTGTAAAGAAGAAACAGACTGTGAAGGGTCAGCCTCCAGTCTATCGTATGGTACATGATTTAAGGGCAGTGAATGCTGTAACTGTCATAAATACACCACAAGTGCCCAATCCACACACACTGTTAAACCAAGTGCCCATAGATGCCACATCTTTTTCTGTCATTGATCTTGCAAATGCTTTCTTCTCTGTCCCTTTAGATGAAGAATGCTGGCCCTACTTTGCTTTCACTTTTCGTCACAAGCAGTATGCATGGGTCGTTTTACCACAAGGGGCTGCCAATTCCCCTGATATTTTCTCCACTGCTTTACACTCTGTGTTGCAGTCCTGGCAGCCGGCCTATCCGGACACTGTTCTTTTACAATATATTGATGATCTGTTGCTTTGTTGCCACAGCTCTGAACAGTGTAAAGAAGAATCTTTATCTTTGCTTATTTTCCTTGCTGAAAATGGTTGTAAAGCCTCCAAGGAGAAGCTGCAACTTTGTAAATCTACTGTGATTTTCCTAGGTCACTGTATTTCTCCAGGTACCAAACACCTCACGACTGAGAGGGTTACTGCTATCCGGCAGCACCCCCTGCCAAGTACTCCAAGGGCTCTGCGTGCCTTTATTGGACTTGTCAGTTACTGTCGCCCCTGGATTAAGGATTGCTCTCAGATGATGCAGCCACTATATGATTGCCTCAGAGGAGAGACCTTTGAACTCACACCAGGAGCTGTGAGTGCATTTCATACATTAAAACTCACTCTCACCACGACACCAGCATTGGGCATCCCCAATTACAAACAAACTTTCACGTTGTATTGTCATGAGCAAGGGGGATTTGCCTCAGGTGTATTGACGCAGAAACATGGGGATCGTATGCGGCCTATAGCATACTATTCTACCAGTTTGGATTGTATTGCCAGAGCACTACCCACATGTTTCAGAGCTGTCGCTGCTGCCTCTGAATTGGTGCTAAAGACGGAAGACTTGGTACTACAACACCCTCTTACCTTACAAGCACCACATTCAGTTGCTGAATTACTGCACTCCACCAAACTGAAACATTTGTCTCAAGCCAGGATCACGAAATATGAGATGACACTCCTCAGTCCCCACATTACCTTACAGCGATGTACTGTTCTAAATCCAGCTACTTT
This sequence comes from Bufo gargarizans, assembly GCF_014858855.1. NCBI lineage: Eukaryota > Metazoa > Chordata > Amphibia > Anura > Bufonidae > Bufo > Bufo gargarizans. The sequence continues at coordinate 115,515,263 of NC_058089.1, forward strand.
GATGCCAGTGGATTTAGAAGAGGAGGGGGGAGTGGGAGTAGTAGACATGTCTGATCCAGTTGCAAATCATAACTGTCATGAATTGATGATTGCAGAAACAAAAGGGTTACCAAATGTTACTGAAACACCATTAACTAATCCTGATGCTGAGTATTTTGTAGATGGCTCCAGATGGTGGAATGACGAACAAGGACACTTTGTCACCGGGTATGCGGTAATCCAGGATGGTAAGGTAATCATACAAAAACCACTCCCATCTTGTGCGTCTGCACAGGAGGCGGAGTTGAAGGCACTCACTGACGCATGTACAATGGGTAAGGGACTGAGAATAAATTGTTACACTGATTCCAGGTATGCTTTCGGGGTAGCACATGATTTTGGTGTTATCTGGAAAACTAGAGGATTTCTGACTTCCTCGGGCAAACCAATTAAAAATTCAGAAGCAGTACAGAGCCTCATAGAGGCCCTAGAGCTGCCCACAGAGGTAGCCATTGTTAAAGTGCCAGCCCATGTGAAGCAAGATGATCCGCTGGCTGTGGGAAATGCTCAAGCAGACCAAGCAGCCAAACAAGCAGCCGGTCTGCCGCTCCTGACATTGTTTTTTCCAACTATGCCAGATTTGTCGCTCTTGCAGGAATTACAGGCCCAGATAATGCCTCAAGACAAAAAGGTATGGATGGAGGCGGGGGCTACGAAGACAGAAGAGCTCTGGCAGGTAAATGGCAGAACATGTTTGCCTCGGAGTTTGTATCCGATGATGGCCAATTTAGCACATGGCCCTACTCATTTGTCAAAAGGAGCTATGAGCGCACTAGTGTTAGAACATTGGTTTGCACCTGGAATTCAGACCCTCTTTGAAAAGTTTGTTCAGGGTTGTCTTACATGTGCCAGACATAACCCTGGGAGGTTTGTAAAGACCCCCAAGAAACACACTCCCAAACCCTTGTACCCGTTTCAAAGAGTGCAGGTGGATTACATCCAGCTACCCAAGGTGAGCACATATGAGTATGTCCTTGTAGCCATTGATGTATTCTCAGGCTGGCCAGAAGCTTGGCCAGTAACTACAGCTACAGCCAAAAATACTGCTAAGAAAATATTGTCAGAGGTAGTCTGCAGATATGGGATTCCAGAGGTAATAGAGTCAGACAGAGGTACCCACTTCACTGGGGAGATAATGGGACACATACTGAAGACCCTAGGGATCACACAAGCCCTGCACACTCCCTATCACCCGGAAAGCAGCGGAAAGGTGGAAAGACTTAATGGGACAATTAAATTAAAATTGCAAAAGTATTTAGACTCACACAGTTCTATGAACTGGGTAGAAGCTTTGCCAGTAGTATTATATGCCATCCGCACTACTCCTACTGGACAAGAAAAGCTTAGTCCGTTTGAAATTTTGTTTGGTTCTGCACCAAGGACAGGGTTATATTTTCCACAGCAGCTGCAAGCAGACTACTCTACCCTGACTTCATATTTGGTGGAATTGCATGAACATCTGTCAAAGGTGCATTCACGTGTTTTCTCTTCTATACCAGATCCTAATTCTCTTGAAGGTACACATTCTCTAGTTCCTGGAGATTGGGTAGTCCTGAAGAGGCATGTAAGAAAGACCCTGGAGCCAAGGTTTGACGGTCCATATCAGGTGCAACTGACCACACCCACCGCCGTCAAGCTGAACGGGAGACCAGTCTGGGTCCATGCAAGTCACTGCAAAAAGGTTCTGAAGACAGACAGTCACGAACAGGAAAGCAGCCCTACAGTTGTAAATCCAACCAGTTGTGAGAGTAACGTGGATCAGTAGACCATCACAATGCATGCAATGCCTTGCCTGTTTCTTTATATTCTATGTTTTTGTGCGCAGGTGAAAGGAGGAAAACATACAAATTCCATTTGGCAACTACATCAACAGACTGCCAAGCAGCTGAATACTACTGACTGTTGGATATGCTCTCATATCCCTGCCAACTACAAGGGAATCCCTCTGATAGGTGTTCCAATCTCTATGAATGATTTGAATCTCACAGACTATAGCTATGATGTTCAAATAGATGTAGATCACACCTCACATAATGCTGTTTCTGATCAAGGGATATACTTAGAGATTACTGGTATAATCTCTCCGCCCACTATATGTTTGGGGCCTATGTTTGTGAACCATATAGCTAAGATAAAGGGCCGTTTTGTCAGTTTACCACAGATATATGTGGGGGAAACAGATTGTAGAAATGCTACTCTGATATTCAATATGGAATTTAGGAAGACTTCATGTGACATAGTTAATACTAACTGTAATAGTTTGTGTTTCTGTCCAACTATGAAAGTTTCTTGTGCCCCCAGGTGTGCCTGTCCAGAAAAGAAGGACAAGGACAAATGGACTTGTAAGACGAAATTGTATGATAATATGATATGGTTTCAGGGATGGCTGGGACATCACGGCAGGATGATTCCCAAAGTCCTGAAACAAGGACTATATTACATTTGTGGTAACAGAGCCTACTCATGGCTCCCTATGGGGGCATGGGGCAACTGTACCATAGGAAGAGTTGTCCCAGCCATCAGACGACGCACAAACATTTCACTTACTGATGCCCCTGAAACTCTTCTTGGGATGACTAGAAACAAACGAGAGTTATTCACATCAGCAGATAAAGCCTGGATGTGGTTCCCTTCTTGGACAGGTTGGGGAATTGAGTTAGCAAATAAATTAAACAAATATGCAAATATCATGGATGGAATTATTAATGAGACCACAAGTTCAATCCATGCCCTTAATGAGGAACTGGCACAAGTCAGGAAAGTGGCTCTCCAAAATAGGATGGCCTTAGACTACCTCCTAGCTATAGAGGGTGGGACTTGTGCTATCATAGGAGAAGAATGCTGCACCTGGGTTGAAGATTCACATGATCCCATAGAGGCCCACATGAATAAGGTAAAGGAATTGCAACAAAAAGCTAGAGACATAGCTAAAGAAGGATGGAACCCCTTCTCTTGGATGGGGTCTATAGGTGTCTGGTTCAACAATATGATCTCTGATTTACTGAAGCCCATAGTGGTAGTGATAGGCCTGGTTTTGATACTGCTAATTGCTTGGAAATTACTAATGTTGTGTATTTCTCATTGCAGTAGGGGAAATTCCCTCCCTTGAAAATAGATGACACAACAGCCCTGGAGATGACAGTCTGAAGCTCCTGTGCTGCGATGTATCCCTAGTTGCTGTTGTCATCCACTTAGATAGTGTGTTTGTGTGTAGTATGTGGTTTTAATAAAATGTATGCTTAATCAAATGACAACTACTAGACAGGCTGGAATCGATGCTTGCATCGCATGGTCTATGCAGCTTATCTGTATACTCTGTGAAGTACGGCTGTCTAAGGGGTCATTTGTTTGTTTAGGCAGGTTAGTAGTTAGCAAGACACACATGATACAATGAAGCCTTCAGAAGGAAGAAAACGTCTACCACGTGAACAGAAAAATGAAAAAAAGGAGGGAAATGTTAAGGAAATTATCCAGCTTCTACTATGGATATAAAAGTGATTTTCATTTTATCTGTATACATGATATAATTTGCTGACATTTGAAAAGAAAACTATAGAAGAAGTGAACTGTGTGTGTTAAGATAAGATAACATTTGTACTACTCCTTGTAATTTTGCCTCTTTTGCTTAAAATTCTAAAACCCATTAGTTAACACATTTTTTGTAAAGTGAAACTTGAAAAATAACTAACCAATCAATAGATGGATTCAAAAGCCATTATTGAAATGTCTGTAAACCAATCATGTTTTACTTTGAGGGGTTACACCCTGTGAACTGTGTATAAATAAAGGGTGCAGGACACTTTCACTTTAGGGTCCTGACAAGGTTTTGAACTATACTCAGACTTCTGTCATTTTCCTCCGTCGACGTCATTCACCTGAACACGAGGCAACGATCATCACGTGGCTGACCTTTGGCCTGCCGCAACAGAAGCAAATCTTGAAATTTTTCAGAAATTTTCAAAAACCCAATTTTTAGGGACCAGTTCAGGTCTGAAGTCATTTTGCGAGGCTTACTTAATAGGAACCACCTAAAAATGACCACATTCTATAAACTACACCCCTCAAGGTATTCAAAACTGATTTTACCAACTTTGTTAACCCTTTAGGTGTTCCACAAGAATTAATGGAAAATAGAGATACAATTTCAAAATTTAAAATTTTTGGCAGATTTTCCATTTTAATATTTTTTTTTCCAGTAACAAAGCAAGGGTTAACAGCCAAACCAAACTCAAAATGTATGGCCCTGATTCAGTAGTTTACAGAAACACCCCATATGTGGTCGTAAACTGCTGTACGGGAACGCGGCAGGGCGCAGAAGGAAAGGAATGCCATACGGTTTTTGGAAGGCAGGTTTTGCTGGACTGGTTTTTTTGACACCATCTCCCATTTGAAGCCCCCCTGATGCACCCCTAGAGTAGAAACTCCATAAAAAAGTGACCCAATCTAAGAAACTACACCACTCAAGGTATTTAAAACAGATTTTACAAACGTTGTTAACCCTTTAGGTGTTCCACAAGAATTAATGGAAAATAGAGAGACAATTTCAAAATTTCACTTTTTTGGCAGATTTTCCATTTTAATCATTTTTTTCCAGTTACAAAGCAAGGGTTAACAGCCAAAACAAACTCAGTATTTATGGCCCTGATTCTGTAGTTTACAGAAACACCCCATATGTGGTCGTAAACTGCTGTACGGGCACACCGAAGGGCGCAGAAGGAAATGAATGCCATACGGTTTTTGGAAGGCAGGTTTTGCTGGACAGTTTCTTTTTTTACACCATGTCTCATTTGAAGCCCCCCTGATGCACCCCTAGAGTAGAAACTCCCCAAAAGTGACCCTATTTTAGAAACTACGGGATAGGGTGGCAGCATTGCTGGTACTAGTTTAGGGTACATATGATTTTTGGTTGCTCTATATTATACTTTTTGTGAGGCAAAGTAACAAGAAATAGCTGTTTTGGCACCGTTTTTATTTTTTGTTATTTACAACGTTCGTCTGACAGGTTAGATCACGTGATATTTTTATAGACCAGGTTGTCACGGATGCTGCGATACCTAATATGTATACTTTTTTTTTTATTTATGTAAGTTTTACACAAGGATTTCATTTTTGAAGCAAAAAAAAAAATCATGTTTTAGTGTTTCCATAGTCTGAGAGCCATAATTTTTTCAGTTTTTGGGCGATTACCTTGGGTAGGGTAGGATTTTTGCGGGATGAGATGACTGTTTTATTGGCACTATTTTGGGGTGCGTGTGACTTTTTGATCGCTTGCTATTACACTTTTTGTGATGTAAGGTGACAAAAAATAGCTTTTTTTACACAGTTTTTATTTTTTTTACGGTATTCACCTGAGGGGTTAGGTCATGTGATGTTTTTATAGAGAGTTATTATGGACGCTGCGATACCTAATATGTATACTTTCTTTTTACTTATGTAAGTTTTACACAATGATTTCATTTTTGAAGCAAAAAAAAAATCATGTTTTAGTGTTTCAATAGTCTGAGAGCCATAATTTTTTCAGTTTTTGGGCGATTACCTTGGGTAGGGTAGGATTTTTGCGGGATGAGATGACGGTTTTATTGGCACTATTTTGGGTTGCTGTGACTTTTTGAACGCTTGCTATTACACTTTTTGTGATGTAAGGTGACAAAAAATTGTTTATTTAGCACAGTTTTTATTTTTTACAGTGTTCCTCTGAGGAGTTAGGTCATGTGATATTTTTATAGAGCCGATCGATACGGATGCGGCGATACCGAATATGTATACTTTTTTGGGCGACTCTCTCAGGTAGGGGCTCATTTTTTGCGGGATGAGGTAACGGTTAGATTGGTACTATTTTGGTGGTCAAACGCCTTTTTGATCGCTTGCTGTTGTACTTTTTGTGATGTAAGGTGACAAAAAAAATGGTTTATTTAGCACAGTTATTATTTTTTTATTTTTTACGGTGTTCATCTGAGGGGTTAGGTCATGTGATATGTTTATAGAGCCGGTCGATACGGACACGGCGATACCTAATGTGTATACTTTTTTCCCCCTATTTTTTACCAATTTTTTTTTACTTTATTTGGGGAAAATTATGTTTTTGTTTATTTTTACTTGAAACTTTAATTTTTTTGGGGGGGAAAACTTTATTTTGTCAACTTTTTTTTTTCAACTTTTTTTCCACTTTTTTGTCCCATACAGCTTCCGGCCTGTGAGATCCAGGGGGCTGGATCTCACAGGCACGTCACAGGAAGGCAGCGGCGATCCCTCAGGAAGGCATCGCGCTGCCTTCCATGCCATCGGGTCCCCCGTACAGCCGCATGGGAACCCAATGGCACCGCCACCCGCTGGATAAGGTAAAACCGCAAACTGCATGTCTGAATTGATCACATGACCCCCCCCCAGCGTTGTGACAGGATGCCCGCTGAATGATTTCAGTGGACATCCTGTTGTGATTAACCCCCGCCGCGTCGCAATGCCGTTTTAAAGTTAGGATGTACCGGTACGTCCTGGGTCCTTAAGGACTCGGCAAACATGGCGTACCGATACCTCCTAAGTCCCTAAGGGGTTAAGGAGCATGGCTGAGAGTTGTCCAATATCCGTAAGATTCTGTAATGTTTGTGGGAGTGTGATTTCAGGGCTTTTGATGATTACGGAGTGGCTGTAAGTGATGTAAGAGGGGATCTAAAGAGATATTAAAAAGTAAAGGAGAAAGAGGGCAGCCCTGTCTAGTGCCCCTAAAAATATCCAAATAGGGGGTGTTTTTAGCCATTTATTGTGATCGTAGTGCGAACATCCGATTGGAGATGGCAGACAAAATATCTGGCCAAATCCTCTGTGAGATAGAGCAGCATTCAGAAAGGGCCATGACACTTTATCAAACACCTTTTCGGCATCTAGACTTAATAATAGTGTTGGGGGGTATTGCCATCTCGTGTCTCAAGGGTGGCGGCTACAGCTGCCCTGATGTTTTTGACAGATTGTCTAGATTAAATTAAACCCCTTTGTGAGGGGAGTATGATTTTGGGGAGGATGTTTTGTAATCTAATTGATAGGATTTTCGCCAGGAATTTGTAATCACTATTCAGAAGGGATATGGGTCTATAAGACTATGGCAGTGTCAGGTCTTTATTGGGTTTGGGAAGTAATATTGTCCTAGAGTCGAAGAACTGTCACCACCAGACATCTGAGAAGCTCTGACAGACGTTCTTCAGAACCTCCTCCTTGAGGTTCCTTTTGTTTTGCTTTTGTTTTCTCATCTCGTTAGTCTCTCTCAGCTGTCATGTAGTTGCACTGATTGCATCCCTTTGAATACCTTCCCATACTGCATCACTTTGCGGTTTATACAACTTCCTGGAGTGTGTGCATGCTGGATGCTACTACTGATGCTTCTACAGATAAGTTTGTTCATTCATTTGTGTTTTCCTGTTTGCTGGATCCTAGGTGACCCTGACTCCCGCCGTATTAAGTGTAGGGAGCCGGTGGTCGTGTCCCCTCACTATTATAGGGTGTTCAGGTGTCATACAGTCGAGGAACGAGGATATGCAATCATCTACCATAGAGATTTTTGCATAGGCTGAGCAGTAAGGGAGAGAGCCAGGGCTGTTACAGGGCTTACCCTCTGGTTCCTTAGTTTTGGATCCAGTCAGTCGGATCTTCATTTTGTGTCTTCTAGTTTCTGTACACCTTCCGTGACAGGAACAAGTCCACGGCCGCATGGTCTTTGTATATGGCATTGTATAGCTTAGTTAGTATAGGGATGATCTCGGGGTTAAGCATTTTGTAATATTCGTTACAGAGTCCGTCAGGACCAGGGCTTTGTTGTTGGGCGAGGAAGAAATCACATTTCACACCTCAGCCTCTGTAATATTCTCATCTAAGACTGATTGTTGTTCCTCCATAAGGGTAGAGAGATCCAGAAAAACTAGGAAGGAGGCTATTTTGTCCGGGTCTGTTGGAGTAGCCCTGTATAAATCCTCATAATACGAGTGAATTATGTTTCTTATCTTTCCTATCTCATTAGTAATATCCAAAGAGGCGGGATCATGTAAGGAATGAATGTGGGTATGTTTAATGCGGTTTTGGGTCAGGCGCTCCAAGAGATGTCCCGGTTTATTTGCCTCTCTATAGTATTTGTTCTAATCCAGTCGGGTCAGCCAAATTGCCTGACTCTGGACAAATTTTGCCTGACTCTGGACAAATGATTCTAATATCTGTTTAGTTTCTTCATATACTTGTTTGGTGTGGGAGGAAGGGGAATGAGTATATGACTGTTGGGATGTAAGCAGATTTTTATATAGGGAAGATAATTTTTCGGCCGTCTTTTTGCGTTTCAATCGAATGTAATTGATGCTGTGTCCTCGGAGGACTGCATTGGAGGTTGCCCATAAGAGTCGAAGGTTATCTAGGTGTTCAATGTTATCATCCACAAAATTAGCCCAGTGTATTTTAAGGTAGTCCTGGAATTCGTCCGACTTGTATAGATATGTGGGAAATTTCCATAGCCTAGTTCTAATTTGTGATTCTAGGGCTTGTATAGTCATGGTGATGGGCGCATGATCTGAAATTGCAATCGCCATAATCGAGGTGTCGTGAATAGTGTGGAAAAGGGAAGATGATATTAATAGATAGTCAAGTTTTGAAACGCTAGCATGTGCCGCCGAGTAAAAAGTATATTCTCGGGTGGTGGTGTGATGAATTCTCCATGGGTCGCATAGAGAGACCACGTCCATTAAATTGGTGAGGTCTCTGGAGGATGGTCTAAGTGATGTTCGTGGAACGGAATTTACTAGAGTGGAATGGATGGTGGTATTAAAATCTCCTCCAATAATTAGACTAAGATCTGCTCTAGGTAGGAGGAGTGCCTGGAGTCTGGCAAAAAAAAATCTGTATTCGTCTGATTAGGGGCATATATATATATATATTTAAAAGAGTGTAATACTTCCCTGCTATTTGTATTCGGAGCAGTATATATCTGCCCCCTTTGTCTTCCAGTTCCTCCTCTATTGACACCCCTAAGCCCCTTCTGAATAGTATGGCTACACCTTTGGCTTTGGATGTATAATCCGATGAGTAACATCCATTAAGCCAAGTTGCCCGTAGGTCCCTATTGGGCCCTTGCTTCCAGTGTGTTTCATGTAAGAATATTACATCCGGCTTCATGCGTTTTAAATGGGTGAGGACATTTTTTCATTTGACTGGGTTATTGAGGCCTGCTACATTCCAAGATATTAGTTTAAGTGTGGAGGGGGTGTGATAGTCCCCTGTGTCATGAGTTGTGTGTGATGTCATTTGATCTCAAGGCTATGGTGTTTATATTCAAGAATTGCATCATGACTAACCATTCTCCGTCGTCCCAGCAGCGACAGAGAACGGAGTGGCGAGACCAAGGTGGAGTGCTCATGGGCCTGCGTGCCGAGGCCAAGTTCCTGGAGGAGGAAAATAAGAGGCGATAAGTGGGCAATAGAAACAGAACATACAAAAAAACATGTAAACAAGTGCACATTGGTGCAAACAAAGGCGGGTCTCATTGTAAACGAAACCGCGTCCCGTAGACTAGTACTGCGGGGGCAGTGAGACCTATATGTTGCCCATGATGGAGAGATCACGGGCATAGAAAGGTACATGGTACCCTCCCATTATGGTGGTACAGGCTTCAGTTCTCCTGATCAAGGGGGAAGTGGCGTCGGACGTCACGCGGATCTTCAAAAATTAGTTGCCTGACGTTCTCCAGCAGTAATTTTGCCAGATAAAGCAGCTGAAATCGAACCGCCCTGTCTTGGAGACCTTGGCATATTGGGGTAAATGCTCTCTGTTTCTGGGAGACCAACGCGGAAAAGTCCTGAAAGAGCAAGACGTTGTGTCCCCATATTTTCAGGGTGCGTTGGCGTCGGTACGCGTGTAGAATCTGTTCTTTAATCGTCCAATTCCAGTATTTTGCGTCACCTGACGGGGTCTTGGGTTGTCCATTCCAGCTGGTTTAGATGGTCTAATTCTGTGTACCCGTTTAACCACTTCAGCCCCGCTAGGTGAAACCCCCTTCATGACCAGAGCACTTTTTACACTTCGGCACTACACTCCTTTCACCGTTTATCGCTCGGTCATGCAACTTACCACCCAAATGAATTTTACCTCCTTTTCTTCTCACTAATGGAGCTTTCATTTGGTGGTATTTTATTGCTGCTGACATTTTTTGTTATTAATCAAAATGTAACGATTTTTTTGCAAAAAAATGACATTTTTCACTTTCAGCTGTAAAATTTTGCAAAAAAAACGACATCCATATATAAATTTTTCGCCAAATTTATTGTTCTACATGTCTTTGATAAAAAAAAAATGTTTGGGCAAAAAAAAAATGGTTAGGGTAAAAGTTATAGCGTTTACAAACTATGGTACAAAAATGTGAATTTCCGCTTTTTGAAACAGCTCTGACTTTCTGAGCACCTGTCATGATTCCTGAGGTTCTACAATGCCCAAACAGTAGAAAAACCCCACAAATGACCCCATTTCGGAAAGTAGACACCCTAAGGTATTCGCTGATGGGCATAGTGAGTTCATAGAACTTTTTATTTTTTGTCACAAGTTAGCGGAAAATGATGATGATTTTTTATTTTTTTATTTTTCTTACAAAGTCTCATATTCCACTAACTTGCGACAAAAAATAAAAAATTCTAGGAACTCGCCATGCCCCTCACGGAATACCTTGGGGTGTCTTCTTTCCAAAATGGGGTCACTTGTGGCGTAGTTATACTGCCCTGGCAATTTAGGGGCCCAAATGTGTGAGAAGAACTTTGCAATCAAAATGTGTAAAAAATGACCGGTGAAATCCAAAAGGTGCACTTTGGAATATGTGCCCCTTTGCCCACCTTGGCAGCAAAAAAGTGTGACACATCTGGTATCGCCGTACTCAGGAGAAGTTGGGGAATGTGTTTTGGGGTGTCATTTTACATATACCCATGCTGGATGAGAGAAATATCTTGGCAAAAGACAACTTTTCCCATTTTTTTATACAAAGTTGGCATTTGACCAAGATATTTTTCTCACCCAGCATGGGTATATGTAAAATGACACCCCAAAACACATTCCCCAACTTCTCCTGAGTACGGCGATACCAGATGTGTGACACTTTTTTGCTGCCAAGGTGGGCAAAGGGGTACATATTCCAAAGTGCACCTTTCGGATTTCACCGGTCATTTTTTACACATTTTGATTGCAAAGTTCTTCTCACACATTTGGGCCCCTAAATTGCCAGGGCAGTATAACTACGCCACAAGTGACCCCATTTTGGAAAGAAGACACCCCAAGGTATTCTGTGAGGGGCATGGCGAGTTCCTAGAATTTTTTTTTTTTTGTCGCAAGTTAGTGGAATATGAGACTTTGTAAGGAAAAAAGAAAAAAAAAGAAAAATCATCATTTTCCGCTAACTTGTGACAAAAAATAAAAAATTCTAGGAACTCGCCATGCCCCTCACGGAATACCTTGGGGTGTCTTCTTTCCAAAATGGGGTCACTTGTGGCGTAGTTATACTGCCCTGGCAATTTAGGGGCCCAAATGTGTGAGAAGTACCTTGCAATCAAAATCTGTAAAAAATGGCCTGTGAAATCCGAAAGGTGCACTTTGGAATGTGTGCCCCTTTGCCCACCTTGGCTGCAAAAAAGTGTCACACATCTGGTATCGCCGTACTCAGGAGAAGTTGGGGAATGTGTTTTGGGGTGTCATTTTACATATACCCATGCTGGGTGAGAGAAATATCTTGGCAAAAGACAACTTTTCCTATTTTTTTATACAAAGTTGGCATTTGACCAAGATATTTCTCTCACCCAGCATGGGTATATGTAAAATGACACCCCAAAACACATTCCCCAACTTCTCCTGAGTACGGCGATACCAGATGTGTGACACTTTTTTGCAGCCTAGATGCGCAAAGGGGCCCAAATTCCTTTTAGGAGGGCATTTTTAGACATTTGGATCCCAGACTTCTTCTCACACTTTCGGGCCCCTAAAAAGCCAGGGCAGTATAAATACCCCACATGTGACCCCACTTTGGAAAGAAGACACCCCAAGGTATTCAATGAGGGGCCTGGCGAGTTCCTAGAAATTTTTTATTTTTTGCATATGTTAGCGGAAATAGATTTTTTTGGTTTTTTTCTCACAAAGTCTCACTTTCCGCTAACTTAGGACAAAAATTTCAATCTTTCATGGACTCAATATGCCCCTCAGCGAATACCTTGGGGTGTCTTCTTTCCGAAATGGGGTCACATGTGGGGTATTTATACTGCCCTGGCTTTTTAGGGGCCCTAAAGCGTGAGAAGAAGTCTGGAATATAAATGTCTAAAAATGTTTACGCATTTGGATTCCGTGAGGGGTATGGTGAGTTCATGTGAGATTTTATTTTTTGACACAAGTTAGTAGAATATGAGACTTAGTAAGAAAAAACAAAAACAAAAAAAAAATTTCCGCTAACTTGTGCCAAAAAAAATGTCTGAATGGAGCCTTACAGGGGGGGGTGATCAATGACAGGGGGGGTGATCAATGACAGGGGGGTGATCAATGACAGGGGGGTAATCACCCATATAGACTCCCGGATCACCCCCCTGTCATTGATCACCCCCCTGGTAAGGCTCCATTCAGACGTCCGTATAATTTTTACAGATCCATGGATCGGATCCGCAAAACACATGCGGACGTCTGAATGGAGCCTTACAGGGGGGTTATCAATGACAGGGGGTGATCAGGGTGATCACCCCCCTGTCACTGATCACCCCCCCTGTAAGGCTCCATTCAGACATCCGCATGATTTTTTACGGATCCATGGATACATGGATCGGATCCACAAAAAACATGCAGACGTCTGAATGGAGCCTTACAGGGGGGTTATCAATGACAGGGGGTGATCAGGGTGATCACCCCCCCTGTAAGGCTCCATTCAGACATCCGCATGATTTTTTACGGATCCATGGATACATGGATCGGATCCACAAAAAACATGCAGACGTCTGAATGGAGCCTTACAGGGGGGTTATCAATGACAGGGGGTGATCAGGGTGATCACCCCCCTGTCACGGATCACCCCCCCTGTAAGGCTCCATTCAGACATCCGCATGATTTTTTACGGATCCATGGATACATGGATCGGATCCACAAAAAACATGCGGACGTCTGAATGGAGCCTTACAGGGGGGTTATCAATGACAGGGGGTGATCAGGGTGATCACCCCCCTGTCACTGATCACCCCCCCTGTAAGGCTCCATTCAGACGTCCGTATGATTTTTTACGGATCCATGGATACATTGATCGGATCCACAAAAAACATGCGGACGTCTGAATGGAGCCTTACAGGGGGGTGATCAATGACAGGGGGTGATCAGGGAGTGTATATGGGTGATCACCCCCCTGTAAGGCTCCATTCAGACGTCCGCATGTGTTTTGCGGATCCGATCCATGTATCCATGGATCCGTAAAAATCATGCGGACGTCTGAATGGAGCCTTACAGGGGGGTGATCAATGACAGGGGGGTGATCAATGACAGGGGGTGATCAGGGAGTGTATATGGGTGATCACCCGCCTGTCATTGATCACCCCCCTGTAAGGCTCCATTTAGACGTCCGTATGCGTTTTGCGGATCCGATCCATGTATCCGTGGATCCGTAAAAATCATACGGACGTCTGAACGGAGCCTGACAGGGGGGTGATCAATGACAGGGCGGTGATCAATGACAGGGGGGTGATCAGGGAGTTTATATGGGGTGATCATGGGTGATCAGGGGTTTATAAGGGGTTAATAAGTGACGGGGGGGGTGTAGTGTAGTGTGGTGTTTGGTGCGACTGTACTGACCTACCTGAGTCCTCTGGTGGTCGATCCTAACAAAAGGGACCACCAGAGGACCAGGTAGGAGGTATATTAGACGCTGTTATGAAAACAGCGTCTAATATACCTGTTAGGGGTTAAAAAATTCGAATCTCCAGCCTGCCAGCGAACGATCGCCGCTGGCATGCTGGAGATCCACTCGCTTACCTTCCGTTCCTGTGAGCGCGCGCGCCTGTGTGCGCGCGTTCACAGGAAATCTCGCGTATCGCGAGATGACGCGTATATGCGTGACTGTGCGCCAGCCTGCCACCTCCGGAACGCACATGTGCGTTAGGCGGTCCGGAGGTGGTTAATATGGAGTTCATCAGTCTACATCTTCAGGCTCAATGCCGCAGGCATGTCTACGGCAAGATATGTGGGTAGGTCGTGCCCAGTAACACTCTCCGGGATGCCTATAAATCTAAGGTTGTTGCGGCGATCCCGATTCTCCGGGTCCTCCAGTTTAGCAGTTAAAGCTGACTCTACTTCCCTACATTGTTGTACGGTGCGTTCCAAGTTGAAGATGGTTATCTCCTGAGCTGCGTGTTCATTCTTCTAGGTCTGAGATTTTTTGAGAGTTCGTGGTAATTAATTGTAAGGCAGAATATATAGAGGAATGGAGTACCTCCAGTCTTTTGTCAAAGAGAGGTAGGAGAACCCTGGAGACTTCTTGCGCCACGGTAGAGGCGTGATTACAATCTTCCTCCGGGGAGTGCTAAGTGTCGTATCTAGGGGAGAGGTTAGGCGGCGTGATGTCACCATCTGTAATAAGTTCAGACGAGAAGGGCATATCTGAGGCTGATTAAGATAGGCCTTAGGTATTCCTGGGTGTTTTTTTTGGGCAATTTGACCCTAGATTTGGACATTTTAGTGAGATATCAGTGGCGGTTATGGCAGATTGCGCTTGAGAGGTGCTACGTGTTGTTTTAGAAGAGTTCTTGGCCACAAATTTGTCCATAATCTCTGTCAGGTTTAAGCCTGTGCAACTGATGATTGAATTGCGTTAGGTATTTGGGAGGGTAATCCCTGTAAGGCAGGCATGTCCAAACTGCGGCCCTCCAGCTGTTCCAAAACTACAACTCCCAGCATGCCTGGATAGCTTACAGCTATTAGGGCATGCTGGGAGATGTAGTTTTGCAACAGCTGGAGGGCCACAGTTTGGACATGCCTGTTGTAAGGTATTTATTCCATTAGGGAGAAAAAGCAAAATTTGGCCATAAAGAGTTGTAGAAGCATCA
This sequence comes from Bufo gargarizans, assembly GCF_014858855.1. Taxonomy (NCBI): domain Eukaryota; kingdom Metazoa; phylum Chordata; class Amphibia; order Anura; family Bufonidae; genus Bufo; species Bufo gargarizans. The sequence continues at coordinate 115,530,370 of NC_058089.1, forward strand.
GTGCTGGTATTAGATGATGTTATTCCTTAATAGGCCACAAGGTGTCACCATTGGCTCAAAAGTGACTGTGTGGAGATAAGTGAGGGAATTTCAGCATGAATGGGGAAGCGCCATCTTGAAAGTACTCACAAGTCCCTTGTATTTCAGGTATGGCACCTTCTTCACTCCAGGAGGGGGGTCTGTGTGGGATCGCTGGTCTCCCTGGCAGATGTGGTATGTTCCAGCAGCTGGTGCTATACAGTGCGGTGGGAGGAGGCAGACCTCGTGTTGAGGGTGTTCTTCAGGGCCCTGGTTTTGGACTGGGGGCCCTCATGCGTCCTCCCCTTCTCAGAAAGGTGTTTTAATGTGGGCACTGGCTCCGCTGCTGACCCCGATGGCCGGAGTTGAATGGGTCTGGCGTCTAGGATGAAGTGCAGGTCGCAGTCGCGTGGACCGGCGGCCTACAAGGATGCCGTGTGGTTCACAGCCGCGGATTCCGAGCCAATTCTATCTTCTGACCTACAGGCCAAACTGTCACAGGGGGATTGTCCCCTCTTTGGCGCCGTGTCTGTCGCCCTATTAGGCACTAATGACGGTGGATTTCTTGGCTAGTGAGGAGAGCGCCGTTAAAATGCGGCCATGCTGTATGCCCCGCCCCCGGAAGTCCTTGTGGGTCTTATTAACATTGGGAGTCTCACTGGGACTGTGAGCTGACGTCTGATTAACATTGGGGGTCTGATTGCTCATCTGATCTGAGGTCTAATAAAAAATATTATTTTCTTATTGTCCTCCTCTAAAACCCAGTTGCGTCTTATAAGCTGGTGTGTCTTAGAGGGTGAAAAATCCGGTAAGTTTAATCCGTTTTGTCTGCAATTGTGTTAAGTGTTCCAGCTTTTTCCACGTGGATGCAATCAGTTTTTGATGCATTTTTGACGCACATGAAGAAAAGCTGAAGAATAACAATCTACATCTCATAGCAACCATCAGTGAATAACACATTGCATCCAAGTTCCTTCCATTTTTTACGCAGGTCCCATTAATTTCTGTAGGGCTAGGGCTGCATGAAAAATGTACAGTATAAGGGCTCTTTCACACTTGCGCTTTTCTTTTCCGGCATAGAGTTCCGTCGTCGGGGCTCTATGCCAAAAAATCCTGATCAGGATTATCCCCATGCATTCTGAATGGAGAGAAATCTGTTCAGGATGCATCAGGATGTCTTCAGTTCAGGACCGGAACGTTTTTTGGCCGCAGAAAATACTGCAGCATGCTGCGCTTTTTGCTCCGGTCAAAAATCCTGAACACTTGCCGCATCGACGGACCTGGAATAATAGCCCATTGAAATGTATTATTCCGGATCCGTCCTAACATCTTTAGTTGTTATGATGCAACGACGGATCCGGAAGTTGCGTCTGCGCCTGTGCCAGGAAGTAGGAAGGGCTTGGCTGGCGCGAAAACTTCCACTAGACAGCCCGCACGGGAGAAGACAGGGCGTGAAAGAAGCTCCTGGAGGTGAGTATTGTGTGTGTTTGTCCCTTGCATATTTTATTAGTTGTAAAACAAACTAGAAATTTTCCGATAAGAAATAATTGACATAATGGGTCCGCTGTTTCGACGGATCCGGACGACGGATCCGGCCCCATACTGGATACGTACGACGGATCCGGAAAAAAAATGTTGATGTTGGCTTCAGGATTTACGGATCAGTATCTTACCCAAAAAGTCGGAAAGACGCATCCGGAAAGAAAAAATTATGCGTTCTTACACGTTTTTCCGGATCCGGCGTGTAATTCCGGCAAATGGAGTACACGACGGATCCGGACAACGCAAGTGTGAAAGAGCCCTAAAACCTGCTGCAATTTATCCTGAGCACAAAGATGGTCAGGGAAAAACGACACTCATGTACACAGACCCATTGAAATGATTGGGTCAGGATTCAGTCTGGATGCATCCAGACAGTAACCTTGCTCATGGGAAATTAGTCTTAGGCTGGTTTCACACGGGCGTTGCGGAAAAATGTGCGGGTGCGTTGCGGAAACACCCGCGATTTTTCCGCGCGAGTGCAAAACATTGTAATGCGTTTTTGCACTCGCGTGAGAAAAATCGCGCATGTTTGGTACCCAAACCCGAACTTCTTCACAGAAGTTCGGGCTTGGGATTGATGTTCTGAAGATTGTATTATTTTCCCTTATAACATGGTTATAAGGGAAAATAATAGCATTCTGAATACAGAATGCTTAGTATAATAGCGCTGGAAGGGTTAAAAAAATAAAAAAGTTAACTCACCTTATCCCCATGATCGTGTAGATCCCGGTCTGTTCTTTAGCTGTCTGCTGAATGACCTTTGGTGATGTCAGATCACATGCTCCAATCACATGGTCCATCACCATGGTGATGGAGCATGTGATCTGACATCACCACAGGTCCTTTAGCCACAGCTAAAGAACAGACCGACCGGGAACTAGGCGATCATGGGGATAAGGTGAGTTAACTTTTTTTATTTTTTTTAACCCTCCCAGCACTATTATACTAAGCATTCTGTAGTCAGAATGCTATTATTTTCCCTTATAACCATGTTATAAGGGAAAATAATACAGTGAATAGACTGTCACCTAGAACCCATGCGTGGAAATCGCACCGCATCCGCACTTGCTTGCGGATGCTTGCGATTTTCACGCAACCCCATTCATTTCTATGGGGCCTGCGTTACGTGAAAAACGCTGAATATAGAACATGCTGCGATTTTCACGCAACGCATAAGTGATGCGTGAAAATCACCGCTCATGTGAACAGCCCCATAGAAATGAATGGGTCAGGATTCAGTGCGGGTGCAATGCGTTCAACTCACGCATCGCACCCGCGCGGAAATCTCGCCCGTGTGAAAGGGGCCTAAGATAGCTACATCACTGGAAAATGAAGACCTCAAGACCCAAAATAGCTAAGCATAATGATGCCAGTTCTATATTAAAGAGTTGGTCACGTACTACACAAAATCCACAACCAGTGGGTTAATTTATCTTATCATGCCAAATAAATCATTATACAATGATCCAAAATGATATCCAATAATAAAACATGACACATTAAAGGTGCAGGGCATTTCTGATGGCCACTTTGGTACCGTAGACTCAATGGCTATCGGTTCACACACTTGTCTCTAAGATCCACTTTTTACAATCCACTGGAAAGGGGTAGTGTATTAAGAATGTATGACATTTTACTTTCTGCTGCCAGAAATTGGGGTTATTTTTTAAATAAAATTTTATCCAGCCTGCTGTATAAACTGCTTGATGTCCACATTGGATACCTTTATCTCCCATGTCTGGCCTTTGAAAAGCTGGAAATCCTGTTCAGACTGAAACACTGAACCCCATATTTTGATAAATATGATAGACTTTAAAAAATTGCAATGCATCCTCTGCTATGCCATACACTACTTGTTTTTCACCCATAGACTGCAAAACCCAATTAATGCAGTTTGGGGTCCATTATGGAGGTAATGCACTTGCATACCTTTGTATAACAATAAAGCTTTTTTTTTTTTTTACTGTGGAATCCCCATATCCAAAAAGAAAACCCAGATGATATGTTACTTTTGTATGGACAAAAAAAGGTTAAAAACATCTAAACATCTCTTTGGAGTTTACAGAACTATAATTTTTAGACCCATATTCCATAGCTGATTAACCAGAGCAGGTTTACACAGCTATCACTTACTTATGGGACAAATGTGCAGTGTAAACCCCTCTGTGTTTTACTGGTTACGTTGATTGATTGATGATGTTCCACTAGGTATGAGAGACAACTGGGGATTAACAAACTGCTGAACACTACTATATAGAGATTGCAGAAGCCGAACTGATCAGCATGGCAGGGACTAGAGCTCATCGCTGCGCTCCACGGCCTCAGTGGTCCCAGTCATGTTGACAGTAATTTACAAGTTAAAGAGCAATTCCAGTCACAGTTGATATTATCAATGAGACAGCAAATGGGTCTAAAGCTACATGAAATAGCCAGTTTATAAAAGTAGGTTTTGCCATAACCTTTTTGCAGTTATTTTAAATACCATTGCCACCATGCCTCAAGGTGGAGCAAGAGATTCATATTTCTTAGGAGAAGAGCTCAGTTTTGCCCTTTGCTAATCTGTGCACTTTGAAGTGTCAAGGTAATGGGCAAAATGGAAACTATTTTGGAAGTATTACCACTATACTACTGTCTCCTATGTAAGAGAACATATCTACTGTAATATTCCTCTTGTGGATAAACATTTTACAAGAATATAACTACTATAATACTGCCTCTTATGTACAGAAATATAACTACTATAATACTGCTCCTATGTACAAAGAATATAACTACTATAATACTTGCCTTCTATGTACAAGAATATAACTACTATAATACTGCTCCAATGTACAAGAATATAACTACTATAAAACTGCTCCTATGTACAAGAATATAACTACTATAATACTGCCTCATATGTACAAGAATATAACTACTATAATACTGCTCCTATGTACAAGAATATAACTACTATAATACCGCTCCTATGTACAAGAATATAACTATTATAATACTGCCTGCTATGCACAAGAATATAACTACTATGACACTGCTCCTATGTACAAGAATATAACTACTATAATACTGCTCCTATGTACAAGAATATAACTACTATAATACTGCTCCTATGTATAAGAATATAACTACTATAATACTGCTCCTATATACAAGAATATAACTATTATAATACTGCCTCCGATGTACAAGAATATAACTACTATAATACTACCTCCTATGTACAGGAATATAACTACTATAATACTGCTCCTATGTATAAGAATATAACTACTATAATACTGCTCCAATGTACAACAATATACCTACTATAATACTGCCTCCTATGTACAAGAATATAACTACTATAATACTGCTCCTATGTGCAAGAATATGACTACTATAATACTTGTATGTTGTTTTGCCCTACAGCCAATTACTGCATGGTAAAAATACATGCATTTTGCCACAAACTGGTTTTGGCCATACAGCTTCTACACGAGAAATACATTTTTAAAAATGTTCCACCTGAAGAAGGTCGCATTGCAAAACTGCTGTAATTTATATAAGGTTTTTTGAGCCTGGTGGTTGACACGAGGCATACCTAGATAGTGGACCCTTTGGGTTGCCACAAATGGAGGTCAATGCCTCTGGTGTGGAATTCATGGGCAAAGGCTAGTTTTAATGAAAAGCAGTTCATAGTAGCAAAATAAGGAAACAGAATGCTTAGTAAAACAAGCAAAAGGTCAAGGCTGGCAGAGTTCATGTAGACAAGGGCAAACTCAAGCAGAAGAAGTTCAAAGTCAAGGGCAATCCAAGTCAGTACATGCACTGCGAAGACTAATAAATATATTGCTCAGACAAGAAGCAGTGAAAAGAGGGGTATTTAACCCCTTAAACCCCTGGCCAGTTTTTGCCCTTCTGCCCAGGCCATTTGTTGCAAATCTGACATGTCACTTTATGTGGTAATAGCTTTAGAACACTTTTATTTATCCAAGCCATTATGAGATTGTTTTTTCGTGACACATTGTACTTCATGATAGTCATAAATTTGAATCAATATATTTTACCTTTATTTATAAAAAAAAATCAAAATTTGCCAAAAATGTGGATAAATTCGCAATTTTCTAAATTTCAATCTTTTAAAACAGAAAGTGATACCTCATAAAATATTTTTTACTTAATATTCCCCATATGTCTACTATGTTGGCATCATTTTGTAAATGTAATTTTAATTTTTTTTAGGACGTTAGAAGGCTTAGAATTTTAGAAGCAATTCTTAAAATTTTTAAGAAAATTTCCAAAACCCACTTTTTAAGGACCAGTTCATGTCTAAAGTCACTTTGTGGGGCTTACATAGAGGAAACCCCCCATAAATGACCCTATTGTGGAAACTAAACCCCTCAAGTTACTCAAAACTGATTTTACAAACTTTGTTAACCCTTTAGGTGTTCCAAAAGAAATAAAGGATTTTCCATTTTAATCCATTTTTTTCTTTAACACATCGAGGTTTATAGCCAAATAAAACTCAATATTTATCACCCTGATTCTGCGGTTTACAGAAGCACCCCACATGTGGTCGTAAACTGATGTAAGGGCACCCGGCAGGGCGCAGAAGGAAAGGAGCGCCATATGGATTTTTTGAAGGCAGATTTTGCTGGACTGGTTTTTAGACACCATGTCCCATTTGAAGCCCCCCTGATGTACCCTTACAGTAGAAACTCCCAAAAAGTTACCCCATTTTGGAAACTAGGGGATAAGGTGCCAGTTTTATTGGTATTATTTTGGGGTACATATGATTTTTAATTGTTCTATATTATGTTTTTTGTGAGGCAAGGTAACCAAACAATTGCTGTTTTGGCACCGTTTTATTCATCTGACAGGGTAGATCGTGTGCTATTTTAATAGAGCATTTTGTTACTAACGCAATGATATCAAATATGTCTACTTTCTTTGTTGTTTCAGTTTTAAAGCATTTTTACTTTTCTGCCGATCGTCTTGTGCAGTGGCTCGTTTTTTCCAGGAAGAGTTGACGTTTTTATTGGTACCATCTTTGGGTACATATGATTTTTTTGATTATTCATTATTACACTTTTTGGGGCAAGGTGACCAAAAAATTGGTAATTTTGGCACAGTTTTTATTTGTGTTTACAGTGTTCACCTGAGGGGTTAGGTCATGTGACATTTTTATAGAGCAGATCGTTACGGATGTGGATGTGGCAATGCCTAATATGTATACTTTTTCTTATTTATTTAAGTTTTACACAATAATAGCATTTTTGAAACCAATACAATGATGTAAAACATCATTGTATTGGTTTAAAAAATGCTATTATTGTGGAAAACTTAAAAAAATAAGAAAAAGTCCATAGTCTGAGAGCCATAGCTTTTTTATTTTTTGACCGATTGTGTTAGGTAGGATCTCATTTTTGCGGGATGAGGTGATGGATTTATTGGTACTATTTTGGGGGGCATACGTCTTTTTGATCGCTTGGTGTTTTTTTACGGTGTTCACCTGAGGGGTTAGGGCATGTGATGTTTTTATAGAGCTGGTTGTTACAGACGCGGCAATACCTAAATGTATACTTTTTTTATTTCACTTTAACACAAAAATTGCATTTTTGAAACAAAAAAATTAATGTTTTAGTGTCTCCATGTGAGAGCTATAGTTTTTTTTTTCTGTTTTTTAGCGATTTTCTTAAGTAGGGGCTCATTTTCTGCGGGATGAGCTGACGGTTTTATTTATACCATTCTGTGGGACATACGCCTTTTTGATCGCTTGGTGTTGCACTTTTTGTGATGTAAGGCGACAAAAATTGCTTTTTTTTTTTAAACAGTTTTTATTTTTTTTATGGTGTTTATCGGACGGCGTGGATCATGCAATATTTATTTATAGAGCCAGTCGTTATGTGTGTTTTTTTTTTTTTTTTTTTTCTATTTTTTATTATAAAATCAGGGGAAAGGGGCGTTTTTCTTCTTTTACTTAATTTTTTTTTATAAAAAACACTTTTTTTAAACATCATTTCTTTCCCACTCTGGGAATTCAACTTTTGATGGTCTGATCCCCTCTGCAATGCATTACAATACATATGTATTGTAATGCATTGCCTGTTAGTGTATTACTCTGTGTAATACACTAACAGGCTGCTTAGGAGACCCAGCCTGGGGCTAGATCTCCTCGGCCCCCTTAGAAGGCAGGTCCCCATGCCATGCAAGGCATTGGGCATCCTGAGCATGGCATCGGGCTGCCTTCTCACCCATCAGGTCATCGCAACAGCAGCAAAGGGACCCGATGGGCTCCCTCACCCGCCGCAAACTCCTTCTATGTCGCGGTCAGCACTGACAGTCATACCGGCTGGGTGCCTTCCACATTTTGCGGAACAGCCAGCTCCTAATAAAACAGTCCTATCCTTGTCCGTCATGCATACAATAATAGGACATGTTCCATTTTTTTGTGGAACGGCCATGCAGACATATGGACACCGAATGCACGCAGAGTCATTTTGTTTTTGTTTTTTTGCTGCCCCGTTGAAGCGAATGGTTCCGTATACGGGCTGCAAAAATAATAGATCAGACATGGGAAAAAAATATGTTAATGCTAATGAGCCATTTATAGTATTTGTTTTTTTTCTTAGGATAGACGTGTTAACCCCTTCTACCCCGGGCCAATTTTCACCTTCCTGCCCAGGCCACTTTATGTGGTAATAGCTTTGGAACACTTTTACTTATCCAAGCCATTCTGAGATTGTTTTCTCGTGACACAATGTACTTCATGATAGTCATAAATTTGAGTTCATATATTTCACCTTTATTTGTGAAAAAATCCCAAATTTACAATAAATTTAGAAAAATTCCCAAATTTTCAAATTTCAATTTCTCTACTTTTATAATAGATATTGATACCTCATATAATAGTTATTACTTTACATTTTCCATATGTCTACTTCATGTTTGGATCATTTTGAAAATTACATTTTATTTTTTGGGGACGTAGGCTTTCCAAAACCCACTTTTTAAGGACCAGTTCAGGTCTGAAGTCACTTTATGAGGCTTACTTAATAGAAACCACCAAAAAATTACCCCATTTTAGAAACTACACCCCTCAAGGTAAACTGATTTTGCAAACTTTGTTAACCCTTTAGGTGTTCCACAAGAATTAATGGAAAAAGGAGATAAAATTTCACTTTTTTGGCAGATTTAATCAATTTTTTCCAGTAGCAAAACAAGTGTTAACAGCCAAACAAAACTCAATATTTTTTACCCTGATTCTGCAGTTTACAGAAACACCCCACATGTGATCGCAAACTGCTGTATGGGCACACGGCAGGGCGCAGTAGGAAAGGAACGCCATATGGTTTTTGGAAGGCAGATTTAGCTGAACTGGTTTTTAGATTCCATGTCCCAATTGAAGCCCCCCTGATACACCCCTACAGTAGAAACTCAAAAAAGTGACCACATTTTTGAAACTATGGGATAAGGTGCCAGTTATATTGGTACTGTATTGGGGTACATATGATTTTTATTTGCTCTATATTACGTTATTTGGGAAGCAAGGTAACCAAAAAATTAATGTTTTGGCACCTTTTTTTTATTTTTAACGACATTCATCTGACAGGTTAGATCATGTGCAATTTTTATAGAGCAGGTTGTTACATATGCGATAATAGCAAATATGTCTACTTTCTATGATGCTTGTTTCAGTTTTACATAATAAAGCATTTTTGAAAACAAAAATGAGGTTTTTGTATCTCCAGTTTCAACGCCCTATTTTTTTTATTTTTCTGCCTATAATCTTGTGCAGGGGCTCATTTTTTAAAAGAGTAGTTGATGTTTTTATTGGTACAATTTTTGGGTACATATGATTTTTGGATAATTCATTATTACACTTTATGGGGCATAGGTGACCAAAAAATTGGTTGTTTTGGTGCAGTTTTTATTTATTTTTACAGCGTTTACCTAAGGGATTAGGTTATGTGACTTTTTTATAGAGCAGATCGTTACGGACGTGGCAATACCTAATATGTGTACTTTTTCTTATTTATTTAAGTTTTACACAATAATAGCATTTTTGAAACCGAAATAATGATATTTTAGTGTATCCATAGTCTGAGAGCCATAGCTTTTTTATTTTTTGACCAATTGTCTTAGGTAAAGAGTAAGACTCCTTTTTTGCAAGATGAGGTGACTGTTTGTTTTATTGGTACTATTTTGGGGGGTATATGCCTTTTTGATTTTTTGTGATGTAAGGTGACAAAAATGGCTTTTTTTACGCCTTTTTTTTTTTTTTACGGTGTTCATCTGAGGGGTTAGGGCATGTGATATTTTTATAGAGCTGATTGTTACGGGGGTGGCGATACCTAATATATATACTTTTTTTTATTTATTTCACTTTAGCACAATAATAGCAGTTTTATAGCAAAAAATAATCATATTTTAGTGTCTCCATTGTCTGAGAGTGATAGCTTTTTTATTTTTTTACTGATTTTCTTAGGTAGGGTCTCATTTTTTGCAGGATGAGGTGACTATTTTATTGGTACTATTATGGGGAGCATATGCCTTTTGATCACTTGGTGTTGCAATTTTTGTGATGTAATATGACAAAAATGGCTTTTTTTTTTACACCTTTTTTTTTTTTTTTTTACATTGTTCACCTGAGGGGTTAGGTCATGTGATATTTTTATAGAGATGGTTGTTACGGACGTGTCGATACCTAATATGTGTATATATTTTTTTATTGATTTCACTTTAGCATAATAATAGCAGTTTTGAAACCAAAAAATTATGTTTTAGTGTTTCCATGTTCTGAGAGCTATATATATTTTTTTTTTTTGCGTGATTTCTTGGGTAGGGGCTCATTTTTTGCGGGAGGAGGTGACGGTTTTATTGATACCATTTTGTGGGACATATGCCTTTTTGATCGCTGGGTGTTGCACTTTTTGTGATGTAAACTTCTAGATGGGCCAAATGGTTCTTATCTGCCGACACATTCTATGTTTCTATACTTACCAGGAAAGATTAAAGGACCTTAACATGTATAGCTGGGAAGAAAGATGAGACAGAGGGGATATGATAGAAACTTTTAAATACATAAAGGGAATCAACAAGGTAAAAGAGGAGAGAATATTTAAAAGAAGAAAAACTACCACAAGAGGACACAGTTTTAAATTAGAGGGGCAAAGGTTTTAAAAGTAATATAAGGAAGTATTACTTTACTGAGAGAGTAGTGGATGCATGGAATAGCCTTCCTGCAAAAGTGGTAGCTGCAAATACAGTGAAGGAGTTTAAGCCTGCATGGGATAGGCATAAGGCCATCCTTCATATAAGATAGGACCAAGGGCTATTCATAGTATTCAGTATATTGGGCAGACTAGATGGGCCAAATGGTTCTTATCTGCCGACACTTTCTATGTCTCTATGTAAGGTGACAAAAAATGGCTTTTTTTTTTACACCGTTTTTATTTTTATGGTGTTTATCAGGGTGGCTCATGTGATATATTCATAGAGCAGGTCATTACGGACACGGTGATACCTAATATGTGTGGGGGGGGGTTCTGTTTTTTATTATAAAATAAGGGGAAAAGGGCATTTTTTTCTTTATTTACTTTTTTGTAACTTTTTTTCTTTACTTTATTTCTGATGTTCACTTTGGGGGGTCTGATCCCCTCTGCAATGCATTACAATACATCTGTATTGTAATGCATTGCCTGTTCGTGTACTACAGTGAGTAGTACACGAACAGGTTGCCTAGGAGATCCAGCCTGAAGCTGGATCTCCTTGGCATCCGTAGAAGGCAGGTCCCGATGCCGTGCAAGGCATTGGGCAGCCTCTGCACGGCATCGGGCTGCCTTCTAACATATCGAGTCCCTTCCACAGCAGCTCGGGGACTCGATGCGCTCCCTCACCCAACACAAACACCTTCTATGTCGCGGTCAGCGCAGACCGCGGCATAGAAGGGATTAATCTGTAAAATCTGTAAACAGCGATGCCGGTAGATACAGCAGGGGCCCGGCTACCAGGGACTGCCGGGCCCCTGCAGTGATAGCCCCTGCATCGCTCAGGTGCCGGTCCGATCACCATGACGTACTATTACAGAAACGCAGTGGCTTCCATGACGTAATAGTACGTCGTGGGTCAGGTAGGGGTTAATCCCTAATTGGTTATAGACTACAAACAAACATAATGTAACAGAACCAAGAGAAAAAGCCCACTTTTATCACTGGAACAGCCTTGTATACTTTTCAAGTTCTTCCCCCAAAGTAGCTAACTGCTTTTTTTGTGCAATGGTCAATACGTTTATAGCACTGATGAGTCTTTTACCACACTAAATTCTTTATCCATGCCTTGTTGCATTTTCCACTTCTACTTCAGTAAAATGAAATACTTTCTATAATAATAATAATAATAATAGTAATAATAATAATAATGGAAACCTCATTCCTTTCTAAGTACACTCCATATCTTTAAAGGGAGCCTGTCACCAGTTTTATGGTGTCCTAACTAAGGGCAACATAAATAAGTTACTGATTCTCTTAGCAAAATGCTGGGTCACTTTCTTTAATTGACCCAGTCAATCTGCCAACATCTTGTATTGAAAAGCTCCAGCTGATAATGATGAGTCATGAATATTCATGAGCTCCTGACTTTCCCCGCCCACCTGCTGCTGAATGACAGTTTTTTTCCATATGAATCAGCAGTAGGTGGTCAGGGGAGTGGCTATAGCTCTGAATTAAATATACGCTGGACTCAATGACATCATGCTGGACTCAAGCATGCTGCATCTTTGTGTGTATATTATGAGGTAACCATCTGTCACACCAGTAAGTGAATACATCTAAGGTACTTTTTAGTAGTTATTGATTGTATATAATTAGTTCGATTATAATCAAATATCCACATGACAGGTTCCCTTTAATGCTCTGTGCTGCTTGAGGACTTCATCCACCATGTAGCTCATAGTCTGTAATACGCCTCTTACCTTCTTTGCCCTTCTCACACCTTGACACAGTCCCTGCCAATACCTACTATAACAAATCATGCTGTTATGAACTCTGCTATGATCTGTTGAAACTAAAAATAGTTGTTTTGTTTCCCTTTTTATTACATTTGATACTTTAGATCTGTATACTCTTTCTACGGGTACATTCACACGACTGTATGTGTTTTGCAGATCCGCAATTTGCACACATGGATACCGGCCGTATGCGTTCCACATTTGGTGGAATGCACACGGCTACCCTATGATAGAAATGCCTATCTTTTGTGGGGCCATTGAATGGAACTACGAATATGGACAGCACACTGTGTGCTGTCCACATCTTTTACAGCCCCATTGAAATGAATGGAACAGATGCAGACCCTAAATACAGTCGTGTGAATGGACCCTAATACTGCATATCTGCGTGCTCCCGCAGGAAACAGAACTCCTGAGAAGTCGGACATGTTCAACTTTATTTCATTGGTATAGTATTAGGATTCATTAAATCAGAATTTAGCTTTATTGATTTATTTTATTATAAATATATATATATATATATAGCTTAATTTGTATTCTTGAATTAATGGATTATTTTTGGACTCTGCAGACCCTCAAATAATAAAAATAATTAGGAAATGGGAAAATCAGTACTTCAGGTGGAAATAAATTAAATTTAACAAACCTGTACTCTTATTATTGTTGTTGTTTATGCAATTATTTAATCCTTGTTTGATTTGTTTATACTGTTGGGTTATTAAAATATTTTCATTAAAATATAATTATTCTATCCATATTTTTTATATCCCTAAACTCATTTATATTTACCAATAAATGGATTATATTTCATACATATTATAATTCTAATTTGGTTAATTTTGTTGATTTGAAAGTTTTAAGATTAAATGAATAGATAGGTCATAAAATAATATTTCATACATTGGAAATAATTTCATTATTGAGGTTGCTACTAGTTTTGCTACACTTTATAAGTTATGGCAGAAAAAAAGAATTCAAAGTTTTTAATTCATTCCATCCAAAGTAATAAATATGCTTTATTAGTATTTTACAGTAACAGATTCTGAATTTTCCCAATGAAAAATAACCTTCATTTCAATATTATCTCTCTAGGTTGTGATGTAAAAAAAATAAAAAATGAAAGATTTAAATAATCATAAACACAAATATCAGACACAAAATCTATAAAAAGCCTCATTGAAATGTAAATTACTTAAAAGCTGTTTACCAATTCATGTATAATAATGTCAAAATGGTCATTTTTCACTTCACTCTATATTGAAGCCAACCATTGTTCAAAGAAAGAGAACTCCGCGTCCAATAAACATATGCAATAGAGTCGTACAAATTTTTCTTCTATATTTTATGCTTTTTTGAAAGCCAGCATTTATTTTAATTTGAAATGTAAAAAAAAAATTGGTCTCCAGCACCATCTAGAGTCCAAACATGTGAACACCGCCTGAGAAAAATGGGAGTGCAGCTGAATAATTGAATGAGAGGGCAAGTTCAATCAGGGGTCACCATCTGCCTGACTAGGAACTGTTGGCGCATTTCAACTAAGCCTCAGTCGCATCATAAACGCGCTTATCATGGCTCCGAAAATAAAATAAAATCACTCTTACAATAATCTAATTATAAGGGATAAAGAAAGTAGCCATGGATACAGGATGAAGTTGACAAAATTAGTGAGATATTGGAAGATGTATCAGCGCACAGACAGAGATGCAATGAACACAGCGCTGACATTAAAACCTCATAGACGCGGTGTCTATTCTTAACCGTGGTAATGGGCCCAGTTAATGGTCTGTTTGTTAAGGAGACTTGGGAGGCTCAATATAAAGGACCAGCGTAGAGGACCTTGGCCGGATATTAATCCTAATTACATGTTACGTGATATGGCTTTGTGTGGCAGTCCAGGGGCTAATTTCATATTTCAAAGATGTAAATATAAATCCTAATTTTTATGTGGCCATTTCTTTATGGCTCTTAAGCACCTAGCGGTCAGTTTAATCATTACTGGTAAAACTCTGCTCTATCTATCTATCTCATATCTAACTATCTATCTATCTATCTATCTATCTCATATCTATCTCATATCTATCTCATATCTATCTATCTCAGATCTATCTTTCTCATATCTATCTATCTCATATCTATCTATCTATCTCATATCTATCTATCTATCTATCTCATATCTATCTATCTATCTACGATACTCCTATCTTATCTATCTATCTATCTACCATATCTATCTATCTATCTATCTATCTCATCTATTTATCTATCTATCTCATATCTATCATATCTATCTATCTATCTATCTATCTCATATTATCTATCTATCTATCTCATATCTATCTCATATCTATCTATTCTATCTATCTATCTATCTCATATCTATCTATATCATATCTATCTACTCATATCTACTATCTCATATCTAAGCTATCTATCTATCTATCTAATATCTATATATCGTATTTCATATCTAATCTATCTCATCTCATTCTATCTATCTATCGATATCTATCTATCTATCTATCTATCTATTCTCATATCTAGCTCATATCTATCTATCTATCTACTATCTACTCATATCTATGCTAGCTCAATCTATCTATCTCATATCTATCTATCTCATATCTATCTATCTCATATCTATCTATCTCATATCTATCTAATATCTATATATCTATTTCATATCTATCTATCTCATATCTATCTATCTCATATCTATCTATCTCATATCTATCTATCTCATATCTATCTTTCTCTTATCTATCTTTCTCTTATCTATCTCCTATCTATCTATCTATCTATCTCATATCGATCTATCTCATATCTATCTATCTCATATCTATCTTTCTCATATCTATCTCATATCTATCTATCTCATATCTATCTATCTCATATCTATCTTTCTCATATCTATCTCATATCTATCTATCTCATATCTATCTTTCTCATATCTATCTATCTCCTATCTATCTATCTCATATCTATATCATATCTATCTATCTCGCTAATTTATGTTTCTTCTGTCCTCTATCTTATATTGGTCTGCATGCCTGTCTATCTCATATCTCATTCTACGTATATATCCCTAACTTTCATATATCTACCTACCTTTCTATCTTATAACTATAGTGCTATCTATTTATCTATCTATCAGTAATCTATCTCATATTTTTCTATCTAAGTATCTAGTTTATGTATCCCACAGACTTTATACTAACATTGATGCCTTTGACTGACGTTTCCTTACTCCAGTTAAATGCTGGCTAACTTTACGCCATTGTTTTGAGCCCAAAAAAAGCTCACCCTATTTAAATATCTGGTGAATTCTTCAACTACACCTTTTCTAGACATGAAAAAAGTGTCTTCACCCCCTTCTCTCATTTGGATGTAACTGTATATCTAGATTGCATGTAATTTCACACACTCAGGCGTACAGTTACGCCCAAATAGTTAACTGGGGCTGACACTTTAAAGTATCACAGCCCCACAGTCTCCTCTCTCTCGCTCTGATTGGTTAGTCTGTGCAGCGGAGCGGAGCAGTGTAAAAATGCCAGGTTCAGGCTCTGACCTAGACTCTGGAGATCAGATTGTGAAATTAGCCATGCCCGCTGATGTCCCCTGTGCCCTTGTATGCCGCTTATGCCCCAATTCTATCCCCAATGCCCCCTGCAGCCCCCCTGTGTGTGGTCCCTCATGTTGTATGCTATGGTGAAAGCTCATGAACAGAGCCGCCACTATCAGCAGCGAGTGGCAGCTGTAACATACAGCTGACACTCTGCTGCAATGGCCAAGATCGGTGCTGGCACCAATTTCAGCTGTTTAACCCCTTTGATGCAGTGGTCAGTAGCCACCCATTGCATTCATGTGGCTAACAGAGTGAGGGGGCTCCCACTCTCCCTCATCGGGTGATGGCAGCGGCCCTATGTTATCATGTCACCGGATGCTTTAGAAAGGCATCCAGGCTTGACATGTATATAAGCCTGACAGACCCTGAGGGTAATACTGACAGTGAAATGCAGTAGATGACTATGGCAGTGCACTGTACAGATCTTGAAGGTCCAAGTGGGAATTGATAAAAAAAAAAGTGTAAAAATAAAAATATTTTTTTTTTAAAATAAATTGCCTTTCCCCATGTCCAACATTTATAATAAAAAAATAAAATATACTACACATAATTGGTATCACCGCATCCGTAACAACCTGATCTATAAAAGGATCATGTTACTAATCTCATGTGGTGAACAGCGTAAAAATTTTTTTTTTAACTATGATGGAATTGCTGTTTTAGTCACCTCACTTTCCCCCAAAAAAATTTCATAAGGAGCGATCAAAAAGTGAAATATATCCCAAAATTATACCAATAACAAATACAGCCCATCCCACAAAAAACAAGCCATCACACAGTTACATAGGTAAAAGTTTTTATAAATGTTTAGGATGTTAGTATATGATGATGCAAAAAATTGTTTATTTTTAATACAAAAGTGATTTTATGTTGAAAAAGTAGTAACGCATAAAAACTATATAAATTTGGTATCATCATAACTGTATCAAGCCACAAAATAAAATTATAATATCACATCAGATCAGCTACATTGTTGAAAAAATTAAAATGTTATGGCGCCTAAAAACAATTTCAGCTATTCTATATTAGAAAATCCAGATGCCGCTCCTTCCTGTCTGAATGCTGCAGTGCCCCCAATCAGCAGTTTATAACTACATATGGGGTGTTATTCAGGAAAAAATGTGTAACAAATTTTGGGGTGCATTTTCAACTGTAATGTCTTGTGAAAATGAAAATTTTGTGGCTAAATCAACATTTTATTGGAAGTAAAGTGTAATTTTTCATTTTCCCAGCCAAGTGCTTTTAAATTCTATGAAATACTTGTTGGGTCAAAGCATTCACTTCACCCCTCGATCAGTTCCTTGAGTGGTGTAGTTTTTTGGGGTTACCTTTCTAGGGGTACCTCCTGCTCTCTTTAAATGTGACATGGCACCCAAAATTGATTCCAGCAAAATCTGTCCGCCACAAAGAATTTTGCGCTCCTTTCCTTCTGAGTCCTGCCGCGTGCCCATGAAGAGATTTATTACCACATGTGGGGTGTTTCTGTAAAGCGCAGTATCAGGTTAATAAATATTGTGATTTGTTTTGCTGTTAACAGGAAAAATGGATTAAAATGGAAAATATTTACACAAAACAATACATTTTTAAATTTCACCTCCATTTTGCTTTAATTCCTGAAAGGTTTAACAGACTTTGTAAAATAATTTTTTAATAAATTGAGGGGTGTTGTTTCTAAAATGTGGTAATTTTTGGGTGGTTTCTATTATGTAAGCCTCTTTAAAGTCACTTCAGAACTGAATTGGTCCTTTAAAAACACAGTTTTGAAAATTTTCGAGAAAATTTCAAGCTTTGTTTAAAAAATTCTAAGCCTTCGAACATCCTAAAAAATAAAATGAAATTTCCAAAATGATGTCAACATAAAGTAGGCATATGGGGAATGTTAATTAATAACTATTTAGCGAGGAATCACGATTTGTCTTAAAAACAGAGAAATTGCTAATTTTTTATACATAAAGGTAAAGCCATATCAACTCAAATTCACCACTAACATGAAGTACGATGTGTCACAAGAAAACTGTTAGAATTGCTTCAGACACTGGTGTTCCAGACACTGGCGTAACTATAGGGGTCGCAGGGGTCTAGAGGTGTAATAGGGGTCAGATATGGGAGTTTGGAGGTCAAATGGGGGTCTGGAGGTCTGGTCTGAGGTCTAATGGGGGTCGGATTTGAGGTCTGACAGAGGTCTAAAGGGGGTCTGGTCTGAGATAGGGTCGTCCGTAGTAAAAAGAGGACAACCCCTTTAACAGTAGGACTGGAGGGAATGGGTTAGGTTGAGAATGTGGCATGAGGGGGGATGTTTAAATTTTTGCCTCAGGCACCAGAAAGGCTAGGTGCACCACTGCCCCTTGCCATAGAACACCTACCATAAAGGGAAGGTGGTGGTGGGGGCCCAAGCTGAACTCCTGCACCAGGGCCCATGAGCCTTTAGCTACGCCCCTGGTTCCAGAGTTATTACCAGATAAAGTGTCAGATTTGGACCAAATGCTGAAGCCCAATTTTTCAAATTTGGCTTTTGCTGGAAGGGGTTAAATAGATAATGAATATTGGACATGAGACATGCACCAGGTTTACACCATAATTCTGGTGCATCAGAAATAGTTTCCCCATCTCTTCCATCTCGGGTGCAGAAGGTTTCGAGCGCCTACAAGTCTTTCGGTTTCCGTTTTAGAATGGCTTAAAAAAATAAATAATATGTCGGGCTGGTAACAAGGGCATATGTTGTGGGTCCAATAGGAGCATTTGTTGTGGACCCCCACTGACCCAAACTTGGATCACTAAAGAACAGGGGTCAGCAACCTCCAGCACTGAAGCTGTGGTAAAACTACAACTCCCAGCATGCTACATTCACTTCTAGATGCGTTCTGAGAACAGCCGAGCAAGTGTGCATGTTGAGAGTAGTAGTTTCAACACAGCTGAAGTGCCAAAGGTTGCTGGTCTCTGCTTCTCCAGTTGATGGCGCTGTCCATCATCTACAAGGATTAGAAAAATATGACTGCCTTACTCTAAAAACAATGCCACACTGTCCAGAGGTTTAGTCTGGTATTGCTGATCACCCCCATTTGCTTTAATGATGCAGAGCTGCAATACCACACACAACCTTTTTGACAGGTGTGGCACTGTTTCTGTTAGAAATCAGCCATTGTTTTATAATCATGTGCATTTATCCCCTTAGTGAACAGCATGTTTGGGCCTTAATAACCATGTGATTTTTTTTTTTTTTCATTGTCGCATTCCTAGAGCTATAATTGAGGGTTTGTTTTTTAAGTGGGACAAGTTGTAGTTTTTTATTGCACCATTTTGGGGTACACATACCTTACTGATTAACTTTTATTAACTTTTTCTACAGCAGTACTGCTGCCATTGAGGTTTTTATGTTATAAATTTTGTAGGGTTCATTTTTCGGCATAAGTAACTTTAGCACAATTACAACAATACCAAATACATATTTTTACCGTTTTACTACTTTCGCACAACAAAACCCCTTTTTTACAAAAAAACATAAACCATAAATTTTTCATTTTTCATTCTAAGGAGTTGTGTGAGCAAAGAAGAAGAAAACTTTTCTGTTCAGTCTCATAGACCCCGGCACTCCAGGATCCACTTGAAGTAGGTCGTCTTCTCTATATTTCAAAAGTCCTATGTTATGATCTGCGCTGCCTCAAAATCCACATGAAAAGATCAGGAAAGGAGCATCCGCTTGTGAGGGCTTGATTTTTGAGGGGAGTTGTGTATGGGCTTGATTTTTGTAGGATGAGATACTTTTTACTCATAGCATTTTGGGGTACACTCTCTTTATTTTTTTTTTTTTTTTGTGGCAAATAAGCAAAAAACTGCAATTCTGACAGTGTTTGTTTTTAATGCATTCACCATATGGGATAAATTACATGATAATTGTGTAGTGAGAGCGATTATGGATGTAGCGATTGCAAATATGTGGAGGGAATTGTATTTTTGCAATTTCTTTCATAGAAATGCAGGGTTTTTTTCAATGGAAAAAATATTTTTTTTATTTAATGAAACTAAAAATTATTTACTAGTCCTACTAGGGGATTGTAACAGGCGATCTATCGATTGCTTATTATTATTACATTGTACAGCTTATACACTCAGTGCTATACTGACAGTGATCATCAGGGTGTGCCAGAGAGGTACAGCCTGATGGGAAACACTGGAGCCAGGCCTGCCGTACACAGACATATCATCTTATTTTGGGGCTGCCAATGGGAAACTAGAGGAAGTCTGCTCCCTCAGTAGCAGCTTAAATGCCAGGGTTGCTATTGACTGTGGCATCTAAGCAGGCGTTTCACCTCTCATGTGAGATACGTAAAGTACCTAGACTAGGCTGCTGTAAAAAAGGCCCAACCTAAGGGCTGTTGGACATGACCGTATGCTCTCCGAGACATACGGTCCATTAGCAGGCCATATGTCCCGGAGCGGTACTGATTGTGCGCATGGGAGCACACAGCATCATAGATTACAACAATACTGTGCATATATAATCTTATGAGTGCAGGACAATAGCACCACGGGTGGCCTGACGTGCACAGTATCATTGTAATCTCTGACCAAACACTGAAGTGCCAAAGAGGCCTAGGACCTCTCAGTGACTGCCATAAAAAGGTGTATTAGGGTTGCGCACCCAATCGTGTACTTACTAGTGATATATTTTGCAACTTTAGGGGATGCAGTATCTTAAAAGGAATGTCCGTCGCTCCTGCTTAAGTCCAATATCCTCTGCTAATAAAATTATAATATTAATATTAATATATGTTTTTCAATGGACAGAGGTCTGCTTTTCCAATACAGAGCTCCAAATCCCCTGCAGTTTCCAGTAGAGAGGGAGCTGAGGATCTTACTGCATGCTGTTTTATTGTAGTATGCAGTAAGCTCCTGAGCGTCCCCTAGTGGTTGCTGCAGAATTTTATATACAGTAGCTATGCAGAAGATTTGGAATTATATATCAGAAAAACTGAGCGGGGACCTCCAGAAAGTTGTATTAAGACATAAATCATTACAGAATGCTGGACCCATTCATGGTGGACATACATCGTAAAGACATACGTTTATTCTCCTTCCTTCTTGTCACTTTCAGATTGCTATTCATTTCTACATTTGAGGTTGTTTTTTTTTTGTTGTTTTTTAAGATGAAACAAAAACATATTTTTTTTTTCTCTTTTCTCTTAATTTTAAACAAAATGGATTTGTGAAAACATTGTTTTTAGAATAAACTTTGCGGGATATATTCCCTAATTACCTCCGGAAATGTAATAAAGTTCTCCAAAAATTTATTAAAAATCATATTTAAAGCTTTCTCATAAAAGCCCCGTTCAGAGGAGACACATTTGAATCCTCTAAGGCTCCTTTATTGAGGAAAATATTAATATTTGCACAGCCTCTAAATTGGAATAAAATTACAAAGAGGCATAGATATCCTATATCACATTTTATAAACGAGTTGGAAATGTGAGAGCAAACACGGCAACGGATTCGAGACAACGTAAATAATCGGGTTAGAATGATTTTCAATCGCATTTCGGGACGATGTTCATTTATTAAGTGCATCTATGGGAAAACCGCTTATTGAGACGCAACGAGAATGAAGATATTGATAAGGCGGCTGAACGCGCATCTGATAAGCAATTAATTGACCTGCTTGTTAATAGGATTTGGTTGTAACCATTGTGTCTTAGACGGGCGCTAATTAAATGATATTGGTGATGCACTATTGTAGCACTTGGCTGTACAGAGCCATTAACGCTCTGATCGCTGTTTGACCAGGAAGCGGCTGATGAAGATCATCTGTCTCTATAAGCGGTGATCTATATTTTCTCTGCAGATGTATAAGAAATATATTGGGTTTCAGCACAATCATTAGGGTTGACGGTTATATTTTTTTAATTTAATTCACCACTAGGTGGCAGCACTGAGTAAATTCTGTATCTTGTTCGGCACAACCACAGACTGTCAGGACATGCTGGGAGTTATAGTTGTTGCAGAAGCTGGAGAGCCTCATTATTGGAGGAAGAACGTGTGTTTCTATTTTTTGTCTATTCTACATACTGTCTTTGTCTTTGGTAAAGGGAGTCTGTCACCAGAACATTCACTATAAACCGGACACCATGCCTTTGTAAGGCTAGATCAGCTGAATGTAATGAAAACTTTCACTCAGTGATTCATTGCTTCATTCTGGAGAAAAAGTGCAATATGTAAATGAGCCGTTAAGTGCACCGAGGGCGGGCCCAAGCCATATCGTGCACCCTAGCTCCTCCTGTTTCCCCTGCCTGGCACCGCCCTCTCTTTGATTGATGGGCCCAGACAAGGTGATGACTGTGTAGATAACTGACCCTGTAAATCAAGAAGGAGAGGGAGGGTCTTGCTGAGGAAGCAGGAGGAGCAAGGATGCACAGAGTGGCTTAGGCTAGCCCTCAGTGCACTTAACTGCTCATTTGCATATGGATTAAATGTACTTTTTCGCCAGGATGAAGAAGTGCATCCCTATGTGAAAAGTATCCTGACATTCAGTTAAGCTAGTCCTAAAAGGCATTGTGCCTGGTTTATGGTGAATTTCCTGAGGACAGACTCCCTTTAAGGGGCACTCTAGCTATATCTATCTAAATAATACATTAAAACTCTGCTCATATCAACACCAGAGCCTACATCGCAGTTGCTGTCATACTAAAAGGAAAAATTGGCATGCAGTGTTATTTTATTTTTATTTTTTGTTAAAATGATGGACTCCTTGGCAGAACCCAACAGATCCCATTATTAGTCAATGAGGTCCAGTAGACACCGGTATCCACTGTGTGACGGATCCAGCAGCAGAGTGATGTGGCTTCTTAAAGGGGTTTTTCCATGAGAGACATTGTGGGCATATCGCTAGGATATACCCCCATTGTCTGATAGAGACCGAGGTGGGACCCGCACCTACACGGAGAAAGGATGGGGAAAGTACTGGAGGGCGCACTGCGCATCCGCGGCTGCCCTCTATTCATTTCTATGGGGCTGCCGAAAATAGCCAAGCGCTGGCTTGGCCGTTTACGGCGGCCCCATAGAAATGAATAGGAGTGGGGGCCGCGCATGTGTAGTTTGCGTCCATTCACTTGTATAGGAGCAGCACTTGGTGGTGGCCGGACGCCTGGAAACCCAGGGTCCTCCAGCCACAACTCTCCCCGCTCCGTTCTCATTGTAGGTGTGGGTCCCAGGTGTGGGACCCGCACCTATCAGACAATGGGGGCATAGACTAGCGATATGTCCCCATTGTCTATGATGGGAATACCCCTTTAAAGGAAAGCGTCAAGTCATATGTTACCACAGCCTGATGTGGCCATAGGCATAAGATGGGTCGACTAGAATATGAATAATCCCGCCAGCTACTTCCCAGACGAAGCTAGCCAATTAAACACATAGAGGCACGTTTATTAAGTCTGTTGCCAGTCATGATAAAGGCCCATAGCTGGTGGTGGATCTAAGACCGCTTTTGAGCTACTAGGATTGAAGGCTGAATGTTGCCAGCAGGAGAGCTTGCTCCTCGCAGATATTGCCCTTGCTAGATCATTTGGCCACCATGGAAACCTTTTTCTGTAAATTGTTAAAGGGATTATCTCATAATTAATGTAAAAAATGAAAATAATATGCCATAAAGTACAACTCCTTTCTAGATGAAGTTAGAACCAGCACTGTACCTCACGTGGATCTAGAGATCTCTCCATTCATTACTCTTATTGCACTGCTAGATTGAATTAGGCTGGCAGCTCAGGGGTGTGTCCTTTCTGCTGCAACTATACCAGATTCTAACACAAGACATGGCTGGTGACAGTTGAAGGACGTAACTGAGAATGTGCGTCCACCTCAATGAGGTGTAGAGAGAAATAAGGATGCAAGCAAACAGCAGGTGGCGCTATACAGATATATTTTAATGAATAGCTCAGTGGCTGTACTAAATTACTAATTACATGCAATCACAAAATGGAGAATATTTGTTTTGTGGGACAACCCCTTTTATTTTCTTAGTAGGATGTCCTGCATTGACAGTGGATGCTGGATCACAATCACTAATGGCAGCCATTAGAGTGCTTGTGTCAGTCTGCACTGTAGTTCTGGCATTATATTCATGAGCCAAAGACTCACAATGATATAAGCTCTGCCCACATGAATAGCCCTGCAGAGCCTTAAAGGGGTTTTCTATCTTCGGGGGCCTTTTGGTCAGACCCCTCTTCATGAGGAGGGAACTGCGGAGAGAATTATACTTAACGGCTCCCTGCTGCCGGGTTCTGACTCCTTCACTCCCCCTCCGCTGCTTCAGTGCTCTGGTCCCTGCGTGTCGACATCTGGTTTGACGCCCGCTGCAGCCAATGTCTGGCCAAAGCGGTGACTCGTCCCCCTATGGCACACCAATGGGTCATGTGGAACAAGGGGGGGGGCGTGTCACTGCTGTGGCCAGTGATTGGCTGCATCGGCTGTTGACACGCAGGGACTAGAGCGCTGCAGGTGTGGCGGGGGAGTGAAAGAGCCAGAACCCAGTGGCAGGAAGCAGGTAAGTATTCTTTACTTTGCATGTTCAGCCATGTGGAGTGGTCTGCCCGAAAGGCCCTCAAACATTGAAATCCCCTTTAAACCGCAAGTAGACAAATAGTAAAAACTGAATTTAATTGGTGAAATGATAATGATTAACGAATTTCAGGATAAATTTGATTTGCCATGAAGCCGAATTTCCTCATGCTTTACTGTAACGAATCGATTTAACTTAAAATAGTGTAAAAAACAAAAAAATAATACTTACCTGACCCATTTGCTCGCAACAGGTCAGCCGCCATCTTGCTTGAAGATCTCTGCCAAAATCCTGTGCGCAGTGATGTATGATGTCACCACGGGCCACGCGAGATTTCACGCCAGAGCAAGATGGCGGCAGCCGGCCCGTCACGAGCAAATGGATCAGGTATGTATTTTTTTGTTGGTTTGTTAGTTTTTTTTATTTTACACTGTATTATTCCTATCAGATGCGATCAGCGTCAAACGTGATCAGCTATGAAATCGGCATCTGAGGGCTACAATGACGGGGGCAGCGCAATCGCCGCTCCCGGTCATTGCACCCGCTAATAAAAAAGAATTTACTTTGTCACAAAGTAATTCGTCACAAAGCGGATCTTTTTGTAAAATTCGGCAAAGCAGCTGAATAGAATTTTGCAAAACTTCACTCATCTCTAATAATAAAGCATTGCTTTAAGGCCTCCTGAACACAAACTTTTTCTTTGGCTTTCAGTATGCGGACCGTATACGGAACCATTAATTTCAATGGATCCGCAAAAAAACGGAAGGTACTCCGTATGCATTCCATTTCCATATTTCCGTTCTGTTCAAAAATACAACATGTCCTATTATTGCCCGCAAATCACGTTCCGTGGCTCCATTCAAGTCAATGGTTCCGCCCAAAAAACTGAATGCTTACGGAATGCATTTGTATGTCTTCGTATCCGTTCTGTTTTTTGCGGAACCATCTATTGAAAATGTTATCCCCAGACCAATTTTTTTATGTACTGTGAGGATTTTGCTCTGGTAGATAGGGTAAGCGGGCGCAGTACAGAGGCAAAATACAAGTTCTTAACGCAAAACGTCAGTGTTTATTCACACTTAAGGCAATTACACAAAACAGCACGTAACTTTGCAGTCTTGGTATTAATTCACACACAATGGAAAGTTCATATAACACAAGTCACCTTGCTGGCAGTTCTGCCTCCAGTAGTCCACAGCAGGCTTTAGGGGGCCTGTTTCCCCAGCGTGCGGCTCTCAGCTCTCCAGAACGGCACAAAGCCTCAGATCCTAAAAACAGAGACCTCTCTGCTGAGCCCAGCTGCCTATTTAAGGACAGCCAGGTGCTGCCAAAACCCGGACCAGCACTTAAACTCTGGTCCGGTATTTGACCTCACCTGGCTGGAAACCAGCCCAGCCTCACACGCTGGGAGGAAAATACCTTCCTTGCCAGACACAAGCCCTCACTGTGTCACAGTACTTACTGTTTAAACATTATTGTATGCTTCCGATCTGCAAAAAAAACTTATCATAAACAGAAACCAAACGGAATGGCAAAACGGAACGGAAACACTACTAAAACAAAAAACTGACAATGGATCAGTGAAAAACAGACCGCAAAATACAGAAAAAGCCATATGGTCGTGTGCAAGAGGCCTAACAGTAATCCGGGAGTATCGCTTTAAGGCGCACTGAAAACGTCTCCCTCTCCCCCCCCCCCACCATGAGCTGCTTGCTGTATAGACTAAAAGCTGAGTCAAATTAATATCCTGGTATGAACGATGCTAGTATAATCTGACCCAGCACAGTGAAATTTGATTAATAAGTGTACACTTAATGTATGCAAATGTATCGACCTTTGTCTATAATCAGGACTGCTGACCACAAAGTACGGTCAACAGCAACCAACAAAATATACCGCGTGTCATAAGCAAATCAGCCAGTCAGCAAATCCAAGAGCCGGTATTCTGCTCAAAGCCTGCATCCGTTTATAAAGCTCAGGTTATCTGGGTATAGGTGCAAAATGAGAGGAGGAAAAAAAAAGAAAGTTATTAAAAAAATATATCTGAGTGCAACTCTAGTAATGAGTGTGCCCGCGTCCTGGATGTACCCGTATGCCTCATTTTCAAGGGAGTAGTACTCCCAGTTTGCCTCTATTACCGGATAACCACCATTTGGGTACATGTGGTTACAAGCTACAGGTCAGTCTATCTGCTGTACAGTACACCGCTGTTAAACCACAACTCCCAGCATGCACACTTGCTCTGCTGTTCTTGTAACTCCCTTAGAAGTGAAAGGAGGATTCTGAGAGTTGTAGTTTCAGAACGGCTGGAGTGGCGGAGGATGCTGATCCTTGTATTAGTGCTGCATGTGTGCTGAGGGGAAGACACGGGGCGGCATTGGATGGCAAACTGAGCTAGGTTGTAAAGAAGGCACCATGCTGGGGTGCTAAGATATATGCAAATATTTTTTTTTAATTGGTACTACTGCTATTTTTGCTTATAAATGTAAGGTTTTTAAGTATTTTAGGACAGCGGTATGCCGGTGGCAGATGCCTATTAGACAAAGCGATCTGCCACCAGCAGATCCTGATCTTTCTTCATGCTGGACAGCCCGATAAACGAGCGCTTGCTTGTTCTTTGGCTATTTAGACTGTTAGCGATTATTGTGCAGGAAACTGGCAGTCTAATATACCCTTAACTCATGCAGATTTTGCCATAGACGTATCGCTGATTATGCTGCAGATTCACACCAGAATTTGTCACAGATATTTTTTCCACTGAAATTACATCCCACGTGGACATACTCGTAGGCTAGGTGCACACTGACTCTTTTTGGAGGAGGATTTAAGACAGATTTTCCTGCTGGTAGACCTCCAGCATTATCAACCTCCGACTCTCCACCTGTTGCAAATCTATAACTCCCAGCATGCACCTTTGCTTGGCTGTTCTCAGAACTCCCATAGAAATGAATGGAGCATGTTGGGAGTTGTAGTTTCAAATCAGCTAGCGTGTTCCAGGTTGCTTATCCCTGCTGTAACTACTATAGGTGATGTTCTCTTATTTTTTTTTTTTTTAAGTACACCTTTCACTGTACAAATGTATATACCTGTATGACGGTACATACCACATATTGCATTACCAGAAACTCTTTTTAGATTAAAAGCTATGAAAAGAGGAGGAAAAAGTAAAACAAATATCATATTTGCTATTATTTATTTATTTATTTATTGTCTGGATGCAATGTTATATCACAGCATTAGCTGAAGGTAATGATATCTTTCTCTTAGCAATCCATTGCAATCCATTACTAATCACTTCAGTAATTTATGTCCATATGCGGATGAGCAGTTAAGTGCACAGAGGGTGGGGCTGGCGAGACGACTGTGCAGGCGCCTGCGGCCTGTCAATCAAGAAGGAGAGGATGGGGATAACAGAGGAAACATCAGCTTTTAAAGGGGTATTCCCATCTGGGACATTGATGGTATATGGCTAGGACAGGATCCCAGAAGTGAAGAGCGCACACTACACATGCGCAGCCACCCTTTATTCACCGCTATGCAAGTTCTGAAAATAGCTGAGCTCTACTGGAACCTCTTCTGGAGATAGGAGAGGGCCCCAGAGGTGAGACCTGCACTTATCTGATTTTGGTGGCATATCCTCGTGATATGCCATCAGTGTCCCAAATGGGAATACCCCTTTAAAAACAGTCCTTATAAAACAAGTGACTTACTAAATAGTCTCTCCTTTCAATGTGGGCTGCAGCTCTCCTTTCTGATTCTGGCTTTCAACGCATGTGCCGATCATGTGACTTCCCCTTTCTGTTGCTCCGCCTCTTTAGACGGAACGGGGCAGTTAGATTGTCAGACAAGATGTCTTGCCGCAGCATTGGAAAGCTGGAACCTTCAGGTCACATGACTGCCGTTCCCAAAGGGAAGAGTATTTGGTAAATCACAGTTTTTCTCCCTGCACGGCCCCTTTAAATAGTATATTCTGCAGTTAGGTGCATGTATGCGGTGGATTCCTATGAAGGAATGTGCTGCGCCCGTCAGACGTCAGTCAGTATGGGGCAGTCTGAGTAGACGTGTTTAGGTTAGCGGGGGCGATTTAAACACACACATTCAATTACGCATTATTTAATTTAACACTGCGGCAATGCAGGGTGGACATCTCTTACCGGCGCTCTTTAAAATGCACGCGACCTTTCCCTCTCTTCCGCCCAAAACTTAATTTTGGTGATTAATGAAATAACCTCCAAAGCATTAATCTGCCTATATGAAGGATTCAAATGAGAAATTATTGACAGCTGATAGCCCAGAAATGTCGAGATTAAGCACATTTTCTCTTCTGTCCATCCGAATGTTGGAAAATCTATTGATTGGAATATGACATTGTGTAGAAAGTATCATAAATCTAAACTCCATTAGATTAACAGTGGCATTCAATTAACATAAAATGACATTCTACAGGAAGGCTGCGCCTGGTGATCTATACGCCATGTACATATACATGTTGCTTTGTCATATCGCTTTGCAGTTGGGCTGCACTTACATGCTATTTTAGTGCTGCATAGATAATTGAGAGCTTTAAAGGGTTACTCCACCCCAAACTCCCGCTACTCCATATCACACATTCATGCTATGGATTCCTTGGCGCCATGACTGACTTGCAGTGCTGGGATCCTGGCTTCCAATCTGCATGGTTTCCCCCCACAATCGATAGGGCTCTTGGCTTCTTATATAACTGCCTCTAGTAGGTAGGTAGGTAGGTGTGCATGAGAAATTAGCACATAAGTAACACCATGAGCAATACTGGCTATAATAACCAATGTCATTAATTATCTCAAAGAATATCTAAGGTTATGGGGGCAGCACAACTGCAAATTAAAGGTTTTTTCTGACTCTGGAGAGATGATCAGTATCTGATCGGTGGGGGTCTGACACCTGGGACCACCGATCAGCTGTTTAGGAAGGCACTAGCTCTCCTGTGAGTGCCGTGGTCTTCTCGCAGCTTACCAAGCACAGTATCCTCCATTGGATAGCGCCTATGCCTGGTATTGGAGCCCAGCACCATTCATGAACAATGAGCGTGTCGTCTCTGTCCTAGGTTAAGCTACGAGAAGGCCGCAGCCCTCACAGGAGCGCTGGTTTCAGGAGCTGATCAGCGGCGGTCCTGAGTGTTGGACTTGCAACATGCCGGTCCACAGGGGTAGAACACGTGAGGTTCACGGTGGGCCGAAGTGCACAAACAGACCATCGGTTCCTCACGGTTTAGCAGACGCCTCCCTGGGCCGGCAGAGAAGGGGAGAACAGCACAGGATTCTCCGGGGCACACTCTATTACAGGGGAATCCGGCCAGGGGGTGATTGAGGTGCCCTTGATGGTGCTTGGGTTTCTGAGTGCTTATGCGGCTGGGCCCCTGGTTTAGATGGTGCAAAATGTTGAGAGTGGTAGTAGTATGAAGTTAGAAGAATGAGGCAACTAAGAACTTTACTATAACCAGGTTCTTGATAACAATTTGCATCCAGTAATAAAACAGTCTCTGATACACCTGCAAGTTGGATGTGATGAATCCCAGTAACAGGCTGTGCTGGTAGTAATGTGTCAGGCTAGGGTAGTTCGTTAGGTACTCACTGATATTCAGCTCTTTGCCTTGCTTCAGTCTCAAATGAAGTAGTTCAAGTCTTAGTCTTCTACACACATGTGATACAACAGAAAATCTTATCTGTCCTTAGAATAACGGTGAGGCTACCGGAAGCTAATAAGTCCTTCACCTAGATACAAAGGCGCCTAGAGCCTAGAATAATGGCTTTGTCCTTCCTTTGTTTTTATCCAGCAATAAACCTGACGAAATTCACTTGTTACTCCTGGAGAGTGAATGGTAGAGTATAGACTTTACCTCTGCCTGTCTTCCTGGCTTGATACTGAGATACACGTTGGCTCCTCTGGGCCGTGGAGCCCAAGAGAGCGCTGAGAGGAGAGGAGACCTCTCCTTCCCCCTAGCTCCTCACTCCATCTCCACTCCTCACTCTCACCAACTCCCTGACTAGGCCTGAACTGTGCTATATATACTGTGGTGCTACCCCCATCTAGTGGTGGAATGTATGTAGTGCACCTTACAGCCTGATAACAGCGATTTCACAATAGAATGAAATACAGCATGAGATTGCAGATGACAAAACAAGCTTTTGCAGTGCCCACGTACGCTAGTGGGACGCTTCAGACTCCCACAGATCAGATACTGATACTCATCAGTTAAAAAGTGTAAGAATACCCCTTTAATGTCAGTGGAAAGAAGAATTGGCATGTTGGAGTTCAGCATACACAATCATTGTTTCTTCAGGGAGATCAGTGGCACCAGTTGTGTTTGGCAGCCATGTATTATCTTGTTCATAAACTTGCATGCATGTTTATGAAGGAGTCAGAATATAGCTGATCATTTGGCTGACAGCTGTATAAAGGAGGGATGGATCTCAATTAGTCTCGGGGACCTCTAAGAACCGGTGTACTTATACTCGCATCCTGTGACAGATGGATTGCACACAGGGGGAACCTTATTCAACTAATTATGTGACTTGGGAGGTGAATCAGTTTGACCGGACCTTATTCAGGGATGAAAACATATGCACTCACAACTTTATAGTTGGTGTTCCTTTTTTATACTTTTTTCATTCCATTGTAACAACTCGGACTGTTCTGTCAGGTCCATTACATAAAATCTATTTTAATTCCAGGTTGTAATGCAACAGTAACTGGAAAAACGCCAAGGGGGTGAATACTTTTGAAAGGCATTGTAAATCCAATGCTTTACAGGGCTCATTTTAACAAGTTATATATTATAAAGTGTAAGACTGCAGCACTATTTGACCAGGTAACAATGTACATGTGTAAATATGGGTATCAATATTTCACAATGATCATATAACTATAATACTTGTAATAACACCGTATATTGTCTTCTATACATAACATTGCTGCATACACCAGATTGTGCCTTTGGTTTTTTCATGCAGATTACTTTCTACAATTTCTGCAGCCCCTTATTTAGTGGTCACAGGGCTCCCTCTTGTGGTAGAAAAGCATATATATGCAGGTTGTGGTTGGGCATATTTTATTTTACGTTATTCTTTTTACATCAACAAAAACATATTTTGTTCAGCAAATGAACATCAAAGAGATGAGATGAATATATAAAATCAATGCGACGCAATACTTCTAGCTTTAAAATTGCCATAGGTTAACCCTGATCAGGCTGGGAATATGTAATTTTTCTCTTAATAAAAAAGAGTAAATGATTTTCTTTTGGTCAAATGTAAGTAAACAGGTGCAGGGATTACAAGGCCAAAAACACAGGGACAGTCCATGGAGGATATGGATGACCTGCAGCAATGTAGAAGGAACATAGTTCACACATTATATGATATATATTATTCAGGGCTAGGAGATAAAAGTATAAAGTGTGTCCACGTGGAGGAAACCAAGCTGAGTAGCAAGAATCTAATTTAACCCCTATGCATTTTGCACCTTCTTGACAAGCAATTATTTTATTTTTTTGATCGTTGCATTCCAAAAGCTATAACTTTTTATATTTTTCTGTCAATGTAGCCGTATGTGTGATTGTTCTATGCAGGTCAAATTGTAGTGTTTAATGGCACCAATTTTGGGGTACATAATACATGTAAACATTGGGGCACATTTATTAAGACCGGCGTTTTAGACGCTGATGTTAATAAACCCCTGTGCTGGCGGTGGTTCTGCCGAAGTTATGTAGAGGCGTCTGCCTCTTCATAACCTCGGCACATCCGGCACACGTTCTAGAGGGGCAAGGCATAGAAAATACTACCCAAAATAAGCCCTTCTCCACCCATGCCCACTTTTTGTAACCTGGCGTGATCTGGGAGAAATCGCAGACGCAGTCTGCGCCTCAAATAACCTCCCATTGATTTACTTTTATTAACTTTTTCTGGGGAGGAATGGGAAAAACCAGCATCACCGCCATTTACTTTTTAGCTTGTAGATTTTGCGACAGTCACTTTGTGTCATAAATAACATGATGACTAGGGATGAGCGAATCGACTTCCGATGAAACATCTGACGTCAATTCACATAAAACCTTGTTCTAATACCTTACGGAGCAGGAGCTCCGTACAGTATTAGAATGCATTTGCTCCGATGAGCCGAAGTTATTGCTTTGCAAAGTCTCTAATAACTTCATAAATTAATTTGTACTGTAAAAAAAACATTTTCCGAACTCGGGTTTTGTTCCAAGTTCTGGAAATGTTTTTTTACTGTACAAATTAATTTATGAAGTTGAAGCAATAACTTTGGCTCATCGGAGCCAACACATTCCAATACTGTACAGAGCTCCTGCTCCGCACAGTATTAGAATGAGGTTTCATACAAAAGTTGTGCGTTTTTTTTTTTTTACAACTTATTACATGCGATCCTTTGTTCACTTCCATAATACACTGCCTTTCTTTTGTAGTACAGTGTATTATGCCATCATATATACAGGGCAATATATTAATTTGACCCCCGTCTGCCATGTACAGACATCTGTACCCCATGATCTTATTTGCGGGGTTTCGACGCCTGACAGAGGGATCCTCCTCCCTCTGAAACCACTTAGATTTCGGTTACTATTGACTGTGGCATCTAAAGGGCTAAACGGCTGGGATTGGAACTTCTGCCAATCCGGGCCAGTAAAGCAGGAGCCCGGTTGTCATACAAAAGCCACACTCCTGCTCTCCACTGCACAGGAGACCCGTGTAGTGCTAATTCTAAGCTGACATAAAAAAATAGCGGCCTAGAATAAGGCCTCGCAATGACCGTCGTAAATAGCTGTATCGTGATCAGTAAGGGGTTAAACTATGACCACAAGATTTGATTTGTGCTCACAAGATTTGATTGAGAAGTCATTAACTAATATCGATATATATGAAAATTATCCAAACTGAGACTCCAGTATGCCAATTGCATATTTCAATTAGTTGAAATTCGCCATTGAGGACCGGTCTTAAAGGGGTATTCTCATCCTATAGGTGGGGGTCCCACCGCTGGGAACCAGACCTATCTCGTAAACAGAGCCTGGAAAGTCACAGAGAGCACACCCCGCAAACGTGGCCGCCCTCCATTCATTTCTATGGGGCTGCCAGAAATAGCAGAGCGCTGAAATGGGAGCGGTGGCCACGCAAGTGCGGTGTGCCCTCCGTCAAGGCTGCGTTTGAGATGCTGTAGGTGCAGGTCCCAGGAGTGGGACCGACCCACCCCTATCAGACTATGGGGGCATATCCTAGCATATGCCACCATTGTCTAAGATGACACCACCTTTAACTCTGCTGCCTAAGACTTAGGGCATGTTCACACAGAAAACCGGCCACTGAGTTTGGATAAACCGCAAGCAGACATCTGCTGTAGTTTCCAGCTGGGTTCTTCCGGAAACCATACCAAGAGAGGTCATGGTTATTCTTGGCATAAACTACAGCCACATGAAAGGCACCGTCAAAGAGAGGTGGTTTCTGTGTGAATGCTGCACAGTTTTTGGTGCAGAATCCACGCCAAAATCCACAGACAAAAACCACGGACAAAGGCCTAAGAGATTAAAAAACCTAACAAAATAGGATTTCTGTTTATATTTTGCATTCCTTTTGTATCTAACTTTGAATTTATATTTCTATATTTACAAAGTTGCTTCTATCCAATCAATACACAAGTAACTGTCCCCATATCCCCTTCTGCGGACATTCAACTTACCATACAGGAGCCTGGTCCCCTGGAGACACATAACCCAGTTATCAGGAAGGGACTGCAGAATCCATATTTAGAAAAAAAAAATGTTTCAGGGTTTGTTAATTTTGGGGATCTGATCTTTGATTATTATATTAATATAGAATTTTGATCTGGGGTCTGAAATTATTCTGTATATATTAAGCCACGACCTTTTACATAAACTAGCCTCTTGAAATGATTGCAGCCTTTTTTGCTGCATAAAATGTTGGCCCCTCAGTGACATATGTTTATAATTCCATTTTACTCATTTTGGGCTAAAATCATTTTTTCAGTTGGTCTTTATAAAAAAATAAATCCTCAGGTTTTGTGATAAAAAGTTGTGTTTGCCGAGCTGTGAGCATCTTACTTTTTACTTTCATCTGACGCTATGTATAGTCCATACCTCCGATCTCCTAAGAGCTCGTAAACGCTTATTTAAGCGGCATTCTTATCAGTTTGAAAATAATTTAGCTATAATGAGTGTTTATGATGTCAGGATATGAGCTACACATGAGCAGTCAGATGACGGCATTCAGAGTAAACCAAAAGTGACAGTGTGTCAATAGACTGAAATGTAACCCCCTGTATCTAAAAAAAATACAAAATAAACAGCTGAAAATTTTTCATAAAGACCAATTTTAAAAATAATTTTTATTCCAAAATGGGTCAAATACAATCATAAACAAAATTGCCCCAAAGGTGTCACCACCAGACATCTGAGAAGCTCTGTCAGAGGTTCTTCAGAATCTCCTGCTTGAGTTTCCTTTTGTTTTGCTTTCGTTTTCTCATCTCATTAGCCTCTCTCAGCTGTCATGTAGTTGCACTGATTGCATCCCTTTAAATCCCTTCCCATACTGCATCACTTTGCGGTTTATACAACTTCCTGGAGTGTGTGCATGCTGGATGCTACAACTGATCCTTCTACAGATAAGTTTTGTTCATTCATTTGTGTTTTCCTGTTTGCTGGATCCCAGGTGACCCTGACTCCCTCCGTATCAAGTGTAGGGAGCCGGTGGTCGTGTCCCCTCACTATTATAGGGTGTTCAGGTGTTATACAGTCGAGGAACGAGGATATGCGATCATCTACCATTGAGATTTTTGCATAGGCTGAGCAGTTAGAGAGAGAGCAAGGTCTGTTGCAGGGCTTTCCCTTTGGTTCCTTAGTTTTGGATCCAGTCAGTCGGATCTTCATTTTGTGTCTTCTAGTTTTCTGTACACCTTCCGTGACAAAAGGTGTCTGAAGCCTTTAAATAAAAGGAATCTATGGGGGACATCTATAAAAACTGGTGTAAAGGAAAACTGGCTAACAGTAGTTGCCTAAACCAGAAATCGGCCTAAAATATTTTTTTTTTTTACCTACAGTTTTAGGACAGCAGGACCTTTAGGCCCCTTTTACACGGGCGAGATTTCCGTGCGGTGCAATGCGTGAGGTGAACGCGTTGCACCCGCACTGAATCCGGATCCATTCACTTCTATGGGGCTGTGCACATGAGCGGTTATTTTCACGCATCACTTGTGCGTTGCGTGAAAATTGCAGCATGCTCTATTTTGTGTGTTTTTCACGCATAACAGGCCCCATAGAAGTGAATGGGACTGCGTGAAAATCGCAAGCATCCGCAAGCAAGTGCAGATGCAGTGCGATTTTCACGCATGGTTGCTAGGAGATCATCGGGATAGGGACCCGATCATTATTATTTTCCCTTATAACATGGTATTCTTAATACAGAATGCATAGTACAAAAGCGCTGGAGGGGTTTAAAAAATAATAATAATTTAACTCGCCTTAATCCACTTGTTCGCGCAGCCCGGCTTCTCTTCTGTCTTCATCTTTGCTGTGCAGAAGAAAAGGACCTGTGGTGACGTCACTGCGCTCACCACATGATCCGTCACATGATCCATCACCATGATAAAAAAGATCATATGATGGACCATGTGAGGAGCGCAGTGATGTCATCAAAGGTCCTTTACCCAGGTCCTGAAGAAAGAAGACAGAAGAGAAGCCGGGCTGCGTGAACAAGCGGCGAGTTAAATTATTTTATTTTTTTAACCCCTCCAGCGCTATTGTACTATGCATTCTGTATTCAGAATGCTATTCTTTTTCCTTATAACCATGTTATAAAGGAAAATAATACTATCTACACAACACCTAACCCAAATCCGAACTTCTGTGAAAAAGTTCGGGTCTGGGTACCAAACATGCCGATTTTTCTCACGTGCATGCAAAACGCATTACAATGTTTTGCACTCACGCAGAAAATTTTTCACGTGACGCACCCGCATCTTATCCGGCCCAAAAATATGACGCCCGTGTGAAAGAGGCCTTAGGCTCCCTGAGACTCCAGGATCTGGGTGCTGTTGTAGCCTCCGTGTCAGCTTTACTGAATAGTTTGCACACAAAGAAAAAAAAAGTGCAGACTGGGTCCAGTCCTTAAATCACTACTTAAAGGAGTTGTCTAGGTTTATAAAAACATGACCGCTTTCTTCCAGAACCAGCACTACACATGTCCATGGGTTGTGTCTGGTATTACTGCTCAACTCTATTGAAGTCAATGGGGCTGAGCGGCAGGATCACACACAACCTGTGGACAGGTCAGGTGCGATGACATTTTTATAAGAAAGCAAATATATTTTTCTGATCTTGGACAATCCCTTTAAATCTTACCCACATCAGTGTGCCCTATAGAGCAATATACTTCAGCAAAATGCAACCATCTAATGTCTATGTGACCCATGGCTGTAGGGGGATCACAGCTCAAGCAGGAAGGATTGTCCTCTCAGATACTTGTGTAGGAGATAAGCGGTGCTCTGCCTTCGTGGCAGACCCTTATTCATACAGCTACACTGAAATCATACTTTGCTTCACTTGTCAGTGTTTGGCCAACAGCTAACCCCTGCAAGTCACCATTTATATTGTGTGAATAGGCATACTATTTCTATGGTGGGAAAGAAGATAAGCAGTAACCTGACACCACTAATCTGGTGGAGAAAAATAGGACTGGGTCAGGTCAAATCCAACCTGTCTACTGTATTTCACAACAAATGGTGCTATGCCGCTCATTCAAGACTTTACAAGTTTCAGCACATCTAAGACAGGCTGGGAACTAAGAGGGGTTGTCTCACTACAGCAAATGGCATTTATCCTTTAGATAAATGTATTATTATTATCCATATTGCTTCCTTTGATGGCTAGACTCATTTTTCCATACATTGTACACTTCTCATTTCCATGGTTACGACGACCACCCTAGAATCCAGCAGCAGTGGTCGTGCTTGCACACTATAGGAAAAAGTATTGGCCTCTCTGGTGTCCGAGACCATAAGAGTGCACATAGACCGGCACTTTTTCCTATAGTGTGCAAGCACGACCTGCTGGATTGCAGGGTGGTCGTGTAAGAGGCAGCCCTGATCATCCAGCAACATTTCCAACACATATATATCTAGCAGACTGTCATGTTTCCCTCCAGCCACCAGAGGCCACTGTGGCTGAGTAGGACAGTGTGAGGAGTTGTTTCCAGAGGACAAGGAGTTAAGTGTTTTTCCCGGGCTGAGCAGAGAGCCTGGGGTGCAGGTGTCTGAGTACACAGGAAGAAGGACGCTGTGCACTGAGAGGGAGATCCACAGGGAAGATTAGAGTGATTTCTCCCTGCCAACCTGCTGTGACACAGTATCTGGGACATTAGAGTGTGTTTGCTCCCTGACTCAGCTGATGTTTCTGGTGCAGAAGAGAGACACTTACCAGAGGAACTTACCAGGCACTTACCAGAGGAACTGTGAGTGAATTCCAGGCCCTGCCTGATTACACGTCCAGAGCTGCTGATTATCTCTAACCAGAGTTACAGAGACTACAAAGAGAGGCCAGAGCTGAGCCACGCTGAAGCAAGCAAGCAACCAGATCGGGACCCAGACTGTACCTGCCTGCATGTGCGGACACCGAACTGTGAGTGCACTGATGCTAACCGGAGCTAGGACATAGTGGAATAGGATTTAGTTTAGTGCACCGTAGAGGTGCACCCCGGGTAGCGGGGACAGATAGGACTACCTAGAAGAGAGTAGCCTGCTATTGTCTGTACTTGTGTTTGTGATTCATTTGTTTTCTTTATGCAAATTTCCATTATCTTTGTTGTGAATTCTCAAGCTGTTCATATTGTAAATCTGCTTCTCCGGCAGTTAGAGTTCTCCTTTAATAAAGCCGGTTTCTACTTCAGCCTCCTTGTCTGCTGCACTGTACTTGAGTCCTGCTCTACGGTCGCTTCCTCTGGTGACCGTTACAAGTGGCGCTGCGAGCAGGGTACAGTCACAGAGATGGAGGCGGCTGAAGGCAATGTGCATGATGTTAATGTGAGTACCTCAGGCAATGGTGGAACCCTTGCAAGGGCCCTTCCTATTGGCACGTTGTTCAACTTGCTACCCAAATTTGATGGCCAGAACATGACATTGTCAGACTGGGTGACAAGGTTACAGAGTGCTGTTAGGATTTACAATGTCAGCCCAGAACTACAAGTAGAAATTGCTTTGGCCGCTCTCGAGGGTGAGGCCCGAAGAAATGTTCTCCTACAACCAGAAGCCACGCGCAATACATTGCAAGAGATGGTGAGATTCCTGGAAGAAATATATGGGGAAACAGCCAGTGCAGGGCACCTCCGGGCGAAGTTTTTTTACCGGATTCAACGGGAAGACGAAGGTGTCTCTCAGTACGCTACAGCCCTACAGGAAGAGGCAGATGGGGTTACTGGCATGGGACCCATAGACCGGATACTGCGGGAACAATTTATTCTGGGGCTCTACAGCAATCCCCTGAAACAGGCTCTGCGGGAACGAGTCAGAGTAGACCCTACCCTAACCTTTCGACAAATTTTGGCAGAGGCCGTGACGCGAAACAAAGAAGACGGCTATGCTTCTGGAGTAATACGGACCCAGACCGTTACACCCCCCGGGGTTACAAGAAATGAGGAAGCCCTGGTCAGAGTGGTACAAGACTTGCAGAGCTCCCTGAGTGCCATGCACGAAAAGTTGACACACCTGGAGAAACGGATAGAGTCGCGCCATACTACTGAGGCTGCCTATCCAGCCCGACAACAAACCTATCAGGCGACTCCGTGGGTTCCTACACCCGAATGCCCTTATGCTAGTTTACCATACCATCAAGCCCCTCATTACCCTTCAGTGGGGCCATCCAGCCAAGCTCTGAGGGCACCTCCCACTCGCAGGCAAAAAGTGGGCCGTCAAGGGGCACAGTGTTGGCGGTGTGGAGATCTAGGACATTTCGCCAGAGAGTGTCGGAATAATCCAGCTGGACGCCAAGAGCCGCCGTTAAACTACCGACCCCTGCAGTAGTGGGGCGTACTGCAGGGGAGGTGGAGAGCCAAGTTACCCAGCAAAGCTCCGAACACCTGGTCGCAGGGTGCCCCACTATACGAGCTGAGTTCGAAGGTGTTCCTGTCGACTGCTTAGTGGATACTGGGTCTCAAGTGACAACTATGCCCGAGTCATTCTTCTACCGTTACTTTCAAGCGCTGGCCAAGCCAGAACGAGAGACACTGGTCCGGGTTACAGCGGCTAACCAACAACAGATTCCTGTCACAGGGGTCGTGTGGATGAATGTACGGCTATGTGGACAGGAAGTGGGGCGGAAAGGTATCTTGTTGGTCCCCGAAACGTTCAAAGAAGATGTGCCGGTGATAATGGGCATGAATATCCTGCGAGAATTGGATCAGATCATGTTCACCAAACGGGGGCCGGGTTACTGGAAACAAGCCACCCCGCACAAACCTACCCAGAAAGCATTTCAACGGCTAATCCGTTTTTGTGGAACACAGAAAAGTGTACCAGCACACCAGGCGGTGGGAACGATCCGAGCGCCAGGAAAGGCTACCTTCACCCTTCCCCCTGGTCGGGAGACCGTGCTGACGTTACCCGTGGGAACTTTCCGTAATCTTGAAGGCATGGAGGTGTTCGTTGAACCAACAGGCCTAGGAGAGCTGGGTCAGGACGTCCTGGTGGCCCGGACACTGGGAGTGGTCCAGAATGGACGAGTACCCATAAGAGCTGTGAATGTGGGATATCTAGAAGTTCCCTTGACGCCAGGGGTGGAACTGGCTCGTGTGTACCTACATCAGGGAGAAATCCTGAGTCAGAGAGAAGTGACTCTAGCTCCGGTAGGGGATGCTGGTTGGACCCTGGCAGTTACTGCCAGTGCAGAAGAGGCGCCGACCCCAGAATGGAATGGGGGAACCATCTTGGATCAAATGGAGATAGATGTTAAGGCTCTCAGTTTAGACCAACAGCGAGCAGTTGAAACCATGCTGTGGGAGAATCAGGCTGCGTTTGCCCGCCACGCCGATGACTTTGGCTGCACGAATGCTATCACACATGATATACCGACGGGGGACACTCCACCAATTCGGGAGAGATATCGACAGATTCCGCCCAAGTTGTACCAGGAAGTGAAGACGCTATTGAAACAGATGATAGATTCCGGAGTGGTGCGGGGAAGCCAGAGCCCTTGGGCAGCCCCAGTGGTGCTTGTCAAGAAGAAGGACGGCACTATTCGATTTTGTGTGGATTACCGGCGGTTGAATGCTTGCACTGCGCGAGACTCATATCCTCTGCCACGCATCGAGGAGTCTCTGACGGCTCTAGGACGAGCCAAATACTTCTCCACCCTGGATCTAGCAAGTGGGTACTGGCAAGTACCAGTGGCTGAGCAGGACAAGGCAAAGACAGCATTCATACTCCCCATGGGGTTATTTGAATTCAACAGGATGCCATTCGGACTGACTAATGCCCCTGGAACCTTCCAGCGGCTGATGGAGAGATGCCTGGGAGACCTGAATTTTGAAGCCACTCTGATATACCTAGACGATATCATCGTATACTCTGCTACTTTTCAAGAACACTTGAATCGGCTAGGGCAGGTACTCGAGCGACTGCGATCCCATGGCCTGAAGGTAAAGCCAAAGAAGTGTCATCTCTTCAAGAGGGAGATCGAGTACCTGGGCCATAGGGTGTCCCAAGACGGAGTGCTACCGTCCCAAGACAAAGTGGCTGCAATACGACAATGGATAGTGCCGAGAACACTGCGTGAGTTGAAGGCCTTCCTGGGACTGACTGGGTACTACCGGCGGTTCATCAAAGACTACGCAAAAATAGCGGGCCCTCTGAATGAGTTGTTGAGAGGAACGGCTGGGCAACCCAAGGGCCAAAGTATTCCCTGGGGACAGAAACAGGAAGAGGCCTTCCAGGCCCTGAAAGAAGCCCTGACATCGGCCCCCATCTTGGCTTATGCCGATTTTGATAAACCATTCATCTTAGCTACTGATGGCAGCCTCTACGGACTTGGGGCAGTCCTGTCGCAGGTACAAGATGGACATGAGAGAGTGATCGCTTATGCCAGTAGATCCTTGCGAGATACGGAGCGAAACCCCCATAACTACAGTTCCTTCCGGCTGGAACTCCTTGCCCTGGTGTGGGCTATGACGGAGAAATTTGCAGGATATCTGACAGGAGCTAAGATCTTCGTACGGACGGATAACAATCCCCTGGCCCATCTGGGTACTGCCAAGTTGGGAGCCCTGGAGCAACGCTGGGCGGCTCGCCTCGCAAAGTATGACTTCTCAATTCGCTACCGCTCCGCTACAGAGAACACTAATGCTGATGGTCTCTCAAGGGTTACTTTTGAAACTCCAGTAGGGGATATGGATGAACAAAAGGAAGAAGATGAAACTCCTGACTTCCGCAAGTTCGCTCCCCCAACAGTCGCGGCCCAGACAAGTGGGGAGGCCCGTAAGCTACCCAAAGCATTGGGGAGAACTAATGAAGAATGGGGCAGATTGCAAGATGAAGACATTGGACTGCAGCAAATGAAAAGCTGGGTAACCCAGTGCAGGAAACCCAACAAAGAAGAAAGGACTGATCTGGATGCCGAGATGAAGTCCGTTCTACATCAATGGGACAGACTGGAAGTGCATGGAGCTGTTTTGTTCCGCAAGTGGCAACAGCCTGCCGACCTAGAGGCGAGGTGGCAGGTAGTGATACCCAGAAGAATGGCACGGGAGATAGCCAAAGAGGCTCATGAGTTTGGAGCTCACTTCGGGCCAGTCAAGACATACCAGTGGCTGCAGCGTTATGTGTATTGTCCGCGACTGGAGGCCACAGTTGAAG
Source organism: Bufo gargarizans (assembly GCF_014858855.1). Taxonomy (NCBI): domain Eukaryota; kingdom Metazoa; phylum Chordata; class Amphibia; order Anura; family Bufonidae; genus Bufo; species Bufo gargarizans. The sequence goes on from NC_058089.1 coordinate 115,572,991, forward strand.
AAGTTTGCCGACAGTGTCGAGTGTGTGAACTCACGAAGAGTACAGAACAGAGAGCACCCCTACAGTCCATCCAGACCACAGAACCGCTGGAAGTGTTGATGATAGACTATCTTCTTGTGGGACAATCGTCAAGAGGTCCACAGTATTGCCTGGTCATGATCGACCACTTCTCCAAGTTTGCAGTAGTCACCCCAACTCGGGACCAGACGGCCGAGTCCGCGGCACGAGCCATTTGTCAAGACTTCATTCGGGTCTATGGGTGTCCAAAGCGGATCCATTCAGATCAAGGGGCGTGCTTTCAAGGAAAAGTGATGGAAGAGCTACATCGACTGTACGGCATTGAAAAATCCAGGACAACTCCTTATCATCCCCAAGGAAACGGAGCCTGTGAGCGCTTTAACCGCACATTGCTGCAAATGCTGAGGACACTAGAGGAAGACAAGAGGGCACACTGGCCTGACTACCTGCCAGAATTAGTCTGGGTCTCACAATAATCGTGTCCACACCACCACCGGTTACACCCCATACATGTTACTGTTCGGTAGGGCTGGTCGAGAGATCGTGGAATTAAACCTAGAACAGCCAGAAGACCTAATAGAGCGATCAACCACCTCATGGGTGAAAGAACACCGTCGGTGTCTCCAGACCATTCGCCGGTTGGCAGGTCAGCGGTTACAGGAGAGAGCTCATACAGACCGTCCTCCAGTTCAGGAGGTTCCATTGCAGCCTGGGGATCGGGTACTGGTACGAGAGAAACGTCCCAGAGGCAAGTTGAGTGAGCGTTGGGAAGTACAGCCGTATAAAGTGATCAAGAGAGTGTACCCTAATGGTCCGGTCTACGAAGTGCAGGTTGAGAATGAGGAATTTGCTTCACGGACTCTACATAGGAATATGTTACGGCCATGCCGGTCCAAAGATCCCGCACCTGTTCAGAGGACACCTCCTCCTGCCCCATACTCAGAACTTGTTATCTCTGATGGAGATTATGGTGAAGACTGGTGGACTGCTCCCAACACTGAAGGAGCCTCCCAGGTTACAGGTGATGAAGGCACTGTCACAGAACCATTGCCGGCCCGTAATGGAGAGGGGCCCTCGGACACACCCGAACCTCCTATTGTGGTGGATGAATCCAGACTGGCAGTTCCTAGTGGAGAGAGTCAGGTCGTAACAGATAGCCAGGACCTCCGGAGATCCAGTAGGCTTACTGCAGGGGTTCCACCAAACAGGTACGCTGCTGATGAGTTCATTTGGTCCACCTGTATGTATTGCGGACAATGTTGTACTGCTGTATAAAAAGTTACATTAACCATTATTTCTATGGACTATATAGCAAGGCCGAGGACGGCCACCTTTAAGTGGGGAGGCATGTAAGAGGCAGCCCTGATCATCCAGCAACATTTCCAACACATATATAGCTAGCAGACTGTCATGTTTCCCTCCAGCCACCAGAGGCCACTGTGGCTGAGTAGGACAGTGTGAGGAGTTGTTTCCAGAGGACAAGGAGTTAAGTGTTTTTCCCGGGCTTTTCCCGGGCTGAGCAGAGAGCCTGCAGGTGTCTGAGTACACAGGAAGAAGGACGCTGTGCACTGAGAGGGAGATCCACAGGGAAGATTAGAGTGATTTCTCCCTGCCAACCTGCTGTGACACAGTATCTGGGACATTAGAGTGTGTTTGCTCCCTGACTCAGCTGATGTTTCTGGTGCAGAAGAGAGACACTTACCAGAGGAACTTACCAGGCACTTACCAGAGGAACTGTGAGTGAATTCCAGGCCCTGCCTGATTACACGTCCAGAGCTGCTGATTATCTCTAACCAGAGTTACAGAGACTACAAAGAGAGGCCAGAGCTGAGCCACGCTGAAGCAAGCAAGCAACCAGATCGGGACCCAGACTGTACCTGCCTGCATGTGCGGACACCGAACTGTGAGTGCACTGATGCTAACCGGAGCTAGGACATAGTGGAATAGGATTTAGTTTAGTGCACCGTAGAGGTGCACCCCGGGTAGCGGGGACAGATAGGACTACCTAGAAGAGAGTAGCCTGCTATTGTCTGTACTTGTGTTTGTGATTCATTTGTTTTCTTTATGCAAATTTCCATTATCTTTGTTGTGAATTCTCAAGCTGTTCATATTGTAAATCTGCTTCTCCGGCAGTTAGAGTTCTCCTTTAATAAAGCCGGTTTCTACTTCAGCCTCCTTGTCTGCTGCACTGTACTTGAGTCCTGCTCTACGGTCGCTTCCTCTGGTGACCGTTACAGTCGTAACCATGGAAAATTAGTCTAGGCAGCCAAGAAAGGACCCTCTAAAACAGGACATCTTCTCGGTCTGCTCTCTTCACTGCTCCATGGTCCTTACCCTTCCTCTGGAGGATTCCTGCTTCACATGCTGCACATCAGTGTCTTGGTATCAGAGCATGTTGTCTGTAAGGACACTAAGGTAATTATACTTTGTAATAAAGGGGCATACAGGTATGATGGGACCTGTAGTCTTCTACATTGGTAATCCTGACTACAGCAAGCCCTGGCAGCTGTTCCGTATAGACCAGGGCAAGATAATGAAAATGAATCTTCTTGAAATGACATTACTGCTGCAGCTGGGAAAAAAACTGTCCTGCCCAGAGAATCAGAGCTGTGACCCTGGATGGGGTAGATAATCATCTGTTCTTTATTACCGGGAGAAGAGTCTAGACAACTGACATCCCCTTTAAGAGGCAATGCCATATTGAAGCTATGTCAGTAGTGATAATTCTGAGCAACTGGACTTGTCTTATATATAGACTAGCAGAAGGACCCGACTGCGCAGAGGTACATGTCACCTATTTCATTTAATGTTTCTGTGTGTCGTTAAAAGATATCCACAGTATCCCCTATAACTGTGACCTCTACAGTACCCCACCCCTTTAACAGTGAACTCCACAGCCCCTCACCCCTTAACACTGACCCCCCCCACAGTGCTCCGCCTCCCTACAATGGGACATCTACAGCAGCCCGTCCCCTTAACTTTGAGCATCACAGCAGCCCACCCCTTTAACAGTAACGTCCCAAGTGACCTCCACAGTGTCCATCCCTTTTTCAGTGACCTCCACAGTGTCTGTCCCTTTAACAGTGACCTCCACAGTGCCCACCTCTTTAAGTGACCTCCACAGTGCCAGCCCCCTTAGCCGTGACCTTCACAGTGCCCATCACTTTAATAGTGACCTCCACAGTGCCCGCCCCATTAGCAGTGACCTTTACAGTGCCAGCTTCTTTAAGTGACCTCCACAGTGCCCGCCATTTAAGTGACCTCCACAGTGCCCACCCCTTTATGTGACCTCTACACTGCCCGCCCCTTTATGTGACCTCTACACTGCCCGCCCCTTTAACAGTGACTTTCAAAGTGCCCGCCCCTTTAACAGTGACCGCCACAGTGGCCACCTCTTTAACAGTGACCTCCACAGTGCCTGCCTATTTAACAGTGACCTCCAAAGGGCCCTGCCCCTTTAAGGCTAGGGCTACACGACAACATGTGTTGTGTGACATTTTGTCTCAACAATTTTAATAATGATTGGCTATGGTGTCGCACTGCGACATGTTGCGACTGTGACACGACAGAACCAAGTTGGATGCATGTAGCAGTGTAGTTGTGCCCTATGTGTCGTGTGACTTGGGTTGGCTGGGTTGTTATGGAAACCTGGAGTAAAGCTGCGAGGTTCTATTGGCTGATAAGGGACATGTGACCGTGTGTATGGCAGTTGGGATATGAATAGAAAGACTTGCAGGCTTGTATTGGCTAATGCAGGTCATTTTTGGGGACTATCTCAGGAACGGTACGTCCTAGAGAGCTGAGACCTCCACAAGATTTCTTTCCTGGTAGCGAGGGATGTGTATATCAAGTTTTGTTTAAATGGATTTTTGCGTTTTTGAGTTTTCGCAGAACATACACACCTACGGTATATACGTCCTTTTTTATATATATATATGTGTTTTGTTTGTTTTTTGATACTCATTCAACTGGCTTTCTCAGTTAGAACATCTAGTACAGGAATTCTCCGACATTAAATACTGGTGGCTCATGCACTTTTGTGCATTTTTGCACAGCTGAAGCGATTAGGCATGATTTCACTGTCTCGTGAGAGGTGTCAGAACAGCATTGGAAGTGGCAGACAATAGATGCTGTTGCAATGCTGTTTTTAACACCTCTCCCAAGGTAGTTTAATCACACCGAATGGGTATAGTCATGCAAATGCAATTAACTCCATGATTGAAGCATGAGTCATCAGTATTTAATGCCTGAGATTTCTCGTACAAGCCATTCTAATTGAGAAAGACAGTAGAAAGACTAGCAAAACTTATTAAAGAAAAATAAATACTATGTGTTTATGTATGTGTGTGTATATGTATTTATACCGTATATATTGTAAGGGATCGCATCCTTTCAGGGGGGTCACAATCACAGATTTCTTCACAAGACACCAAGTTTGAGGTCCAAACTTGTGATTTATTCAGGACACTTCAGTCAATACAGGTAATGAAGTCGCAGCTTCACCTAAACACGTGTGACATCCACACAATATAATAAACACTTGCCTGACTAGGCTCTAATACATATAACGTGTCTCCCTGACTCACCTACATAGCACAGTTCACACAGTGTCTCAGGTGTGGCTTTCTCAGCCCAAACAGTCCAGCAGCCTCCAAGCTGTGACAACTCCAGTACCTTTTTGAGGATTATGGCCCAGTAGTCCTCCTGACTCTGGCCGTGCGACCCTCGCTCCACAGGCATCGCTGGGCCTCCCAAACTTCGGACTATCACGTAGCCTTGTAGCCCCTCAACCTTCCTGGCTGAAACCATTTAGAGCCTCTGCAGGTCATTGTTCCAAATCACTCTCTATCTTAGGCCGAGGTCACACGAACGTGTGTGACCCGTGCTCGTGCTGCGGCCCGCAAATAGATAGGGGGAGCAAGCAGTGGGGTTTGGGGGGAAGGGGGCCCTGTAGGATCATAGAGGACTCGGGAGGACAGTGTGCTTTCCTCCAACCCCCCCCCCCCTCCCCGGGGAGAAGAGGGTGGAAGCACACTGTCCTCCTTAGTCCTCTATGATCCTACAGGGCCCCCCCAGCACATCAGTCACCTTGCAGGGGCGGGGGGAGAATATGATTGGTGGCTATGTGCACACTTGGCATCAGCAGCAATGAGTTAAAGGGGTTATCCAACCCCTATAATGCCCCCCAAAACGCTCGGGGCCAGGCACCTTACTTACCTCATTCCCCAGCACCCACATTGCTCCTGATGCCCACATAGCCGCCACTGCCTCCCTCACGTCACGCAGATTAATACATCCAGCAACATAGGGGGGAGCAGCCAATAGCAGGCCACAATGGGAACGAGCCTCCCTAGCATCGCGGGTGACGCTAGGGAGGCTCATTTCCGACGCAGCCTGCTATTGTCTGCACCCCCCCCATTGGGCATAAGTATTAACTGTATGTGGTGCCTGGGCAATTTGGGGGGCATGATAGGGATTAGCCCCTTTAACCCTTAGGATACCAGAGTTTTTTTTTCATTTTTTCATTTTATTTTTCCTTCCCTATCTTCCTTGAGCCATAACCTTTTTTTGTGGGAAAACACCACAATTTTTCCACCTTTTTATGGGTTTTGTTCCTACAGCTTTCCCTTTGTGGCAAAACTGACCTGTGCCCTTCATTCTCTGGGTCAGTACGATTACAATGATACCAAATATGTAGTTTTTTTATGTCTAAATAGTGTAATAATACATTTAACACTTTGATTTAAAAAAAAATTATTTACTTTTTTACATCACCATATTCTGACCCCCATAACTTTTTTATAATTATATGATCTACTGAGCTGTGTGGGGGCTCATTTTTTGCGGGATGAACTGTAGTTTTTATTGATACCCTTTTGGAGTGTGTGTGACTTTTTAAATCACATTTTATTACATTTTTTGGGGTGAGAGAAGTGATGAAAAAATAGCGCTGGTAACAAAGGGGTTAAGATGTGGGGAATGGGCTGTGTCAGGCTTTAGCACAGTGGACACAGGCAGGAGGAGCGATCTGTATGTGTGCTCCTGCCCTGCACTCGTTCAGTTGTGCTCGCATACATATGGCGCCCTGTGCCCACTCCGCTAAAGCCTGACATCGCCCATCTATGCCCGGCTCTACCAAAGCAGACAGGCAGGAGCAGTGATGTGTGTTGTACATGGCTCACTGCAACCCCAGGGAGATCCTTACTCCCATACAGAGAGAGTATGGATTATAAAGCGCTATAGGAACCTGAATTCAGCACCTATTTCTTAAAGGTTTCTAACGGTTTCAGTAGAACATGTATACATTTTTTTATTGGCAAATGAGGGTGTGGCAGGGGAGGAGCCAGGAGGTGGGATGGGCCAGGGGTGGGTAGTGGGCAGGGTTGGGGGCCCAATTCAGACTCTTGCTATGGGGCCCAGTGATTTCTGTGTACGCCCCTGGCTGCCACCCTGCTGACTCCTGGACACGCTAGAGACTTGCTGGCTTCGCAACATCAGCTCCCACGCCGCTATCCTCATCCGTACTTGCCCGCCTACTGGAGGAAGCAGCAGATGTCTCATCCACATCTTGGCTGGTAGTGATGGCCGAACATCGGCGGGGACGGTTCGTGAACCTCGTGTTCGCGGCGGGCCCCATTGACTTTAATGGCAGGCAAACCTGAAAAACCTTCAGGTCATATTTGCTGCCACCAAATACTTAGTAGAAGTGCACAAATAGTACCACAACATGGACAGTGACATACCAGAGGGGGATCATTGGCAAAAATTCCCACAAAAAATATGTATTTTAATCAGGGGCCATTTTTATGCGTCTTAAAGGGAAACTCTCAAAAATGTACCCTGTTGGAGCCTAGAAATTTTTTATTTTAGGCCACGGGAGTACAGGCCCCCAAAATTAGGCATTCATCTGACAGAAAAGAACTTGTGATCATGTAGCTGGAGGTACATTAGGCGGTCACTGGCTAAAACTTTTACTGTCAGCCAGTACAGGTCCCCCAAATTAGGCATTCAGCTGACAGAAAAGAACTAGTGATGATGTGTCTGTACGTATATTAGGCGGTCACTGGATACAAAATTCACTGTAGGCCAGTACAGGCCCCACAAATTAGGCATTTTATGCCGCTGTATATACATAAGACAAGCACAATTCTTTGTTCTGGGTGGTGGCGGATATGTGTGGGCTGGCATGAGGAAATTTTATTACAGGTGGTTGTCACAGGTGTTGAATTCCTCCGAGATCCATGCCCCATTCATTTTTAGAAATGTGAGGTAGTCCACACTGTCATGAGCTAGGCGAGTGCGCTTATCGGTCACGATCCCCCCTGCTGCACTGAACGTCCTTTCGGACAGGACACTCGACGAGGGGCAAGCCAAGAGTTCCATGGTAAATTGTGTCAGCTCTAGCCACAGGTCAAGCCTGTACACCCAGTAGTCCAGGGGTTCCTCGCTTCTCAGAGCGTCCACATCGGCCGTTAACCCGATGTAGTCGGACACCTGTTGGTCTAGGCGTTCCCTGAGGCTTGATCCGGAGGGCGTCTGTCGAAGGGTTTTTGGTTGCAAGAATGATCTCATATCCGAAGTGACCAACACATCTTCAAACCGCCCTCTTCTTGCAGGCGCGGTAGGATTGATACTCACACCTGTTTCGCTGTGGGTTGAAATTCCTCTGCCAGCACTCGCAACAGCAGAATGCAGCATCTCTCGCAGCAAAGCCTGGGAATGATGCATTCTGCCAGCCCTCTGTAATGCTGGTAAGATGTCCACCATTTTGTGTTTGTAACGGGGATCTAAGTACGTTGCCACCCAGTACTGGTCCTTGCCCTTTATGCTTTTTATATGGGGTTCCCTCTTCAAACACTGGTGCATGAAGGCCCCCATTGCACTAAATTGGAAGCGGTGGAGCGCCCTGGCTCCTGCTTATCGCCCAGGAGAATGTCATCCTCGGTCTCCTCCCCCCAGCGACAGACAACATCAGGGATCCCCGAAAAGTTTAAAGTCCCCCTGAAAGCCTGCTCTTCTTGCTCCTCCTCCCCCCAGCCACCATCCTCCTCTGACTCCTCTTCAGACTCCTGCTCACTCAGATGGAGTATCCCCCCCCCCAGGAATTCATTCAGCATTGCAACTTCCTCATCTTCCAGCTCCTGCTCCTCGATGGCTTGATCAATGACATGACGAAATGCACGCTCCAGAAAGAAGGCGTACGGTACGATGTCACTGATGGCGCCCTGGCTGCGACTGACCAGTTTGGTGATCTCATCAAATGGCCGCAGAAGTCTGCATGCGTCACAAATGAGCAGCCACTGGCGCGGTGAAAAGAAACCAAGCTCCCCAGAACCTGTCCTGCTGCCCAGTTCGTACAGGTAGTTGTTAGTTGCTGCTGGAGAAGCCTACATACAAGGTGAAGCTCCAGCGCGTCGGGCTGTCAAAAATCAGACGTCTTGCGGGCAAGTGGTGTCGCCGCTGATTGTCAGCAAGGCGGGCCATGGTCATGTAAGATCTTCTAAAATGGCCAGAATTTTTCCTGGCCTGCCGCAAGACATCCTGGACACCGGGGTATTTGGCAACGAATCGCTGCACGACTAATTTACAGATGTGTGCCATTTTGCCCTGTTTCGGCGCGCTCAGCAGATTGGCACCGTTGTCGCACACCACTTTACCAACTGTCAAATTGAGCGGGTTAGCCACTGATCGGCCTGTGACCGCAGAGCTGAAAGCAGTGCAGTGCAGAACATGTAACTGCACCGCTAAACGGCAAATATATATTTAGTTTTGCCACTAATACACGCCAAAAAGGGCTTTAGAACATATAACTGCACAGGTGAACGGCAAATATATTTTGTTTTGCCACTAATACATTCCAAAAAGGACTGTCATTTTCTCACTTCACCGCACGACTGCAAATATTTTTATTGTGCCACTAATACACGCAAAAAAGGGGCTTTAGAATATATAACTGCACCGCTGAACGCCAAATATATATTTTTCCCCACTTAGGCCTCTTTCACACTTGCGTTGTCCGGATCCGGCGTGTACTCCACTTGCCGGAATTGCACGCCGGATCCGGAAAAACGCAAGTGTACTGAAAGCATTTGAAGACGGATCCGTCTTCAAAATGCTTTCAGTGTTACTATGGCACCCAGGACGCTATCAAAGTCCTGGTTGCCATAGTAGGAGCGGGGAGCGGGGGAGCGGTATACTTACCATCCATGCGCATGGATGACGTGCCATGCGATCACGTCATCCATGCGCCCGGGGCACCCTGACGTCACTCTGGAGCGCCCCGGGAGCCGCACGGATGGTAAGTATGCTGCTCCCCCGCTCCCCGCTACACTTTACCATGGCTGCCGGGACTTTAGCGTCCCGGCAGCCATGGTAACCACTCTAAAAAAGCTAAACGTCGTATCCGGCAATGCGCCGAAACGACGTTTAGCTTAAGGCCGGATCCGGATCAATGCCTTACAATGGGCATTCATTCCGGATCCGGCCTTGCGGCAAGTCTTCAGTTTTTTTGGCCGGAGCAAAAAGCGCAGCATGCTGCGCTATTTTCTCCGGCCAACAAACGTTCCGTTCCGGAACTGAAGACATCCTGATGCATCCTGAATGGATTTCACTCCATTCAGAATGCATTAGGATAATCCTGATCAGGATTCTTCCGGCATAGAGCCCCGATGACGGAACTCTATGCCGGAAGACCATAACGCAGGTGTGAAAGAGCCCTAATACAAGCAAAAAATGCTTTAGAACATATACAGTTGCAAGCAATAGTATGTGAACCCTTTGGAATGATATGGATTTGTGCACAAATTGGTCATAAAATGTGATCTGATCTTCATGTAAGTCGCAACAATAGACCATCACAGTCTGCTTAAATTAATAACACACAAATAATTAAATGTTACCATGTTTTTATTGAATACACCATGTAAACATTCACAGTGCAGGTGGAAAAAGTATTTGAACCCCTAGACTAATGACATCTCCAAGAGCTAATTGGAGTGAGGTGTCAGCCAACTGGAGTCCAATCTATGAGATGAGATTGGAGGTGTTGGTTACAGCTGCCCTGCCCTATAAAAAACACACACCAGTTCTGGGTTTGCTTTTCACAATAAGCATTGCCTGATGTGAATGATGCCTCGCACAAAAGAGCTCTCAGAAGACCTACAATTAGGAATTGTTGACTTGCATAAAGCTGGAAAGGGTTATAAAAGTATCTCCAAAAGCCTTGCTGTTCTTCAGTCCACGGTACGACAAATTGTCTATAAATGGAGAAAGTTCAGCACTGCTGCTACTCTCCCTAGGAGTGGCCATCCTGTAAAGATGACTGCAAGCGCACAGCGCAGACTGCTCAATGAGGTGAAGAAGAATCCTAGAGTGTCAGCTAAAGACTTACAAAAGTCTCTGGAATATGCTAACATCCCTGTTAGCGCATCTACGATACGTAAAACATTAAACAAGAATGGATTTCATGGGATGATACTACAGAGGAAGCCACTGCTGTCCAAAAAAAACATTGCTGCACATTTACAGTTTGCACAAGAGCACCTGGATGTTCCACAGCAGTACTGGCAAAATATTCTGTGGACAGATGAAACCAAAGTTGAGTTGTTTGGCACCAACATCAAAACCTCATCCCAACTGTGAAGTATGGTGGTGGGGGCATCATGGTTTGGGGCTGCTTTGCTGCGCCAGGGTCTGGACGGATTGCTATCATCGAAGAAAAAATGAATTCCCAAGTTTATCAAGACATTTTGCAGGAGAAGTTAAGGCCATCTGTCTACCAGCTGAAGCTCAACAGAAGATGGGTGTTGCAACAGGACATCGACCCAAAGCATAGAAGTAAATCAACAATGGAATGGCTTAAACAGAAGAAAATACGCCTTCTGGAGTGGCCCAGTCAGAGTCCTGACCTCAACCCGATTGAGATGCTGTGGCATGACCTCAAGAAAGTGATTCACACCAGACATCCCAAGAATATTACTGAACTGAAACAGTTCTGTAAAGAGGAACGGTCAAGAATTACTCCTGACCGTTGTGCACGTCTGATCTGCAACTACAGGAAACGTTTGGTTGAAGTTATTGCTGCCAAAGGAGGTTCAACCAGTTATTAAATCCAAGGGTTCACATACTTTTCCACCTGCACTGTGAATGTTTACATGGTGTGTTCAATAAAAACATGGTAACATTTAATTCTTTTTGTGTTATTAGTTTAAGCAGACTGTGATTGTTGTGACTTAGATGAAGATCAGATCACATTTTATGACCAATTTGTGCAGAAATCCATATCATTCCAAAGGGTTCACATACTTTTTCTTGCAACTGTAACTGCACCGCACAAGGGCATATAAGACGTAGATATATTTCCTTGTAATAAACTCTGTTAATTGCTGTATCAAACAGCACTTGCACCCCGATAACAAGAATGGTTTGCTGGAATTACAGAGCTGTATAATGGCAATTTGGATCCGCAGTCAGTGCAGCAAGGTGTAATAGGATTGTTCCTATTACTCAGGCTGTAAACTCCCCTACTGAGCCCTGTTCTGCTTCAATACTGTGGAATAGTTCCTCCCTATCCTTTCCCTGAACTTCTATACAGCAAAAAAAAGAGTTTTCTATTCTTTCCTACCACTGTCCCTAGCGCCTGCTGACGTCTCTCCCTGCACTAAGTACACTGGAAAATGGCTGAATTCAAGATGGCTGATGCTATTTATAGGGCTGTGATATCACAGGGCTGATTGGCTGCATGCATGGCATTGAGGGTGATCCCTCGTTCCCAGAGTTCCTTGCTTCATATCCAAACACGTGCAGTGAGGAAATTCGGATTCGGTGCGAATTGAATTTTTCCTGAAATTCGGATCGAATTCCCCTTCGTCAACTTCGATTCTCTCATCTCTAACCATAACCTGAATGAATGAGGACCTTCGCAGACATAGATCTGATGTAAATGTTCATGTTCTCCTTGCAACGCTGCAGATTGTGTTGGTGCTGCGTACATGATTATGCTGCACTAGTTGTTATATTAAATATGCTAACGCTTTCCTTAATGAATGCAAAGTTTCCTGTTCAGGACAAGTCGAAGTTTAACAGCTTTGTCCCTCCTCCTCCCTGTGCGTTAAGCAAAAGACGGTCATCAGCGGGGAGGCATTGCTGCAGGCGCAGGAGTTAATCCCAACCTCTAATACTTCTGTTCCCATTTAAAGCATAGCACTTGCACAAGATTCACGCTCCCCATGTTAACTTTAGTATAACAATAACCTCATTTGTTGGACACAGATGACACAAAAAACAAAAATAGGTTTGAAAGGCTTCAAAAGGACGACGTAATCATGTGCAGGCTTTTGGCTTAATCGGGATAAACTATATGTACAATCCTAGAAGACTATAGTCTAAGCTTTCACCCCAGCTGAGCTATTCGGAAAGATATTGGCCAGACCACAAAAACCATTTTGGTCAATAGTCCGCTGTTCTCCTCTCTCTAGGCAACGCATTTCGGAGCCTCCTCTCCCAAGCTTTATCCCTATACTCCTCAAACTCTCCTTCTCCCAGCCTTCGTAGCTCCCCTTTCCAAAAATAAGCAACAAAAAAAATTACAATACACAGGATTTCAGTTAAAAATAACACCAGCCATTGTCGCCTGCTTACGTGAGATCCAAGGGCTATTGTTGCTTAACATTTTACAACATGAATAGAAGTAACCTAGCTCAGAGCCGGGGAGTCACATACTGTTTCTTTGGCATGTCTAAACGTTGGGCCCATCTGTCAATGTGGCATCGTGCCCATCATCAAGGTGGTTTTATTTTCCTCTGGGCAAAGGTGCCAAACAAAGATGGATTAAAAGGAATGGACCATGTTCTTTTCAGGAAGGGGGGGGAAGAGAAATATTAAAAATATATAAAGAGTGAGAGGTTAATGCAGAGCAGAACTTTATAGAAAACACCCTTTGTGTTTCTTGTGGTGAAGACCTGGCAGCTTACAATGGAATTGGCCACGTTTTTTATTTTTAATTTAGCAGTTTTTATTTTTTGGGGCAGTCATGCTGGCTGGAGATCAAACTCTTAAAAATTACAATATGGGGAGTACGTGCTCTGTGCAACCCTGTGCAATTATTATAGGACTATTGCTTTTCTCTGTGTCGTCCTCTTGTAGTTATATATTGCATTTTTTTTGTTCTATCTGTATCTGGAAAAGCTGAGTAACAGCTAGTATGTAACAGCTGGACTGTCACTGAGCTTTTCTAGATGTTGAAATTCTGCCTAATTATACAGCAATTTATCCCCCACTAAGGGTGTAACAAGTATCTTTGGGACCCTCTAGCAAAGCTTGGAATAGAGCCCCATTACACTAGTGGTATCACTTGAAGCTCTTAAGTCCAAGTGCTAACTTTGTAATGAGGTCTCAAGCATCCGTGTGGGTTTTCCAGGTTTTTGTAACATTTAAAATTTCACGCCCAGTCTGCTGTACCTATTGAAATTATGCATGCTTACTTGCTCCCCGCTGTTCTGTCTTGGCTCCCTGAGTTCCTGGCTCCCTTCTGAGGTTTTCAGGTTCCCGTTCTGTAAACTTCTGGAAGGACGGGGTCATGTGCGCCGCTGCAGCCAAGGACTGGCCTCAGCAGTGACATGTCCCCAAGCGGCACATCCCTGCTGGGTTGGTTAGGCTACTTTCACCCTAGCGTTTTGCTGTCCTCTCGTGAGCTCCGTTTGAAGGAGCTCACGAGCGGACCCGAACGCTTCCGTCCAGCCCTGATGCAGTCTGAATGGATGCGGATCCGCTCAGACTGCATCAGTCTGGCGGCGTTCAGCCTCCGCTCCGCTCGCCTCCGCACGGCCAGGCGGACAGCTGAACGCTGCTTGCAGCGTTCAGCTGTCCGCCTGGCCGTGCGGAGGCATGCGGATCCGTCCAGACTTACAATGTAAGTCAATGGGAACGGATTCGCTTGAAGATGACACCATATGGCTCAATCTTCAAGCGGATCCGTCCCCCATTGACTTTACATTGAAAGTCTGAACGGATCCGCTCAGGCTACTAGTTATTAATGCAGACGGATCCGTACTGAACGGAGCCTCCGTCTGCATTAATATGATCGGATCCGTTCAGAACGGATCCGATCAAACGCAAGTGTGAAAGTAGCCTTATGTGCCAGTCATTGGCTGCAGTAACGCGGTCAGTCAGAAAATTTACACGACGCGGACCGTAAGACTGCAGAAGGGAACCAAAACAGATAGGTGAGTATGGCTTTTTCAATGGGTACATCAGGCTGGGTTTGAAATAAATAAATAAATAAAAAATGCACAAAAATAGAAAACCCCTTTAACGCCCCTAGTAATTAGTGCCCCATAATGACTCTTTCAAGCTGTACTTGCCACTAGAGTTACTGCTGTCCTGCTGACATGGATGCAGCTTCGCTGGCAGTGAACCACGTCTCACAATTGTTAATTTCAGGCCACGGTCTTTCCAGAAACACACTGCCCACCCACGGTTCTAATTCCACCATCCTCTGCTGTGTATTACATGCTCACTCCACAGTTGTGATATACATTTATGTACTTTGCAATTTCTATGCTAACTCCCCTTAAAGGGATTACACAGGTTGCAATCACAAATGGGGTCCTGAGTCTTGAGGGGCCCCCAGTCCTTGCATTAGTAATGTCTATGTCATTATTAGAGTGCATATAGATCTGTTTCAGCGTGATGTCACCTGACATCACTGGGTGTTGGGAATGGTGACTTACTGATTATAGTTTTTACATTGTGGGGCTCTAGAGCTTTAGTCTGTATATCTGTATATAATACCATTTTGTGTATACAGCTCCAATGTAGAACCTGCGTATAGTCTGATCCAACAGTCATGCCTTACTTCACATATTTTGCTACCTTTTGTCAAAATACAGCAGAACAGAATGAGGGAGGAGAGCAACATAACTGCAAGGTCTGACTACACTGTGTTTGGTTGTAGTCTGTCTCCATGGAGACACATAAAGCAGCACTAGACTGTGTTAAAAAGAAGATTTTTTTTTTTAAATCAAGACTAATTATGGAATTCAAATTATAATTTTTTTTGTTTGTAGAGAGAGGAGAAGACGTATTTTATGTGCAGGGAGGTCAAGTGGAGGGCAGATACAGACACAGGCCCTGATTTATTGTACCTTCACTCCAGAATTCTGGCTTCAGAAAGTCGCAAAATATTGCATTTTTTTTTGTAAGCGATTGTGCAAAATATTGTGAGTTTTTACACTCACTTGCACAAAATTTTGCGACTTTTGGCATTTTTACACCACTCACTCAGTTTTGTAATATGGGTGTGTGTGGTTAGCTATGTTAATGAGTTTCACTCCAGATTTATCACTGCAGCATTTTTAAAAAGTTGCAAATAAGTCACAATCTCATTCCAGTAGGAAGCTGGAGTAAGAAAAGTGGAGTAGCTTTTAGTAGTAGTGGAGTTAGGTTTAAAGGGCTTCTGTCACCCCACTAAAGTCATATATAAATTTTTGAATTTTGCACTTAAATTCCTTATACTGCGATATATCAATATATAATGTTCTTACTCATTTTCCTTCAGCAGTTTCTTTAAAAAAAACGGACTTTTTTAATATGTAAATTACCTCTCTACCAGTAAGTAGGGCGGCTACTTGCTGGTAGCAGCCGCATCCTCCTTTCATAAAGACGCCCCCTCCTCATGTTGATTGACAGGGCCAGCGAACGCGCTCGTCTTCTAGCTGGCCCTGTCTGCGTTCAAAATCTGGCGCCTGCGCCGTACCTGTCTTTAGTCGGCGCAGGCGCACTAAGAGGAGGACGCTCGCTCAGCCGCTCCTTTCTCAGTGCGCCTGCGCTGGGTGTAGATGTGATGTCATCGGCGCAGGCGCATTGAGGATGGAGCCAAATGTAACAGTTGATAAATGTGGCACAAAGTCCTCCAACACAGAGTAAAGCAAAACTGACTTCAAATATTCTCCCCATGATAAATCCCCCCCACCCCCCCAAATCTGCTCACCTTTCCAGGACATAAACAAGGAGAACAAGTCAGGTCCGCGGCTGCACAGCGTTGGCTCCGGTCGGGTCTTTGGTCTGAGAGTGGCAGATACAGAAGACAGCAAAGATACGTGGTGCGGCACGACTTCCAACACAAGTAGTATTTCGTTTTTAGCCCTCTTCCGGGTTACAACTACATGTTGTTGTGGAACGTCACCTTCCCTTCATCAGGAGATGTTCTATCCCCGAAATGCAGAGTTTACTACTGTTTACGACGACTTGAGTTGGAACTCCTGTTGCTCTGCGTACCTTTGGCGACTTTGTTTTAGTTTGGATATATTGGGGCAAAAAAGTAGCTTCACTGGGGAAGTACCATTTATAATGCAGCATTTCTGTGTTATAAAGAAACTGCCTCAATAACCATATTTTTGTAAAATACATTTAGATAAAGAACCCCTTTAAGATGAAGGTCGAGGTCATTAGTCCTCTCCACTCAATCTGACCAGTGCAGTTTCATCCTCTGTGTCCCAATATGATCATAGGATCCCTAAAATTGCCTTTTAAAAGAATGATCATATTTTCACAGGCTTTCCAATACTAAATACAGAATCCTCTATACGATACACGTGGATGGGGATTTCAAAGCCCAATCCACATGTTTCGGGAAAACCCTGCAATTTGCTTTGAATTATCTTGAAATTTCCCTTCGGATTTCACTCCGATGCATGGAGTAAAATCCGCAATGAAGCTGCATCACAATCCAAGATGGTCACTTGGTGGATTCGCCACCATATTTACACTTGCAGTCAGGCCCGATTTGTAGAAGTCTGACAGGTCATAGTAAGTGGACCTTCCAGAATCGGCAATACTGTCCTTCCCACGTGTTGAGACCCTGAAGCCTGTATTTCAGATTTAAACACCCATGAAGAAACCTTGTCGCTGGCGTGTAGCGGAATCATAATTTGTACTAATGGGGCTCTCAATTAACAAGCGATTAGGTAATTACGGCTATCAAATATTTAATTTAATAATTTAAGACAGGTCACGGATTTTGAATTCCACAAACCGTGCAGGATATAAATTATTTTTTTTTAATTTTATTTTATTTTTTTAGTTGTACCTCGTACACTCTCATCCTTTCTCTGGCGCCATTACAGACAAATTTATTCTTAACAGCACAAAAAAAGAAAATGAAAAGGAAAATACTTTTTATAAGCTGTACCAGGCCTTTTACTGGACAGCTATGACTAACAAAAACAGCTGCAGATTTTAAAGGGCAGGAGCTGAGATGATGCTTTAAAGATAGCATTTTAATATTGTTTGTGTTATAGGGAGATAGAAGGCTCGCGACTTATTTTTTGAATTAACCATGAACTTAAATGAACTCCGGGTGCTTACGACTGCTTTTACCATATAATACATTTTGCAGCTGCTGAAATACAGAATTTCTCTTTTGAAAGCTGTTTATTACAGAATCCGAAAAAAAAAAAAAAATCTCAAATGATATTGGCATCCAAACCTAGCCATATGTTCATTTGACCTAGGATACATAAACCTGTTGTTTAATCCAGAGAAAGGATTACAGTCCTATTTTTTTTAGTAAGTTCCTTTCATATGGAAATGTCTTTTCACTGCACAGATTTGTATTTAATGATACAAACATAAAAAAATAAAAATAAAAAAAATTCCCATGTTTTTTAATTTCATCGCGGTGAATGTATAGGTTTTGCCGAGTTTCAACAAGCATACATTAATGTTAATTTCATCAATCTCTTTTGTATTGTGTTAATGTCACAATCTGCTCCCAGATCTTGCCAAGTTTCTTAACTGTCATGTTAATTCCGAGACCTATTCTGCGCTCTTTGACATTTCAGGACAGAACATGGCAGTAAAAATAGATTAAAAACAGCTTAGATGTATTATAAAATCCAGAACTTTGCAGATGGTGGCATTAGATTTGCAGAATAAAAAAAACACACACCAAGCAGCTTGGTACAATATAATAACACAGTAGTCCATTGATTTTGAGAGTAAATATCTCAAAGGCAGTAAAAATCATTGTGGTCTGAGCAAACTGATGAGAAACAACACAGCAATCAAAGGGGAGGGGGGCCTAATTAATTTAAAGGACAATTCCAGTCACAAGTCAAATTAATATCATTGTTCTAGTCATTGCTCATAGAAAGAACCAGCTTTTGCTATTTGAATGTGTATCCTAAATGTTACTCTAATGGTGCCTTAGAATACAGCTCAGATGTTATAATGTTCTAAACTTACTGTCACCTGTTCTGATTAGTAAGTACCTGGTATAAAGAGAGTGAGAAAAGTAGCGAAAACTGGTCAAAATGTGGCACTGCAGCTATAATACTGATCCATATAGACAAGAATAGAACTATTACAATACTGCCTCCTAAATACAAGTATATAGTATAATGTACACAGCCCCTATGTACCAAAATAAAACTGCTATAATACTGCCCCTATGTACAAGAATATAACT
Organism: Bufo gargarizans; assembly: GCF_014858855.1. NCBI lineage: Eukaryota > Metazoa > Chordata > Amphibia > Anura > Bufonidae > Bufo > Bufo gargarizans. Next base: position 115,591,475 of record NC_058089.1, read on the forward strand.
GTTGTAATACTGGCTACTATGCACAATAATATAACTAATATATTAATGCCACCTATGCAACTACTATAATACTGCTCATATGTACAAGAATATAACTATTATAATACTGCTCCTATGTACAAGAATATAACTACTATAATACTGCTCCTATGTACAAGAATACAACTACTATAATACTGACTCTTATGTACAAGAATATAACTACTATAATGCTGCCCCTATGTACAAGAATATAACTACTATAATACTGCTCCTATGTACAAGAATATAACTACTATAATACTGCTCCTATGTACAAGAATATAACTACTATAATACTGCTCCTATGTACAAGAATATAACTACTATAATACTGCTCCTATGTACAAGAATACAACTACTATAATACTGCTCCTATGTACAAGAATACAACTACTATAATACTGACTCTTATGTACAAGAATATAACTACTATAATACTGACTCTTATGTACAAGAATATAACTACTATAATACTGACTCTTATGTTCAAGAATACAACTACTATAATACTGCTCCTATGTACAAGAATATAATTGCTATAATACTGCTCCTATGTACAAGAATATAATTACTATAATACTGCTCCTATGTACAAGAATATAACTACTATAATACAGTCTCCTATGTACAAGAATATAACTACTATAATACTGCCTCCTGTGTACAAGAATATAACTACTGACCCTATGTACAAGAATATAACTACTATAATACTGCTCCTATGTACAAGAATATAACTACTATAATACTGCTCCTATGTACAAGAATATAACTACTATAATACTGCTCCTATGTACAAGAATACAACTACTATAATACTGACTCTTATGTACAAGAATATAACTACTATAATACTGACTCTTATGTACAAGACTACAACTACTATAATACCGTTTCCTATGTACATGAATTTAACTACTATAATACTGCTCCTATGTACAAGAATATAGCTATTATAATACTGCTCCTATGTACAATAAAATAACTACTATAACTACTACGCAATCCTTCTTCAGTCATGCCAGCAGACCTGATCCCTTTTTAAGTTAGGCCGACAGCAACACACATCCCACCAGGGTGGGGTTCACTGAAATATTTCTCAACGAAGGATTTTCTGGAGAATGCCTTAGGCAAACTGCCAGATGAACACGCTCTCAAGAGCGCCTTGAAATCTTGCAACTTCCTAGATTTAGCAGACTTTGGGTCCGTGGGAAAGGCCCTAGTAGAAAAAAAGGCTCACGATTTGGACCAAACTTGGTTCGAGAAAATTGTATCCTCTAGATCTCCACACAAGAGATTAATCTCATTGTTATACCTAGCACTGAACACGCCAGGACCCAATGCTCGCCCACAGTTCCTGAACACATGGGAAACGGAGTTGAACAGAACCTTCTCTGAAACTGATATCCTACGGCTATACGTGCATTCACATGGCTTCTCTAGGTGCGTTAAGGTGCAAGAGCACTCCTATAAGGTATTAACCCAGTGGTACATGACACCCAAGCAGATGTTCTCCAGAGGGCTGTGCCCTACGGATCGATGTTGGAGGTGCAACTTGGAGGAGGGTACCCTCTCACACATTCTATGGTATTGCTCAGGGATAAGACCATTTTGGGAGGGTGTCTCTACTGCTCTGAAATCGATTCTTCATACAGATATCACATTAACACCTGAGTTAGTCCTTTTGTGGCTGCCTACAAAGGCGCTTACCCCTTCTAGGGGCTGCCTTGCCACCCAGCTAATTCAAGCAGCAAGACTGCTAATTCCCCAGAGATGGCTCAGTACCGAACCCCCTAACATTTCTCATTGGTTGCACAAGGTTGACCTCATCCATCGCCTGGAAGAGTTGGCCAGCTGGGAGTCAAGGACTCATGAGAAGCACGCTAAGATGTGGAGGCCATGGTTGGAATTTAGGGAGTCAACACTGTTAACAACCTCATAGAGGTCTAGTATCTCGGTCTTACCTTACCGCATTGCACATCTGACTAACTATCGCAGAACGCTTTCTCTCCATGAATAACTAGAGATTTATTGTTTGTCGTTACTATGGTTTCATGTTTTGTGTTCATGAGGCCAGTTGCCTCATAATGTCATAGGTCCTTACTGACCCTACACAAGTAGTACTTACACTTTATGGAATCTTATCCAAGGGTTGAAATACAACACTGTAATATGTGTATTGCCTGTGTATCTACCAAGTGCCTTGATTATGCTATATCTATATGCGGAAAGCAGCTTTATGTTATGTAAACACCTGTAACACAGGCTACTGAAACGTGTAAGGATGTGCCTATCCTCGGATATGTTGTTATTAGACGCCTATCACTATTCTACCGTATATGGATTGTCAACACTGTATCTTTGATTTTGACCTTTCTCAATAAAAAGATCATTGACAAGAAAATAACTACTATAATAGTGCTCCTATGTACAAGAATATAATTACTATAATACTGCTCCTATGTACAAGAATATAACTACTATAATACTGCTCCTATGTACAAGAATATAATTACTATAATACTGCCTCCTATGTACAAGAATGTAACTACTATAATACTGCCTCCTATGTACAAGAATATAACTACTATAATACTGTTCCTATGGACAAGAATATAACTACAAACCGGATTCCAAAAAAGTTGGGACACTAAACAAATTGTGAATAAAAACTGAATGTAATGATGTGGAGATGGCAAATGTCAATATTTTATTTGTAATAGAACGTAGATAACAGATCAAACGTTTAATCCGAGTAAATGTATCATTTTAAAGGAAAAATTAGTTGATTCAAATTTTCACGGTGTCAACAAATCCCCAAAAAGTTGGAACAAGTAGCAATAAGAGGCTGGAAAAAGTAAATTTGAGCATAACGAAGAGCTGGAAGACCAATTAACACTAATTAGGTCAATTGGCAACATGAATGGGTATAAAAAGAGCTTCTCAGAGTGGCAGTGTCTCTCAGAAGCCAAGATGGGTAGAGGATCACCAATTCCCACAATGTTGCGCAGAAAGATAGTGGAGCAATATCAGAAAGGTGTTACCCAGCGAAAAATTGCAAAGACTTTGCATCTATCATCATCAACTGTGCATAACATCATCCGAAGATTTAGAGAATCTGGAACAATCTCTGTGCGTAAGGGTCAAGGCCGTAAAACCATACTGGATGCCCGTGATCTCCGGGCCCCTAAACGACACTGCACCACAAACAGGAATGCTACTGTAAAGGAAATCACAGAATGGGCTCAGGAATACTTCCAGAAACCATTGTCGGTGAACACAATCCACCGTGCCATCCGCCGTTGCCAGCTGAAACTCTACAGTGCAAAGAAGAAGCCATTTCTAAGCAAGATCCACAAGCTCAGGCGTTTTCACTGGGCCAGGGGTCATTTACAATGGAGTGTGGCAAAATGGGAGACTGTTCTGTGGTCAGACGAGTCACGATTCGAAGTTCTTTTTGGAAATCTGGGACGCCATGTCATCCGGACCAAAGAGGACAAGGACAACCCAAGTTGTTATCAACGCTCAGTTCAGAAGCCTGCATCTCTGATGGTATGGGGTTGCATGAGTGCATGTGGCATGGGCAGCTTGCATGTCTGGAAAGGCACCATCAATGCAGAAAAATATATTCAGGTTCTAGAACAACATATGCTCCCATCCAGACGTCATCTCTTTCAGGGAAGACCCTGCATTTTTCAACAAGATAAGGCCAGACCACATTCTGCATCAATCACAACATCATGGCTGAGTAGGAGAAGGATCCGGGTACTGAAATGGCCAGTCTGCAGTCCAGATCTTTCACCTATAGAGAACATTTGGCGCATCATAAAGAGGAAGGTGCAACAAAGAAGGCCCAAGACGATTGAACAGTTAGAGGCCTGTATTAGACAAGAATGGGAGAGCATTCCTATTTCTAAACTTGAGAAACTGGTCTCCTCGGTCCCCAGACGTCTGTTGAGTGTTGTAAGGAGAAGGGGAGATGCCACACAGTGGTGAAAATGGCCTTGTCCCTACTTTTTTGAGATTTGTTGACAACATGAAATTCTGATTCAACATATTTTTTCCTTAAAATGGTACATTTTCTCAGTTTAAACTTTTGTTCCGTGATTTATGTTCTATTCTGAATAAAATATTAGAAATCTGCACCTCCACATCATTGCATTCAGTTTTTATTCACGATTTGTATAGTGTCCCAACTTTTTTGGAATCCGGTTTGTACTATAATACTGCTCCTATGTACAAGAATATAACTACTATAATACTGTTCCTATATACAAGAATATAACTACTATAATACTGCTCCTATGTACAAGAATATAACTACTATAATACTGTTCCTATGTACAAGAATATACTATAATACTGCTCTAGGTACAACAATATATCTACTATATTACTGCCTCCTATGTACAAGAATATAACGACTATAATACTGCTCCTATGTACAAGAATATAACTACTATAATACTGCTCCTATGTACAAGAATATAACTACTATAATACTGCCTCCTATATACAAGAATATAACTACTATAATACTGCTCCTATGTACAAGAATATAACTACTATAATACTGCTCCTATGTACAAGAATATAACTACTATAATACTGCTCCTATGTACAAGAATATAACTACTATAATACTGCTCCTATGTACAAGAATATAACTACTATAATACTGCTCCTATGTACAAGAATATAACTACTATAATACTGCTCCTATGTACAAGAATATAACTACTATAATACTGCCTCCTATGTACAAGAATATAACTACTATAATACTGCTCCTATGTACAAGAATATAACTACTATAATACTGCTCCTATGTACAAGAATATAACTACTATAATACTGCTCCTATGTGCAAGAATATAACTACTATAATACTGCCTCCTATGTGCAAGAATATAACTACTATAATACTGCTCCTATGTACAAGAATATAACTACTATAATACTGCCTCCTATGTACAAGAATATAACTACTATAATACTGCCTCCTATGTACAAGAATATAACTACTATAATACTGCCTCCTATGTACAAGAATATAACTGCTATAATACTGCCTCCTATGTACAAGAATGTAACTACTATAATACTGCTCCTATGTACAAGAATATAACTACTATAATACTGCCTCCTATGTACAAGAATATAACTACTATAATACTGCCTCCTATGTACAAGAATATAACTACTGTAATACTGCTCCTGTGTACAAGAATATAACTACTATAATACTGCCTCTTATGTACAAGAATATAACTACTATAATGCTGCTCCTATGTACAAGAATATAACTACTATAATACTGCCTCCTATGTACAAGAATATAACTACTATAATACTGCTCCTATGTACAAGAATATAACTACTATAATACTGCTCCTATGTACAAGAATATAACTACTATAATACTGCTCCTATGTACAAGAATATAACTACTATAATACTGCTCCTATGTACAAGAATATAACTACTATAATACTGCCTCCTATGTACAAGAATATAACTACTATAATACTGCTCCTATGTACAAGAATATAACTACTATAATACTGCTCCTATGTACAAGAATATAACTACTATAATACTGCTCCTATGTACAAGAATATAACTACTATAATACTGCTCCTATGTACAAGAATATAACTACTATAATACTGCTCCTATGTACAAGAATATAACTACTATAATACTGCCTCATATGTACAAGAATATAACTGCTAGAATACTGCCTACTATGTACAGGAATATAATTATTACCATACTGTCTCCTATTGACAGGGATACAGCTGATCAATCCCCCTGTATAAGTTTGCCCTTAGCCTAAAAAACTCCTCCACATTTAGATGATATTTTTTTTCTGGAAACTTCCTTCCTGTCAGTGTAATTTCAGCCACATATTACTTTTCCATCATGTAATTGCTGACGTATTTTGGCATATATTTATAGCACTCACTGGGGTTAAATAGGATGAAGCCATTGTGTGTATATGTAAGCAAAAAAGCAGATTAAATATCACAGTGCATACCATCAAAATGAGGCAGCGGTATTAAGATTCATTTTTATATATCCCCTTTCTCAGGTTTTTTTTTTCAATTCTAAAAGAGTTTTTACTTTTTTTCATCTAAACTAAAACTGTAAAAAATAAATTAAAAAAAGATATCATTGTCCCTTGGGGAGAATCAGGGGTTCAAGTTTACAGTTTCTGTTGCAATTTTTTTTAATTAATTTTAAAATATAATTTTTATTTTTTTTGGCTAAAAGGACATTTATTTTTATTTTCCTTTTACTAAAAGCTCAATCCAGAATGGTTGATCGGATGCTCACATCGGAAGCCAAGCCCTCTCTCTTTTTTTGTACTTTTTTTTCCCCTTCTCCATGACTTGCTCTGTTCTGTTCCCACAACCTAGACAGCTTGTCAGAGCAGCTTAAATAAAACAGTGTACGGCGACTAGGAAATGCCATTCGGTCCCAATTGATCTCCTAATATTCTATGTTGAAATGATAATTGGGTACAGTCCTCATTGGGGAGAAAGAAAGAAAAAAGAAACAAAAGTTTGTTTCAGTCAGCGCATGGCATTATCTCTGGTCATGTCTTCAAATGAACAGATACATTAAAACAAAAAAAAAACAGGGCTATATATCCCCCATCTGCTGGAGCCGGCCGTCCACAATTCTTTTCAGCTGACATAATCCAGATTGATTCGTTCAGCAGATAAAATTCAGAACCCTTCTGCCCTTTATAGGCGCAACATAATACTGCTCTTTATTCAGTAACAATGTAGCATAATGGGATCAGAATGTATGAAATGACTGTACTTAAATGACTGTGACATACGAGGTTCTAACACAAATTGTAGTTTAGAAAAAAAAAATCATTATTAAAATGTTACTGCTCTAACAAGGTCAAATAATTGTAACTTGTCTTCTTTCTTTTTTTAAAGGGAAGAAACATAGGATTTAAAGGGCATCTGTCAGCAGATCTGTCCCTATAACACAGACTGACCTGTTACATGTGCTCTTGGCAGCTGAAGGCATCTGTGTTGGTCCCATGTTCATATGTGCCCGCATTGCTGAGAAAAATGATGTTTTAATCTATGCAAATGAGCCTCTAGGAGCAACGGGGGCGTTGCCGTTACACCTAGAGGCTCTGCTCTCTCTGCAACTGCTGCATCCTCTGCAGTTTGATTGACAAGGTCAGGTGAAAACGTGATCGTGCCTGGCCCTGTCAAGGAAAGTGGAAAAGTTGCGGCAGCTGCAGAGAGAGCTGAGCCTCTCGGTGTAACAGCATTGCCACTGTTGCTCCTAGAATTTCAAAATTTCATACATTTTTATTGTGTTAATAAAGGTTGCAGAGGTCCTCATATCCTGCAATGTCTACATAGAAGCAGAGGAGACATGGGCTAGCCCGCAGACCTCCTGTGTATAAAACTACGATAAGCCTGCAGAGATTTCTATCCTACGACAACCTTTATATCCAGCACATATGTAGGGAAAGATAGGCAGCAGGTCTCCCTTTGTAACATGCTCCACCCTACTTTCTATTGAAGAGTCAGAAGTCCCATATGCATTTGATGCTCTGTCTGTCCTGCTATAACCAATGACTTTGGCTGACATGATTCATCTAATATTTATGGACACATTTATGGTCAAGTTCTGCTTCCTGTCAGAGAATGGAAGCATTTCTGTATCCAGCCTACATACGGTAATCCTCTATAAGTAGTAAAATTTCTCTACTGTCCTGACAAATTGTAACAAATTATCAATGTGGTTGCTCAGCTCACAAAGGATTGTTTAGACTGGATACAATTGGAATCAGATTTTTAAAGCATTAAAGGGGTTGTTCACCCTTGGGAGCCTCTCAGACAGACCCCCCCCCCCCCCCCCCCGCCAGGCCGTTGCGGCTCCTTTGCTCCCCTTGATGTTGCTGCAGCTCAACATCCGGTTTGACGCAGGTCACATGGCCACTGTAGTGGCAGAAGTTGTGATGTGTCTCTTATGTGTCACGTGACCCAGTGACTTGATACGGGGGGGGGGGGGGGGGGCACATCACCTCTGCAGCAGCCACATGACCCATGCCAAACCGTATGTTGACGTGGAGAGACACGAGAGATGCAGCAGCCCGGAGATGGAAACCAGCAGTGGGGATCAGGTATGTATGACTCCCTCCACCGGTCTGGCCTCACTGGGGAGTCTGCCCTTTAATTCTGCAAAAATGTCTGACGTCTGGATGTCAACAAGAAAATAGTTACAAACTTGCAGAAAACTTAAAAAAAAAAGATTTTAAACTAGCAATATGGATATTATATCAAGGTTGCAGAAGGGCTTAAGGGGCATGTAATAGTATACATACATTCCTAGAGAGAAACAATGTGACCTAAAGAAATTGCGCTTAACAAAGACCTGCTTTTATCCCTTTCCTCCTTCTACAGATGAGAATTAAGAAATAGCAGAGGGCTAATCCTTTTGGAGTGGGTCTCCGCTATTCAGGCCATGGCAAATCATACATTCTTTTTGTGACAGGGCTTGAGTGACATTTGATCAGACAAACCCCAGATTCAATAGAGGTGCACAGTGTTCAAAAACACACAGAGCGGATTGCAAGGTAGGACATTGTGCGGCCGGCGAGGGTCTTAGAGCCGCTGAATGCAACTTTTCTTGTTAAGACACAAACTACCAGCAACTCGGTGACACTGTGACGGCTCTCTCAAAGAATCCAGGCTGAAAGGACACAAAATGCAACGTGCAGAAATGTGTTCATGTGTTTATTTCCATCAGGCCCCTCTCTCTCGGGCGCATAAAATATTAGAACAAGTGTCAATTCATGCTAAAATTTTTGGAGGGGCGTATAAGCATCAAATAGGAACTGGAACAAAGGGACGGTTGTGTGACAGGGACAAAAGTTTAACACTGCTGGAAAGTCCGCCGTAGGAATGCTGCAGCACGATGACGGGACATGTAAATCGGAAGGGTTTTGGTAAAATGTTCTGTTTATGTTTATCACAAAGCAAAGACCCAGCGGCCGATGGGGCCCGAGATGCAATAGAGACCTGACCCTTCTGCAGGTGCAGAGGACTCTTGCTTTAAAGGGATTCTGTCACCAGGTTTTACCCCTGTCAGCTAAACATATGCTGATGTTCAGGGCCTCATCAGGATTCCTAATGTGGGCTTCTAAATGTGATCCGTAGCCTTATTTTGCTAAAAAACAGGTTTTACTAACCTGTCACTTAAAGAAATAAGATGCCCAAGGGGATGTCAAGGGATGCAAGGTGCCGGCCACACCCACCGCCGTTCGTGCCCAGCGCCACCTTTCCAGTCTTCTGCACCACCTCCTAATCCTCTGTGCCGCCTCTCGCTCTCCCTCCCTTCTCCTCCTGCTGTAAGATCTCGTGCGTGCGCACAGGGCTCTGAGAGGCTGGCGCCAGAGTGCAAGTCATACCTGGGTTGAGCGAAGTGCCGGCGCATGCGCACTTCGCTTTAAGAAGCCAAATCGAGAAGTCCGCATGGGCGCATCAGGCAGAGCCCTGTGCGCACGCGCAAGATCCTACAGCAGCAGCAGGAGGGGGGAGGGAGGGAGAGCGAGAGGCGGCACAGAGGATTAGGAGGCGGTGCAGAAGTCTGGAAAGGCGGCGCTGGGCACGAACGGCGGTGGGTGCGGCCGGCACCTTGCATCCCTTGACATCCCCTTTCTTTGAGTGACAGGTTAGTAAAACCAGTTTTTTAGCAATATAAGGCTACGGATCACATTTAGAAGCCCACATTAGGAATCCTGATGAGGCCCTGAACATCAGCATATGTTTAGCTGACAGGGGTGAAACCTGGTGACAGAATCCCTTTAAGTACAGTGGATTCATAATCTATGCGAATGGAGTTTGTGCAGAATATGGAGGCAATGTCATAGGCAGCTATTCACATCTGTATGTGATGCATATTTTCCAATATTTAGAATGTTTCAATCTAGGAAGAAACACAGTGTTTAATAGGGCATCCATATGGAACAATACTGACTGTAGTATGGTACGCAATACAATGTTGTGCGCTATATTGTGATTCAGACTTCACACACAAATGTATATGAAACCTAGCTGTCTAGATACATTACTTCTATTTCAGAGCTGCACTCACTATTCTGCTGGTAGAGTCACTGTGTACATACATTACATTACTTACCCTGTACTGATCCTGAGTTACATCCTGTATTTTACTTCAGAGCTACACTCACTATTCTGCTGGTGGAGTCACTGTGTACATACATTACTTATCCTGTACTGATCCTGAGTTACATCCTGTATTATACTCCAGAGCGCCACTCACTATTCTGCTGGTGGAGTCACTGTGTACATACATTACTTATCCTGTACTGATCCTGAGTTACATCCTGTATTATACTCCAGAGCTGCACTCACTATTCTGCTGGTGGAGTCACTGAGTACATACATTACTTATCCTGTACTGATCTTGAGATACATCCTGTATTATACTACAGAGCTGCACTCACTATCCTGCTGATGGAGCCACTATATACATACATTACTTATCCTGTACTGATCCTGAGTTACATCCTGTATTATACCCCAGAGCTGCACTCACTATTCTGCTGGTGGAGCCACTATATACATACATTACATTACTTATCCTGTATTGATCTTAAGATACATCCTGTATTATACTCCAGAGCTGCGCTCACTATTCTACTGGTGTTGTACTGACCCTTAGTTCCTACTCCAAAGCTGCATTTACTATTCCGCTCTTTGTTTTTGGAAAACAGTAACAAGCTTTTTGAGACACACCATTGTTCGTTTTGCTGAAGGAGTTAGTTTTAATCAGACCAGATAAAATGTATAAATCTTATCAGTATGGAAATCGCTAGAGCGAGCTGTGCGCAGACACTGAACAAGCAGGGCACTGTCAGAGAATGCAGTTCAGGCGCATAATACAGACAGGCATCAGATCAGGACAAGTTCTTAAAGTGGACAGTGTGAGATATGGGGGCGACAGATGGAATGGAGGGACAAGAGAAGGAGGACACCATGAAGAGAGAGCGGTCTTATTTCTGTTCCATTATCATATTATCTCCTGCCTATCAATATATTACTGATTCTATTGATTCATTAACAGAAGTAAAGCATATAAGCCATGGCCCAGCGCTCAGCCGGCTCTGCTATACGTCTCAATGCAGATTACCAAATATAATTATATATTCAAGTACTCTGTTTTGAGAACCAATAAACGCCAGCTTGATGGAAATTTGTCCATTACTTAATTTTTTTTTTTCAGTAAGATAAAAAAAAATAAAAAAATAAAGTCGTATTATCCCATCAATGCGAAAGAATAGACAAGGTGATAATACAGTTGTGTTAAAGCCTCCCTGTATTTACTCATGTGTGAAAGCGTTATGTCTGGTCACATAATTGGCACTCTTCTGCGGAATATTTCACATTTTATAATGAACATTAAAAGAGTTTGTGGATCATTACTTTATATGAGTTTCAAAGTTATTACATAAAATCCCAACAGGAAGGGTCATAAATTATTTCATCTGCAGGCCTGGCCTTAGTAAACAGAGTGAGGGCTCCACGGCCCAGCGGCCAGAGGCATGACGGTCCGCAATGGACTTTCTATACCAGGGGCGCTCAACCTGCGGCCCTCCGGCTGTTGTAAAACTACAACTCCCATCATGCCCTGCTGTAGGCTGTCTGGGAATGCTGGGAGTTGTAGCTTTGCAACAGCTGGAGGGCCGCAGGTTGAGCATCCCTGTTCTATACAATCTAATCAGAAGCCTGTGCTGTTAATGGGGTTTCCCACTCTAGGGGCACATGGCGTATGGCTACAATATACCATCACTTATGGATCAGTGTGGGTCTGATTGCCAGGAAATGATCCTCCCACCTCAAATCCCAGGTTATAATTCCCTTGAAATTTTGGGCTGCTTGGCATTTGCCCCCCCCCCCCCCAGCTCCATCCAACCCCACTCGGTACACCGCATATCTTCCTCATGACCCTTCCTTGCTAGCTATTGTTACGTCACGTCTTCAGTTACTTGCCTGACTGCGCATGCGCAGATTCAGCCCTATAGGTCGCCCTATGATTGTGATTAGAGATGAACGAAGTTTGCAAATATTCTATTTGACTACTTTGCCAAATTTTACGAAAAAATGATCTTCGCGACGAATTACTTCGGAACGCATTTCTTTGTAAGTAGCAGGCTCAATTATGGGAAATGGCGATTGTGCCGCCCCTCGTCATTGAACCCCTGATGAATATTAAGGCCTTTCAGGGGTTGATCAGTTAAAAAAAATATAATTAAAATATACTCACCTTACCAATTTGAGCGCGAAGAGACCATCGCAGCCATCTTGCTTGAAGATCCAAAGCGATGTCACCTTGCATGAGATTTTGTGCGGGATCTTAAAGCAAGATCACGTGAGAATGTATGACGTGTGATCTAAAGCTGAACCGGAAGATGACCCAGCACTGAATTTGCAGAACGCTAACTCAAGTAGAAGTATATTTTGGGGCCTGTTCACATGGCAAATTTTGCCTTTGCAAAATCTGCTATGGTTTCTGACGAGGTTTTTCACTTTGAATGCTTCCCATTTAGCCCCATTGAATGGAGCAAAAGAACAGGTGGCCCAGCACTGAATCTAGATACTGTGATAAATGACAGGGTGGCTTTCTCTGGTCGCAGCACCCAGGGCACATGCCCCCACCTGCACCCCAGCTATCCACCTGATAACATTTTGACTGCCACTAGGGGGAGCATACGCGCTCACTGCATACGGTTTTATTATTAAGCTCAATGCATAACAGCAGGAAGCTCCCCCTAGTGGTGGCCGCAGGTAGCCAGATTTTTAACATTTAATTCTGTATCCATACAGGGGATTTGGAGCTCTGTGTCTGAAAAACTGAGCTCTGACCGCTATAAAGCTTGAAATTCGTTCACGCTTCGTTTGGTGGTAAAAGCAGAATTGCGTTATGGATTCCGTTACCACTGACCATAACCAGGGCCGGACTGGCCATAGGGCAGACCGGGCATTTGCCCGGTGGGCCGGGCCGCCTCAGGGCTCGAGTGGGTGTGCCTAATCACACCCCTGTCTGTCTGTGCTCCGCCTCCTGCCAGCCCCGGCCGCACATCTTAATAATCTGTCTTATCAGGGCCGGGCCGCCTCAGGGCTCGAGTGGGTGTGCCGGTATGGCCTAATCACACCCCTCCCTGTGCTCCGCCTCCTGCCAGCCCCGGCCGCACACTCATACTTACTCACTGTGTGAGTCCACCCCCACTGCTCCGCCTCCTGTGCCCGGCCTCTGTGACTCCATCTTCCGGCGGCCGGCAGCGTAACGTCACTCAGACGTCACGCGCCTGCTCCGCCTTCATTAATAAAGAGGGAGGAGCGTGCGACGTGACGTAGTGAGTGACGGCACGTTACGCTACGCGGCCGCCTAGTTTGAATGTTGAAGAGCGGGACTGGACTGGAGCCACCACCGCACCAGCCCACCAGCTTCTGCCTGCCCGCCTGCCCCAGTACTAGTGCCCAACTGGCTTTGGTAAGTTAGTGATGATAGTAATAGATTATATTAGATAGTAACTTTATGTAAGTGAGAGAGCTATTGAGCTTGTAAATAAACTTGTGCAAACTGCAAAGTATATGAGTAGTTTAGTTACTAACTACTCATATACTTTGCACAAGTTTATTTACAAGCTCAATAGCTCACTTACATAAGGAACAGACGTCTTACAATAGGGAGGGACACTGTTATGGGGGGGGGGGGGGAGATGTGATATGTGGATGATGACACATTTATATAGCACAAGATGCTTGCGCTGCCATATATGTGTGTCATCCACAGATCCCCCCGGCCACCCATAACAGTGTCATCCACAGATGCCCCCCCCCCCCCCCCGGTATCTGTGTCAGATTCCATCATTCCACAATCCACACAGATGCCACCATGCCAGTGTCATCCACAGATGCCCATACCAGTGTGTCATCCACAGATCCCCCATAACAGTGCGTCATCCACAGATGTCCCCATAACAGTGTCATCCACAGATGCCCCATAACAGTGCGTCATCCACTGATGCCCATAACAGTGCGTCATCCACTGATGCCCATAACAGTGCGTCATCCACTGATGCCCATAACAGTGCGTCATCCACTGATGCCCATAACAGTGCGTCATCCACTGATGCCCATAACAGTGTCATCCACAGATGCCCCCATAACCGTGTGTCATCCACTGATGCCCATAACAGTGTGTCATCCACTGATGCCCATAACAGTGTCATCCACAGATGCCCCCATAACCGTGTGTCATCCACTGATGCCCCCATAACAGTGTCATCCACTGATGCCCATAACAGTGTCATCCACAGATGCCCCCATAACAGTGCGTCATCCACAGATGCCCATAACAGTGCGTCATCCACAGATGCCCATAACAGTGCGTCATCCACAGATGCCCATAACAGTGCGTCATCCACAGATGCCCATAACAGTGCGTCATCCACAGATGCCCATAACAGTGCGTCATCCACAGATGCCCATAACAGTGCGTCATCCACAGATGCCCATAACAGTGCGTCATCCACAGATGCCCATAACAGTGCGTCATCCACAGATGCCCATAACAGTGCGTCATCCACAGATGCCCATAACAGTGCGTCATCCACTGATGCCCATAACAGTGCGTCATCCACTGATGCCCATAACAGTGCGTCATCCACTGATGCCCATAACAGTGCGTCATCCACTGATGCCCATAACAGTGCGTCATCCACTGATGCCCATAACAGTGCGTCATCCACTGATGCCCATAACAGTGCGTCATCCACTGATGCCCATAACAGTGCGTCATCCACAGATGCCCATAACAGTGTCATCCACAGATGCCCATAACAGTGTCATCCACAGATGCCCCCATAACCGTGTGTCATCCACTGATGCCCATAACCGTGTGTCATCCACTGATGCCCATAACAGTGTGTCATCCACAGGTCCCCCATAATAGTGCGCCTGCGAGGAGAGACAGAAAGGAGGGCAAATAATCAGTGGAAGCAAGCAGTGGATGGCACAGCAGACAACTTAATAGCTTCTTTTGTAAGTAAATTGTTTTATTATAAATGTAGTAAGTAAATGTAGTGGTGCTATAATGTGGACCCCAGGCCTCTCTGATGTCCTGCAGGCTGGTGCTGTGGCAGCATACGGTTGGTCAGGCAGCAGAAAGGCTCTGGGGCAGTCATTGCGCTCTGGAACTTTTTCCTTCACAGCCACTGCTATCTCTCTCTTGTACAGTGCAGACTCTGCAAGAGGCTTTCAGTTTGCTCTCCGTCCTCATAAAAGTCTATGGGAATCAAAACAGATCCATCTGGTTCCTGTTATGCAAGTCGGAAAACAAAGTCAATTGTGCTTCCGGTTTTGGCTCCACCCCTAGACTGCAAGGGGGTGGGGCCTGTTGGGTGTCATGTGATTGGGCTGCTCAGTCAAAAATGCCCGGGCCTATTTTTTGTCCCAGTCCGGCCCTGACCATAACGCAATTCTATGATGGAATGCCTTTAGGGGCATTCCGTTATTCATTCCTTCATAATAGAAGTCTATGGGCTGCAAAACGGATCCGTCCCGTTTCCGGTATGCAGGGGTGTCCTCTTCTATTACGACGGAATGAATAACGGAATGCCCCTAAAGGCATTCCATCATAGAATTGCGTTATGGTCCGTGGTAACGGAATCCATAACGCAATTCTGATTTTACCACCAAACAAAGCGTTTATACTTTCTTACTATAGCTCATCTCTATAGTAAGAAATGTATCAGGTTCTATTTTGGATTAAGAAAATCTAAAGGGTACAGTAGATGCTCCCCTCAAATCTCTCTGACAAAGCTGAAGCAGAAGAAGGAATCTACACAGCGACAATTGTAACAATTTCCAGCAATAAACGGGAAAACAAAAGATTGTTACTTCTGCCGAGAATACAATGCCCTTTGATTCAGACATAGCTTTAAACTCGAGTGTTTTTTTTCTCTCCTGTTCTTTTCTTGTGTATTTTTTCAGCAGCCCATCAATTACCCTTTTCACACTGAAATCCGTAAGGCAAGCTAAATAGGAGGGGGAAAAAGGAAAATTATAACTAAATGAAAAAAAAAGACAAATGGAAAGGGTGAGACAATCGTTATAAAGAGATCACTTCAAACAGTGCTGCCGAGAGTGCTTTCAGTCAGTGCAGAGAGGATGTAGGGTGGCTATATGTACATGGGGGGGGGCACTTCTTTGGTTATGATTGTGCTGGTTCATACAGTAATCAGCTGGTGATTATACTGTTAGATATGGGTGCCACATGCATCAATAAAGGTCACATAAATGCATGCCGGAGCTTCTTTTAGTTACTTTCTTACATGGTCTCAAGGGTTTACAAGCCGAAGGGGCAGTGGAGAACCTATGTAGGATCCTGTCAGCAACAGGGGGCGAGAAAGTAGCTCAAGGGTCATGGAAAGAGGTTGGATGTGGAATCGTACACCACGCGCTCCTTTATAATGGGGGACCCAGATAGATCACCGTCGCTTCTCATATTGTGGGAGTGGAAGAATCAAGGCCTCCCAGCGGCACAGAGGAGTTAAGGAGAACAGTGTGCTGATGTTGTGAAAATAGGTCTTTGTAGACAGATAAAAGGTGAAAGAAACTGGGTCCTGGGGCAGCACAGAGTGTTTCAGGAGAGGAGAGTACTGAACTTGTGGAAGGCAGTGACCTGTCCGCTCATGTAATGATGTTGGTAAGGACAAGACTGAGAAATGAATAATGGTAGAAGCAGGGTCCACCAGGGGCACAGAGTATTTCAGGAGAGGAGTGAGCTTATCTTGTGGGAGGCAGTGACCTGTTCACATACATGATGTTGTCCTTGAGGATAGAGCTGCGTGTGACCGAGCCAGTGCCATCACAGACAGACCGTTAAAGGGGTTGGCCCATCTGGGACATTGATGGTACATTGCTAGGCTATGCCATCAATGTCAGATTGGTGGGGGTCCTCCTTTTGGGACCCGCTCCTATCCAGAGAACAGGGCCCACGAAGTGAAGCCAGTGCTCGCCTGTTTTCGGAACTCCCATACCAGTGAACGGAGGGTGGCCATGCATGCACAGCTGCTCTCAGTTCACTTTGAGGGTCCCGCTCTGGAGATAGGTGCAGGTCTCACCTCTGGGACCCGCGCCTATCTGCCATTGATGTCATATCCTAAGCGATATGCCGTGAATGTCCCAGATGGGAATACCCCTTTAAAGGAATTGTGCCTACAGCAGCACAGAGTGTTTCAGGGGATGATTTCCAATTTTTTTTTTTTTTTTTGGGGGGTGGAGCAATGGCCTGATTATTTATGTGATGATGTTAGTGAGGACAGGGCTGTATGTGATAGAGACATTGACAAAGGGGAATGTAGACACGTGTTAATAAACAGAATAAGGCCCCCCGTGGTCCTGGTGCGGCCCGCAAAATGCGGGCTGCAATGCACGAGCATAGTCCGTGGGGCCGCCGCAGCGGATCGCAGACCTATTCACTTGAATGGGTCCGCGATCCGGCTGTTCCACAAAAATATAGGACATGATCTATCTTTTTGCGGAACGGAAGTACGGGAGGAAACCCCACTGAAGCACTCCGTTCCATACTTCCATTCCGTACCATTCCGAATCTCCGGATTTGCGGACCCATTCAAGTGAATGGGTCCGCATCCGTGATGCGGAATGCCCACTGAATGGCACCCGTGTATTGCGGATCCGCAAATGCGGTCCTCAATACGGCAACGGGAAGCACACGTTCGTGTGCAGGGGGCCTAAGAGCTATACAGAGGTGAGAACCCAGCCCAGTCTCTCAGCACAGAGTATTTCAGGAGAGGGATGTGCTCATCTTCTGGGAGGTCACAAATTTTGAGTTACATAGTGGAAGAAGCAGCATCCACAGCAGCACAGAGTATTTCAGGGTGCTTATCTTTTGGTAGGTTGCAGCCTGTTATGTTACATAGTAGACGCTGCAGGATTTCCTAGCAGCACAGAGTGTTTTAGGAAATCTTTGTTTGACGTTGCTGAAGACTTTGCTCGACTCATCTGACACTTTTACGTGTTAATTATTCTATTGTCGTGAGATTATTCGTTCATTATGAAGCTGAGCCCAGGTGGCAGGGAGTTTACAAACTCTAATTTCTGATCATTTCCCTACTTTTGATGCATCCATTTACCGACTATCTCCCTCCATGTCTCGGCCTGCACTCCTGAAATGGGATCAATCACTTGAAATTCTATTAAAAATATTATTTTCCTCACACCACTCCATGTCCCCCCCCCCCCGTCTCTGCAGCCGCATCCGACTGACTGCTCATTTGCTGCTTGATAAATCTTGAGTATTCTGCAAAAGTCTCACTTGTGAATTGACATGAGGAAAACACTGTTTTGGGCTTCCATTAACACCGCTTTCCCCTCGCGCTGAAGGATTTTAAAATATCTGGAAGTTACTTAAAGAGGCAATTGCAAAAGTGACTTCTCCTTGAGAATTAGAATATTTTCCATCCTGATGTACAAATGTAATATTCATGCCTGTGAGTTCCATCACGATGAAAGGTGAGACACTTGGAAGGAAATAACAAAAACAGGCAATCGGTGCAGTTTGTTTTAATGTCTGCCACCTGCAGAAGACCCGTCTAGTGTGTGATCTGATGGAGAGTGCAATGCCAAGTATAATGTGGTTTCCATATCAAAATTAGTTTGGTTTCCTCCATCATATTTCATCATGGACAGAACTTTATCTATAGCCATGGTTAAAGGGGCCATCCGCTTTTGTTTAAAGGGTCTTCCAACATTACACTGATCACAGTACTTCATATTTCATCATGGACAGAACTTTATGAATAGTGATGGTTAAATGGGCCGCCTGCTTTCCCCCAACATTAAACTGATCACAGTCTATCCTGCTGCTGAGACCACCGATCAATTGATCACCTGTGATCTGTTAAGGAACCAATCAGCAAGTGTTCAGTTTTCCTGCCGCTCCCCTGCAGAAGAAGGGAAGTATTACACAACTGTCATTGAAATCAATAAGCTGTAATGCATGGAGGGGCTGGGTCCACCAGAAGAAAGACTTTCTCTTTGTAGAGTTAAATTATAAGGGATTTATGGTACAGGACTTTTGCTCTCAGTTATATCAGTGGCGAGTAAAGGTGCATATGCAACCAAGTCTTCCTTAAGTGAGGATAGTGTAAGGAAAGGAGCACCGCACACTATATAAAACTGGTGCCAGCAAGGACTCAGTAGTCAGTAATCAGTAGTATTAAATTTGCAACATTGCGGTTATTCTTTTGCAATTAAGGTAATTCATTATTACATCAAAGAAAGAAAGTTCATGATCAAGTTACAAAATAGAAAAATCTGTAATAGATAACTCCTCTTTATATTGAAGCTTGACCGGACTTTTCGGTTTAAAAGGACTAGTGTTGGTCAAGCACCAAAGTGCTTGTGTGCTCTGGTGCTAGAGTAGAACACTTTGCGATGCTCGGGTGCTCTACAGAGCACCCGAGCACAATGGGAGTCAATGGGAGAACCCGAGCATTAAACCAGGCACCCCCTGCTCTGAAGAGGGGAGGGTGTTGGGACTCTAGTTCGGCTTAGGAGTCCCTGCTCTGACTCCATATATAGCTATGTCCGTATATGGAGTCAGTGCTTGGGGACACCCAGTGTATTTAAATCTAATTTCGACTCTCTTTCTGAAAAGTTTCTGGTGAGATTCAAACTCACAACCTTCTACATTACAGCCAAGAATCTTAACCACTACACTATAGAGCTGCATGACCAGTTACTAAAACAAAAATCAAACATGAGACTTCTGCTGTATAGGAATACTTACTACTAGTAAGTAGATTGATTTTTGTTTTAGTAACTGGCCATGCAGCTCTATAGTGTAGTGGTTAAGATTCTTGGCTGTAATGTAGAAGGTTGTGAGTTCAAATCCTGGCAGAAACTTTTCATAAATAGAGGCTAAATTAGATTTAAATATACTGATTCGAGCATCGCGCTCGAGCACACGCGATATTCGGCAGATCATAGCGATGCTCTAGCCGAACTGGTGTTCGGCCGAGCATGCGCGCCCAACACTAATAAGGACCTTCTTCAGTGGTCTAATATTCTATCATTAGGTGGTGTGGAGCATGGAGGCTGGATCATCCATTATTAGACCGCTGAAGAAGGTCCGTATGGACTGAAATGTCCGGTCAAGCGTCAATATAAACAGTGGTCATCTAGTAACCGATTTTTCAATTTTGTAACTGGATCATGAACTTTCTTTCTTTGATGTAATAATACATTTCCTCAAGTAAGGAGACCTGAGTCTCGGTATTAAGGGTGGTCTTGTTGTCAGGCCTTTTTGATCATACTTTGATGGTATCTAAGAGTCTGTAGTGGAAAAAACATTCAAGGCATCTGTAAGACACCCCATGAAGGATGAATTGTCACATTTGCAACCCAAAAGTTGGTGAATGGGACTGGGCTGACCAGTATGGGCCATTCATTAACCTGTGGGCTGCTGTGATAATTTCCTTACCTTACAGACTCCTTTACATTTTGGTTGGGGATGCAAAACCTGTGCTGCTTTCTTGGGTTCTTGATGATGATAGTAGGTCAGTTATGGTTAATGTGGCAGATTAGTGGCCACACATTGGTGGTGCTGTAAACACTCTCCCAACATTACAGTCTGTCCTGCTGCCAAGACCACCAGTGCTCTCTGTACAATATATGGTAGTACTGTGTCAGACTCATGGTATCAGGTCATGTATAAAAGGGCCTAAAGTCACCTATCAACATTAGGTAACCTGATCCTTCAAGATGACACTAGGTCATATATGTTTATTCTTGTTTATTCTGGATGGCATCTACTGTTTAGCTAGTGGCCATATCATACCCAACCTGCTCACATAGCCTAATGATTATACCACATTGGTTCAGCATTAAAGTCAAACTTTGCCACTAACCCAATAAATCAATTTCTGTAAATGTTCCAGAAACAGAGGACAAGAAGCTGTGATATGCGGAACTGTAAAGCTGCTTTAGTTATCCCTGTATCTTGATCTTGAAGACTTCCATGTTTCTTTTTTTTTGGGTGTTTAACAGAATTTTGCTGGGTACAGTACTGCTGCCTGCAGCAGTATTTCCTCCCAGTTTCTTTTGTTAGAATCTTGCTACATCTGTGAGGAGTCACTAAATAACATGGTGCAGAAGAGGTTCAGTTTGTATAGGGTTGTACTTTAAAGGGTTTGTCTGGCTAAGGCAATCTCCACACCCGACATAGCCAATTTAAAGTCAGTGGGGTCTGTTGGGCACTGTTTGTTGTGACATTTCTGGCAGCGCATCAGGGTTTCAGTTTTTAATGGAAAATGCAATGCAAATGTGAACAGAGCCTTACATGGCTTCTTCCCATATGACTGATTAGGGCATGCAAATGTAATAGAGATAGAAGATCTGTACAAAAAAGAGGAGGCAAATACAGTATTCTTAGGCTTCTTTCACAAGAGCGAGTTTTCCGCGCGGGTGCAATGCGTGACGCTTAGCACCCACACTGAATCCCGACCCATTCATTTCAATAGGTCTGTGTACGATTCTTTTTTTTTCACACATCAGTTCTGCATTGCGTGAAAAAAGCAGCATGTTCTATATTCTGCGTTTTTGACGCAGCCCTGGCCCCACAGAAGTGAATGGGGCTTCAGTGAAAAACGCATTGCATCCGCAAGCAAGTGCGTATGCATTGCATTTTTCACTGATGGTTGCTAAGATAGGTAGTTTGTAAACCTTCCGTTTTTTTTATCACACGCGTGAAAAACACATCAAAATGCATTGCACCTGCGCAGAAAAAAACGGAATGCAATTGCAGAGAAAACTGACTGAACTGCCTTGCAAAACAATGCGAGTTTCTCTGAACGCATCCTGAGCCAATCCGGAACTAATCCATCACGCTCGTGTGAAAGAAGCCCTAAGGCCTCTTTCACACGAGCGTGACGAATTGGCTCCGGATGCATTCAGGGTGCGTTCAGTGAAACTCGCACCATTTTGCAAGGAAGTTCAGTCAGTTTTCTCTGCAATTGCGTTCAGTTCAGTTTTTTTCTGCGCGGGTGCAATGCGTTTTGATGCGTTTTTCGCGTGTGTGATTCAAAAACTGAAGGTTTACAAACTACATCTCTTAGCAACCATCAGTGAAAAACACATCATACCCGCACTTGCTTGCGGATGCAACGCGTTTTTCACTGAAGCCCCATTCACTTCTACAAATCGGGTAAGTATGATTTCTTCCGCAGGTCAAACCACGCTGGGGGGTCTGCCTGAAAGGCCTTCAGGGTGAACAATCTCTATGAGCCACCCAGTACTTACAAGACTCCATCTTTGTACAGCATTCTGTATATGATCCACAGCTTCTATATCAGTACTGTGATTAAATATAATTGTATACTATGAAAATGTTTTAATATAATGTTAACATTTCTTGGACACGTACAGAGTAAGTCGCTCCTCAGTTTCCGTGTCCTTCTCCATGATATCTTCATAACTTATGTTTAGAAAATGATTCTGATCTTCTTAGGATTATTCTGCGCCCTCAAGTCAATTTTGACTCCTGCGGATTTGCAGCATCTATAGCTGGAGGCCTCTAGGTGGCGCTGAAGTAGCACAGCTTTGTCTTTTCCAAAGTACAATGAAAACATTAATTTGCTATGAGATAATTTTTGACGTAGATGTAAAATGGTGCCCATTCGAACTCAGTAATGAAGCATGGTGCATTTCTACAGCTCCTAATTTGACTAGTTAAATGACTCCATTACGTGTCTAACAGACAGAAGCAAATAATTTCTGGTCAGTTGATGCTCAGTTATCCATGTTATTTTCCTCTCAAAATAAAAGTCTGTAACCCTCAGTTTCTTTGTCTTTATCATTAATACAATTAAAGCAGAAATTCAGGATGCAAAATACAATGCCTATATTATGATGAGAACCCCAGACCGTCATAAATTCTATGGAAGCTTCACCCACAAGTCCTCATCGATTGCCTATACGTTGCATGAATTTTTTTTTATTTTTTTTTGTCATTTTGCGACAATTAGATA
The DNA here is from genome assembly GCF_014858855.1 of Bufo gargarizans. Classification (NCBI taxonomy): domain Eukaryota; kingdom Metazoa; phylum Chordata; class Amphibia; order Anura; family Bufonidae; genus Bufo; species Bufo gargarizans. The sequence goes on from NC_058089.1 coordinate 115,614,618, forward strand.
AAAATCTGGATCCTATCGTTAGATTGTAGCCGTACAGGCAAACAAATGTAAAAGCCATCGCTCAGCTCCATATTGTAGCATCCGTTCTATTACATTTACTTTGAAAATGTCACAAGGCAATTTACTTACCACTAAGAAATAATAATTATTGCCATTATGTTCCATAAATGTTTCTTTCCCTTCCTGAAACAAACAGCGATACAATGTATCGTTTTACACACATTGCACACATATTAGGGGGGCACAGCTGTTTTCATCCTTCTCTTAAGAGCCATGTGATTAAGTTAAGGGATATCAGATAATCTGAAGCTCTCGTTCGATTGGTTTCCCCGCAGACACAGCGGCTTTTAAGTTTTAAGTTTATGTAATGACATAGTTTATGAATCTGCCGCTAATTATTACAGAACACCTGTGGTCTGGCCTCTTTAAATGCATAATAAAAAAAGAAAATGGTTGCGTGTACTCATCTGCCTAAGTATGATAATGTGTCTGTACTTATACACACATGCAGGCAGTGTGTACCACATGAAATATTGATGAAGTCATAAGCAGACAGACAAGAATACAGACGGATTCATGGATGGACAAATAAATGGAAATTTGATATATGCTGTATATAGAAAGAGAGAAAGGAAAGCTTTAGTAGACACTTATGTGTGAGACGACTAACGGATTGGTAGATACGAGACAGATAATTTGATAGATTTGAGATAGATATGAAATGGATAGATAGATGGACAGATATGAGAGATGGACAAATAGACAGATATATGAGAGAGACAGATATGATAGAGAGAGATAGACAGATATGAGAGAGATATGATAGGGATACAGATATGATAGATATGAGAGAGATATGATGGATACAGATAAGAGATATAGACAGATATGAGAGATAGATATGAGAGAGATATGATGGATACAGATAAGAGATATAGACAGATATTAGAGATATGATAGAGAGATACTGTATAGACGGATATGAGAGACAGATATGATAGAGATATACAGACAGATATGAGAGAGATACAGATATGATGGAGAGATACTGTATAGACAGATATGATAGAGAGAGACAGACATATATGAGAGAAACATAAATAGATATGACAGATATGATAGATACAGATATGATAGAGAGATGGATATGAGAGAGATATGATAGAGATACAGATATGATTGAGATACTGTATACACAGATATAAGAGATAGATATGAGAGAGATATGATAGATACAGATATGATAGAGAGATATAGACAGATATGAGAGAGAGAGATGATAGATACAGATATGATAGAGAGATATAGACAGATATGATAGAGATACAGATATGATACAGAGATACTGTATAGACAGATATGAGAGATATATGATGGATACTGATATGATAGAGAGATATAGACAGATATGAGATAGATATGATAGAAAGATACTGTATAGACAGATATGAGAGACAGATATGATTAGAAAGAGAGAGCGAGAGACAGGCATATATGAGAGAAAGATAGATATGAGAGAGATATGATAGATACAGATATGATAGAGATATAGACAGATATGAGAGATAGATATGAGAGAGAGAGAGATATGATAGAGATCCAGATATGATAGAGAGATACTGTATAGATAGATATGAGAGAAAGATAGATATGAGAGAGATATGATAGAGATACAGATATGATAGAGAGATACTGTATAGACAGATATGAGAGAAATATGATAGATACAGTTATGATATAGAGATATAGACAGATATGAGAGAGATGAGAGAGAGAGAGATATGATGGAGATACAGATATGATAAAGAGATACTGTATCGACAGATATGAGAGACAGATATGATAGACAGACATATATGAGAGAAAGATAGATATGACAGAGATATGATAGATACAGATATGATAGAGAGATATAGACAGATATGAGATAGATATAAGAGAGATATGACAGAGATACAGATGATAGAGATACTGTATAGACAGATATGAGAGAGATATGATAGATACAGATATGATAGAGAGATATAGACAGATATGAGAGATAGATATGAGAGAGAGAGATGATAGAGATACATATATGATAGATACTGTATAGACAGATATAAGAGAGACAGATATGATAGAGAGAGATAGATATGAAAGAAAGATAGATATGAGAGAAAGAGAGATATGAGAGAGATATGATAGAGATACAGATATGATAGAGAGATACTGTATAGACAGATATGAGAGATAGATAAATATGTGATAGAAGATGGATAGATATGAGAGAGATGGGTAGATAGATATGAAATGAATAGTTATGAGATGCATAGATAGATGAGAGATATATGACGGATAGGGATCGCAAATATATTGGAGCACTTGACTCTATCTGCATATAAAGCTATTCTAATGTTCTGCCATGCCAACCATTTTCTCCAGTCTCGGGAAACTTATACCAGCTTGAAAAATGTAGCCAAAGTGACCCACGCTTGTATTTCACGTTAAGAATTCCCATTACGCGATTTTTACATTGCCGATTTTCCGCATTCAATAAAATAATCTTGAATTCTCGAAATTCGCAAATATGACAAATATTTTACAAAATATTCATGAAATATTGCAAATTCGAATATAGCCCCTCATCACTAATGACCATCCTCATCTTTTGCTGGATTTACTTCTTCAAAATCATCCTTCAAAGTCTCCATGTCCTAGAAAAGTCAGTAAGATGCAGAAAGGAGGAGCTAGATGTTTCTGATGACATATTCTCATCGATATTAGATGATGTGGAAATGGAGAAAAAGCAGATGGTAGAAGAAGGGCTCCCATCTGTAGGGCAGGAAGGAGATGGGGTTGGAGAAGTAGGTACAGCCCCTGTGCATTAAAGGTGCCGCGTGGCCATTAACAGTGAAGACCGACTATACAGACTACCTAACCGTTGTGCTGCAATCTGTGCCTGAAATATGCCTAATATAGGTGTATTTCAGCATCCTAAATGGCCCCTTAATAAAAAATTTTTTTTAAAAACTGAGATAGATGTGAAATAGATATTAAATAGAGAGTAGATATATCAGATAGATATACCAAACAGACACATGCTTTATGAGACATGTTATCTAAACTAAATGCATTAGGCAATTGCTTTTCAATGGCTTTTGTTTCAAAATAACGCGATGGGTTAAGAAATTTGAGTTGAGTGTGTGTGTTACCCCTGCTACATCTGTATAGAGATACAATATCATACAGATATGAAAGAAATATGAGGTAAACATTTATTAGAGATTGAGAGAAAGATATATAGAAAGTAAGAGATCCAGAGACAGATAGATAAGTGTGTCCGTCCCCCTTCCCCACCCCCACCCCCGTCGGCATGATATGCCATGGACTCCTATACACCGACACCCCGGGTGTGTCCCCATTTCTTTGGCAATACTAATGTATAATTTTAGACCTGCCAATAAAGCTTGATTGATAAGAGATAGATAGATAGATATTAGATAGAATGTGAGATATAGTAGCTATCACATAGATACAGATTAGTAGGAAAATGCCAGTATGAGATAGATTAAATGGAATAGATTGAGTACAGTATGACATGGGTATTAGAAATATTAGATATAGATATGAGATAGGAAATTGTAGATGTGAGATAGATACAGATATGAGGAAGATAGATATATTAGACTCAGAAAAACACAGATCAGAGAGATAAATATAGAGGATTTATTGATGGATACATAGATAGATGGATATGTTTGATGGCTAGATGGCTAGATACAGTAAATATGTAGATATAGTAAAGAAATGGACATTAAATTGATAGCTGCCATATCTTGCATTCTATCACCTAGACATATATATATATATATATATATATATATATATACACACACACATACACATAAAGATAAATAGTTATAAGATATGAGATACATTTGAAATAGATACAGATATTAGATACCGAAATGCACAGACAGAAGGTTGATATGAGATACATATAGATACAGATATCTAAAGATATGAGATTAGACATATTGAGATAGATACAGAAATGTTATAGATAAGAGACAGCTATATATATATTACACAAATGTTAACCCCTTAACACAAAATGACATACATGTACAGGATCAGCGTTAAGGTAATGTATGGAACAAGTACACATGCTGAGCTCAATCCATACATGGTGAGTGCCCGCTGTATAACACAGCCAGCACCCAGCCACAATGACCGTGATCGGCAATAATGCCGATCCCTGTCATTCAACCTCTCAGATGCCACTTTCAATAGCAACCGTGGCACCTGTGGGGTTAGGCAAATGGAGGAGGCTCCCACTACCTTCTGATCGGAGTCCCCACGGCAAAATCGCAGGGCACCAATCAGTTGCCACAACCGCCTCAGGCCTTGTGGAGGTTACCAGTGTTGTCATGGATGACTGCCTGAAAAGCCATGCCTCAGGCATGGCTTGGCTGGCAGTGTCTCAGAATCCCCTAGACAGCAACAGTATTCTATTGCAGTCTATGGGACAAACTATCAGAAGATTGTATGTTTAAATCCCCTAATGGGACAAAGAGTTGCTGTGTAAAAAGTAAAAAAGAAATAAAAAATTCATAGAGATACCCATGTTTCCCAATCTTACATATAAAATTTAAAATAAACATAATAGTTATCGCCATATTCTAAAATGCCAAAAGTTTTAAAATATGAAAATATTTTTCCTTTGCGGTGAACGCTGTAACAGGATAAAAAAAGAATCCACAATGTGCAATTTTTTTACCCCAAAAATGGTACCAATAAAAATTACAGTTCGCCCAGAAAAAAATGAGCCATCATACAACTGCAGACAAAAATATAAAAAAGGTATGGCTGTCAGAAAATGGCGATGCAAAAGAAGGGAAACATATTTTTTTTTTCAATGTTTTTTTTTTTTTTTAAGTAGTAAAACAAAACAAAAACTATAGAAATTTGATATCTTCGTAATCATACTGACCCACAGAATAAGGGTGTCATGTCGATTTTAGCGCATAGTGAAAGCTGTGATATCAAAATATATATTTCGTCTGCACATTTTAAAAGCCATAACTTTTTTATGTTTCTCTATTGACACTCAGTGGTCAATAAAAGGACTTTTTTTTCTAGTTTTTTTTTTTTTTACAAATTTTTGAATTTTTCCTCTTTCTTGACCCCCTCCACCCTTTAAGCTCTTAAACATAATGACAGCAATAATAAATAATGTTAATGTTAGGCCTCCTGCACGCGGCCATTGCTTTGGTCCGCCACAACTGCGGCTCGAACCCATTCATTTCAATAGGGCCGCAAAAGATGCGGACAGCACTCCGTGTGCTTTCTGCATCTGTTGCTCTGTTCCGTTGTCCGCAAAAAAATAAATAACATGTCCTATTCTTGTCCGCGCTTTGCGGACAAGAATAGGCAGTTATATTAAAAGCAGAAAATTCTGGAACGCACACGGACGCCATCCATGTTTTGCGGATCCGCGGTTTGCGGACCGCAAAACGCACAACGGTCATGTGCATGAGGTTTTAGAGTGACACTGACATATATAGCTATGGTTAAACGCATGGTTGGCGGTGTTAACAAACAGCTTGTTTAAAAACATTTGTTATGATTTTTAATATTGGATGTTGTTTAACCCTATTAATTGCCTGGGATTTTCCATTTTTGCGTTTTCATTTTTTTTACTCTCTGCCTTTCCAGAGCCAAAACCTTTTTTATATTTCTGTTCATATAGCTGCTTGAGGGCTAATTTTTTAGCAAAACAAGTTGCACTTTCTAATGGCACCATTTATATTCCATATGATGTAGTGGGAAGCTCGAAAAAAAAATTCAAGTGTGGAATTGGGAATAAATGCAATTTCGCCATGAATTTATGAATTTCATTTTTACGACGTTCCATACGCAGTAAAACTTACCTGTTCCCTTTATTCTCTGGGTCAGTGTGATTACAGTGATGTCACATTTGTGAAGTTTTTCTTGTGTTTTAATACTTTGGGGGGAACAAAATGAGTTTTGCTTTGCATCACCACATTCTGAACTTTTTTAATTGACATCTACGGGACTGTGTGAGAGCTCATTCATTTTGGGGCGACCTGTAGTTTTCATTGATGTTTAGTAAAGCAATAAAAAAAAAATAATCATCAATGAACCATATGGGATGAACACATTTATTTTTTAATAGTTTGGACATTTTGGAATGTGGCAGTGCAAATGATCTTTGTTTTGTTGTTTATGTTTATTATGCGGAAAGGAGGATAATGTGAATATTATTATATTTTTTTTTAACTTTTTTCTTTTTTTACTTGTATTAAATCCTCTTGGGGGACTTGAACATGTAATCATCAGATTGCTTGTCCCATAGGCTCCAATGAATTACCACTGCCTCTGGTAAAAGCTGCTTCAGATGCTGAAACCCAATTGACCATGGCATCTTAAAGGTTTAATGTCTGTGATGATCAGCATTAGCAGAGCAGAAACCTGGCGGCTATGGTACCCACCTAACTCTGGAGTGGGTGCCATCTTCAAAGACTTGACTTCTGCCGTACATATAAGGCAGAAGTTAGGAAGTGGCTTGATGGGAACACACATCCAAAGATTATGCCTTAATGGGGACAGACCCTGTCTTGTTTATACACACGAACAGAAACAGTGGCTTGTTTTGCACAAGGGTCCAAAAATTTATACACACACAAGTGTTGTCAAAAGAAACAGTGGCTTGTTCTGAAGTTAAAAAAGCCTGTTCTGAAGTTAATTTGGTTGCTACAGCAGTTAGGTACTGTAGGGATGTGGAAAGGGTAAGGTGTCTAGGGGTTAGGCTGCATTCACACAATAGTGATAAGTGGACACGTGACAGCTGTCACAAGCCCTTTTTAAGAACTATGGTAATCTATGGGGTTATTCACACAGCCATTTTTGACAGTGAATAATGGACATCATTAAATAGGATGTCTTATTTTATCCGTTTTCACTGATCAACAGCCCCCATAGAATTGAAGGGGACCGTTTTTTAACATCCCTCTCTCAGAAAGGCATCAGTGGGAAAAAAAAGTCCATTAAAAACGGACTATTTTGCAGTTTTTAATGCCCATTCTTTTCACTGTCATGTGAATATACCCTAATTGTGGCAGCAGTAGTTGCAGTAACAGACAGGGCAGTAGATGTGTGTGCAGCTGTGTTGGGGTAGTAGTAGTAGTAGTGGCAGCTGTGTAGGGGTAATGGAAATTGTATTAGGGGGATTAGCAGAGGGGTGTAGTAGCTGCAGCGGTGGAGGCCACCATCAGCAATGGCAGGTCTATTGATCAGCCTAAGCCGGAGGAGAAAATCCTTATGGATCCATGCCTCATTCATTTTGACAAAAGTGATGTTTTGTACACTGGTGGAGGACAACTTTGTCCGTTTGAGTGTGACAACACCTGTCTGTCCAGAAGTTCATGGAAACAAGGTATGTGTTGGGGAAACGTCACAGTCATTTAGAAAAAGAGACGATTAAAAAAAAAATGTTTTTAATGGACAACTGGCCAGAAGTACAATTATACAGAAAAATTAAAATTTTGTGAAGGAACATAACTGCTCCACACTTAAAGGATGACAAAACATTTAAACCTACCAATAAGTCCAGTGGATGAAAGAGAAAAATTAATTTAAAGGGAAGGCGCAGAATTTCACCACATATAAAGGATGACTTGACACATGTTTCGGGCACCTATCAAAAAGTCCAAGTGATAGAGAAGAATAAACTTTTGGGAAAGAAACTGAACTGCGTCACATTTAAAGGATGATGAAACAAGTATTATAGACAGCTGCACAGAGGGACCAATGCCTGTTGAATTCTACTTTGGGGAATTGCGCCACTTTTACCACAACTAAGTGGTATGGCAGCAACGGCACTATCAGCAACTTGGCCAGATAGGAGTTCAGCTTGCACACAAGCTAATTGCTGGTCACAAATCGTTTTCTCATGACCACACATTCCATTATAGATGTCTAATGATAGAGCATAGGATGAGGAGTCTGAGCAGGAGAAGAAGCAGCTGATGATGATGACAAGAACACTGTACTGGGGATGCAGACTGGCTGCCACAAAGAAGACCGGGAGAAGGAGGACAGACTTGTTCTGATTTGGACTGCTAACCAGTTCTTTTTTTTCCCCACAGGATTCAGTAATACCACCTGCAATAGAGACCTGGTACCTATGTTTGTGTTAGAAATGCCCATGGCTAATTTTAATCCTGCAGATCTTTCATGCGGCAATGGTTTTGTCTGCAAGATCTTGTGTAGAGGAAAAACACCATATGGGAGATACCTCACACAAAGTTAGTGGTAGCCAAATTTGCCTTATGTCTGGCACTTCCTGAGTCTGTGACCACAGTATCAACAGCATCAAAAGTTCGCAAGCTGATCATATCAGCAATAGATCTGGCCCTGCTAGTTTTTTGGGAGGTTTTGGCCGTACGTTGCCTCTACTCCTTATTTCTGCCATGGTCACCACCTTCCTCCACAGATGCCTCCTCCTCCTCAGCACCCTATTCTGGCTCCACGGTCTTGTCCAACACACAATCATCATCATAGTCCTCGTCCTCCCCACCACTTTTATCAGACTATGATATGTCATTGTGGACTCCTTGGCCACCCTCCCAATTCCCTCCTCTATATTTGCCCCAAGTGTCACTGTCCATACCACTGTCCCTACCTCCACAACTGTGGATACAATTTCCACTGCAATTGGCTCCAAGGCACAGTGTCAGATTCAGAGGTTACCTTAACATCATCCTGCTGTCAATGAGAGAAGGAGTGAGCCATCCAGTCCACAATCTCATCCTCTTTGTCCTCAATAATAGCGTGATACCTATCAGAAGTGAGGGAAGACTGTGGCCTACTACTGGGCTGAATCTTGGATGGCAAGGAATGAGTCTTTCATTTTGCAATCTTCCACTTAACACTCATTTTTATTATAGGGCTTTAAATCAAAAGTCACAGGTTTGGTACACAGATTATATAATGTTACTAGCAAAACTGTAATTGTTTTCAGTAATTTAAAGACAAAAGTGCAATTGCACATCCCTCCTCTTCTATAAACACACTGCACACTGGAATTGACAAATTACAATGGTAATAATGCAGTTTTTGCAGTAAAATGCTTGTGCTGTACCCACATGGTAGCTTGAAGTAATGCAACATGTTCACTAAAACGGGTATAATAATGCAGTTTTGGTAGTAAAACATGTTCGCTAACAGGTATAGTAATGCAGTTTTTGTAGTAAAACATTCACGAACTTGGGTATAGTATTGCAGTTTTTGTCATAAAATGCTTTTCCTATAACTGCATGGTAGCTTGAAGTAATATAACACGTTCACTAAAATGGGTATAACAATAAAATTTTGACAGTAAAATGCATTCACTAGTGAGTGTACTAATGGCGTTATTGCAGTAAAATGCATTTACAACTTTGCTGTAACTAAATAGTATCTTGCAGTAAAATACAGTACGTTCACTAACAAAGGGTATATTGATTTACGGAAATGTGCTGAAAATGCCCAACTACAAATTGTAAATTGAGGATTTTCAGGCATTTGCAGCAGAATGTATGCTATTGGGGTGCTGGCAGTAAGCCTATGAAATGTAGAAGTTTTTTCAAAAAAGGAAGCTGGCTGGCTGGCTGTCCATATACCGAATTTTTTTTTGTGTGTGATTAGTTGTAGTGTCTACTCATTTCTTTTTAGGGTACATACAGCTTTTTCTTTACTTTTTATTCTTCTTTTACAATCATCATACACAGATGTAAATTCAGATAAGATTGCAAAGGAAAATGCATTTCCCATATTTTATAATAATTTAGTTTTGTCTTCCTATTCTTTTCTATTCCCTCTCCTTTACTTCTCCTCTTGAATTTAGTACTTTTCCAGTAATTTGATTCTCCTACTGTCTTTTTGTATTGTATTCTATTCCTTACTCTGCCTCCCCTGCCTTTTTTCCACTTTTCCACCTTGTTTCTGTCATATTTCTCTGACATACCGTATGTCTCCCTTACCTTTGTTCTATTTCCTTCTTTTGCCTATAACACACCCCTTCTCCTTTTTACCATTCCTGTATTTTTCTTACTTTATTTCTCCTTTTACATAGAAACATAGAATGTGTTGGCAGATAAGAACCATTTGGCCCATCTAGTCTGTCCAATATACTGAATACTGTGACTAGCCCCTGGTCCTATCTTATATAAAGGATGGCCTTATGCCTATCCCATGCATGTTTAAACTCCTTCACTGTATTTGCAGCTACCACTTCTGCAGGAAGGCTATTCCATGCATCCACTACTCTCTCAGTAAAGTAATACTTCCTGATATTACTTTTAAACCTTTGCCCCTCTAATTTAAAACTATGTCCTCTTGTAGCAGTTTTTCTTCTTTTAAATAGTCTCTCCTCTTTTACCTTGTTGATTCCCTTTATGTATTTAAAAGTTTCCATCATATCCCCTCTGTTTCGTCTTTCTTCCAAGCTATACATGTTAAGGTCCTTTACTCTTTCCTGGTAAGTTTTATTCTGCAATCTATGTACTAGTTTAGTAGCTCTTCTCTGAACTCTCTCCAAAGTATCAATATCCTTCTGGAGATATGGTCTCCAGTACTGAGCACAATACTCCAAATGAGGTCTCACTAGTGCTCTGTAGAGCGGCATGAGCGCCTCCCTCTGTCTACTGGTAATGCCTCTCCCTATACACCCAAGCATTCTGCTAGCATTTCCTGCTGCTCTATGACATTGTCTGCCTACCTTTAAGTCTTCTGAAATAATGACCCCTAAATCCCTTTCCTCAGATACTGAGGTTAGGACTGTATCACTGATTTTATATTCTGCTCTTGGGTTTTTACGCCCCAGGTGCATTATCTTGCACTTATCAACATTAAATTTTAGTTGCCAGATTTTTGACCATTCCTTTAGTTTGCCTAAATCCTTTTCCATTTAGTGTATCCCTCCAGGAACATCAACCCTGTTACAAATTTTTGTGTCATCAGCAAAAAGACACACCTTACCATCGAGGCCTTCTGCAATTTCGCTGATAAAGATATTAAACAATATGGGTCCCAGAACAGATCCATGAGGTACCCCACTGGTAACAAAACCATGGTCTGAATATACTCCATTGACTACAACCCTCTGTCTGTCCCTCAGCTACTGCCTAATCCATTCAACAATATGGGAGTCCAAGCACAAAGACTAAAATTTATTGATAAGCCTTCTATGTGGGACAGTATCAAAAGCCTTACTAAAGTCTAGATAAGTGATGTCTACTGCACTTAGTCACCCAATCAAAAAAATCAATAAGATTAGTTTGACATGATCTCTCTGAAGTAAACCCATGCTGTTTTTCATCTTTCAATCCATGTGATTTTAGATGTTCTACAATCCTCTCCTTAAGTATGGTTTCCATAAATTTCTCCACTATTGATGTCAGGCTTACTGGCCTATAGTTGCCCGATTCCTCCCTACTACCTTTCTTGTGAATGGGCACAACATTTGCTAATTTCCAATCTTCTGGGACGACTCCTGTTACCAGTGATTGGTTAAATAAATATTTTAATGGTTTTGCTAGTTCACCGCTAAGCTCTTTTAATAGCTTTGGGTGTATCCCATCAGGCCCCTGTGACTTATTTGTAATAATTTTAGACAGCTGACTTAGAACCTTATCCTCTGTAAAGACACATGCATCTAAAGATTCATTAGTCTTCCTTCCTAACTGAGGTCCTTTTCCTTCATTTTCCTTTGTAAAAACTGAACATTGCTTTCCTTACGTTGTCGTATTTCCCTCTTAACCTCTTCCTTAGCTATTATTATATTTAGAGACGAGCAAATTTTCTAATAAATTTGGTTTGATCCGAATTTATTTGCGGCGAATCGCGTAAAAAAAACGGCTATTTCCTGGCTGCAGAGAGCCTTTATAGTGGTGTAGAACACTGTGCCTTGCAGTAAAATGCATAGGGAGTCTGCGTTAGTAGTGGAATAATACTGTGGGTCAGTATGACACGCAGATGACAGGCGTCACTTTTAGAATCACTGCACACTTCACTTATTTGGGCAGTCACGGGGCCAAAACTGACTAAATAACTATGAACTCAGCCTTATAGGTCGATGTTAGCGTCAAGTAGAAGCGCACTCCTTTTACACCGTTGTCAGCTGATTTCACATAGATGTCTACAGAACCTGTTCTATTGAACACTTATACAAGTAGAGCCCCCCGGACAGAGTGAAGAGAGTGTCAGCAGTAAGTTTCTGTTGACTTCACTGATTATTTTGCCCTTCCTCTGATCCGTCAGAACAATAACCCCCAAAAAACTGATTCTGTCTGTGGAGCATCCGCCTTCACTCGGTCAGCATTTGGTCAGTAATCCATCAGTATTGCTAGTGCCAAAAAAAAAACTGTAGTGGATCCAAAACAGAGATGACACGTGAATGGAATATTTGCATGTCTTCTGTGTTTTGTACCCACACCTGCTTTTGGCTAACAAATCATAAGCCAATTCTGATGGGACCATACAGGCCTTACAGCTACTACACAGAAAGGATCTGTGTTGTATGTCTAATTTTTCCTTCCTTCTGACAGATCAGAAGAAGATTCAAATAAATGATGATGTCAGCCAGGCCGAAAGGCAAAGTCCACAGACTGGCCCTATGACATAGTGGTGAGGTGGAAGCAGCATGATGACAGAGTCTGGTGGTGGTGGCAGCATCAACAGGAGGCCACAGAGTGGCACAATGACAGTGTGGAGGTGTCAGCAGCAGCATCAGAAGGCCACAGAGTGGCACAATGACAGTGTGGAGGTGGTAGCAACAGCATCAGGAAACCACAGAGTGGCAAGGTGACGTAGTGTGAAGGTAACAGCAGCATCAGGAGACCACAGAGTGGCAAGGTGACATAGTGTGGAGGTGGCAGCAGCATCAGAAGACCACAGAGTGACCCGGTGATAAAGTGGGGAGGTGGGTGGCAATACCAATACCAGCTGAAGATGGTAGGTGAACAAAGGCGCACTTGGCATCAGATGTGTGGCATCAGGTGGGTGGCGGCATCAGGTGGGTGGCAGCATCAGAATATTAGCTGAGGCAGGTAGCCAGAAGAAACCGGTCTCTTTTGTCAAAGTGTTGGTGTGGCACCATAGATGATCTAGTCTGATGCATCAGGCATTGGTGGGTGGAAATCCTGGCTGATCCACGCTTGATTCATGTTGACAAACGTCAGTCTCTCCACATTTTGGGTGGACAGGCGAGTTCTTCTGTGGTAACTATGGCCCCCACCGCACTAAACACCCGCTCTGATGCCACACTACTAGCTGGGCAGGACAGCTTTTCCAGGGCAAACTCTGCTAGTTGCGGCCACAAATCCAGTTTGGCTGCCCAGTAGTCCAGAGGATCTTCAATGTGGGGTGGCAGGGTGCTGTCCAAGTATGCCACCACCTGCTGGTTCAGGTCCTGCTCCAGGTCTAGCTGCTGCTGGTGAGTAGTTTATTCACTAGGTAGGTGAAGAAAGCTGCTATCAGCTACTCTAGACTCAAGTTGCTGCTGATGGAGCTGCTACTACTCCTACCCCCCCCCCCCCACCCTGCCACAGCAGCCATGGCAGAGGAACGTGAGCACAGAGGGCTTGGGGTCAGACCTGTGAGAGGATGGACGATGGCGCAGATAAGCAGCGGCCAGCTGACTACATAGGATGTCTCTATAGTAGTTCAGTTTGTCCTCCCTCTCAGCGGGTGTAAAAAGGCACCCATTTTGGACCAGTAGTGAGGGTCCAACAAGGTGGAGAGCCAGAAGTCCTCCCTCTGCCGAATGGTGACAATTCGGCTGTTACTACGCAAGCAAGTGAGCATGCATCGGGCCATTTGTGCAAGTGACTCGGAGGGACTCCCTGCCTCCATCTTCACTGCATACTGCCACAGTGTGCCTGGGTCGTCTGCCTCATCTTCCTCATCGCCCTGTAGCTCCTCTGGCTGCTCCTCCTCTCCTGTCACCTGTGTAGAAAAACCACCCATTTCACTGCACATTGCTTGTGCTCCAATGTCGTCCTCCTCCTCCAGTTCAGCCCCCACAGGGCTCATGTGGCTGTGAGATCTAGGCGCCACGTCTCCAGTTCCCTGACCAGCCAGATTTACCAGCATCTGTACCAGGACTTGAAGCAGTAGAATAATGTTGTTCATCCCGTAGTCCTAGCGACTGACAAATAACGTGGCCTCCTCAAAGGGCCTGAGCAAACGGCAGGTGTCACGCATGAGCTGCCACTGGCTGACATCGAAGTTATACAGGGGAGTACTCCTGTCTGCTTGGATAATCAAGAAATCATTTATGGTCTTTCTCTGTTCGTTTTGGGGGATGCCGCTGCAGCTCAAGGAGGGTCTGCTTTGCTGTGTACAAGTGGCTGAAGTGCATGCAAAGTTTCCTGCCCATTTTTAGGATGTCTTGCAGATGGGTGGAAGACTTCAGGAACCGCTTGACAACCAGATTCAACACGTGTGCCAAGCAGGGTGCATGGCTCAGCCCTCCTTGATGCAGCGCCGACACCATGTTCTTCCCGTTGTAGGTCACCATGGTCCCGATTTTGAGAAAGCCAGGATTCGATTTCTTGATGAAGGACATGGAGCAGTTCCTCTCCTGTGTGACTCTGTTCACCCAGGCAAACGAGGTGCAGAATAGTGTGACACTGCCGTGCCCTGCACATGTGTTATGCTGGAGGGGCACTGTGAATTGTCCCTGCAGTGGAGGCTGAGGACACGGTGGAGGATAAGGAGGCAGAGGCGGACATTGTGGCAGGACCAACTGCGTGAGAACGTGGAGGCAGAAGCGGCGTTGCTGGTGTGGCTGTGCAGGAACCACATTCACCCAGTGGGCCGTAAAGGACATGTATTGTCCTTGACCGTAGTTACAGCTCCACACGTCGGCGCTGCCTTGCAGAGACCGACAGGCTCAAGGACTGGCCCACCTTCTGTTCTACATACGTGTGCAGGGCTGGTACTGCTTTTTTGGCAAAGAAATGACAGCTTGGGACTCTCCACTTCGGCTCAGCACAAGCCATCAGTTCTCTGAAAGGTGCAGAGTCCACCACTTGGAAAGGGAGGGACTGCAGCACCAGCAACTTGGACAGGAGCACATTCAGCTTCTGAGCCATTGGATGAGTGCACGCATACTGTTGTCTCTTGGCAATCGCTTCGGTGATCGATTGTTGACGGAATGACTGACGACCAGGAGGAGCAGGAGTATCAGGACCAGCAGATGACGGGAAGGACAGACAGCTCACTTCGGCTGAGATGGTGGAGCCTTGACTGCCTGAAATCGGGTGCATGCCACTGGGTGATGCAGGGGTTGCTGCGGCAGGCTGGACCACCACATCGGAGCCATGGTTCTCCCAGGCCACTTTATGGTGACGCTGCACATGTTGACGCAGGGCTGTGGTGCCAACATTGGCACCCTGGCCACGCTTCATCTTCTGCCCACAGATTCTACATATGGCCATGTTCACCTCCTCCGGCGGCTTAACAAAAAACTGCCACACCGCCGAATAATAGGTGATTTTACCCCTAACACTACGCACTGACTGACTGCTACCGCCTCTGCTTCCATGAACCCGTGCACCAGTACTTTCCGGGCAGGTAGGCTCCTGCGAAGCGGGTGGTCTACCCTGGGCAAGTTTGGCTACCAACCTCCCACTGCTGCCACCCTGCTGACTCCCGGCCACGCTAGCAACTTGCTGGCTCAGCCACTGCCTCAAGCGCAAGCTGCCACCCTGTTCTCCCGATGATGATGAAGCCCCTGATTCACCCGGCTCCCAAGTGTGATCAGCTACATCATTATCATTGAGTACTGTCTGCACGTCACTGATGTCCTCCTCAACGGTCTCTGGGTAAGGAGCCTCACAGCTCGCAACACCTGCTCCCACACCACTCTCCTCATCACTACTTGCCCACCTATCGGAGGAAGCAGCGGATGTCTCCTCCACATCTTGGCTGGCCAGTAGCTGCTGATTTTCCTCTAGTAGCTTGTCCTCGCTGTATAGTGGAGCATATAATACTTCTCTGGCTGAGGGAACAGAAAATGACAGAGGCAGGTTGAGGACAGGTGAGGGCACAGGGCTTGCTCCGGGGCCATGCCAACTAAGTGTTGTGTCTGACGAACCCACCAACTCTTGGCTGGGGGTGTCTGATGTCATTTGGGACGAAGTAGATGACCGAGTCAACCATTCATGAACTGCTGGGTTGCTGGTCAAAACATGACTGCTAGATGACACGCTTGTCTACGACTCCTGCTGCCACACCCCCTTACTCTGCTGCGACCTGTGCCTGCGCCAGAAACATGTAGGCCTCTGCCACTCCCCTGTGCAGGGCCTGGCACTTCTCTGTCTGACATACTGTTAGATCAAATAAATAAATAAAAAGGAAATTAAAACACCCCCAAAAAGTCTGTAATTTTCTCACTTCACCACACAACAGCTAATAAGCCCTTTTTTCCCCCACTAATACATGACAAAAAAAGGCTTTAGAACATATAACTGCACTGGCGAACAGCAAATATATTTTTTTTTTGCCACTAATACACAGAAAAAAGCGCTGTAATGTTCTCACTTCACCACACAACGGCTAATAAGCCCTTTTTTCCCACTAATACAAGCCAAAAAATGCTTTAGAACATATAACTGCACCGCACAAGGGCAAATAAGACAGAAGTATTTCCTTGTAATAAACCCTGTTAATGGCTGTATCAACAGCACTTGCACCCCAATAACAAGAATGGTTTGCTGGAATTACAGAGCTGTATAATGGCAATTTGGATCCGCAGACAGTGCAGCAAGGTCACGGTGTAATAGGATTGTTTACCCAGGCTGTAAACTCCCCTACTGAAACCTGTTCTGCTTCAATACTGTGTAATAATTCCCCCATATCCTTTCCCTACACTTCTAATGCTCTTTCCCTTAACCTCTATTGAGCAAAATATAAGTTTTCTATTCTTTCCTAGCACTGTCCCTAGCGCCTGCTGACGTCTCTCCCTGCACTAAGTACACGAGAAAATGGCTGAATCCAAGATGGCTGAGGCTATTTAAAGGGCTGTGACATCACAGGGCTGGCTGGCTGCTGATTGGCTGCATGCATGGCATTGTGGGTGATCCCTCATTGCCAGAGTTCCTTGCTTCATGTCCAAACACGTGCAGCAGCCATTTTAGAAAAAAATGTGATTCGTTACCACGAAGCGCGAGGAAATTCGCGAATCAAATTTTTCCTGAAATTCGGATCGATTCTACTTAATCAACTTCGATTCGCTTATCTCTAATTATATTCTATTTTAATTTTTACCTTCTCTGTTAATTTCTACTGCTGTTTTCCTTACATTGCCTCTCCTACCTTGTTCCATTTCCTTCACTTATCCATTTGCTTTAAATCAGGCATGTCCAAACTGCGGCCCTCCAGCTGTTGCAAAACTACAACTCCCAGCATGCCTGGATAGCTTACAGCTATTAGGGCATGCTGGGAGTTGTAGTTTTGCAACAGCTGGAGGGCCGCAGTTTGGACATGCCTGATTTAAATATATAGACTTATTCTTTTTGCTTTCCTTGTACTTTTGTATCCTTTAGTCCTTCTAATGTCCTCCTTGCATTGTATTACTTCATTTTAGTCATCCCCTTGCTTCCATATAATTGCTGTAATGCCATGCCTGTACTTGTCTCCTTTAGTTCTACAATCGTCTTCCTTGCTTTGCCTCCCTTTTGTCCGATTTTCTTCCATTTACTATACATTTGTTTCTCTCCTATCTTCCCATTTCATACATAACCAATAACTTTATTCCTTCAATTCTTAGTGTCCACTTTACATCGCTTTCCTTACCTTTGTTCCATTTCCTTCCTCTTGCCTTTTTCATCCCCTGATGCTCTTTGCCTTCTCTGCACTTTTCTTCCTTTATTTCTCTGAATGTCTTACATACTTTGCCTTCCTAATTTTATCCTATTTCTTTCTTAATCTCTCTTCTTGCTATGATTAAATTGCCTTTTCTTTTTGCATCCCCTGTATATTTCACCCCATGTCTTCCTTGCATTGCCTCCCCTGCCTTGTCCTATTCTTCCCTGGCTTTTATTTCATGGTTTCGCTCAGCTCTACACATGCACCAAAGAGTTAAAGGGGTAGTGCTATGATTAATGTTCAAAATGAAATTCAGACAACGTATACAGAGTGACAATCTCTTTCTAACAAGACTAGAACCAGCTCTGTACCTCGCGTGGATCCAGAGCTCTAGCCTTTCATTGCTCCTATTGCTCAGCTAGATTTATTTCAAGCTAGCAGCACAGGAGGCGTGCCCTTTCTCAGGGGGCGTGTCCATTCTGCTGCAGCTGGTTGCAGTTAATGGATGGAACTGAGCATGCATGTCCACCTCATTGAGGTGGACAGAGAAATTAGAAGAACAAACAGCAGGTGGCGCTATACAGATAGATTTCATAGAATAGCTCAGTGGCTATAACACATTTTTAATTGCATGCAATTTAAAAAAATATTCAGCTCTTTGGAAACTCTAGAATATTTTTTGGGGACAACCCCGTTAAACACTGTATTTCACAAGACAGAATACAGTGCAGTGACTAATACGTAAGAACACAGACAATACTGTAATTAAGATGCTGTACTGAATCCTAGAATAAGGCAGCTTCCACACCAGAGAGCTGCAAATTCCAAATGCAGCTAATTACTTTACAAATGGTGGCGCAGGAAGGGGTTAAAACTTTATCCGTCTGTTTGTGCACCTGTATTGGCTGGAATTAAATCATACTCCACTTAATATTCTCAATTCCATAAATACTCTTTGCACAAATGGATAAAGCGGCGGCCATTTATTTTACTCTGATACACATTTATGCTTTTGAATCCCAGGCACTAAATTTAAGCACGAGCATAAAGACTTTCTGACTTAGTAAGTGAAATCGGAAGTAAATCACAAGTGCATACAAGACACAGAATAACAAGGACTTAATTATGACCACTGCAGGGTAAAAGAATCATTAAACTGTGCGGGGTGCGAGGACTATCTCGGCTGCGGCAAGCTGCTCTGAAGAGAGCCTCCTACAGAATGACTCTGCGTGCTCGGGAAGTCTTACCCTGCACCTGAGAGCTGCCTGGCTAAATCGCATCCTATTTCACCACTGCAGGACCGGGCGACCTGTGATGCAAGCTGTGGTCGAACCACAACTGCCAGCAAGTTTTGCGAACCAGAGTATACCACTCCTTTGCTTAGGAAATTGATTTCCCAATTATTCCTGTTTAAATTATCCGCATTATAAATAAATCATGTGCAAATGTCACATTGTTTGTGTTATAGTTAAAGATGTCTTCCTCGTCTGCAGCTGTGAATGGATATTAATCTCTACCATCTATAGATGCAGCAGAGCTGAATGCGTCTTCTCTTTGAGTAAATCACTGCGAAAGGTGCACCTTTCGCAGTGATTTATGTATTTTTATATTTGCATCCACACATTATCCCATCTTGTGTAGGATGCCGTTGTGGTGCATGTGGTCCGCTGCCGACATCCTCCATTTTTTCCAGGGGATTGTCTGTTCGCAACGGATCACATGCGGAGGAATTGCTCCTCTGGTTATAGACACGCCAAAGTGTTTGGGGTTTTTGAGCATTTCCTCCCATTTAGGCCACCTTATCTTTAGCTATTTGTCTTCTCTTTAAGGCCTTGTTCACACGTCAGTTATTTGATCAGTTATTTCCATCAGTTATTACGAGCCAAAATAGGTGCAGGTCAAAAACACAGAACAAATCTTTTCGTTATACCTGATCTCTGTGTAGCCTCCACTCCTGGTTTTGGCTCACAGAAACTGATGGAAATAACTGATCAAATAACTGACGTGTGAACTGGGCCTAACCTGTCAGGCTGAGCGGGATTTGATAGGGCCAGATTGTGACTTATTCACCCAAGGGCCTGCCTCTTTTCCTTCCATCCTGCCTCTCTCTTTTTTCTATTTTTCTTTCTTTCTCTCTTTTCTTCCTTTTTTTCTTTCTATTCTTCCTTTTTTCCCTCCTTCCTTACTTCCTATCTCTCCTTCCTTCCTTCTTTTCTCTCTATCTTCCTTCCTTCCCTTCTTTCTTCTTTTTTTCTTCCATTGCTCTCTCCGCATGTCAGGCACCGACAGCTTTGTAAGTGCAGTTCAATTTATGTAAAAGTCAATGTATTTCTTCAGAAAGGCATTATGGGTAGGTTTGGCGCTATGTAAAAGCTGTCATTGTAACTCATTTCCCCAAGAACCCATCTACTTTACTTCCACCCTTCCTCTTTTCTTTCTTTCTTTCTTTCTTTCTTTCTTTCTTTTCTTTCTTTCTTTTCTTTCTTTTCTTTCTTTTCTTTCTTTTCTTTCTTTCTTTCTTTCTTTCTTTCTTTCTTTTTCTTTCTTTCTTTTTCTTTCTTTCTTTTTCTTTCTTTCTTTCTTTTTCTTTCTTTCTTTTTCTTTCTTTCTTTTCTTTCTTTCTTTCTTTCTTTTTCTTTCTTTCTTTTCTTTCTTTCTTTTCTTTCTTTCTTTTTCTTTCTTTCTTTCTTTTCTTTCTTTTCTTTTCTTCCCCCTCCCTTTCTTCCTTCATTCCTTGCTGCCTCCCTCTGCATGTCATGCACAGACAACTTTGTAAGTGCAATTCAACTTGATGTAAAAATCTATGTAATTCCTTCAAAAAGGCATGCTTGGACATGAAGCCACACAGGTTTCGTATGGTATCCTGCAGCACATTTGCCCTCAGAGGTTCCTGCTGCGCCTGTAGGTCCTGCACAATCGTAGGGTGCTGAAGCTAGCATCCCAGCTGGTCCCATAACTGCTTGATTGGTGATAAATCTGGCGACCGGGCAACTGTTGTATGCAACAGATTCCCACATCATCACGCAGCAGTTGGGGCAGTGTGTCGCTCTGCAGCGAAGGCAGGATTGAAGCACTTACCACAAGACCTACTTACTCAAACCTGAGTATGGGATTCCAAATAGAAATTCCTGGATTCACCAATAAAGATGACACGGTTTCAGTCTGTAACAGTCCACGTTTGTTGTTCAAGTCACCACTGCAAACTAAGGTGATGGTGGTTGGTGGTAGTAACACATAATGGGCACCATGACACCAAATTTCATTCTGCTAAGTGTCTGGTAATGGTCCAAGTAGAGACAGGGGTGTGTAACGATGGTGCCACTTGTGTCTGGATAGTGGACAACGAACCCGTGGGAGCTGCTCTTGTTTGTCAGTGGATGAGATGATTGCCTCTACTGGTTGTCTGTCTGGGCTGTCCGAAGCCTGTACAGGGATGCACCCCCTTTCAAAGTCTGTCAGCTGGGCAAAATGTCTGCGAATGCATCAGAGGCATGTCCAGCAATTAACAATCTCTCACCCAGAGGTACACTACCCAAAAGTAGCCTCTGTGAACCTGTTTATAGGGCAACAGGGGAAGCACTTTTATGCCCTCTTGTGACAAGACCCGATATCTAATCTGACCACACTTGTAATCATTTACATATCTGCCATTCTATCTGGATGCAGTGTACTTTGCTTTACTCATGTTTTTAGCAAATTCTTTTTCCTTCCTTGTCTAAGCCTGAATTCAGCAGATTGCATTACAGGTGCTTAGGTGACAGCTAAGGAGTGCATTGTGGGAGCTCACCTGTTAGGCCCCAACTATTTTGACATTATCCACTGTCTGTACGTGAATGGCTAGAAAACCTGAAAAAATAAATGTTGTTCTAAAAGTAGTCAATTAATTGTTTTACGTGATTTTTGAAAGAGGAATTAGGCTTTGTTTTTAGTATTTCATGAGAATTTTTATTCATAGTTTCTATCACAAGAATTTGCATACTCCTTTAAGCGGGGTGCTCCTTAAAGAGACCATTGCTGTACGGAGACTTATTGGCAATGCTCCATGGGAAACAAATATGCAAAGAGGTATCTCCCCAAGAAAGAGAACCATCTTGCTAGCGCCACCTATTGGAAGTGGCTCCTTATGAGTCCAGACTGATGAAGGACAAGCACCCACAAACTGTTGTCTACAGGATGGATATCTGGCCTGGCTATATTCCCTTGTCAAATCCCAAGGCTTGTTGGAAAGTCGGATCTTGACTCATAGGGAGCCGCTTCCAGTGGCTCTGGCAAAATGGTTCTCTTTTTTGGTGGATACCTCTTTGCAGACTCCTGTAATAAAGAGCTGTAAGATGCTCTTAGTGTTGTGCTACAGCAGAGTGTACAGCACCCGCTCGGTGGTACTGGCATGCCAGTCAGAAGAGTGTTGCACCTACTAATTATGGTTCTTCCTTGCCTGATTGGCTTAAAGGCACCACATGGTATCAGAATACAAGTGACATGGCCACGACCACGTGCTGCCTCCTGGCCAATCAACTCAGGAGCCACCAAAATTATGCACTTTTTTTTGAAAAGCACAATACTGAGCTTCTTATACACTGCTGTGTATGATACGCTGGCAGATTTACTTTAAGAAATTAACAGTATTATCCTTTTAAAATTCTATTATGTTTCTGTTAGGTTGACAACTAATGGCAATACATTTTATTTTCCATTTAAAGGGTTAAACAGTTTAATGTATAAAACAAGTAGTGGGGATTGATACTACCTCTCCGTATATTGTCTTGACAGCCGATCACTTAGAACCATCTGCCAGTAAGAGAAAAACCAGTTACCACGTTGTAGAATAGAGCGATACGTGGCGTTATTAAACGGGACGCATTATGTGAGATGCAGTAGCGTGCGGTAATATTTACACTAGCGAGTCCTGCGTGTTTGCATTGCAGATATGACCTGAGATGATAGACGAGCATATTGGAGCCATGTAACAGTTTTTTGTTTTTTTTTAAACCACAACATGTGAGAGTCCACGGGTCAGGACAGGGCACATCTGTACGTTACATGCTAGAGCTGGTGTGACATATGATGAGAGACCGTAAATATCTCCATATTTGTGAAATGCCAGAAAATACAGCAGGTTTCTGTGGAAGACTGTCACTGAGAGGCAGCGTTAATCCTGCCTGGAGATTAGTGTTGAGCGCGAATATTCGAATTGCGAATTTTTTTCTCGAATATCGCAATTTCGAGATTTCGCGAATATTTAGAATATCGTTCTATATATTCGCGAATTCGAATATTCGTTTTTTTTTTATTATTATATTTTTTTCTTTCCCACTTCTCTAAAGTTGTTCTTACCTGTCCTTTGGATTCCTGGCTTCCTGGCTGCGTTTTCAACTTACTGCTATATTCCATATTAGCTAAATTACAATCTAATCTATATGTGTATTTTACGAAATTTCGCAAATTGCGATGCGAGTAATATAATACGAAATAATCGCATGAAGATTTCAACTTAGCACTGCTATATTCCATATTCTAGCCTAATATGGAATATAGCTGTGCTAAGTTAGCACTGCTCTATTCCACACTAGGCTAGAATATGGAATATAGCAGTGCTAAGTTGAAATCTTCATGCGATTATTTCGTATTATATTACTCGCATCGCAATTTCGACTTTTGCAAATGTTCTTAATATTGCTCTAACTTCGTCTCTTAGAATATTACGAATATTCTAAAAGACGAAGTTAGAGCAATATTACGAAATTTCGTAAAATACACATATAGATTGTAATTTAGCTAATATAGTGCTATAATCCCTTTTTTTCCCTCTAATTTTTTTTTGCCTCTTCTGAACTTAAGTTTTGTAAAATATGTACACTATTAAAAAATATTACTATAGCAGTATATTAGCTTAAATACAATCTATGTGTATTTTACGAAATTTCGTAATATTGCTCTAACTTCGTCTTTTAGAATATTCGTAATATTCTAAGAGACGAAGTTAGAGCAATATTAAGAACATTTGCAAAAGTCGAAATTGCGATGCGAGTAATGTAATACGAAATAATCGCATGAAGATTTCAACTTAGCACTGCTATATTCCATATTCTAGCCTAGTGTGGAATAGAGCAGTGCTAATTTAGCACAGCTATATTCCATATTAGGCTAGAATATGGAATATAGCAGTGCTAAGTTGAAATCTTCATGCGATTATTTCGTATTACATTACTCGCATCGCAATTTCGGCTTTTGAAAATGTTCTTAATATTGCTCTAACTTCGTCTCTTAGAATATTACGAATATTCTAAAAGACGAAGTTAGAGCAATATTACGAAATTTCGTAAAATACACATAGATTGTATTTAAGCTAATATACTGCTATAGTAATATTTTTTAATAGTGTACATATTTTACAAAACTTAAGTTCAGAAGAGGCAAAAAAAAATTAGAGGAAAAAAAGGGATTATAGCACTATATTAGCTAAATTACAATCTATATGTGTATTTTACGAAATTTCGTAATATTGCTCTAACTTCGTCTTTTAGAATATTCGTAATATTCTAAGAGACGAAGTTAGAGCAAATCACGAAATTTCGTAAAATACGCATATTAGCCTAGCCATAGTCAATTAGCATAGGAATGTTGCCTTATACTATCAAGATAAATAATCGCAATACGCGAAAAAAAAATTCGGATATTATTCGCGATAATTGAAATAATTACGAATATTCGATTTCGACGAATATAACACGAATATTCATTCGAATATTCGCGAAATATCGCGAAATCGAATATGGCACCTCCCGCTCATCACTACTGGAGATGAGGATAAGTACTGTTGTCCTCTTAGATGCCAGAAGGGTGTTAGGGCTCAACAGGAACCAAGGCCTTGATGAGTCGGCCACCTGTGCACCCATTAAAGCTGCACCCCCTCATGTGAGTGCAGTGTGCAAACCCCCACAACTACATCACTTCTGCACTGCCAATCCTGGTGGGTGCATTAGGCAAAAGTGATAATTAAGATAAAGTAGCCCAATGCCCTTAAAGGGGTATTCCATAAAAATATATCAAGGGGAGAAAAACAACTGGATAGCACATCCACAATGCTATGCTTAGATCTAATTAAACTCGCTTCTCAGCGCAATATTAAAGTGTACAGCCCCCCCCCCCCCATACTGCATGCTGTGCAACAGGCATTAGTGTACATTTTGATCAAAAGGCATAAGCCCACTCACCACGCCAAGGTCTCCTCTTTGAGTGGGACCTACTCTGACAAAAAAAGGCGCAGCACAATGCGTTGACAAAGCGACACTGCCATAGTAGGCGGCAGGACCCGGGAGTCAAACAGCAACCCTGCTGTCTGACAATGCCACCCATGGCACTGGGTCCCAACAGCACAGCGCCACAAAAACAGAGGCCACCAGGCAGTCCTGCATCATGTGAACAGTTGTCTAACACAACATATCCATTGCTATCATGAACTGCAGGTCAAATAGCACTTATATGCAGACTTCTGCAAAATTAAAACCACCTGTGCCGAATGGGAGGAGTGCTGATACCAGTAATAAAGAAGAAAGATTCAACATGCATAAATCAAGGGGAGAAAAACAGAACTGGATCGCACATCCATTAGAAAACAGAAAGTACTGAAGGCGATGAAGCGGGTCATCGCAGCCGCCAGTGATTGGCTGAGTGGCATTCCCAGCTATTTCCTGCCGTGTCAAGACAGGAGCAGGAAGTGGAGCGCAGTAAGGTTGTGGGTCGGCGAGGTGAGTATAACTATCCCGTAACCATCCAATAATTTTTTTTTCTAATGTAATATCCCTTTAAGTGTTCCTTTTTTTTCACATTTTATATACTGTATGTATATATTTATTCACCGTTTTTTTTATATATAAAACAAGATGTTCATCATCATGATTTAGCGAAACTTAAGGTAGCATTCTCCTCTCCAGTGCATGACTCGGTTCAGATGTCTCTTTTACGCTTTTGTCCCGTTTTTTTGCAATCATTTTCTCAAAAAGCCACCAAAATTGCAAGGTTTGAATACATCCTAACCTATATTAAGATGATGATTCTTAATTTTATGCTAATTTCCACTTGCTGATTCTCAAAAAATTTACATGATTTGGGTTTATTGGCTCTTTCCATATTCTCCCTGAAAGCAAAAGGTTAATGATTCTCAGTATTTGCAGAGCAGAGAAAATATGTTTCTGTCATCAGTAACACTTCCATATAAGAGTTACAATTCAGTTCAGCTTCTGCCAAAAAATATTAATATGCTTTAAAAAAAAAAACTACATGCTGAGTTTCCATTAGAATTCCATAACTCTATGTAATCGCGATCTACCGGGATTTCTACTTATTTCTCCTACAGCAAAAGGCAGCAAAATAAAGGTTGCACTACCCGAGCGACGCACTTTCATCTTCTTCTCTGATTGGGTTACTTTAACCCCAGAACAATCCCAATTTGCAGAGTACAGTATGCCAAGGTCGGAGGCCTAACACCACCTGCAATGTGACCATTTGCACTTTTGCTGAGCTCTCATGTGGCAACTGGTTTCCTGTACAAACTCTGCTCCCCTAACCTCATTGGGATCAGGTTCCATTCTGGTTTGAAGATGTCAAGAGGTAGAAGGACATGTTCCCTTTTCTTTCAACTTAGCCCCTGAAAATGTCCCCCCCCCCCCAATCTATCCCGATTCCATAGACCCAGAAGGAGATCTGCTTTATTAGGAACTCTGAAAATGTGATGTGTGTGTCCTCTTTGTGGTACCCAATGGACATGAACATCAACATCAGCAGAGTGCCCATCAACCTATGCAATGGCGGACAGAGCAAAAGGTCCATGTGCAACAACCTTTTAAAGGTCACTTCTGACTGAATGCATGACTTTCAGGATAGGGCTCATTCATATTTCTCTCTAATAGGGATGAGCAAACCCAGTGAAGTTCGGGTTCGCCAGGTTTGGCCAAATTTCAGGTTCGGGGCCCGAACTGGACCCGGACCCCATTAAAGTTAATACGACATGGTTATAACGGAAAATAACAGCATTCTTAAGATAGAATGCTAAATAAAATGGCCATTGAGGGGTTAAAAAAAACTCACCTCATCCACTTGATCGCGCAACCTGTATCCTCTTCTTTCTTCAGGACCTGCAAAAGGACCAGCGATGACGTCACTGCGCTCACCACGTGGTGAGCGCAGTGACGTTATCGCAGGTCCTGCTGAATGAAGATAGAAGTTCGGTTACGGGTACCCGAACTTTGCAGTTCGGGTTTGCTCAACCCTACTCTCTAACACTCAGATTCACAGGAAATAAATAAGGGAGAGCGTGCATCATAGGACCATGTGGACAGTAGATGGAGAGAAAGAGCCAAAAAGAACATTCTCCTGGGTAAGTTGTGATCAGGACACAACAACCTGAAGGGCCTATGCTGATTATTGAGGTGCAACTCCCAATCCCTGCCAGGTACCCAAATTGGTCCAGAATAGGCTTGAGCAATGCGACCTTCAGATCATAGATCCGTAGTCGATTCATTCAAATACTTTCATTTTAATGCTGTCCCCATATGGCATTAAGATGTATTGGCTCCGTGGAGCCAAAGCTCTTCTTGCCCGAAGTCGAGCAAGACTTCTGTGAATTCCTACTGAATTCCTATTTCTGCTTATTTAAAAACAATTTAAAATAGCAATCCAAACATAGCTTTAGTATGGAGGTAACAGCCAGTACCAAAGACCAGTTCGGATTTCTATTTTGAATTGTTTTTCAATAAGCAGATATGCACAAAGTAGGAATTGACTGAAGTCGTTATCTATGATCCGAAAGTCGATTCGCTCAAGCCTAGTCCGGAATACATGCAGGCAAACAGTAGAGTAAGAGAGACTTGACAGCAGCGCCACCTCTATCCACACAGCAGTACATCAGAAGAGTTTTATTGGCCTCTTTACAACACGTTTTGGGACCGGACTGGTTCCTTCTTCAGGTAATAACCAACTAACAATCCAACAGTAAAGAGTCAAGACATTCCTTAGCCAGATCCCTTGTATGCAACTCACATTGCGTTACTCACCTTGATAATCCCCCGCCACTGCTGTTCTGGCACTCGCGGGGTCCCCACTGGTCTCTACTTCCTGGTGCCGGCTTGGCATACAGAAAATGGCAGGAGATGCCAGCTTGGCAGCAGCAGTGACCCACTCCAACCTCGGATTGACCAAGTGACATCGCTAGCATTCCTTGTGTGTTGAGTTAGGACCAGGAAGTGGAGAGGAGCAGAGATCTGGGAGCATCGGAACAGCAGTGGCAGGGGATCGATGAGGTGACTAATGTTATCCCACTGAAACATCCCTTTAAGGTGAAAGTAGGCTCAGCAGAGTTTTAGGGTCCATTCACACGTCCGTGAGTGTTCTGTGGATCTGCAAAACACGGACACTGGCAATGTGCATTCCGCAATTTGCGGACCGCACATCGCGGGCACTATAATAGAAAAAGCCGCAATTGCGGACAAGAATAGGACATGTTCTATTTTTTGGCGGAAACGGAAGCACGGATGCGGAAGTGCAGATCCGTAAATGCAGATGCGGACAGCACATTCTGGCCCTATTGAAAATGAATGGGTCTGCACCCATTCCGCAAAATTGCGGAACAGATGCGGACCCATTTTGCGGACGTGTGAATGGACCCTTAGCTTGCTTTTTCTATAACCAAAATGATGCTGCCCCCAACCCAGTGTCCAAACACCCAGGCAAAAGGCAGAGTGATTTGCTGTCACCCTTCATGGCACCCACTGTGGGTCCTATGTGGGATGTACACCACAATACATATGTAGCTTGCTGTCAGCATTAACTCTGTCTTCTGCAAGTGTAGAAGTATTTACACCATCAGTTTTTCTGTCTGGATGGACACAGGGTCACTGAGGGCGATACAGATAGAATATGGGCATTTCTGCATCGCTGCTGTTCGTTCACCTCTTCCCATCCTTGCTGATCGTTTAGCCTATACTCGTATGAATACAATCCTGTCACCGGGAAGTGAGGCCCAAAGTGCCTTTTGCCCCACTGACGTCATCAAATTCTTACAGACCTGCTAATAGATGTGGCTGAATCTACTCGAACCATGCTTCAGTCATACAGAACTATTCCATATAGCTGGCTACATCTGAGGTCTGTGACACTTCTATCCATCCATCCTGAAGATAAAGATAATTTAGTTACAGTCCTAAACTGGAGGAATTACATTTTCAAGCACTTACAAGGACATTAGCAATGTGATCACTGTGTCTGAATTCAGTGGCAGTGGTCATATGGTCTGGCAATGTACATATCAATAAGGACACATTAGCAGATGCAAGATACTTGTGGAGTCCAGTTCTCATGACATTGGGGGTGGATGGAAATAGACAAGCAATAAATAGATGCATAGTGTCCCTGTTTGTTAGAAACTACTCTAGGTTTGTAAATTTCTGGAGGACTAAGAATATCCTAGCAAGCAAGCAACACAACCAAAGTGATGATGGGTGGGGGCGCTGTTCCATTAGTGTTTATGGAACAATTTACGACCAACCAAGGTGAAAAGTGGTACTGCACATAGTCTACTGAAGGATCCATAGTCTATGGTCCTACATTTCATAACTACAATGATCTCAGACCACATGCTTAGTGGTACTGTATCTGCGTAAGAAGAACCCAAAGACTAAGGGCAACAGATCTTTACCTGCTGCTGGGTGTCTGTCACCCTGGCAGCTAAATGATGCCAGAAGAACCCCATGATGTTGTGACTCCCATCCGATCATCAGCAGGCCTGCTCCTTGGCCTTTCCTGGATTCCATAGACTGGAAAGTAGGAATCAATCTTTGAGCTAGTTGAAAGGCCACAGCCCAGCCCATTGATTGTATTACCCATGGTCATTGGGATCCTTTTACTCTCACAAAGCATCTATTAGGGTGAACTTGGTGATCGATTTTCATGAATATTAAATTCATAAAGATGGAGAGCCCAAGCAGTAAAGCCAACCCGTGTTCATAAGGCATGAGATAGACCGTTATAATAGCATCGACCAGCTTTACTGCTGATTGGAGGGAAAAAGATCCCATTTCTCTATATGTAACATGCAATTGGTACTTTTCAAACACTGTCAGAACCAACCAATGAAGGAATGCCCCCAACACATCCAGAAATGCCAAGTTTAATGCAAAGAACCATAACCCTACTCTTTTTTTGCACCGAAATGCTGGACATACGGTACATTAAAATTGGAACTGTTACAAAGTATATCTGATTAGTTAGGACATTTAAGATCCCAATGTAACAGCACCCAATTCTCCTTCCAGATCACCCTCTTTTCCGTCCATTTCCTTCTTCCAGACCCTTTGCTTTTATTCATTTCTGCTCATTTCTTTAATCAAAAATCAGCACCGTAATTGAACATTAATTGCCAAAAAATTAAAATTCAAATGAGTTCTTGGCT
This sequence comes from Bufo gargarizans, assembly GCF_014858855.1. Classification (NCBI taxonomy): domain Eukaryota; kingdom Metazoa; phylum Chordata; class Amphibia; order Anura; family Bufonidae; genus Bufo; species Bufo gargarizans. The sequence goes on from NC_058089.1 coordinate 115,644,922, forward strand.
TTGTGCTTTCAAGTGAGGTTACCTACTAAACACGGCATGTTCTCCACGATAAATACTTTAAATAATGATTATTTATACCTCGCCGGAGCCGTGCCAGGGGCTGACAGCCTCTCTATAGACGCCCGTGCCTGTCCAAGGTCTATACGTTGCAGCCGTCTGTTTTTGCACCACCATCACGCTCCATAAACAGTCTCCACCTTTAATTCCAAAGAATTAGCAAGACAAAATGTAATTTTCAAGTCTTGTTCTCCATCATGATATGTTTCTCTTTCAGAACACGGTGCTGTCATATTTTCCTACTGTGCCAGCTGTTCCTGTTCCTGCCACCATAGCAACCGCTGTGAGTTGGTTGAGTGTAGTGCCAGCCAATTGGGCACCTGTGCTAGCCTGCACCCACCAACCCCCTCCACCTGCCGAACCTGCTAGTCCTTTTCTTTAATGTTGCTGTTTTATTTCGGTGTAATGAATTTATGAGTTTATTGGGCAGATTTGCCCCCCGGTAACATCAGGACCCTGCAGTAAGCAGCAGTGGTTGTGAGTGTGGCTATCTGTCGGGCAGAGGAGCTATAAGGAAAGGTCAGCCAGGATTAAATGCACCAGCGTGGCCATGGCTGAGGCCCTAATAAGGGTCGGGCTTTGTTCAAATCTAAATGTCATGGAGGAAGGGCGGGCAAGATCACAGCTCTCTGCGCCTGATATTAATGTAGTGATCAAAGCATCATCTGCTTGAATGTAGAAGCCTCCAAATCTATTGATTCACCACTTAAGTCATGTTTTATAGGAAAGTGACATTCTGATCACAAGAAAAGTTTATACACTGCAATCCCCTGGAGAGATGAGGAGAGGTTGTTACATTGTATTTAACACTGGAACCATGTTACATTGTATATAATACAGACATGATGTTACATTGTATATAACACGGACATTATGTTACATTGTATATAATACAGACGTGATGTTACATTGTATATAACACAGACGTGATGTTACATTGTATATAATACAGACGTGATGTTACATTGTATATAACGCAGACGTGATGTTACATTGTATATAACACAGACGTGATGTTACATTGTATATAATACAGACATGATGTTACATTGTATATAACACATGCATGATGTTACATTGTATATAACACATGCATGATGTTACATTGTATATAACACGGACATTATGTTACATTGTATATAATACAGATGTGATGTTACATTGTATATAATACAGACATGATGTTACATTGTATATAACACAGACGTGATGTTACATTGTATATAACACAGACGTGATGTTACATTGTATATAATACAGACGTGATGTTACATTGTATATAATACAGACGTGATGTTACATTGTATATAACACAGACATGATGTTACATTGTATATAACACGGACATGATGTTACATTGTATATACCACAGACATTATGTTACATTGTATATAATACAGATGTGATGTTACATTGTATATAATACAGACATTATGTTAAATTGTATATAATAGACGTGATGTTACATTGTACATGATGTTACATTGTATATAATACAGATGTGATGTTACATTGTATATAACACAGACATGATGTTACATTGTATATAACACAGACATGATGTTACATTGTATATAACACAGACATGATGTTACATTGTATATAACACAGGCATGATGTTACATTGTATATAATACAGACATTATGTTACATTGTATATAATACAGGCGTGATGTTACATTGTATATAACACAGACGTGATGTTACATTGTATATAACACAGACGTGATGTTACATTGTATATAACACAGACGTGATGTTACATTGTATATAATACAGACGTGATGTCACATTGTATATAACACAGGCATGATGTTACATTGTATATAATACAGACATGATGTCACATTGTATATAATACAGACGTGATGTCACATTGTATATAACACAGACGTGATGTTACATTGTATATAACACAGACGTGATGTTACATTGTATATAACACAGACGTGATGTTACATTGTATATAACACAGGTGTAATGTTACATTGTATATAATACAGGTGTAATGTTACATTGTATATAACACAGACGTGATGTTATATTGTATATAACACAGACATGATGTTACATTGTATATAACACAGGTGTAATGTTACATTGTATATAATACAGGTGTAATGTTACATTGTATATAATACAGACATTATGTTACATTGTATATAACACTGGCATGATGTTACATTGTATATAACACAGGCATGTCACATTGTATATAACACAGACGTGATGTTACATTGTATATAACGCAGACATGATGTTACATTGTATATAATACAGACGTGATGTCACATTGTATATAACACAGGCATGATGTTACATTGTATATAATACAGACATGATGTCACATTGTATATAATACAGACGTGATGTCACATTGTATATAACACAGACATGATGTCACATTGTATATAATACAGACGTGATGTCACATTGTATATAACACAGGCATGATGTTACATTGTATATAATACAGACATGATGTCACATTATATATAATACAGACGTGATGTCACATTGTATATAACACAGACGTGATGTCACATTGTATATAATACAGACGTGATGTCACATTGTATATAACACAGACGTGATGTTACATTGTATATAACGCAGACGTGATGTTACATTGTATATAATACAGACGTGATGTCACATTGTATATAACACAGGCTTGATGTCACATTGTATATAATACAGACGTGATGTCACATTGTATATAATACAGACGTGATGTTACATTGTATATAACACAGACGTGATGTTACATTGTATATAACACAGGTGTAATGTTACATTGTATATAATACAGGTGTAATGTTACATTGTATATAACACAGACGTGATGTTATATTGTATATAACACAGACATGATGTTACATTGTATATAACACAGGTGTAATGTTACATTGTATATAATACAGGTGTAATGTTACATTGTATATAATACAGACATTATGTTACATTGTATATAACACTGGCATGATGTTACATTGTATATAACACAGGCATGTCACATTGTATATAACACAGACGTGATGTTACATTGTATATAACGCAGACATGATGTTACATTGTATATAATACAGACGTGATGTCACATTGTATATAACACAGGCATGATGTTACATTGTATATAATACAGACATGATGTCACATTGTATATAATACAGACGTGATGTCACATTGTATATAACACAGACATGATGTCACATTGTATATAATACAGACGTGATGTCACATTGTATATAACACAGGCATGATGTTACATTGTATATAATACAGACATGATGTCACATTATATATAATACAGACGTGATGTCACATTGTATATAACACAGACGTGATGTCACATTGTATATAATACAGACGTGATGTCACATTGTATATAACACAGACGTGATGTTACATTGTATATAACGCAGACGTGATGTTACATTGTATATAATACAGACGTGATGTCACATTGTATATAACACAGGCTTGATGTCACATTGTATATAATACAGACGTGATGTCACATTGTATATAATACAGACGTGATGTTACATTGTATATAACACAGACGTGATGTTACATTGTATATAACACAGGTGTAATGTTACATTGTATATAATACAGGTGTAATGTTACATTGTATATAACACAGACGTGATGTTATATTGTATATAACACAGACATGATGTTACATTGTATATAACACAGGTGTAATGTTACATTGTATATAATACAGGTGTAATGTTACATTGTATATAATACAGACATTATGTTACATTGTATATAACACTGGCATGATGTTACATTGTATATAACACAGGCATGTCACATTGTATATAACACAGACGTGATGTTACATTGTATATAACGCAGACATGATGTTACATTGTATATAATACAGACGTGATGTCACATTGTATATAACACAGGCATGATGTTACATTGTATATAATACAGACATGATGTCACATTGTATATAATACAGACGTGATGTCACATTGTATATAACACAGACATGATGTCACATTGTATATAATACAGACGTGATGTCACATTGTATATAACACAGGCATGATGTTACATTGTATATAATACAGACATGATGTCACATTATATATAATACAGACGTGATGTCACATTGTATATAACACAGACGTGATGTCACATTGTATATAATACAGACGTGATGTCACATTGTATATAACACAGACGTGATGTTACATTGTATATAACGCAGACGTGATGTTACATTGTATATAATACAGACGTGATGTCACATTGTATATAACACAGGCTTGATGTCACATTGTATATAATACAGACGTGATGTCACATTGTATATAATACAGACGTGATGTCACATTGTATATAACACAGACGTGATGTCACATTGTATATAACACAGACATGATGTCACATTGTATATAATACAGACGTGATGTCACATTGTATATAACACAGACATGATGTTACATTGTATATAACACAGACGTGATGTTACATTGTATATAACACAGACGTGATGTCACATTGTATATAACACAGACATGATGTTACATTGTATATAATACAGACGTGATGTCACATTGTATATAACACAGACATGATGTTACATTGTATATAACACAGACGTGATGTTACATTGTATATAACACAGACGTGATGTTACATTGTATATAACGCAGACGGGATGTTACATTGTATATAACGCAGACATGATGTTACATTGTATATAACACAGACATGATGTTACATTGTATATAACACAGACATGATGTTACATTGTATATAACACAGACATGATGTTACATTGTATATAACACAGACATGATGTTACATTGTATATAACACAGACATGATGTTACATTGTATATAACACAGACATGATGTTACATTGTATATAACAGGCATGATGTTCCATTGTATATAACACAGACATGATGTTACATTGTATATAATACAGACATGATGTTACATTGTATATAACACAGACGTCATGTTACATTGTACATGATGTTACATTGTATATAATACAGACATGATGTTACATTGTATATAACACAGGCATGATGTTACATTGTATATAACACAGACGTGATGTTACATTGTATATAACACAGACGTGATGTTACATTGTATATAACCCAGACATGGTGTTACATTGTATATAACAGGCATGATGTTACATTGTATATAACACAGACATGATGTTACATTGTATATAACACAGGCATGTCACATTGTATATAACACAGACGTGATGTTGCATTGTATATAATACAGACGTGATGTTGCATTGTATATAACAGGCATGATGTTATTACATTGTACAGTGCATTCGGAAAGTCTTCAGTTCAGACACTTTCATTTTTTTAAGATTATGTTGCAGCCTTGTAAAATAAAAAAAAAGTTACCATTTTTTCCCCATAATTTTGCATTTAATATCAAATACTGAGAAAGAATGTTCAAAAATGCTAATTTAATGAAAAGGAAAAACTAGAATCTTGCGTTGACATAAGTCTTTAGACCCTTTACTCAAGATTTAGTTGAAGCCCCTTTGGAAATGATTCCAGCCTCCGGACATCATGGGGATGATGCCACAAGGTTTACACCTTCTCTGCAGATCCTCTCCACTTCTCCAGCTCTGTCACGTTGGATGGGGACCATCGGTGAACTGTCATTTTCAGGTCTCTCCAGAGATGTTTAATTGGGTTCAAGTCAGAGCTTTGGCTGGGCCACTCTAAGACATTCACAGACTCATCTCTAAGCTGCTCCTGTGTTGTCTTGGCTGCATGCTTAGGGTTATTGTCTTATTGGAAAGTGAACCTTCTGCCCAGTCTGAGGCCCAGAGCTCTGGATTAGGTTTTCATTAAGACTATTTCTGTACTTTGCTCCATTCAGCTTTCCCTGAAATCTGACCAGTCTTCCTATTTCCCCCAGAATGATACTATCTTGGTATCATGTACTTACCTGTCCAAGCTCACCTGGCAAGAGTGGCTTCTCTGTGGCGGTGCCATCGACACTGTGACTTTTCCGTGGCAACCTTCCCGATCGACCACAGGGTTGGTCGTCCTATCAGTGTGCAGGGATGCTGGGCCATGCTGACATCAAGATGCCGGGCCAATCAGACTTGGCACTGGCCTCCCGTGCTTCCTCACTAGAATGTTCTTAACTACTTTTTGGTTTCAAGGATCTCTATGACCTTTTGATTGCCTATGATTTCGCCCATGACTGATGATTTTACCACCAACAATCTCCTAGCGCTCACTCTGTCTGGTATTAGATTCTGTAATTGCCTCTTGTTTTGGTTCTGATGTTACTCTCTGGTTTGGAGTCTGGTTTGTATTTGGTTCTGCATTTGGATTCAGACTCTGTTCTTTGTTGTGCCCGTCTAGTTTTGACCTGGTCTGTTTGATTACCCCTTCTCCGGCTTGTTTAGGCCATATGCACTTAGCCAGGTGAGGGCTGCCATTTAGGGCAGATCATCCAAGTAGGTAGGGACAGTGGTATGGTTGGAATTTAGGGTTGCACTGTTCCCTACCTTACATAATCTTAGGTTTCTACATAATCCCAGGTGCATTATCTTGCACTTATCAACATTAAATTTTAGTTGCCAGATTTTTGACCATTCCTCTAGTTTTCCTAAATCCTTTTCCATTTGGTGTATCCCTCCAGGAACATCAACCCTGTTACAAATCTTTGTGTCATCAGCAAAAAGACACACCTTACCATCGAGGTCTTCTGCAATTTCGCTGATAAAGATATTAAACAATATGGGTTGATGTTCCTGGAGGGGCACACCAAATGGAAAAGGATTTAGAAAAACTAGAGGAATGGTCAAAAATCTGGCAACTAAAATTTAATGTTGATAAGTGCAAGATAATGCACCTGGGGCGTAAAAACCCAAGAGCAGAATATAAAATCAGTGATACAGTCCTAACCTCAGTATCTGAGGAAAGGGACAGACAATGTCATAGAGCAGCAGGAAATGCTAGCAGAATGCTTGGGTGTATAGGGAGAGGCATTACCAGTAGAAAGAGGGAGGTGCTCATGCCGCTCTACAGAGCACTAGTGAGACCTCACTTGGAGTATTGTGCGCAGTACTGGAGACCATATCTCCAGAAGGATATTGATACTTTGGAGAGAGTTCAGAGAAGAGCTACTAAACTAGTACATGGATTGCAGGACAAAACTTACCAGGAAAGATTAAAGGACCTTAACATGTATAGCTTGGAAGAAAGACGAGACAGAGGGGATATGATAGAAACTTCTAAATACATAAAGGGAATCAACAAGGTAAAAGAGGAGAGAATATTTAAAAGAAGAAAAACTGCTACAAGAGGACATAGTTTTAAATTAGAGGGGCAAAGGTTTAAAAGTAATATCAGGAAGTATTACTTTACTGAGAGAGTAGTGGATGCATGGAATAGCCTTCCTGCAGAAGTGGTAGCTGCAAATACAGTGGAGGAGTTTAAGCATGCATGGGATAGGCATAAGGCCATCCTTCATATAAGATAGGGCCAGGGGCTATTCATAGTATTCTGTATATTGGGCAGACTAGAAGGGCCAAATAGTTCTTATCTGCCGACACATAATATGTTTCTATGTTTCATCAAACCAGAAAACCTTCTTTCTCACAGTCTGAGGGTCCTTTTACGTACTTTTTTGCAAACTCCAGGTGGCTTTAATGTGTCTTTTACTGAGGAGAGGCTTCTTTCTGGCCACTCTTCCATAAAGCCCAGATTGGTGGAGGCTGCAGCGATTGTTGACCTTCTCGATGTTTCCTTCTCAATGTTTCTCCAATCTGCACAAAGGGTCTTTGGTGGAGCTTAGCCTGAGTGACCATTGGGTTCCTGGTCACCTCTCTTACCAAGCCCTTTTATTTCCGTCTGAAATAACGGATCTCTGGCGGAAATGTCTCAAACGGATGTCAAATGTGCATAACTGATGCACAGGATCAGTTTTTTTTTACATGATCAATTTTTATTTATTTTCCTGTTCTTCTGACAGATCAGAAGAATGGAAAAATAATGGTGATGTGAACTCCTCCTTACTTAGTTTGGTGGGGTGGTCTGCTCTAGGAAGAGTCCTTGTTGTTCCAAACTAATTCCATTTAAGAATTATAGAGGCCACTATGCTCTTAACAAATTTTTGTGTACCCTTCTCCAGATCTGTGCCTTAACACAATCTTGTCTCTGAGATCTACATGCAGTTCTTTCCTCCTCATGACTTTTTTTTATTTTTTCTGATATGCATTGTCAGCTGGGAGAACTTATATCAACAGGGGTAGTGAGTCCAGCTGAATGGGGGAAAACTTGAATTATTCAGACATAGCAGACGCTTGGAGTTTGCAAAAAGCACCTAAAGGACTCTCGGGCTGCGAGAAACAAGATTCTCTGGTCTGATGAAACCAAGACTTTACTTTTTGGCCTGAAATTTAAGCTTTATGTCTGAAGAAAAACGTGCACTGCACATCACCTGCCCAATTCCATTACTACAGTGAAACATAGTGGTGGTCAGGGGCGTTGCTAGGTTAAAACATTCGGGGCCCGAATGTACTGCCTGTCTGCTAGATACAACTGTATTGCCATCCTCAGGACAGCAATACAATTTAATTTAATGCCCTGCAAGAGCTGAAGGACCTGTGATAACATCACAGGTCATGTGATCAGTGCTAAATGCAGTAGCTCAAAAGGACCTGCGATGATGTCACTATCATGTGACCAGTGCAGGAGAGGACGGCTCAGCAGTCAAGAGAAGTCGTGGGAAGAAGCTGAGGTGAGTTCTGCTACATGAGGAGAGGTAAATGAAAGGGTAGATTACTCAGTGTGAGAGACAGAGCAATTTTGGGAGTTGTAGTTATTTAACTGGGACTGTATGTTAGGGCTGAAGGGAGGGAAGTTATTTACATGGGACAGTGAGGTGGAGTGATGTTATTTATATGGGACTGAAAGTTGAGGGAGTGATGTTATTTATATGGGAATGTATGTTGGAGGTGGCTGGGGCAGGAATCTAAAAAAGCATAACACCTGTGCCAGTATGCTGTCTTTTTAAACACAATGTATGGTAAAGCCGTCAAACGTGCCTTTACTCATAGCTACGTATGTCGATGTCACTCATGACAACATCATTTACTACTGTTGTCATTGCTTTCCAGAGCTTGGGGAGGGAAAGAAAAAAAAAAAAGAAAAAAAACGTGATCCTAGGAGACTAGAGGGTGTTTATATAACAATTTTCAGGGCAATTGGAGCCATTTTGGTTAGGTCTGAATCGATTCGGGTCCGAACCAAACATTTTCAAAAATTTTAACCTGAACTAAATCTTGAGTGGTTCGCTCATCTCTAGTCTAATTGTCAGTGCAAGATTTTAGTTTTTCATTGAAAAAGCTAAGATATTTAACATTCGGTTTTCACTCTCTCATTTTGGGGGATTGAGGGCAAAATGGGGAAAAATCAAAACTTTTTTTAGTGCAAGATCCCGACATAGAATATGAAAGGGTCTAAGGACTTTCCAAATGTAGTGTGTGTGTGTGTGTGTATATACAGTTGCAAGAAAAAGTATGTGAAGCCTTTGGAATGATATGGATTTCTGCACAAATTGGTCATAAAATGTGATCTGATCCTCAGCTAAGTCACAATAGACAATCACAGTCGGCTTAAACTAATAACACACAAATAATTAAATGTTACCATGTTTTTATTGAACACACCATGTAAACATTCACAGTGCAGGTGGAAAAAGTATGTGAACCCTTGGATTTAATAACTGGTTGAACCTCCTTTGGCAGCAATAACTTCAACCAAACGTTTCCTGTAGTTGCAGATCAGACGTGCACAACGGTCAGGAGTAATTCTTGACCATTCCTCTTTACAGAACTGTTTCAGTTCAGCAATATTCTTGGGATTTCTGGTGTGAATCGCTTTCTGGAGGTCATGCCACAGCATCTCAATCGGGTTGAGGTCAGGACTCTGACTGGGCCACTCCAGAAGGCGTATTTTCTTCTGTTTAAGCCATTCTGATGTTGATTTACTTCTATGCTTTGGGTCGTTGTCCTGTTGCAACATCCATCTTCTGTTGAGCTTCAGCTGGTTGATAGATGGCCCTAAGTTCTCCTGCAAAATGTCTTGATAAACTTGGGAATTCATTTTTCCTTCGATGATAGTAATCCGTCCAGGCCCTGACCCAGCAAAGCAGCCCCAAACCATGATGCCCCCTCCACCATACTTCACAGTTGGGATGAGGTTTTGATGTTGGTGTGCCGTGCCCCTTTTTCTCCTCACATATTGTTGTGTGTTTCTTCCAAAAAACTCAACTTTGGTTTCATCTGTCCACAGAATATTTTGCCAGTACTGCCGTGGAACATCCAGGTGCTCTTGTGCAAACTGTAAACGTGCAGCATGTTTTTTTTGGACAGCAGTTGCTTCTTCTGTGGTATCCTCCTATGAAATCCATTCTTGTTTAGTGTTTTACATATCGTAGATTCGCTAACAGGGATGTTAGCATATGCCGGAGACTTTTGTAAGTCTTTAGCTGACACTCTAGGATTCTTCTTCACCTCATTGAGCAGTCTGTGCTGTGCTCTTGCAGTCATCTTTACAGGACGGCCACTCCTAGGGAGAGTAGCAGCAGTGCTGAACTTTCTCCATTTATAGACAATTTATCTTACCGTGGACTGATGAACAGCAAGGCTTTTGGAGATACTTTTATAACCCTTTCCAGCTTTATGCAAGTCAACAATGCTTAATCGTAGGTCTTCTGAGAGCTCTTTTGTGCGAGGCATCATTCACATCAGGCAATGCTTCTTGTGAAAAGCAAACCCAGAACGGGTGTGTGTTTTTTATAGGGCAGGGCAGCTGTAACCAACACCTCCAATCTCATCTCATTGATTGGACTCCAGTTGGCTGACACCTCACTCCAATTAGCTCTTGGAGATGTCATTAGTCTAGGAGTTCAAATACTTTTTCCGCCTGCACTGTGAATGTTTACATGGTGTGTTCAATAAAAACATGGTAACATTTAATTCTTTGTGTGTTATTAATTTAAGCAGACTGTGATTGTCTATTGTTGTGACTTAGATGAAGATCAGATCACATTTTATGACCAATTTGTGCAGAAATACATATCATTCCAAAGGGTTCACATAATTTTTCTTGCTATTGTGTGTATATATATATATGGTACAGCCTCTCTGAAGACCTTAAGTGTATGGCTATGATTTCCTTTCATCCTGTATGAGGTACAAGTGTACCCATGGGTCATCAGACACTTAGAAAAACAGGTTCATTCACAGTGACCATTCATGCATTTAGTCTGGGATACAGACCCTAAGCATCAATGGCCACGTAACCGCACTACAGACGCTCAGCCTTGCATAATATTAAAATAAACAACATTTACAACCATGACACACACAATTCACCAAACTGATATCAGAGGAGAATTACATTGTGTGAGGCGAGGGAGTTCATATCACTATATAACAGAAACTCATACCAGCTGTACATATATAATTATATACAGGAGATACCCAGGTTATATCAGCATGGTCCATATCACTATATACAAGAAGATGTATAACTTATACCAGCTGTACATATATAATTATATACAGGAGATGCCCAGGTTATACCAGCATGCTCCATATCACTATATACAAGAAGCTGTATAACTTATACCAGCTGTACATATATAATTATATACAGGAGATACCCAGGTTATACCAGCACGGTCCATATCACTATATACAAGAAGATGTATAACTTATACCAGCTGTATATATATAATTATATACAGGAGATACCCAGGTTATACCAGCATGCTCCATATCACTATATACAAGCATATGTATAACTTATACCAGCTGTACATATATAATTATATACAGGAGATGCCCAGGTTATACCAGCATGCTCCATATCACTGTATACAAGAAGATGTATAACTTATACCAGCTGTACATATATAATTATATACAGGAGATACCCAGGTTATATCAGCATGGTCCATATCACTATATACAAGAAGATGTATAACTTATACCAGCTGTACATATATAATTATATACAGGAGATGCCCAGGTTATACCAGCATGCTCCATATCACTATATACAAGAAGATGTATAACTTATACCAGCTGTACATATAGAATTATATACAGGAGATACCCAGGTTATACCAGCACGGTCCATATCACTATATACAAGAAGATGTATAACTTATACCAGCTGTACATATATAATTATATACAGGTGATGCCCAGGTTATACCAGCACGCTCCATATCACTATATACAAGAAGATGTATAACTTATACCAGCTGTACATATATAATTATATACAGGAGATGCCCAGGTTATACCAGCATGCTCCATATCACTATATACAAGAAGATGTATAACTTATACCAGCTGTACATATATAATTATATACAGGAGATGCCCAGGTTATACCAGCATGGTCCATATCACTATATACAAGGAGATGTATAACTTATACCAGCTGTACATATATAATTATATACAGGTGATGCCCAGGTTATACCAGCATGGTCCATATCACTATATACAAGGAGATGTATAACTTATACCAGCTGTACATATATTATTATATACAGGAGATGCCCAGGTTATACCAGCACGGTCCATATCACTATATACAAGCAGATGTATAACTTATACCAGCTGTACATATATAATTATATACAGGAGATACCCAGGTTATACCGGCATGCTCCATATCACTATATACAAGAAGATGTATAACTTATACCAGCTGTACATATATAATTATACACAGGAGATACCCAGGTTATACCAGCATGCTCCATATCACTATATACAGGAAGATGTATAACTTATACCAGCTGTACATATATAATTATATACAGGAGATACCCAGGTTATATCAGCATGCTCCATATCACTATATACAGGAAGATGTATACCTTACACCAGCTGTACGTACATACAGATGCCTGTGTAGTGTAGGTGCAGGTCTCTACCCCTTCTTTGGAGCCCCCTCTATAAGGATGAAATGTGCCTCCCTTTAGAACTTCAACCAATTAACTCATCTATATCATCAATAGAGCAACAGTAAAACAGTAATTAGTTGTGAGGTGCAGTTACCGGCCTGGGTTTCTCTGTAGAAACGTACATTTATTGTCACTGCACGCGTAATTTCAGCTGTTGAAAACACGGGTAGAAAGCTTTTGTTTATGGCGCCTGGTTCAGTGTGAATTAATTTCAAGGTTACTCGCGCCTTTTTGTCATCGCTCTATTACCAAAATAAATTTGGTTTTAATTATCTTGCTTATTTTCAAGAAATGCACCAACCCGGAGTGATAAATGTCATGTTACAGCGCTGTAATTCTACATTTAGTCTTTATTCCTGCCTCTCACCTAGCAGTCGTATTCCCAGAACACATAACTACGCTATTACCCACATAGACTCATCTGTTTAGCCTTAAGGCTTCCTTAAAGTATGCTTGATCAGAAAAAAAACGGATTGCTGGCAGCCACCATGGCATCTGTAGCGGCGATATGCATCACTTGAATGTATTTTAAGGAGTTCTCGGAGTTCTTCATCTTGCAATTTGCTTACATGAGATTTTATTTTGTCTTGTAAGGATCATCTATACAGTAACAGTCTATAAAGTAACGACACTGCTGCTGTGGAATTAAACAAGGTAAAAAATGAATGTGGCTACATTGGAATATCAGTGTACAGCCATATTTGAACTATAGAAGGAGAGTCACTGTGTACATACATTACATTACTTATCCTGTACTGATCCTCAGTTACATCCTGTATTATACTCTACTCCAGAGCTGCACTCACTATTCTGCTGGTGCAGTCACTGTGTACATACATTATGTATTCTGTACTGATCCTGAGTTAAATCCTGTATTATACTCCAGAGCTGCACTCACTATTCTGCTGGTGCAGTCACTGTGTACATACATTACTTATCCTGTACTGATCCTGAGTTACATCCTGTATTATACTCCAGAGCTGCACTCACTATTCTGCTGGTGGAGTCACTGTGTACATACATTACTTATCCTGAACTGATCCTGAGTTACATCCTGTATTATACTCCAGAGCTGCACTCACTATTCTGCTGGTGCAGTCACTGTGTACATACATTACATTACTTATCCTTTACTGATCCTGAGTTACATCCTGTATTATACTCCAGAGCTGCACTCACTATTCTGCTGGTGCAGTCACTGTGTACATACATTACTTATCCTGTACTGATCCTGAGTTATATCCTGTATTATACTCCAGAGCTGCACTCACTATTCTGCTGGTGCAGTCACTGTGTACATTACATTACTTATCCTGTACTGATCCTGAGTTACATCCTGTATTATACTCCAGAGCTGCACTCACTATTCTGCTGGTGCAGTCACTGTGTACATACATTACTTATCCTGTACTGATCCTGAGTTATATCCTGTATTATACTCCAGAGCTGCACTCACTATTCTGCTGGTGCAGTCACTGTGTACATACATTACATTACTTATCCTGTACTGATCCTGAGTTACATCCTGTATTATACTCCAGAGCTGCACTCACTATTCTGCTGGTGCAGTCACTGTGTACATACATTACATTACCTATCCTGTACTGATCCTTAGTTACATCCTGTATTATACTCCAGAGCTGCACTCACTATTCTGCTGGTGCAGTCGCTGTGTACATACATTACATCACAAGGTAAATAAACAGCTGTATGATAGATTGTTAGTATGGCACCCATAACCTTCCATAGGCCCATAGTATACCTATGAGTGCCTCTGATTTTATAGGGAGATTTTTTTTTTTCTTTCATGGACAGAAGAAAAAAAAGTCAGTTTTCTGCTGGAGAAGCATTGCAGTGCAGCAGAGAGGCGCCATTTGGCATTATATGATGGCTACAGGTCCATAATACAGACCCACAGGGACTCCGCATTGTCCTATACTGGGAGGTGGCTTTGCTTTATTCCATATTGTCCTAGAACACGTACCTCACTGGCAGCAGGGGCTTAGCAGGATTAGGCTACATGCTCACGAACGTTGTTTGTTTCCGTGTCCGTTCCGTTTTTCCTTTTCTTTTTTTTTTTGCGATAGGATGCGGACCCATTCATTTTTTTTATGCCGATCTGCAATTTGCTAACCGCAAAACACATACGGTCGTGTGCATGTAGCCTAATCCTGCAGAACAAGGCGGTAACTCCACTAATATTACACAAGGAAACTGTTAGTTAGGGAAGTGCCCAGTATATACAGGTAGAGCAGGGCTGTCGGAGAGCCTGAGACCCATGGATTAGTGTACACGTCCTACCCGCTGTGAATCTCCCTACATTAGGTCCATAGTCTTGTCTATGTCTGCTAGGCACACAAGCTGCCACCAGGGAAACATAGCCCGCTTCTGTTCAACCTCATTAGTTTTGCTGACTGGATTCTCGCTGTGCCAAGTGCTTACAATTAAGTTTTGAAAGCAGAACTGGTGAGTGGATGGTAAGATTTCCTCTTTTTTTTTTTTTGTATTATGCCGTCCAAGAACCATTTGTCCATCAATTTTGAAAATGAATAGTGATGTTTTCCTTTTTTCAGCAAAATTGCAACATTTCCCAGTAATTAAATTGCTGAAAATATCCCCCATTCTTTTACAGCCAACAGAATGAAAGCTTTGTACGAGATGTCACGCTTAACGTAAAGTTTTTGCAGCATTCAGAAAAGCGCAGCTTATCGTCCCTTCACTGCTGGGACAAATTACTGCCTGCAGGTCTGTGGCTGAGAAGGGGTTAAGCAGGAATATTTGGCAACCTATGCAAAAAATATTTAATGGGGGGGGGGGGGGTTGCTCCTTATTTCTTTTTTTCTCTCTTATATCTTTTCAAACGTTTTTAGTATTTGATCACTTTCATGTAGGTTCTTTGCTTTCTGCCAGCATTTTGGTTGCCAATTTTTTTTTTAACATATCTTTAACTTCTGCAAAGTTTCTTAAAAACAAGCCTTCAACATCACATTCAAGTTTACTTATAGGATTAATCTGCATAATATGTCACTGTGCACATACATTACTTATCCTGTACTGATGCTGAGTTACATCCTGTATTATACTCCAGAGCTGCACTCACTATTCTGCTGGTGGAGTCACTGTGCACATACATTACATTACTTATCCTGTACTGATCCTGAGTTACATCCTGTATTATACTCCAGAGCTGCACTCACTATTCTACTGGTGCAGTCACTGAGTACATACATTACTTATCCTGTACTGATCCTGAGTTACATCCTGTATTATACTCCAGAGCTGCACTCACTATTCTGCTCCTGCAGTCACTAATTACATACATTACTTATCC
The DNA here is from genome assembly GCF_014858855.1 of Bufo gargarizans. NCBI lineage: Eukaryota > Metazoa > Chordata > Amphibia > Anura > Bufonidae > Bufo > Bufo gargarizans. The sequence continues at coordinate 115,661,336 of NC_058089.1, forward strand.
TGTACTGACCCTAAGTTACATCCTGTATTATACTACAGAGCGGCACTCACTATTCTGCTGGTGCAGTCACCGAGTACATACATTACATATCCTGTACTGACCGTGAGTTACATCCTGCATTATACTCCAGAGCTGCACTCACTATTCTGCTGGTGCAGTCACTGAGTACATACATTACTTATCCTGTACTGATCCTGAGTTACATCCTGCATTATACTCCAGAGCTGCACTCACTATTCTGCTGGTGCAGTCACTGTGTACATACATTACTTATCCTGTACTGATCCTGAGTTACATCCTGTATTATACTCCAGAGCTGCACTCACTATTCTGCTGGTGCAGTCACTGTGTACATACATTACATTACTTATCCTGTACTGATGCTGAGTTACATCCTGTATTATACTCCAGAGCTGCACTCACTATTCTGCTGGTGGAGTCACTGTGCACATACATTACATTACTTATCCTGTACTGATCCTGAGTTACATCCTGTATTATACTCCAGAGCTGCACTCACTATTCTACTGGTGCAGTCACTGAGTACATACATTACTTATCCTGTACTGATCCTGAGTTACATCCTGTATTATACTCCAGAGCTGCACTCACTATTCTGCTCCTGCAGTCACTAATTACATACATTACTTATCCTGTACTGACCCTAAGTTACATCCTGTATTATACTACAGAGCGGCACTCACTATTCTGCTGGTGCAGTCACCGAGTACATACATTACATATCCTGTACTGACCGTGAGTTACATCCTGCATTATACTCCAGAGCTGCACTCACTATTCTGCTGGTGCAGTCACTGAGTACATACATTACTTATCCTGTACTGATCCTGAGTTACATCCTGCATTATACTCCAGAGCTGCACTCACTATTCTGCTGGTGCAGTCACTGTGTACATACATTACTTATCCTGTACTGATCCTGAGTTACATCCTGTATTATACTCCAGAGCTGCACTCACTATTCTGCTGGTGCAGTCACTGTGTACATACATTACTTATCCTGTACTGACCCTGAGTTACATCCTGCATTATACTCCAGAGCTGCACTCACTATTCTGCTGGTGCAGTCACTGTGTACATACATTACTTATCCTGTACTGACCCTCAGTTACATCCTGCATTATACTCCAGAGCTGCACTCATTATTCTGCTGGTGCAGTCACTGTGTACATACATTACTTTTCCTGTACTGATCCTGAGTTCCATCCTGTATTATACTCCAGAGCTGCACTCACTGTTCTGCTAGTGGAGTCACTATGTACATAGATTACTTATCCTGTACTGATCCTCAGTTCAGTTACATCATGTATTCTCCGGAGCTGCATTCATTATTCTGCGAGCTAAAAGATGAAATATTTCAAAATTTCCGGCTTGTTTGAGTATGAAAAAAGTTTGCTGTGGTATTTTGCATTCTGGGAAGTGTTGTCACTGTACAGTATCTGATGTAGAAAAAACAAACTGCCCCTCCTCTAAACTGATAGGCATGTGACCAGACAAATAGTGAGTACAGCTCTGGAGTATAATAGAATACAGAATGTAACTCAAGACACGTACAGGATAAGTAATGTATGTACACAGTGACTCCACCAGCAGAATAGTGAGTGCAGCTCTGGAGTATAATACAGGATGTAACTCAGGATCAGTACAGGATAAGTAATGTAATGTATGTACACAGTGACTCCACCAGCAGAATAGTGAGTGCAGCTCTGGAGTATAATACGGGATGTAACTCAGGATCAGTACAGGGAAAGTAATGTATGTACACAGTGACTGCACCAGCAGAATAGTGAGTGCAGCTCTGGAGTATAATACAGGATGTAACACAGGATCAGTACAGGATAAGTAATGTAATGTATGTACACAGTGACTCCACCAGCAGAATAGTGAGTGCAGCTCTGGAGTATAATACGGGATGTAACTCAGGATCAGTACAGGATAAGTAATGTATGTACACAGTGACTGCACCAGCAGAATAGTGAGTGCAGCTCTGGAGTATAATGCAGGATGTAACTCAGGATCAGTGGAAAATATGTAATCTAATATATTAGCTGATGAAGCCTGGTCCTTCCTGTGAACAGCAAGGAGACTAGTGCAAACCACACTCAGTGAAGGGGTCTGTTTTAGTATCATACGGCTGTACAGATGACGCCGCTCAATCAAACTCTTACATAATGAGATGTTAATTCCCATTCTGCTTATGTGTAGCATACGTGTATGTAGCTTTCATCACTCACACTGAGAGGACATTTTCAGTGTTTATTTATAGAGGAGTCGGCTGAGAAGATACAACACACAACAGATGTACATTGTGTAGTGTAGTCACCAAATTACCCACAATGTGTCCAAGACAATCCTGCCTGAGCATCAGAGGGGAGGGTAGCAGATGACGAGGTCACAGGATGACCCGTGTAAGGTCATGATAGAGGAGGCTACTCTTTTTAATGCATTCCCACTTAGCAATGTGCGGCCCTACCCATACATAATGTTTTATATTGAGGTTTTAGCCTTTATAGGTTAGTTTTATAAACTTTCCTATAACCATCTGATTCTCCAGAATATTTGGTAATCTAGATCTGAGTCATTCCTACCAATACTGAATTGAGGGTGATGTCTAGGATCTCTGGGATGCTCCTACTTACGGAGAGCACCAGAGCTGGCTCATGGAGTCTTCTAGGTCAGGCAATGCTCCCCGGGTACAAGGATATGCAGATTAGCTCTTTTACAAGAGAATTTAAGGCGTGCCGCCTAGTGGAGGACGCTGCTTTATAGTCAATGTCTGACCATATAACAGACCTTGTGATCATGTGACAATGAATATTAGCAAATCCAAGAGCCTTCTCCAAATGGAAGAGAAGACAATCCCATCTCTAATAACAGACCATCTAATGATCAGCTGATCGACGTTGGGTTCCCAGCCATAGATGTCGGCTGCTGTTGAAAACATAAAGTCTTACAAACTGGTACTTGATGACTTTCCACTCTGGCTCTTCGGGGGGTCTCGAGTAGGGGGTCCCACTCTGACATCCATATGCCCTAATATCTGCCCTTAAATGATTTTCCAGTATTAGGCCCCTTTCACACGAGCAAGTTTTCAGTGCGAGTGCAATGCGTGAGGTGAACGCATTGCACCCGCACTGAATCCGGACTCATTCATTTCTATGGGGTTGTGCACACGAGCGGTGATTTTCACGCATCACTTGTACGTTGCGTGATAATCGCAGCATGTTCTATATTCTGCGTTTTTCACGCAACGCAGGCCCCATAGAAGTGAATGGGATTGCGTGAAAATCGCAAGCATCCGCACGGTTGCTAGGAGACGATCGGTATGGGGACCCGATTATTATTTTCCCTTATAACATGGTTATAAGGAAAAATAATAGCATTCTTAATACAGAATGCTTAGTACAATAGGGCTGGAGGGGTTAAAAAATAATTTAACTCACCTTAATCCACTTGATCGCGCAGCCTGGCTTCTCTTCTGTCTTCTTCTTTGCTGTGCACAGGAAAAGGACCTTTGATGATGTTGCTGCGCTCATCACATGGTCCGTCACATGATCCATCACCATGGTAAAAGATCATGTGATGGACCATGTGATGAGCGCAGTGACATCATCAAAGGTCCTATTCCTGTGCACAGCAAAGAAGAAGACAGAAGAGAAGCCGGGCTGCGCGATCAAGTGGATTAAGGTGAGTTATATTATTTTTTAACCCCTCCAGCCCTATTGTACTATGCATTCTGTATTAAGAATGCTATTATTTTCCCTTATAACCATGTTATAAGGGAAAATAATAAAATCTACACAACACCTAACCCAAATCCGAACTTCTGTGAAGAAGTCCGGGTTCGGGTCTGGGTACCAAACATGACGATCTTTCTCACGCGCGTGCAAAACGCATTACAATGTTTTGCACCCACTCAAAAAAAATGCAAACATGGAACGCAATCGCAGTGAAAACTGACTTGTTTTAGTGTCAAAATCGCACCATTTTCCCTGAACGCATCTGGCCCCAATCCGCAACGCCCGTGTGAAAGGGGCCTTAGAAAAACATGGCTTTTTTTTAAGCAGCACTGCTCCCGTCCACAGGTGGTGTGTGGTATTGCAGCTCAGCCCTATCCACTGTAACGGAGATTAGCTGCAATACCAGACACAACCCATCACAGGTGTGGAGCAGCCATGGCTTTTCTATCCTTTATAGTGAAACATGGGGACTCCCTTAATTTTGGGGTTAAATATTGCACAATTTTTGCAACTTGAACCATTAAGAAATGAAATCATTGCAGTTACATTGAGCACGTGTATGGTCACTGCAGGGCAGGTATCCTGTTCCGCACAGTCATGTGCTTGCTGCTGCTCCGCCCAGCACAGCGTACGTTCGTATCCTGCCGTCCTGTGCGTTGTCACCACTGGACTCCGATTCTGCAGTTTCATAATAAAGCTGACAAGTTCCAGGACAACGAGCTTTGCCAGCATTTCCTCCATTTTGCCAGCTCAGTTGCAAGCGAACAGCTTGTATCTCTATGAAAAGCAATGGACGGAACAAATTGCATTAAATTATGTAAAAATGGCACCGAGGACGACTGTCAAACACCCTGGAAGGCAGCGAGGTTCATCCTGACAAATATAAGGAGGTCATTTAGGTACTGGAGAAGAAGAAGCTAATTTCAAGGTGACAACACCTCGGGCAACCAATTTTGGGGGGTTAGAGCCTGCCCGAGGTAGTTTGCTGGCAGTGCCAGGATTGTGGCTATGTAATGATGCAGAATGAAGGGTTACCCAACCACACAGATGGGTAAATGTAATGGAGAGGGTGCCAAGTGCGTTCCATTTGTACCGTCTGCCTGTACCCTGACCACCTGCCAAAAACTATGACGTCCACATAGTAAAGCTGAAGACAATGTGTGCATTTATGACCCTTAGGGCTCATGCACACGAACGAATTTTTTTTTTCCATTTCCGTTCCATTTTTTTTACAGGTCTTTATGCGGAACTATTCACTTCATAAAAACGCAAATGACTCGGTGTGCATTCTGTGTCCGTATGTCCATATGTCCGTTCCATTAAAAAAAGTAAATGCCCTATTCTTGTCCGTTTTGCGGACAAGGACAGTCATTGTTACAATGAATGCGGAAAAAAAATGGATGCCACATGTTTTTTGTTTTTTTTTGCAGATCCATGTTTTGCGGACCACAAAATACATACGGTCGTGTGCATGAGCCCCTAAGGCTACCAGCGCACATTGCAGATTGCGCGTGGAAAAACCACCACGTAATACAGTGCCAGCAAAGTATCAGTTTTTGGAGCAATTTTTATTTTTTTTGTTAATTTTACCCTTTTCAATGCAAAGGTGAAATCTGTGGAAAAATAGTACATGTGGCTTTTGGTGCGGAAACGCACAGAAATCGGCAGGACAAAAAAAATTACAGATTTTCTGTTTTGAAACCTGCATCCATGTGCAGGTCGCTTAAAGGGGCTTTCCAGGCTGCTGACATTGATGACCGATCCTGAGGATGGGTTATTAACATTAGGTCAGTGAGGGTCCACCACTCCACTGATCCACTATTCCCTGCAGCCCCCCTGTGCTTGGCAGTGTGCGGCAATGAGCACAAGAAAAGCTCTCTAAGACCGTACAGAAGATAAAACCTTGGTGTGAATCTTTCCACATAATTTTTCCTCTACTTAAATTTGAAATACAGTCCTGATTAAAAGTTTAAGACTACTTTAAAAATGGCAAAAAATCTTATTTAGCATGTGCAGTACGCAGCCCTGAGGGGTTTGAGCGATGGTGAGGTCACAGGGGTAGTTACTAACCGAGGGTGTTTCTGGCACTCACAGTTTTTATATACCCTGGGCAGGCGTACAGCAGTGATGGAGAGGCTGGCACATGGATCCTCTGGGGCACTCTCTATGTATAGGGACCAGGCCGGGTGGTAGGTGAGGTGCTCTGGGTGTTGCAGGTTTTTAATCTGCCGGTGGCAAGATCCCTTTAAGTTCGTGACGCCAGTGCCGGTAACGGTGGCACACCGATTTATTGTAGTAATAATTGAGGTACACAAGGCTGTAGTGAACCAGAACTTCCTTTTTTACTGAAACAGTTCAACTATTTACAGTCTTTAGTTGGTTCCATATGTAAAATAGTGTAACAGGCAGGCTTTATATAAAACGGCAGGCAAAGTCTTTGCAAGATACTCAGAGGGTATAAACACCTACAGATCAGGCTGCACTTTTCCTCAGATCCTGTCTGGCTTACTCCAAGGCCCGTATGCCCTATTGCTGGCTTTATCCTTGGGTAGGGAAACCTTCCTCTGGTATATGTCTCCTTGCTGTATAATATCCTTCTGCCCTTCAGCTCTCTGTTTGGCTGGAATAAACCTTGTCTCTGCACTGTACTTTTATAGGAACTTGGTTTCTCAGGAGGCAAACTCTTCCCCTGGTGGCAACTAGGAGCCTGGGCTATCTAGCTGCATGTAAGAAGCTGCTCCTCAGCTCTCCTCTGGCTAAAGTCCACACTGACTTCTGACTACACACCCTCTAGACTGCCTCTTTCCTGTCCTGAACCTGACAATATATACTAGGGGTTCCCTAGCTCCCTCTACTGTCTAGGAGGAGGAACTACCCCTAACAGGCCTGGTACAGGAAAAATCACATAAAATATCAAATAAAATACAATGACCCTGTTCCACAGGAGGTGGAGAACAACAGTGGCCCAATTGACCCTTGTGTAGTGCCCACATTTACCTAGTGGGACACTACACATGGCTGGATCTTAACAAGGCTCCAAGTAGAGCTTCAACATGCAACAAGAAGAAATGGGAGTGAGACCAAAAAAAATTGAGCATTCAATTTTATGAAAACAACAAATAAACTGAAACAGGCTGTTTTTCAGCTGATGAAAAGTTTAGGACCACACCTCCAAAAAAAAAATAAACCTCCCCAAAACAGAAAATCAACTTCCAAACATGAACTCAGTAATGAGTAGCTTCGCCGTTATTGTTTATCACTTAAAAAATTTGTTTCGGCATGCTTGATGCAAGCGTTTCCATGAGGTGAGTGGGAACATTTCTCCAAGTAGTGAAGATAGCTGCACGAAGGCCATCTACTGTCTGAAACTGTTGTCCATTTTTGTAAACTTCCCTTGCCATCCATCCTCAAAGGTTCTCAATTGGATTTAGATCGGGGAACACGCAGGATGGGGCAAAAGAGTGATGTTATTCTCCTGGAAGAAGTCCCTTGTCCTGCAGGCATTGTGTACTGTAGCGTTGTCCTGTTGAAAAACCCAGTCGTTACCCCACAGACGAGGGCCCTCAGTCATGAGGAATGCTCTCTGCAACATCTGGACATAGCCAGCGGCTGTTTGACGCCCCTGCACTTCCTGAAGCTCCATTGTTCCACTGAAGGAAAAAGCACCCCAGGCCATTATGGCGCCCCCTCCACTGTGGAGCGTAGAAAACATCTCAGGTGGGATCTGCTTGTCATGCCAGTAACGCTGGAAACCATCAGGACCATCAAGGTTAAATTTTTTCTCATCAGAGAATCAAACATTCTTCCACTTTTGAATGTCCCATGTTTGGTGCTCTCTTGCAAAGTCCAAACGAGCAGTTCTGTGGCGTTGCAAGGAGACGAGGTCTTTGAAGACGATTTTTGTTTTTGAAGTCCTTCAGTCTCAGATGCCGTCTGATGGTTATGGGGCTGCGATCAGCACCAGTAAGGGCCTTAATTTGGGTCGAGGATCTTGACGGACAGCCAATTGGATCCTCCGGCTCAGTGCTGATGAAATTGTTTTGGGTCTTCCACTTGACTTTTTTGTTCCATAACCCTCAGGATCATTTAAGAAATTCCACCTCAGCAGTGATGGCACACTGTGAGAGACCCTGCTTATGCAGTTCAACAACCCGACCATGTTCAAAAAGGGAGAGTCTTTTTGCCTTTGCCATCACAACTGTGTGACTACCTGACAGAAAATGACAATGAATCCACATCTTTGCACAGATTTGGCCTTTTAAAGGCATGTGGTTCTAAAATTTGGATCAGCTGAAAAACAGCCTGTTTCAGTTTAATCGTTATTTTCAATTAATTGAATGCTCAAAAAATGTTGTGTCTCACTCCCATTTCTTCTTGTTGCATGTTGAAGCTCTACTTGGAACCTTGTTAAGATCCAACAACGTAAACTATGATTTTTTGCCATTTTTCAAGTGGTCTTAAACTTTTGATCAGGACTGTATCTTTCAAAAGTACCTGGTGCTAAAATTGCTTACCATTTCTGAACTGAAACACTCTTCTACACGTGCATACTGTAGGCGAAAACCCTGTCCAGGCTATTTATCACAGCTAGAGATGAGCGAGTTACTTCGTCACGAAGCCTATTTCTTTGTGAGTAATGGGTGCCATGACTGGGCCCCGTCATTGAACCCCTCAGATGCCACGTTCATCGCTGATCGCGGTATCTGAGATAAACATTGAGGGCTGTCAGGGGTTAATCTGTTTAAAAAAAATAAAAAATACTCATCTTATCCATTTAATTGCAGAGTCCACTGCCGCAATCTTGATTGAAGATCCAGCGCGGATCACGCCTGGCCGGCATGGTAACATCATACTTCACCGTGCACGAGATTTCGTGTGGGATTTTCAATCAGGATGGCTGCGGCGGACTCTTTGCGTGCAAATTGCTGAGGTGAGTATGAACTTTTATTTTTACAGCCAGTTTAGGCAAAAGTGATTTTACCTTTTTGCAGCAAATCAACTTTTCCCTGAAATTCGCATCAAAGTCCATTCGTGAATTTCGATTCGCTCAACACTACTCACAGCTAAAGGTTTGCTACATTTGGGTCCGGTCTACACAATCTTCTGTGAGTAAGGCCCAATTCACACAATGCAGGATCTGCAGAAACTATGAATGACGTCCGTGTTGCATCCTTTTTTTTTTTTTGCGGACCCACAAAACAGATAAGAATAGGACATGTTCTATCTGGGGCTGCGGAACGGACATACGGATGTGGACAGCACACAGTATGCTGTCCGTTGTTTTTTTTTTTTTTTTGCAGAACCATAGAAATGAATGGGTCAGTGTACAATACACAAAAAAAGGGGGATGCGGACCTAAAATACCGTCGTGTTCATGGGGCCTGATACATTGTAGCTAACTATCAGGGCAGGAGAAAGATTTGTGCGGCTGATGATCTCACAGAGGATTGTCTAGACTGGATGCAACTGTAGCAACCAATCATCTGTGAGAAGGAGAAGGTCTGTGCTGGTTTCCAGCCACTGGATGTCAACAAGAAGGTTCCCACTCACTGACAGCAAGTAGAGAACAAAGTGAGGAATTGAAGCCCAAATGATAGAAAGTAGCAGAACGTTTCGCCACACAATGCACGCGCTGTACACGGACAGCTCAGCTCTTTATGTTCTGCTCCGTTTCTGTTTTGCTCTATATTTCTCCGGATCTTGTGAACTATTTTGACAAATATAAATGGCAAAATTCAGCTTCCCGCACTCCTCAAAGTGCACATCAAAACACTGTCTTCTGAGGAGTGCACAGCGATCTGGGAGGTGTAATTGTCTCGCTGCTTGCATATGCGCCGATAACTTAAAGAGAAACACAGGAAAAGAGAATTAAGTTTAATTCCTAAATATGTCGCGTTCATGGCAGGCATCCTGACATTTATTGACAGCGTCACTGATGAGAGCTGGAGCCGGCAGAGACTCCGTGTGACGTCACTGAGCAAAAAAAAAAAGGCCACATGACAGATGGATGTGATAGGCCGAGGAAGAGGCGGTGGAGCTCGGGCACTTTCAGCAGCTGAACAGCAATGATGTCCTGAGTCGCACTAACATTCAGATATTGATGACCTATCCTGAGGATAGATCGATAATGTTTAACTCCTGGAAAGTCCCTTTGAAAAGTGTGAAAGTAACTCTTGTATGTATTGGCAGCACCTGCAAAAAGTGCAGCTTCTTTCCAAAAACAGCACCACACTTGTCTGTGACTTGCATCTGGTATAGCGGCTCTGCTCCGTTCCAGTGAAGCTGAGTCGCAACTCCAGAAACGACCCATGGACAGAGGTAGAAGAAAGCAGCCATGTGTTTCTAATCCTGGAGAACTCAATAAAATTTTGCCGCAAGAAAGTTGCCCTCAGCAGCTCATTCACCCTACAGCGGCCACTACTGGCAAAATGCAGAATTACATGCAGCCACTAGAGTGGTCATCCATCCATATTTCTGATATTTTGTTGACATTTTAATTGGTACCATATTGGGGTACGGATGATTTATTTATTGCTTTTTTATCACCAAAGGTAATGCAATTATAATTTATTTGATTATTGCTGCGATAGTGACGTTTCGGCCGTATGGCTGTCACGATCAGTGTAAGGTGAAAACTCCACACTGAACACAGGAGGGAAGGCGAACAGTAACTGGGCCTGGAAACTAGGGAAGAAACAGATCACATCCTAGACAACTCTAATCCGGGCCCTAACTATCTATCAATATGAATAGACCCTGAAGATAGGAATATTCATATGCAGGATACCTAGGCCTTTATATCCCTATAAGACCCTGGAAAAAGGTTAGGACCAGAGACAACCCATTCCTTCCCAGATGGACGAATGGAAGTCTCTGTTTTAGGCCCAGATACAAACAGGGAATATAACAAACGCAAACAAACGCGTCACCTAACTTCTGTAGAGACGGACGAGCAGGAACACCAGAGACAAACTCACACCAGCTCAGCCAAACCCAAATGAAGCTATCTACCGCATAGTCAGAAGGGTAGGGTCAGACTATAAAGGGTAGAAGTGATGACCACTGAGCAACAGCTGAGAAAAGGGAAGTGGTCATTAACCCTATCAACACTGAATCAAGAGAAATCAAGGAGGCTGTTAGATTCCTCCACGCTCAGCCAATCTCCTTGATTTCCTGACATAAGTCACTTGAGGGACCGTGACAATGACCTTCTTCAGACTGATGCCGCTTGTAGAAGAGAATTAAATGATGTGGTAAGTGCTTATGAAAGAACAGCAGATCACGCTGTATGGTAGGTAAAGGGTGCAGCGCAAAAAATGGTATCAAGTCTCAGTGACATCAGCTATGTACAGGACGGAGGTCGGGTTGTAATCTTATGGGATCTGTATGTGGAGTTCGGTTCCAAACCCAAAATATGGTGCTTTGAAAATGAATCATACTACATTCCTGGTTTTAGGGTCTCTTCATACTGCGCCGATATAGTTTTACAACAGGTAGCATATGTATAGTGGGCGTTACATGTCTTTGTGCTGCGGCAGACTGAACTAGTCCATACAGCAGAAAAAAAGTGTAGTAAAGGTTACCGGCCCAACGGAGGACAAAAGGCCAAAACCATAATCCTGCCACACAACTTTCAAACAACGTAAAAAGGGACAAATCTGGCAACGCTAAATATTTTATTGCGTCAAGACATACTTCTAACCCTGCCAAATCTCTTTCCATATACACTCAATCCTATGAGTCTCCTTTCTGCCCCCCAGCGATGATGCCTCCCTTTTTTGCCCCCTCAGAGAAATAATAACCCCTTTGTGCTCGCCTCATATTAGTTATGCTCCTACTGCTTCCAAACATAAGGACTGCCCCTTCAGTGTCCCCTGAAATAGTGATGTCCTTATATGCCCCCTTACAATAATGTTGGCCCCTTAGTGCCCCCTCACAATAGTAATACCCCTTAGTGATACTCCCCACACAATAGTGATGCCCCTATAGTTAATAAAAATTATAATGCGCCTAGCCCCTTTCCCATGATGAATGGAGCATATCATCCCCTGGACTGTGCTGTGTCCGGCTCAGCTCAGCAGGTGCGATGACGTCACCGCATCACTCCTGCCTCGGGCGCAGATCATGGGAAGCACATAGACTTAAAATTGGGACATATTGCAGCTGTCCCAGGACATTGGCCAAAATCTGGAACTGTCTGCTGAATTGGGGATGGTAGGGAGGCATGCATAATATAATTTTTTTAACTTTTAAGACCTCTGCTTACTGTCGAAGAATGGGAATGGCCTTGTTATAGCTAGAGGCTGAGACCTTGTATAGACCTAATGCCAAGGGTCTGCTACAAATGTGTCCAGTTTGGGCAAAGCCTGAACTCCAAACTGATACATCGCCTGCACTGATACAGTGTAACAAACTGTCAGGCCGAGAGTGATCTTTACCTAAAAAAAAGGGTTGTCCCATTAGAGACAACACTTTTTATTTTTCCAAAATGTGGCCCCCTGCTGCGATCACCTGCTCGCCCCCAGATCCTAAACCTGGCACCCTGGGAAAACAGGCACTTTTGTTGTGTCTGAAGATTTAGGCTGAGGCTGTAAAGCGACTTTTGGCAGCACGGCGTAAGAATACAACTACTACTAATAACCCAGCAGGTTTGGATTTCTTCCAGCTGTTGTGTCGCAGTCACTGCAACTTGTGCGACCACATTCACTATCATTAGTTGGGATGTAGCGGTGCGACCTTGAATTGTGTAGCCCTCACCTTACAGGACACCTATTTTGAAAAGTTCTGGAAATAGATAATAAAAATTTTAAAAAGTTTTTACCCCCCCCCCCTAACAATTCACCCATTAAGTGAAAGGTTTTCCCACGCGTTTCAAAAGGACAAAAAAATTAAAAAATCACTATTATGTGAGTTCATTTCCGAAGCTCGGATTGACTCGGTTGGAGGTAAAGTATAATTTTCCCCTCTTGTTTTGACTGCGGCTAGATTGACAGAGAGTTGAATATTTTTCGAAAATGGCTGAGTCAACAAGAGAAGCCCTCGCTGACTACCCGGTACGACTGGCGCTGCATTGTACGGAGGAGCGAGGCTGTCAACAAAGAATACTAGTTTTTGACAAGATGTTATCGGCTGCTATTTTTACAGGTGGGCTCCATCCTTTACCGTGTCACCGCCGCAGCTCGTCGAGGAGAAGCTTTTCTTCTTAAATACAATGGAAAATGAAGACCTGGCAATTTTCAGCCCCCCCCCCCCCTCCATGTACTGCCCTTTGTCGTCACTCAGTGAAACATATTTGATCTCTTGCTAAATTGTCTTTTATTTAAATGGTTGCCCAAAATAGCTCGGCAACGTGCATGGCTGCAAGAGACACAATGTCCCATCGACGGTTCAGATCTGAACCCTGCTGGGAATTCAGCGATGAAGCCATAGCTAAGAATACATTCTACTCGACATCTGATGTTTGATGCCGAGATGGCAGGAAAAAAATGAAAATCACAACCTGTTTTTCTGAAAAATATTTATTGAATATATACATAATTTCCCTACGACCTTCTTCTCAGCCCCTCCCCCACCTTGTTAACTACCGTCGGGCCCCTGAGATGGTCTGCCTAGTATATTAAAACTTTATACAGTATTCCGGCGCACATATAAATCTGGAGAATCACTTGTCACTATGCATTTGCAATCATAATTGTTTTTTTCCCTGACTTCAATAAATCGAGCAGTCTTCTCGCAGCCACCTGAATATTGTATTCAGCCGCTGACAATGGCGGGGACGGGAGGGGGTGCAGGCTAGTGGACGCAATATAATTTATTATCTGTCAGCATCCATGAACTGGATTGTATCTCCCCGAAGAAAATATAAGCTGTGATTTCGATACAACTTGGTTAATTTGTCAGTGGTGAAAAATCCCGCCGAGAATGTCAGATGTGGCTGGTTATGTCTCTGTGACAGGTGGGTCTGGAGAGGTTTAGGCCTATGACGGTTGGGGACCAGAGGCAGGAAGGAGGTCTACGATTAGCATTTAAAGGAACACTCTGTTCAAAACTGTTGCATTGTCTTATATCCGGCGGACAGAGCAGGACACAAGGATGTAAAGAATACCAAAGAGAGAACCCTTGTGTCGTGCTCCGCCCCCGCACCCCGCACCCTCTGTACCAGATGTGTTCCTTATGAGGGAGCGTAACCACACTGGTGGTACACAAAGATACTCGATTGGATAGTCACGAGAACTGGCCAATGTTGTGTGTATGGTCTTATCCCAAAGCATGAGAATGGCAGATTAAGTGAATAATGCTAATTATCTGGTGACGATGAAGCCTGTCAGGCGGTGGGGTATATTAGATAGGAAGGGGACAGTCAGTTCTTTTAGTTTATGTATTGGAAGCAGGGAAATGGGGAAGTGTAAGGATCTGAGTGACTTTGATAAGGGCCTATTTGTGCTAGCCAGATGACTAGGTCAGCGCATTTCCAAATCAACTAGTCTTGCGCGGTGTGTAGTGGTTAGCACCTACCAAAAATGGTCAAAGGAAGGACTTCCGATGAACCAGCAACTGGGTCATGAGTGCTCAAGGGTCACTCATGCACATGAAGAGTAATTAAAAAGGACAGCTGGGTGCGTGTGCCTCACTTACCTGGGGAAGAGATGGCTCCAGGTGCACCATGAGAAGAGGGTGGCCTGGTCTGATGAATCACATTACAATGTGGAGGACCAGGTGGGCATGAGTTAACTACATGGAGAAGAGATGGTACCAGATGCACTATAGAAGGAAGGAGGCCTTGTCTGATGAATCACATTACAATTTGGAGGACCAGGTGGGCATGAGTTAACTACATGTAGAAGAGATGGTACCAGATGCACCATGGAAGGAAGGAGGCCTGGTCTGATGAGCCACCTTGCATCATGTGGACAACCAGGGGAGTGTGAGTTACCTATATGGAGAAGAGATGGTACCAGGTGCACTATGGGAGAAAGATGGCCTGGTCTGATGAACCACCTTGCGTCATGTAGACAACCAGGGGGGTGCGAGTTACCTACATGGAGAATAGATGGCACCAGGTGCACAATGGGGAGAATGACAAGCCAGCAAAGGCAGTATGTGATGCACTGGGCAATGTTCTGCTGGAAACCATGCGATCCTGGCATCATGTAGATGAGACATGTAACACCTAACTAACATTGTATAGAGAACATGCCGGAAGTGGCTTCTTTCAGCAGGATAATGCCCCGACCACACTGCAAAAACTGTCCAGGAATAAGGAGCATGACAGAGATCAAGATGACGACAAGCCATGTCAATTTCTTTCTCTGCCCAGTAAACATGGTGACACTCCAGAACTTCAATGGTTCCTGTGGAGTATGTCGAATCTCCTACAATCCAGTCCACCGTCACTCACGTTAATGGTACATTAACATGACCAAATCCATTTTTTGTTCTGCACTTTCCGCCGGTTTCATTGTCAAAATACCTTTTCTTGTCTGCAAAACAGACAAGAATAGGACATGTTCTATAACTTGCGGCACAGCTACATGAATGCGGACAGCACACAGATATCCGCATTTTTTGTGGCCCCATAAAAATTAAAGGGTCTGCACGTTATCCTGCAAAAAAATGTGAATCCAACACAAACCAAAGATAAAGACGTATGAAGACTAAGAAGACTCTTTGAGCACTTGAAGGAAAATCCCAGAATGTGTTCTACTGCATGCCACCAAAGTGCTCCCGCCATGGCCTTGTTCTCTGGCACGCCAGATCTTGGTCTTTACTATGTTTTGCTGTTTACTTGAGCTGACTGCTGTACGTGGTAATGGGGAGAAGGAGGGGGGGCTGATAATGACATCGCTGGACAAACATCTATCTCATTGTTTTATAGCTTAGCTTTATAGAGTGATAAAAATAAACCATCTGTCCTCGGCCGCACCAAGGCAAAAAAGGGGTCTTTGTGCACTCCTAATGAATATAAACACATAGGAATATTATAAAAGGATGAAGATGCTGGCGCACAAAGAGCTTGTCATGAGCCTTGTGCCATAAGTTGCATTCTGTCCCGTTCTGCGCCTCCTGCAGCAATAAGTGACCCATTATAGCTTAAAATTCCCTCCAGACCTTGCATTTCTCATCTCCTTTCATATCGACGCTCGCATCCACCTGACGCCCCTCCGTGTCTTTATGCCCTCAGCAAAAAAGCTGTAAAAAGCCAGAAAGTCCCTCTCTTAGGATCGGCAGGTAATGTATTAGACATAATTAATTAGCACATCACATACTTCAATACACAATGTTCAGACAGACTTGTAATCAGCAGATCTTTATAGAAGCTGATTTCCTGACGCATGAGCCTCCCTGGACTAGTTAAGGATGTATAGAATGCACGTGCTGCTGGAAATTTCTTATCATTACCGCTATAGGGAAAGGTGTTCTGACGGCATTGCTTTTTTTTTTTTTTTTTTTACACATTCTTGCTAATTGGACTTTGCAATGAAAGGAACATAACTGAAAAAAGGTATTCCTATAATAAAATAGACCATCGGTTCAAAACAAAAAACAAAACAATAAAATGTTATTGCATTAGATGGTGAAATTCTGTCCACTTACTGCTGCCACTAGGGGGAGCTTGCTGCATACTGTCCATCAATGATAAGTTAGAATGCAGTACGCTCCCCCTAGTGGCTGCTGAAAATTTAGATCTGCAGCAGGAAAAATGTAATATTGCAAAACTGACTTTCCTCTTACCGACTTTATTAAAATAACATTGTGCCTGGGGGGTATGGAGGTAGGGTTGCAGGGGTGCAGAGAAAGTTACCAGAGTAAGAGTGTTAAATTGGGATGGTGGCCAGGTAGTAGCATTGTTAAAGGGGATGCAAAGGTTACTGTTGCAGATGGACACCAGTGCCCAAGGAAGTGGAAGGAAAAAAGGTCATCTGCCCATAAGAGGGCAGCAGAGCTGTAAATATCACTTAAATAGCTGGCACAGAGCTCCCATTAGGGTCTAGGAACTCCTGACTATGCATGCTCGTCCATGTCTCTTCATAGGACCATTCTAGCCTTCTAATTAAAGGAGTTGAGAAGGATTAGAGAAATATGGCTCCCTTCTTTCAAAAACAGCACCACAGCTGACCACAGGTTGTGTGTGTTATTGCAGCCCAGCCCCATTTACTTCAATGGAGATGAGTTGCAGTACCACAGATAACCTGTGGACAGGTGTGGCGCTGTTTTTGGAAGAAGGCAGCCATGTTCTTTTGTAATCCTATTTAACCCCTTTTGTTGAGTCTTCATGCAAATGAGGAGTCTATCCTAGATGTTCCCTAAAGAAATGTCCCTGAAAACCCGAAGAAAACGCACGGCGCTCAGTAAATGGTAGAATAAAAGTTTAAATTCCTGCTAAGGTCAGCGTCTTTTCACCCCCATTACCAGAAAATGACCTAATTAAAGGCAGGCTAATGAGGCGTTATTAAAAATGCAGTGAGCTAGATTTGGGGCTAATCTGGGTGCGCTTTCATGGGGTGAGATAGTCTGTGTCTGTCCAAATAGAATTAATCGTTTCAAGCAGATGACGGGATGATAAATAAAGAGGAAAAGTCCAAATACCATTCAGAACAGAAACTGGTTCTGAAGTAAAAGATGTTTTTGTAATGACTACGGAAAATGGAAGTTTCATTGCATCGGGGTAAAAAAAAAAAAAAAAATAAAATTCTGAATCCTTATGAGAAATTAGATTTACTTTGATTGTCATTGTAACAAGACCCTCATCTTAGCGACTCCATGAAGATGTTGCACTTGCTGGATTTGAACCCAGGACCCCAGTGCTGCAAGTTAAGCCTAGTTTTACACTTGAGTTTATCTGATCCAGCACACAGAACAGCCTGCTGGAGTTCACCGTCCTAGCTGGATACTGCCATTGACTAAAACTGGACCCGGCCGCTCTCCAAGCAAAATCCAGTGCATGCACCAGTGTTTTATCTGGATAAAACTAGTCACTCATGCCAGAAATTGTCTGGATCCCCGCTGGATTCCATTATAGTCAGTGGGGTCCGACAGCGAACGACAGTATCCAGCTACGTCGGATCCCCGCTGGATTCCATTATAGTCAGTGGGGATCCGGCAGTTAACGACAGCATCCAGCTAGGGCGGATCCCCGCTGGATTCCATCATAGTCTGTGGGGTCCGGCAGTGAACGACAGTATCCAGCTAGGAAGGATCCCCGCTGGATTCCATTATAGTCAGTGGGGATCCGGCAGTTAACGACAGCATCCAGCTAGGGCGGATCCCCGCTGGATTCCATCATAGTCTGTGGGGTCCGGCAGTGAACGACAGTATCCAGCTAGGAAGGATCCCCGATGTAGACAAAAAGCAAAAAAAGAAGCAGCACTCCAAGTAGTGAAGAAAAGTGGACGATTTATTCACCCAACCAGCAGCTGCTGGTTGGGTGAATAAATCGTCCACTTTTCTTCACTACTTGGAGTGCTGCCTTCTTTTTTTTCTTTTTGTCTACATCTGGGACCTTGGTCTCCGGTCCCTCAGGAGGATTTTTTGCACCCCCGTATAAGTTTGTGTGCTGCTTCTTTTCTTTTCTTTTCTAGGAAGGATCCCCGCTAGATTCCATTATAGTCAGTGGGGTCCGGCAGTGAACGACAGTATCCAGCTAGGCCGGTTCCCCACTGCATTCCATTATAGTCAGTGGGGTCTGACAGTGAACGACAGTATCCAGCTAGGTCGGATCCCCGCTCCATTCCATTATAGTCAGTGGGGTCCGGCAGTGAACGACAGTATCCAGCTAGGCCGGTTCCCCACTGCATTCCATTATAGTCAGTGGGGTCTGACAGTGAACGACAGTATCCAGCTAGGTCGGATCCCCGCTGGATTCCATTATAGTCAGTGGGGTCCGGCTGTGAAAGACAGTGTCCAGCTAGGCTGGATCCCCGCTCCATTCCATTATAGTAACTGGGGTCCGACAGTGAACAACAGTATCCAGCTAGGCCGGGTCCGGCTGGATTCCATTATAGTCAGTGGGGATCCAGCAGTGAACGACAGTATCCAGCTAGGGCGGATCCCCGCTAGATCCCATCATAGTCTGTGGGGTCCGGTAGTGAACGACAGTATCCAGCTAGGACGGATCCGCACTAGATTCTATTATAGTCAGTGGAGTCCGGCAGTGAACGTCATTATCCAGCTAGGTCGGATCCCCGCTGGATTCCATTATAGTCAGTGGGGATCCGGCAGTGAACGACAGTATCCAGCTAAGTCGGATCCCTGCTGGATTCCATTATAGTCAGTGGGGATCCGGCAGTTAACGACAGTATCCAGCTAGGGCGGATCCCCGCTGGATTCCATCTTAGTCTGTGGGGTCCGGCAGTAAACGACAGTATCCAGGTAGGAAGGATCCCCGCTAGATTCTATTATAGTCAGTGGGGTCCGGCAGTGAACGTCAGTATCCAGCTAGGTCGGATCCCCGCTGGATTCCATTGTAGTCAGTAGGGTCCCACAGTGAACAACAGTATCCAGCTAGGGTGGATCCCCGCTGGATTCCATAATAGTCAGTGGGATCCGACAGTGAACTACAGTATCCAGCTTTGCCAGATCCCCACTGGATTCTATTATAGTCAGTGGGGTCCGGCAGTGAATGACCGTATCCAGCTAGGTGGTCAGGTTATGTCCACACGGACATACACTGCTGATTTGCCGCTGCAGCAGATACAATACCAGCAAAGTGGATGGGATTTTAAGACAAAAACCAAAAAAATCTCCATCATAAATTAACCAGAGTAGGGGGTTTTAAATTCACAGAATGTTGGTGTATACTGCCGATTTCCACCATGGGTTTCAACCATGCACATGGTGAAATCTGTAAATCTGCCGCAAAATCTGTGGCAAATCTGCCACAAATTTGTTTTGGACTCTTCCAAATTTTGTCCTGTATGAAAACACCCTATGGGTACATGCAAAAAGCTGCAGCATGCGGCATTTTTAAAAAACAAAAAAGACAAAAATACCACTTAATGAACAAAAACGCCAGTACCAAAAATCCTCTTGCGTGTCCTGCGTTTCGTATTTCACAACGACCTTCAGCTAACATCTGGAGCTTGTGTTTTTATCACCCAAAAAAACACACAAAAACCATGAAAGTGCAGAAAAATGCTGCCAAAGACCTATTTAATAGCGCCAACCTAGTCTGTGGGTTATGTCTGGTATTGCAGCTCGGCTCCATGCACTCAAATCTTGGAAAGTTGATATCTATAGATAACCTGCCAAACAGATGCCTCCTATTAATATTCATATGAGTGCACACACGGGAGGAGGGGGAAGCGTGACTCTTTGAAATCTTGTAAAATCTTTTCTGTGGAAATTAAAAATGTAAGGTATAGTGTAAACAATGTATATCCACAAAAAAATAATAAAAGGTACAAAGCCGAAATTAAATTCCTTTGAGTGAATGTGGAACTCTAACGCCCCAGTGAATAATAGCGCTTCCCGCTGTCATGTTTAAATAAAGGTTATTAGATTCAAGGACAACTTTGTTTCTTTTTTAAGTGTCAGAACACGTACATTTTCCGAGACAATGCTCCTTTAATTTAAATATGTATAAATATTCAGGTGCTTGCAAAACCAGCGCGGCTCCATTGTAATTTTCGCTTATATAATGAGCATGACAACACAAGTTTGCAAAGCGAGGAGTTCTCAAAACTTCACACTTTTCATAGAGAAGCTTGACGTCTAATCTCTCAAATTATTTAAATACAGTGTATAGACGCTACAACGGGAAATGTTCTGGGGTAGTCAAGGCAACTATAGCCGAGCCAATGCTAACACATCAATATTTGCATTGTACGTATTCTGTTAAATCAATGTTGATATTGGGTGATTGGTGATGTCATCGCTGCGGTTGGGAGGAAGGCTCTCCAATAGTTGGCTTTTGTCATGGGACTTGGAGGTCCATGCAATCCATCACAGAGACTTCTGTAGTGTCATACAGCTCTCTAGGAAACTGGGACCTGAAAATGGAATATTGTTTTTTCAAGAGAACGCGTCAGCGGTATCAACCCTATTAAACCACACATACTAAATTGTAGGGTTGATCCTGCCGATCAAAATGACACCTGTCTTGTGAAAATCGGTTGCAGCATTTCTGAGAAAAAATACTTTAACTTTTTATATAAATAAGGGCTTCTGTACGGAGGGGCGGAGCCTAGACCACTCTGTATACCTCAGCTTTCCAGTGCTGACCACACCCCTCGGTGCACTGAAGCCCTCATTTGTATAAAGAATAAAAGTCCTTTTTCTCAAGAACGCTCAAACTGATTTTTACAAGACAGGTATCATTTTAATCAGCAAGATCAACCCTTGAAGGCAGTGTGCTTGGTTCAAGGGGGTTGATCCTGCTGGGAGGTGCTCTTTAAAGGGGATATACTGAATTAGAAAAGCTTGGCTGGATTTTTATTTATTTTTTCAGAAACAGATCTGCCCCTGTAGACCAACTGTGTCTGGTATTGCAACTGCGCACCATTGAATTTATTAGGGCTGAGGTGCAATACCACATACAACCTGTGGACAGGTGTGGTGCTGTTTATGGAGGGGCCATGTTCTTTCCACCTTTTTACAACTCTTTTAAGAATGTTAGAAAGGGCCCATAAAACGTTTACTATATCTATCGCTTGACGTTACAGTTTAAAAACGGTGGCAAATCTACTCATATTTCCCTGTGACAACTCTTCCTGCCAGTGCACTGCTGGTTTCGCCTTTTGTGGATTTAAATCACCAACTGCATCAATGTCGGCTTGTTCTTCCATAGGTCTGTATGGCGTGGGTGCTACATGTGGAGCTCACCCACCATCCAGTCTCCAGAGATGGTTGCCACAGTGTTCATAGCCTTGTCTAGGGACCACCATATTCCCAATACCGGAGGGGCCCTGACCTGTCAGACATTTATACAAATAGATTCAATAGAGATTTCCTCTTGTCTCCATTAGCACAGAAGAATGGACCTAGGTATCCCTGGCGGGTCCCTGAATGTGGATTACTGACTGGTCGCGGATCCAGGGATTGATCCAGATTGTTATATTTGGATATACCTGTGCAGTTGCTCTTGAAACTTGGGTCAACTTTTCAAACTTTTTTGGGGCAAACCCAATTTAGAGTATTAAAAGACATCTCATAGTAAAAAAAATCTGACTGAGAACTAACTCCTGCTTCATTCAAAGTGGGCTAAACGTCAATGGAAATAAGAGTTAATGGAGAGAAGAGAGAGTTATCACGACGTCAAGGCCAAATCTTTTCAATGACAACAGAGTCTTTATTTGCAGATTTTTATGAGTCAACCCCAGCTCTTATCAATCCATTGTTATCCCGGGAATATGAAGCCGTGTACAGGATCATGAATATACTGCAGCACAATGAGCAAGCCGTGGATTTCTAGTATCACGCAGGACTTTAGAAAACGTGTCCTACAATAGAACATTGTCTTAGTCCATATCCCCCAAATATATTGATGGCCCATCTCTTATAGTTATCAGCCTCACAACAAAAGCGTTAAGAAGGCCTGACCTGACGGTGATAACCGGAGGGGCCCTTTCTACAATGCGGTGGTAAAGCTTCCCTATATCCAGTTATACAAAGGGATATATAACATGTATGTGTGTGATTCCACGCCCTTTACCCATCATGCTTGGACCCTTCGTTCCTTTCTTGCAGGTCAGCGTGAACTTACATCATGGTGTCGGCTGTGGCATTTCCTATGCACTATATGCACTCACTCACTAGTATTATATGGACACTAGATGTATTGATTTTCCACCATTTCAGTTTGCATTTTCTGGCTCTGCCATATGTAGCCTTTGGTGACCTAAACTTTGCTTACCATCTGCTGAATTTTTGCCTGTTTTTGGACCTTTTGTGCCTGCCAATGATGAAGCCAATAACTTAACTGGTGAAGGCGCGTCAGTGATATATTTATAAAGTTACAGTAGGGTTCGTTGGGGTCAACCTAGGTGCTGTACCAGGGGAAAACCCAGGACTAGGACCAGGAACATGAAAGGAACAGTGGATGCCTTACTGCCATCATGAGTCTTTATGAATAACTGTATGGTATGGGGTTGTTGCCATATCCTATTCTATCTCATTTTTGGTTGTTCATTGACATTATTGAAATGTAAAGGTTTTAATGTTTTATTTATGCATTGATTTAGTTTTTACGTCTTGATTACCTTGTGTTATTCAGTAATTAACTTTTTTGCCAACTTATAGCGGTATTATTTCCTTTAGAAGCAATCCTGCCTCCCATATGTTCTCTTAGATTCCTCTGCTCTCCTTTGACCGGCTATAGGTAGCCTCATTATACTTTGAACGCTGCATTGCTCTAGGTCCATGCAGTGTGTGTTGTTCCTCCATTGTGGACCAATGGGCCACCTTAACTACCGTAAAAGAAAATTACCCATTTTAGCACAAATTTGTCATATCGACATTTGTAACTTTTTTTTCTTTTGCAACGTTTAAGCCAACTGCTTGGTTAAGGTGGACCAATGCTTCAGCTGATGTATACCTCTGATGGTATGCTCCCACTGTGAAGGCATATAGCAGGATATATTGATAGCACAACCCCCATCCTTCCTCTCGATCCTAAACTAGACTGTGACTGGAGTAGGTCATCCCCAACCGATCCCATTCTAACCTGTAATGTATTATGCTATTCCATACCTTTTCTGCGGCATACTGACCAGACTGGCTTGTCTCAGACTAAGGTAGCCATATGGACATGTTTAATACATATGTCAGGAGCCTTAGGGTAGTTTCGCACACAGATTTCTTTGGAAAAATGCCACAGTTTTTGTGCTGATTTTTCATTCAGTTTTTTATTAGCCAAATCCAGCGGTGGATTCAAAAGGAATGAGAAATATTTAGTAAGCACTTATTGTATACGTCTCATTCCTGCTGGATCAAGCGGAATAATCTGCTCATTCTAGGCCTCTAGCATTTCCTATGCCTGTACCCTGTTATTTGGAAAGCCTTGGTATAGTGTTTGAAGACCTTCGATCATCTCTACCAACTCAAACATGATGACCCCTTCAGTGAAAAGCTTGACAATTCCACCTTGATAGATCTTTGAAACACTGTCAGTCGTATCTTTCTTCCATCATTTCTGGGAGAAACTTCTGTCAGAAGAAAGGAACAAATTCCGATTTAATTTCAAAATGAAAAGACGAGCATTAAAAGTCCCTGTTGGTGGCGGAGACCCAGAGGAGGCTCCAATCACGGGCGATCCGTGAGATTTGTCTGTGAGGAATGTGTCAAAATGAACATATGCCTGACAGAAGTATTTGTTTTACCACTGAGAGAGGAGTACAGATTTCTTTTTACATAATTAGAAGTTGGTACATAAGAAAGATTACGTCTCCTCCGTTGGATACCCAAGATGCACAAATTGTTTCCCGTACTCCACGCAAGGCAGAGAGTAAATACACAGATGAAATTGTGAGTTCTCGTTCAGAAATTGTAGACTACAGGCAGGGAAATTCTTGGCACGGGGCGCACTGTATTACAGAGCAGTCGATATGAAACTAGTGGGCGTCTGTCAGATGAGGCTGGAGTGAAAAAGATCTTACAAACTCTGCAAGAGCTTCATACAATTTACAGTAAAATTTTGAGTAAAATTTAAGATACAGTATGCATTTGAGTGAGATGTGACGGCTCTAAGCTTTTTGAGCCCCTGCAGTAGCGTAACCTACACCCATATGTGCATAATCTAAGTATGCCTACAGAAACAGAGCATTAAAGAGGACCTGTCACCAGATTTCACAATGTAGTCTTCATGTGTTATTAAACAGATGTCACGGTAGTCAAGATATGGGAAGGAAACCGAACACAGCAAAGCAAACAAAACAACAGACTAGGCCCCAAATGCTAGGGAACAAAGGGGTCATCTCCTAGCAATCCCTCAAACACTTTCCCTAAGCTGCTATGCCCATGTGAATATCTCAATGGTAGATATGCACATGCCCACGTACCTAAGACTATAACACCCTGAACCAAACCCTCAGCTGCAGGGAGCAGGGAAAAAGGCACTCAGCTCCTTCAACAACCGAAGGAGCTAGCGTCACCCTAGAGGCCTAGTAAAAACAGACACAGAAGGAAAAGGGGAAAAGGACTTATCTAGAGATGTGTTGGAGCAGACGATCCACCAAACTTCCAGGGCTCACGCAAGGAAGAACTATAACCCACAAAGGCTATAGGGGGAGGGAGGAATAAATAGCCTCACCAATTACCTAAAGAACAACACCTGGGAGGAGGTGGGATTCTGTTCAAACCCACAACAAAACAAACTGTCAGATCGAGTCACGTGCCGCAACTCTGACAGATCTCCTCAAAACACCCACAGGGCAGGGTGTGACAACAGATCTGTTAGACCTGATGAGGCTGAAAATGTTCCTGATATTAAAATGAGCATATTATAGGTCCAGCTAGAGCCTTAGACAGTCGATGAGTCCTGCATAATCAGGAACTAAGCTCAATCTCTGTCCACAAAGCCTGATTGACTGAGTAGTGTTGAATTTCAGCAGCAGGGGAGGAGGTACACTGAAAGGAACTCATCAATCTGGTAATGAAATATTAGGATGTTCATGGGATATTGCGCAGGGCTAATGTACTAAGAATGAACACAACCCGTTAGTGTTGAGCGAATCGAAGAATCTGAAGCAGAATTCAGTCCTGAAGTTTAGGAAAAATTTGAAGCTGAATTTCCTTGTGCTTCATGATAATGATTGCGATGTTTTCTAAAATGGCTGCTGCACGTGTTACAAATGGAAAGTAAGAAACCTAGGAACACAATATGACCCATAATGCCATCCAGCTAGCCAGTCAGCCGATAGCCATCCCCAGGGATATCACAGCCCTATAAAAAGCCTCATACCACACGGTCTCTGCCATTTCACTGTGAGCAGAGCTTAGGAAGAGATGTGACAACCGGTAATGCCCTTAGGACAGTGTTGCAGAACGCTTTTAATTGTATAATACTGGATAGGGAGAGTACAGGGACGGTGCAGGGAGAGCATAGGGAGAGTTTTTAGACACTGTAGGGAGAGCATAGGGAGAGTTTTTAGACACTGTAGGGAGAGCATAGGGAGAGTTTTTAGACACTGTAGGGAGAGCATAGGGAGACTGCAGGGATAGTGCAGGTTGAGTGTAATCTCCGTGTGCATCTTGTTCACCTGCTGCCAAAATCCCAGTTAATCTCTAAGTTTATATACAGTATATAGAATTACTGTGCCTCAATAATAAAGGGCGGTCTAATATTTCACCATCTGTATCTTGTTTACCTGCTGACACATTTAAAGTTAATTTGTTAGTTTATACATAGAATTATTGTGCCTCAGTATTAAAGGGTGGTCTATTATATTACTGCATGCATCTTATTGAACTGCTGACACATTCCTAGTTAATCAGTTACATTACTGGTACAGTTACTGTAGACTATGGCCAACAGACAGTTGACTGGGCCCTCCAAAGGAACTGCTGCATCTCCCACTGGTCCTCGCCCCCTCTCCAGCAGTCAGGGCTCGTCAACGTCAGCAGAAAGGAGCTGTAATTTCTTCTTGTGTCACTCTGGGAATGCCCATGACCGTTTTGCTCTTCTCTTTTAACAGTTCGTTGGATCCAACTGACGGTCATCTGCTGCACCAGGAGGTACTCTTCATATGTAGTTTCAGGATGTAAGGGTTAAAGATAAGTATAACTTTAATTATTAGTTAAAATGTATATAGTGGTCAACTATTGGGCCCATGCAGCCTCTATATGTAATTCTCATACAAAGAGGCATTTTCAGAAGATTTCAGGCCGCAACAGCAATAATTGGCAAATTATGCCACGCACCTAACATGCCAAACCCCATACCAGCAACAGCATTTGTTTGGCCACCATAATATATGGCAGATACTAGATTTCTCTTATGTCTTTATGGTAATACTCCTGCAGCCATGTTGGATGAATCCACCATGTTCGGCTCATCTGGTATTAACTGTAATACATGTTTAAAGCGAAATACCATCCGGTTTATTGTACTGTATACAGATGAAACTCGAAAAATTTGAATATCGTGCAAAAGTTCATTTATTTCAGTAATGCAACTTAAAATTAGAATATTGTGAAAAGGTTCAATATTCTAGGCTTAAAGTGTCACACTCTAGTCAGCGAATTAATCCATACCCCCTGAGCAAAGGCTACCTGAGATTGAGACTTTGGGGTTTCATAAGCTGTAAGCCATAATTATCCAAATTCTAACAAATAAAGGTATGAAATATCTCGCTTTGCATGTAATGAGTCTCATATGTTAGTTTCACCTTTTAAGTTGCATTACTGAAATAAATGAACTTTGCACGATATTCTAATTTTTCGAGTTTCACCTGCATATTTGTATAGTTTGGGATTTTACACTTTGTGTATGGAGATCATCCTTTTATTATTATTTTTTTTAAGTGATTCGTGTCTACAGTGTTAAAAAATTATTTCTGTTCATTCAGTAGTTTTCCATTCGACGAAACAGAGTTATTTACAATATTAATGTGGACATTTTTATGCTTATTCTCAATCTGTTTTTGAAAGTTCTTCATTGTTTGTATTGTTTTCAGAGCATATAGTATGGGGCCATTTTAGTTTTTGTATTTTACTTTCTTCCTCCGAACGTTCCAATTGCTGTAACTTTTTAACATTTTCCATTCATATAGTTATAGGAGGGCATATTTTTTTGGCGATAAGTTGTATTATTTATGAGCCCCATGTTATTGGAAAATGGGGGGAAAAAATCTTGTTTGTTACCAAACTTGAATATTTTTTTATCTACTACTTAAAAAAAAAAAAAAAAAAAACCTTTGAAGCAAAATCAACATTTTCTTTCCATCACCATTTTCTGACAGCCAGATACAGAGCTGTATGAGGGCTTGTTTTTTGCGGGACGAACTGTAGATTTTATTTGTCCCATTTCTGTGGTATGTATGACTTTTTGATCACTGTTTTTCAATTTTTTTGGGGGAAAAATATGCAAAAAAGGCAAATAATGTTTTTTTTTTTTTTTTTTTTTTCATGACAGCAATCAACGCACAGGAAATGTTTTAGTATTTGAATAGTTCAGACATTTTCGAACTAGGCAATTTGTTTTTTGTTTATATATTTTGATATGTAAAATTGGGAAAAGGGGTAATTTAAACTTTTCATTATTATTTTTTTTACTTTTACAGTGACAACATTTAACCCCCTTAAGGAGCTAGAACCTGGGATCTTTTGATCCCTTGTCCTATTCACCCTAATCGCCATTCCCTGTCATTGCGGCCGGGTGTCTGCACCCGTTGTGAATGGAGCAGGTTCACTGCAGCAGCCCCTTCCACACATTTACTTGACCACCATGACATATGAGTATACCTGATTTATAGCGATATATGACAAATTAATTTGTAACAAATCAAATTTCTTGTCGAAGTTCGGTGAATCGACCGAATCAAATTTGTCAAAACTTCGCTCATCACTACATCCCATAATTAGAAAAACAGCAACTCCACAAAAATAATCAATATGGGGAAACCAGTCTGCATGGTAATGATTTCCAAATATTTTTGTTTCTATATTCTACGATGGTGGACACTAGCGCGCTTCGGATCCAAGATCCGACGCTGCTTCTTTGAAAACCTTGTTTGAATGCTGTACGGACGAGTCTCGGTACAGCATTCAAACGAACAAGGTGACTTTGGATCTTGGATCTGAAACGCACTTCGCTCGACACTAGTGGCTACTGTCCTGATGAACTTAAGCCATCCATGTAGCCATCATTCATCTGAATGGCCATCATGTAAGGCTGGATTCACACAGTCCATGGAACACGGTCCGTGAGATACTGGACTGCCATCCTGCTTAGTGCAGGAGCACACGGCGTCATTGGTTGCTATGATGCCGTGCTCTTTGTGCTGCCGCCGCAGTACGGTATTGCACTCTTAGGATCTATGCGAGTATATTACTGTACAGCAGCAGCGGCACGAAGCCCACGACGTCATCGCAACCAATGACTCCATGCGCTCTTGCATTAAGCAGGATGCCAGTCCGGTATCTTATGGACCGCGTTCCACGGACGTGTGAATTCAGCCTAATACTTAATTTCCCCTGCAGTGGCTGCTGCAAGAGAAATGCCTGACTGTGGCTTCCCTGGCAGCGAGCATCTGCTGCTCAGGTAGCTGGACGCCCACTGAACATTTATCCTCTATCCGAAAATGCTTGTGACAGGAATACCCATTAGAGTTTGTGGATTTTGTTGCAGATCCAACTCTGATTTGGCTGTGGAAATCTAACCCATGGGACTGTACTCTTCACATAGAAGTTTTGTTTGGTGTTTTTATCAGTCCAAAAACCAACAGAAAAACAGCATGCATTTTTTTCATGTGACATGCATTTGCCCTGATTTTAATAAAAGCATGCATAGCCAAAATGTAAAAAAAAAAAAAATGCACCTCAAGTGAAATCAAAATGGCACAAAGAAATTCAAAATTATAATTCCTAAAGACTTAAACCCTTTTCACACGGGCGAGTTTTCCGCACAGGTGCAATGCGTGATGTGAACGCTTTGCACCCGCACTGAATCCTGACCCATTCATTTCAACGGGGGGGTGTACATGAGAGATGTTTTTCACGCATCACTTGTGCGTTGTGTGAAAATCGCAGCATGTTCTATATTCTGTGTTTTTCACGTAACGCAGGCCCCATAGAAATGAATGGGGCTGCGTGAAAATCGCGCTGCATTTGCAAGCAAGTGCGGATGCAATGCGATTTTTCACGGATGGTTGCTAGAAGATGATGTTAATAAATAGGGATGAGCAACCCGGACCCCATTAAAGTCCATTTACTTTATTATTTTCCATTATAACATCGTTATAATGGAAAATAATAGCATTCTTTAATACAAAAGGCTAAGTAAAATGTCTATTGAGGGTAAAAAAAAACTAAACAATTACTCACCTCATCCACATAATCGCTCAGCCTTTATCGTCTTCTTTCTTCTTCTTGCAGGACCTGCAAAAGGACCTGCGCTGACGTCATCGCCCTCACCACGTGTCCTTTTGCAGGTCCTGCAAGAAGAGGAAAGAAGACGATAACTGCTGCGCGATCAGGTGAATTAGGTGAGTAATTTATTTATTTATTTTTTAACCCTCAATGGACATTTTTCTTAGCATTCTGTATTAAAGAATGCTATAAATAATAGAAATCTACAGAACACCGAACCCAAATCCGAACTTCAGTGAAGAAGTCCGGGTTCGGGTCTGGGTACCAACATTCAGTTTTTTATCACGCGCGTGCAAAACAGCAGACAAATTACATGCGAACTCGCGCGGGTTTCCCTAATCCCACCCACAACGCATCCGGACTGAATCTGTGCCTTAGTGTGTTTAAAAAATTGTTTAAAACCAGCCAAATGCCGGTGCTACACGGTTTTTATGGTGTTTTTGAGGGTTGTTTGTACTTGTTTTGGCTGGTGTTTTGCAGCAGTTTTTTAGGCAACAATATGCCAGCTTCAGATGTCACGTGTGAAATATTAATTCCAGGACACCTAATAGTTTTTTTTTAAATGGTGTTTTTGTGGGTCAATGTTTTTAGTTTAGTTTAGTTTTTTTAATCACAGCATGCTAAGGCTGGGGGTGTTTATCCCCCATCATTGCCTGTTTTTTCTCTCCCATAGCCTTCCAGTGATTTTCTTTTGCACTGCATGGAAAATCACAAGTGTCAGTGTGTGTTTTTAATGGTATTTTTGCATGGCATTTCTTTTTTTCCCTTTTTTTTATACCAATGATTTTTACCCATGCTGCAATACGTAGAAAATGTCATCATGGGGGTGTACATACTTTTCTATTAAAAAAAAAAAGTGCAAGGTATACTAAAAAAACACATAAAAATTGGCAAGTGGTTACACTACACTATGTAGGCAAAAATGTCTAAAGAAAAAAAAGGCTGCAGTGTACAGAATTTTTCTGGTCAACCACAAAAATAATTAAGCGCTAGTTCCAAGAATGGACGACATGAAGGGCAGAGCAGCATCCCATTGAAAACAGTAGGAAGCAGGTTCAACGCGGCTGCCAGTGGCTGATTCATGCTGAATCTGTGTGAACAGGACCTAAACCTGTAAACAGGACCTAAACCTGTGAACAGGACCCAAACAATTATTTATTTATTTTTAAATGCACACGTTGAAGCGTTAGATGATTTTCCAGAAAGAACACCATTAAACATTTGTAAAAAAATAAAAAAATAAAAAATCCCACATACTTATCACATATATGGTATGGAAAAAAGAGAGTTTAAGTGACAAAAAAATGCCAAAGCAAACTAATGTGTAGGGGCTATATAGGTGGCTTCTCTACATCTTCCCTCTATGTATCCTGCACCTTCTCCAATAACACACAACGCTATGAATGACTAAAGAGTTGGTGAACTCTAAGCTCAAGGCTTTTAAGAAGGAAACATAAAAAGTTTTTTATTTTTTCTTTCTTATCTACTCTACAAATCCCAGTCCTTGGAGGGCCGTGGATAAACCCTTGAACCCCCGAACAACAATTTTATTTAGAAAGTTGATTTATTCATAAGCAAATAGGATACAGTGTGGATAAAGGAGAAGGATGGGGAGGCAGTTATTAGATTAGGCCAGTACAAAGGCCTCACTGTTGCAGCCGGCGGAGTCTCAGCAGTTACTGTACCTTTCAAAACTAATATGTAACCATATCGCTTCTAAAAGACTGATTCATATTACTCCCAAACCATGAGAAGTTCTGTCTCATCCCCACCACAAGAAACTCGAGTCTGATTTTAATGAGCCTCATTTGGAATGTGGCCTTTGAAAAGTAGTACATTGGAAAAGATGGAACATTAAATTTTGTAATGATGTAAAACATCTTCAGTTTTTGACAGGACAATGGCGCTTATTGTGCTTTATGGCCCCAGTGGTGATTCAAAGGTCACTTTGTATATGACTCCATAGACAGGGGCAGCAGTGAATGAAAATTAGGTTACATGTGATCAACTTTATTATTAATCAGATGAAAATGGATTTTTAACATTTTTCTAATGAGCAAAAAGGCAAAGAAAAAAAAAACAGAAAGTGGAAAATATCAGGATTGGAGGCGGGCAGGAGGGGACGGTAAAGACCAGACGTGTTTAGTGAATTGCCGGGGAGGGGGACCCGGCTCTAATGTGAATTTACTGGCTAAAATTAAGCTAGAGATACACACTGCGCGGCATTAAAAATGTGCGGGGAAAGGCTGGAGGTTTTACGCGGCTATTTGCTATCTGCTCTCTCTCTCTCTTTTTTTTTTTTTACTTTGCAATTATACTATGTCATGTTCAACAAGTACAACGATTGCACATGTCCAATTACAAGGAAATATACCGCGGGGATCTGGCCCAGGTCCCCTGTTTCTTCTTGTAATGTCTGGTCTGGAGTTCTCTCCGGTGCAGAGAGCGTTAGGATCCTCGGGGAAAGATGTAACTGGTGTTAAAGGGACAAGGGACTTTTTATATTCGGGCTTGTGTATGATGAACTGGAGGATCCTGGGGGAATTGCCAGGCCGTAGCAGTGGCGTTGCGAGATGCTGTATATACTATATGTTTACCCAACACCTAAGGGCTCATGTACACTTCAACAACGTCACGTGCATATCCCTATATGACGGCACACCGACTCCCTGCTGGTTTGTATAATGGACGTGAGACGTAACTAGGATTTCTGTAAGACTGTGTTCACAACTAGTGATGGCCTTGCGGTTTGTCCGGCGGTCGGTTTGCGGCGAACTTTGAGTGTTCTCGATCCAGCGAACATGCGAATATATGGCGATGTTCGCGCGTCATATTCTTTTGCATTGCGCTGAACTTTAACCCATGACACATCCATCAGGTTGGACAGGACAGCAAATTGAGACATTTCAGCACATGGACACACCCCCACCCTATAACAGAACCCAATCTGGCAGCCATTTTGCATTCTGTATTTTGTCAGTGTAGGGAGAGGTTGCTTTGTGGAGCAGGGACAGGCTGTTAGGGACACCAAACGCTAGCTAATAGGGCCACAAAAGTCAATTTAAGGACTGGTATAGGTGTGCTATTGATAGATGTGACACTGAGGGGTGCAATATACTTATAATATACTTTCTAACATAGAAAGTATATTATAGTGCATTTGTATTGTGCAGCAGTTGTGCGCGGTTCTGCTGCGATACCGCAGCTATATAGAGGGACAAACGCTACTGGAACAACTAATTG
Source organism: Bufo gargarizans (assembly GCF_014858855.1). Classification (NCBI taxonomy): domain Eukaryota; kingdom Metazoa; phylum Chordata; class Amphibia; order Anura; family Bufonidae; genus Bufo; species Bufo gargarizans. The sequence continues at coordinate 115,694,362 of NC_058089.1, forward strand.
CAATGGGTGTGATATACCAGTTGCCCCCCAAAAAAACTGATTGAGGCAGGGGTGTGATATACCTATAATATACTTTCTATATAGTGCATTTGAACTGTACAGCAGTTGTGTGCTGTTCTGCTTCGATACCGCAGCTATATAGAGTGACACACGCTATTGGAACAACTATTTGCAACGGGTCTGATATACCAGTTGCCCACCAAAAAAACTGATTGAGGGATGTGTTATACCTACTTTCACAAAAGACTGATTAAGGGGTTAGATATACCTGCTTCCACCAAATATTGATTGAGTCCTGCAATATACCTGCTTCCACAAATACTGCTCTTCTCTAGGGACTTAGGCACAGGGTCATATTCATATTGAAAATGACAGGCAGATGAAAAGGAAGGCCGTTCCACAGGGTTGGTTGGGGTCAGGCAGGTGCACCAGGCCGGAGCCTAAGTGGGAAGTTGGAGAAGGCGCGTGCTATTACTTCAAAGGACGCACCAGAGTTGGTTGAGTGGCTCACTCACCCTCCCGCTTCTGAACCCTCCTTCCACTTTGTATCTGCACCCTCCTCACTCTTAGCTGTGTGCACCCCCAAATCCACCACCACCACCATAGCCCGTCCACACGAGTCAGAGGAATTATTTTCCCATCCATTCCCAGACCTTACCGACGTGCAGCCATTCTTGACATTGGATGGGAAAGAGGAGGTAGCAACGGCCGCCATCCTTCGGTCTGAATACAGTACCGAGATCAGCCCAAGGAGGGAGGTCCCCGCTGTTGCTGCCTACTCCGAGATCTCAAATGTCAGTGGTGGTGAAGGTGAGGATGATGACGTGTCGATGAACGTCACGTGGGTGCCCACAACACAGGAAGAGGAGGGGAGTTCAGAGGGAGAGACGGAGCAGCAGAGAGGGAGGAGGAGCAGGCAGAGCTCGCAGACTGCAAATGTATCTGGAGCTAGCCATCCACCATGCACAGTCACTTCTGGCACTTCCAGGACGCTGGCACATGGCTCCGCAGTGTGGGCTTTTTTTAACGTGTCAGCTGCTGACAATAGTGTTGCCATCTGCAGCCTGTGCTGTCAACGCATAAGTCGCTGCAAACCCAAGACTCACCTAGGGACGACTGCCTTAAGAAGGCACCTGGCCTCCCATCACTGAGCCCAGTGGGAGCAACGATGTCAGAACCCACAAAGTCACACTCCCTGCGCTTCATGTCCTGCCTCTTCTCTTTCTCTTCTCTCCTCCCATTTGTTCTCCACTCCACCATGCACCGTGCCATCGTCACGTTCATCTGGCAGAAGGCAGGCTTTCGTGGGCCAAATGTTCGAGCATAAAAAGATGACGACGCTGGATAACCCTTTTGCCCAACGGCTGACCGCTGGCTTGTCGGAACTGCTAGCCCACCAACTAGTACCATATAAACTGGTGGTCTTGGAGGCCTTTAAAAAATTTGTGGCCATTGGCACATCGCAATGGAAGGTCCCTGGAAGGAAATATATCTCCCAGAAGGGCATCCCAAAGCTATATATCCACGTTCAGTGGCAAGTGAATATATCTCTGGCACACAGTGTCGGTGCCAAGATACATCTGACCACGGGCAGGGAAGGTACATAACTTTTACTGCCCACTGGGTGGACCTTCTGACGGCCGTCAAGCATGTAACCTGCTGCTCCCGTGTGGATTTGGTGTTACCGCCACGGATTGCATGCAGGCCTGCCTCTTCTTCTCCTCCTCCGGCCTCCGGCCTCCGTCTCCTCCTCGGCTGACTCCTTTTCCACAGCTACCGCCTCTTCAGCTGCGCCCCCCAAGCTTCCCAGAACCTATTCGACATCCCAGGTGAGATGTTGCCATGCTGTGCTGCGGATGTTGTGCCTGGAAGCCAAGAGCCACACCGGTCCTGCACTGCTTTCAGCTCTGCGGTCCGAGGCCGATCAGTGCCTAACCCTGCTCAATTTGACAGTTGGTAAAGTGGTGTGCGACAACGGTGCCAATCTGCTGAGCGTGCTGAAACAGGGCAAAATGACACACGTGCTGTGCATGGCACACGTCCTGAACTTAGTCGTGCAGCAATTCGTATTGTGGCAGGCCAAAAAAATCTCTTGCCATTTTAGATCTTACACGGCCATGGCTCGCCTTGCTGACGTTCAGCGGCTACACCACTTGCCTGTCAGACGTCTGGTTTGTGACAGCCTGACGCGCTGGAAATCCACCTTGTATATGCTGGATAGGCTGCTCCAGCTGCAATGTGCCGTTAATGACTACCTGTACAAACTCTGCAGCAGGACAGGTTCTGGGGAGCTTGTTTTTTTTTCACAGCGCCAGTGGCTGCTCATGCACGATGCATGCAGACTTCTGCGGCTATTTGATGAGATCACCAAACTGATCAGTGGCAGCCAGGGTGCCATCAGTGACATCGTACCTTACGCCTTCTTTCTGGAGCGTGCATTGCATTGTGTCATTGATCAAGTCGTCGAGGAGCAGGAGCAGGAAGATGAGGAAGTCGCGATGCTGAATGAATTCCCAGGGGGTCTACTCCATCTGAGACAAGTCTGAGGAGAAGTCAGAGGAGGATGGTGGCTGGAGGGAAGGAGAAGGATAGTGACTGCAGAGGAGGAGGAGCAAGAAGGGCAGGCTTTGAGGGGGATCCATGGTGTTGTCCGTGGCTGGGGGGGAGGAGCAGGAGCTCCATCACTTCCAATTTAGTGCAAATGGGGGCCTTCATGCTCCAGTGTTTGAAGAGGGACCCCCGTATAAAAAGCATAAAGGACCAGGACAAGTACTGGGTGGCAACGTACTTAAACCCCCCGGCACAAGCACAAAATGGCAGACATGTTACCAGCATCACAGAGGGCTGGCAGGATGCAGCATTTCCAGGCCTTCCTGCGAGAGATGCTGCATTATGCTGTTGCGGGGGCTGGCAGAGGAATTTCCACCCACAGCGAAAACAGATGCAGGTACCAATCCTACCGTGCCTGCAAGAAGAGGGCAGTTTGAAGGTTTGTTGGTCACTACGGATATGAGACCATTCTTGCAACCAACCCATTGACAGCCGCCCTCCGGATCCAGCCTCAAGGAACGCTTAGACCGACAGGTGTCCGACTACATCGGGTTAATGGCCGATGTGGACGCTCTGAGAAGCAAGGAACCCCTGGACTACTGGGTGTGCAGGCCAGAGCTTGCACAATTTGGCATGGAACTCTTGGCTTGCGCCTCGTCAAGTGTCCTGTCCAAAAGGACTTTCAGCGTAGCAGGGGGGATCGTGACCGATAAGTGCACTCGCCTAGCTCACAACAGTGTGGGCTACCTCACATTTCTAAAAATGAATGAGGTCTGGATCTCAGAGCAATTCAACACCTGTGACGAATTTCCTCATGCCAGCTCACACATATCCGCCACCACACCAAAAAAAGAATTGTCCTGGTCTTATGTATACAGGTGAAACTCGAAAAAATTTATATCGTGCTTTTATTTCAGTAATGCAACTTAAAAGGTGAAACTAATATATGAGATAGACTCATTACATGCAAATAGAGATATGTCGAGCCTTTATTTGTTATAATTAGGATGATTATGGCTTATATCTTAAGAAAACCCCAAAGTCACAATCTCAGGTACCCTTTGCTCAGGGTGTATGGATTAATTAGCTGACTAGAGTGAGCTGTCTAGAGTGAGCCTAGAATATTGAATATTGAACCTTTTCACAATATTCTAATTTTAAGTTGCATTAATGCAGCTCCTTTTAAGTTGCATTACTAAAATAAATGAACTTTTGCATGATATTCAAATTTTTTGAGTTTCACCTGTATACAGCGGCATAAAAGGCCTTTTCTGTCAGGTGAATGCCAAATCTTTAGGGGCTCTACTCCAGTGGCCTACAGTTCTATTTTTATCCAGTGACCGCCTAATGTACCTCCAGCCACAGAATCAAAAGTTATTTTCTGTCAGGTGAATGCCTAATTTTTGGGGCCTATACTACAGTGGCCTACAGTTCTATTTTTATCCAATGACCGCCTAATGTACCTCCAGCCACAGAATCACAAGTTCTTTTCTGTCAGGTGAATGACAAATTTTTGGGGCCTGTACTCCAGTGGCCTACAGTAAAATTTGTATCCAGTGACCACCTAATTTACCTCCAGCCACAGAATCACAAGTTCTTTTGTGTCAGGTGAATGCCAAATTTTTGGGGCCTCTACTCCAGTGGCCTACAGTTCGATTTTTATCCAATGACCACCTAATGTACCTCCAGCCACAGAATCACAAGTTCTTTTGAGTCAGGTTAATGCCAAATTTTTGGGGCCTCTACTCTACTGGCCTACAGTAAAATTTTTATCCAGTGACCGTCTAATGTATCTCCAGCCACAGAATCACAAGTTCTTTTCTGTCAGGTGAATGCCTAATTTTTGGAGCCCATACTCCCGTGGCCTAAAATAAAAATTATCTAGGCTCCAGCAGGGCACATTTTTGAGAGTTTCCCTTTATAACGATTACTGGCCCCTGATTAAAATACATATTTTTTGTGGGAATTTTTGCCAATGATCCCCCTCTGTTATATCACTGTCCATGTTGTGGGACTATTTGTGTACTTCTAGTAAGTGTTTGTTGGCTGCAAATATGACTTGAAGATTTTTCAGGTTCGCCGGCCATTAAAGTTAATGGGGCCCGCTGCGAACGTGCGGTTCGCGAATCGTCCCGGCCGATGTTTGTCAATCACTATTCAAAACTGCATCGCAGATTGCATCACAATTGATGGACAAAGTAGCACTGCATGCAGAACTATGTATTCTAGCAAAATAATAAACACCATCACAGAACCTGATTTACCACAATATAAGAGAATGAGGTCTGTCAGGCACTGTTGGAGTCTGCCGTGTTTATGATGCAAGCCCCCACACGTGTGTGAACAGAGGCTAAGGTGGGCCATACACATAAGGTAGCTGAGCGCTAGTTCACTCAACAGATATCTCTTCCACCCCCCCCATATACCTGGAGAGGGGATTAAGCCACTGGCAATCTTCTGGCGGGGTCTTATCTGTTGAAATTGAACATGCCCAATCCTTATCTCCTCCAACATCTCCAATCGAGGGAGAGTAGAGAACCCACCCCCCGGTCCAAAAATATTAGTGGGGTGATGGGCTCAGACAAAATTGATGGGCATATCCAAAGCTAATCTAATGTGTATAGTCAGATAATTAGAGGACCCTTAATAAAACACATTGGTGGTAATGCCACAGAGGACAACACCCCAAATACCACAAGTCAATGCATCCCAGGCCATATTTATTTATTTATTTCAGAGCAATTAATTTATCTACATAGCTTTTAACTTTTTTAAATTTGGATTACATTTGGTTAGAGCTCACGTTTTCAAGAAAATGGCTGAAGAGGTTCGAGACGCCCGTAAATTCTCTAATAGACAATTATTTTATTGTGGGAAACATAATTTTGATAATCCCCTAAATGAGAGCGCTACCCTACACGAAACAACAGAGTGGTCTCCAGCTCAGGCTAGCTCCGTAGCCGATTTCATTGGGTCATGTGATCCTGAACCAGGCTCCTCCTCTCCAGAGATACTGCAAACAGGTGCAGGGAGTGCCATTATACAAAGGATTTCGAGTATGGTGACATGATTAAACACCAGGAGGGACCATCACTTAGATTTTTGCCATGTTTTACAGTGTTATCTAATCTTAGACAGTCTGGATGAAGTGTGGCTTCTCATAAAAGTGCAGGGTCTGGGTAAAATAAAGGAATGGCTACACTGCGTCTTTTGGATAGACCATTCTCTTCCAAATGCCACAATGCTGGAAAGTTTTATTGTAATACAGACCACTCTTACCAGGGCAATAACCTGTCTTATGCCTTTTATATTAGACCACACCCCTGCTTTAAATTAAGTTTATAAAGATTATTATTACTATTGTATCGTACTTAGCATGGACTGTCCCTTTAAGAAGAGAATAATCTTTCGAATGTTAAACCTGAAGAGATATTTGTTCTTTACAACATTCAGAGATGGAAGGAAATTCCCAGTAGATCTGCAAGCGATCTGGAGCTGATTAAAACTCACTAATATACCACTAAACCTTCCAATGCTCGAGGAACCAAAAACGCAATCAAACAAAATACTTCACTTATCTCAAAACATTGGAAATTGTAACCTAATTCATTTAGAAATAAGTGTTCGCTATTTGTCTCCTCCGAGCCTGGAACAGTCAGAACAGAATCAGCACTTTAAGTGTTGTCTTCATCAGGTTATTGAGTGAGGTTTGATTGCAAGCTTTTATGACTAATTGGCAGCCCTTATACAAGTTCTGAGCCCCCCCCCACATGATGAGATGTGAGCACAAAGAACAAAGACCAGAAGCTATAGAAAACTTTTCCTCATAAATTTACTTCACTTCTTAGCTGCCTTGTGTGATTTTATTAAAGCTGTTATGTTCTTGTACATACCAGGCAGTATTATAGTAGTTATATTCTGGTACGTATGAGGGAGTATTATAGTAGTTAAATTCTTGTACATGGGAGCAGTATTATAGTAGTTATATTCTTAACCAAAACTCTTTTTATTGAGAGTGCATATGGTCTGGACAAAGAATCATGCATCAATATATAGCCATTCGCAGATGGCAGCAGCATAATGGGTGCCAATATTCTCACAGACCATGTCAGATCTACTAACATAGTGAGTATAAACAATTTAGTAACAACGAATGAAAGAAAAGACACAGACAAGATTGGGGGGTGGGGATTGGGAGGAGGGGTAGAATTGGGTGGGTAGAGGAGGAGAGGGAGTTCTTCCAAATCACTCGGGGTTGCGGTATTTCTCCCATGGTCGCCACAGTTTGAGAAATTTGGAGCGTGTGCGAGTTTCCCAATGGGCTAATTCCTCAAATCTAAACAGTTGATCTGTTTTCTCGGTCCACAGTAACATTGAGGGTGGTGAGTCATTCTTCCAGAGGAGGGGTACCAACAAACGCGCTGCAGTAAGAAGCATGGTCGGGAGGTCAGCTTTGGCAGGAGTAAGGGAATCGTTGGGACACCAGAGGAGTACTAGTTTTGCATCCAGACGTACCTTAGAGGCGCATATCCGGTTAATTGTGTTCTCTATTTGAGACCAAAAGGGGCGAATTTTACTACAAGACCACCATATGTGTGACAAAGAGCCAACTTCTGTTCCACACCTCCAGCACTGCGATGGAACGTCAGGGTTGAGCCTATGTAGGAATTCTGGCGTTTTGTACCAGCGGGTCAGTAACTTGTAGGAATTCTCCTGAATTTTGATGCATCGGTTGAAGCCATGTGAATGGGCTAAGATAAAGGCCTTCTCCGGCTCAGTCAGTTGGATTGTGAGCTCCTTTTCCCAGGCAGACATAAAGTGCAGTGCTGGAGGAGCAGAAGAGAGCAGCTCCCTGTAGAGTGTCGAGAGGGGCTTTTTCGGTAACTCGGGAACACAAAGCTTCTTTTCTAGCCAAGTAGGTGTATCATCAGTGGGGGAAGGTAGCTTGAGGGCTTTAACATCCCGGCTAAATGCCCCAATAGATAGGAAGGAGAGGGCTTTAACCTTTGGCAGACCCTGAATCTTGTCCCATGCCAAGTCCCCAGACGTGGAAGCTATATCTTGTAAGGTAAGGTCAGAGAGTATGCTCCAGACTCCGGAGGGTCTGAGTATATCGGGGTGGATATAGTTCTGTAGTAGATGTAGGGGGAGGTGGATATTAGGGAATCTGATGTCTCGAGATTTATACAGTTTGGCCCATTCCACCAGCATGCCTTTCCAAATGGGAGAAGCAAATGCGTTATTCGGGGTGCATGTGCGGATTCCCCATAGGATAAGTCCTTCTTTGTAGGTGAGAAGAGCACGTTCCAGTTGTACGCAAAGATTCGGGGGTTGGCGTGAGAGGAGAGAAAAGCACCTGTTCAGGAGCGACGCTGTGTAATAAGTTTGGATGTCGGGCATACCAAAGCCCCCAAATCTCTTTTCTCTTGTCAATATTGAGTACGCTATCCTGGAGGACTTGCCCGCCCACATGAACAAAGAGAACACACGGCGTATTTCCATAAAAAAGGAGCGGGGTAGCCAAATTGGTAGTGTCTGTATTAAATATAGAAGTTTGGGTACAATGAAAGTTTTAAGGAAGTTCTTCCTTCCCATCCAGGAGATGAAGGGGAGTTTAAGGGACTGTAGATGTGTTCTAATATCTTTGAGTAGGGGGCCGTAGTTCAGACTAAATAGGTCATCTTGGTTAGCCGAGATTCGTATCCCTAGAAACGTAATATCACGGGGGGCCCAAGCAAAGGAGGTGGCGCGTTTAAGGTCCTTGACTACATATGATTTGCATGAAACATTCAGGGCCATGGATTTGCTATAATTAATCTTGAAGTTAGATATCCACCCAAACTCTTCGAACAGAGAATGGAGCCGTGGGAAAGAAATCGTGGGGTTGGTGGTCATAATCAATAGATCATCGGCAAATGCTGCGGTGGTATGCATACAAGAGCCCATCTTGATGCCTTCAATTGCGGGGTCCTGTCTAATCTTGCATAGCAGCGTTTCCATTACTATGACAAAAAGAGACGGGGAGAGGGGGCATCCCTGTCTAGTGCCATTGGATATGGCAAAGGCAGGGGAAAGAGTGCCGTTGACTTTGACTCTGGCAGAGGGGGACGAGTATAAAGAGAAAATAGCCGCGATAAACTGAGCCGGGAAGCCAAATTTTGACAGTGCCGCAGACATGTACTGCCAACTGACCCTGTCAAAGGCCTTTTCCGCGTCTGTAATAGTAGTTATATTCTTGTACATAGGAGCAGTATTATAGTAGTTATATTCTTGTACATAGGAGCAGTATTATAGTAGTTATATTCTTGTACATAGGAGCAGTATTATAGTAGTTATATTCTTGTACACAGGAGCAGTAATATAGTAGTTATATTATTGTACATAGGAGCAGTATTATAGTAGTTATATTCTTGTATATAGAAGCAGTATTATAGTAGTTATATTCTTGTACACAGGAGCAGTATTATAGTAGTTATATTCTTGTACACAGGAGCAGTATTATAGTAGTTATATTCTTGTACATAGGAGCAGTATTATAGTAGTTATATTCTTGTACATGGGAGCAGTATTATAGTAGTTATATTTTGGTACGTATGAGGCAGTATTATAATAGTTATATTCCTGTACATAGGAGGCAGCATTATAGTAGTTATATTCCTGTACATAGGAGCAGTATTATAGTAGTTGTATTCTAGTACATAGGAGCAGTATTATAGTAATTATATTTTTGTACATAGGAGGCAGTATTATAGTAGTTATATTCTTGTACATAGGAGGCAGGATTGTAGTAGTTATATTCTTGTACATAGGAGGCAGTATTATAGCATATTCTTGTACATAAGGGCGGTATTATAGTAGTTATGTTCTTGTACATAGAGGGCAGTATTATAGTAGTTATATTGTTTTATTCTTGTACATGGGGGCAGTATTATAGTAGTTCTATTATTGTACACAGAAGGCAGTATTATAGTAGTTATATTCTTGTACATAGGAGACAGTATCATTGTAGTTATATTCTTGTACATAGGAGCAGTATTATTCACCACTTCACAAAAGACTTCTTATGCATTCATTTCATCCTTGGGGCTCATCTTTTATTTTACCGTCGCCCTGCCTGTTTTCCTCTCCCAGGGGGAGTTTTATGTCTCCTCTGCAATAACTGGTTCTGATACAGTGTGTATATTAATTCCTTCACAACCTCATAATGTACGGTATTGTACACATAAGCAGTGTCAGAGCCTCCTAAGAAAAGAACGATCCTCTTGTCAATCAGTCTCCACAGAGGGTTCTGCTGCAGAGGTGTGTAACATAGTAAAATGTACTCCTGACTGTAAATTACAAGAATGTGAGAAGACACCAAGGAACACTGGCTCCTTATTCAGATAATTATAATTTACAGTAGTAGTAGCACTTGTAGAAGCGCTTTATGACTTGTAAAACATACAGTAGATGCTGAACTGAAAAACCTCCAGGAGATTCCAACTCCTCTTTTAAAAAGAGGTTCTGCAGTAGTTCAAGGTGTGTATAATAGGTCATATTAGGGGTGGGCGATATGGCCTAAAATCTATATTGCGATATAATTTTAAGCATGTGCGATATGCGATATATATCATGATATATTGTTTTCTATATTTAGGGGGGGGGTTTAAACTTTTTTCTTTTCACTTTTTATTTAAAAACCTTCTAGCCACCTTAAGGGCTAAGACTATTGGCATATTCACCCTAATGTAGCTCTATTAGGGTGAATAGGACTTTACATTCTCCCTGCTGCCCTGTGCTTTGTGCACACAACAGCAGGGAGCTGACCATGGCAGCCAGCCTCTCATGTGCCCCCCAGCCTCTGATCCGCCCTCCCCCAGCCTCATGTGCCCCCCAGCCTCTGATCCACCCTCCAGCCTCTCATGTGCCCCCCAGCCTCTGATCCGCCCCCCAGTCTCTGATCAGCCCCCCAGCCTCTCATGTGCCCCCCAGCCTCTCATGTGCCCCCCAGCCTCTCATGTGCCCCCCAGCCTCTCATGTGCCCCCTAGCCTCTACCTCTTATCAGCCCCCTCTGGTAACTCAAACCCACCCCCCCTAACTCCCCAGTATTGATCATTGGTGGCAGGGGCCCCCTTCCCCCCACATCATTGGTGGCAGCAGAAGTTCCGATCGGAGTCCCAGCAGTGTAATGCTGGGGCCCTGATCGGTTACTATGGCAGCCTGGACGCTACTGAAGTCCTGGCTGCCATGGTATGTCAGTGAGCAGCATTATACTCACGTTCGCGGCCGTCGGGCGCTCACGTGAGTATAATGCTGCTCACTGACATACCATGGCAGCCAGGGCTTCAGTAGCGTCCTGGCTGCCATGGTAACCGATTGGAGCCCCAGCATTACACTGCTGGGACTCTGATCGGAACTGCCGCTCTGTGGTCATATCGCAGTCCGGCGATATGCACAAAATCCATATCGTGGCACAAATTTATATCGCCTATACCGCCCACCCCTAGGTCATATTATAACCCATATAGTAAATTACAAGAATGTGAGGTGTCTCTTTGAAGCTTTATAACATCCTGTATGGCTCTGGTACAGCTATAATTCACAGTAGGGCTTATATAGATACTATGGGGGTCATTTAATGTCCCCTATAGCTGAAGGTGGATCTGCCGAAGTTACAGTCAGGTCCATAAATATTAGGACATCAACACAATTTTAAGATTTTTGGCTCTATACACCACCACAATGGATTTGAAATGAAACGAACAAGATGTGCTTTAACTGCAGACTGTCAGCTTTAATTTGAGAAATAACCGTGGAGCCCCAGTTATGGGTCTTCAACACAGTGAAAGCCAGATATCCTTCAAAGGAAGGAAAACCGAGCAAAGGGGTGTCCCCATTACAGAGATCACCAAATCCACCATATTAAGTGGCCCCTATGTCAAGATCCCACTCTTTTACAAGCTTTAAGAATGTGACGGGGAATATCCAAGACCCCGAAACAGCTGTCTGTGGATGGATAACTGGCTTAGGTTTTCCCCATCACATCCTTAAAGCTTGTAAAAGAGTGGGATCTTGACATAGGGGCCACTTAATATGGTGGATTTGGTGATCTCTGTAATGGGGACACCCCTTTGCTCGGTTTTCCTTCCTATTGTTTTTTTTTATTTGAGGGTATTTACATCCAAATCAGGTGAATGGTTTAGGAATTACAACAGTTTGCAGATGTGCCTCCTACTTGTTAAGGGACCACAAGTAATAGGACAATTGGCTTCTCAGCTGTTCCATGGCCGGTCTGTGTTATTCCCTCATTATCCCAATTACAATGAGCAGATAAAAAGTCCAGAGTTCATTTCCAGTGTGCTATTTGCATTTGGAATCTGTTGCTGTCAACTCTCAAGATGAGATCCAAAGAGCTGTCACTATCAGTGAAGCAAGACATCATTAGGCTGAAAAAACAAAACAAACCCATCAGAGAGATAGCAAAAACATTAGGCGTGGCCAAAACAACTGTTTGGAACATTCTTAAAAAGAAGGAACGCATCGGTGAGCTCAGCAACATCAAAAGACCCGGAAGACCACAGAAAACAACTGTGGTGGATGACTGAAGGATTCTTTACCTGGTGAAGAAAACGCCCTTCACAACAGTTGGCCAGATCAAGAACACTCTCCAGGAGGTAGGTGTATGTGTGTCAAAGTCAACAATCAAGAGAAGACTTCACCAGAGTGAATACAGAGGGTTGACCACAAGATGGAAACCATTGGTGAGCCTCAAAAACAGGAAGGCCAGATTAGAGTTTGCCAAACGACATCTAAAAAAGCCTTCACATTTCTGGAATAACGTCCTATGGACAGATAAGACCAAGATCAACTTGTACCAGAGTGATGGGAAGAGAAGAGTATGGAGAAGGAAAGGAACTGCTCATGATCCTAAGCATACCACCTCATCAGTGAAGCATGGTGGTGGTAGTGTCATTGCGTAGGCATGTATGGCTGCCAATGGAACTGGTTCTTTTGTATTTATTGATGATGTGACTGCTGACAAAAGCAGCAGGATGAATTCTGAAGTGTTTCGGGCAATATTATCTGCTCCTATTCAGCCAAATGCTTCCAAACTCATTGGACGGCGCTTCACAATGCAGATGGACAATGACCCAAAGCATACTGCAAAAGCAACCAGAGTTTTTTAAGGGAAAGAAGTGGAATGTTATGCAATGGCCAAGTCAATCACCTGACCTGAATCCGATTGAGCATGCATTTCACTTGCTGAAGACAAAACTGAAGGGAAAATGCCCCAAGAACAAGCAGGAACTGAAGACAGTTGCAGTGGAGGCCTGGCAGAGCATCACCAGGGATGAAACCCAGCGCCTGGTGATGTCTATGCGTTCCAGACTTCATGCTGTAACTGACTGCAAAGGATTTGCAACCATGTATTAAAAAGTGAAAGTTTGATTTATGATTATGTCCCATTACTTTTGGTCCCTTAACAAGTGGGAGGCACATATGCAAACTGTTGTAATTCCTGCACCGTTCACCTGATTTGGATGTAAATACCCTCAAATTAAAGCTGACAGTCTGCAGGTAAAGCACATCTTGTTTGTTTCATCTCAAATCCACTGTGGTGGTGTGTAGAGCCAAAAATGTTAGAATTGTGTTGATGTCCCAATATTTATGTACCTGACTGTATGTAGAGGACCTTTGCGCCACAATCCACGCAAGAAATGCGCCTAATAAAGGCATATCTCTGTAATGACCCCCTTAAAAGAGGAGACAGTGAAATGTCACCCGGAGTCTGCATCAATCAAATTTTAATACAATTCATTACTTAATAAATATAATCCTCTTATCCTACGCAAGAAAACATCATGAAAAATTCAGAGGCCTTCATAGGCGCGTACAATGTGGCTGGATGTATTTCCTCCATGAATACTACATTACTATGTGTCACTTCTTTATTCCTCCTGAGGTAACGGCGACGCTCCCCTCTTTTCATTATTATGTTAATCAACCCCCCACCCCCCATCATCTGTAAACTTCTTATTTTACAGATTTTCTTCTTTAAATCTTATCTTCCTGTGTCTGGTGCAAGCATCATATGTTTTTAATTAAAATACTTGGATAATATGATAAAAACAGAGGATAATAAATTATAATAGGAGAATGAAGGATTGGTCCTCCAAACTTTGGAACCGATGGTTGAATAACAATATATTTTGATTATTCATAATTTTTTTAAATTTTTTATTTTTTATTATTATTCTCTCTCTATGTCTCTCAGGGGGGTGATGGGGGGGGGGGGAGATCTTAGGTAAAAAATAGGCTGAAAAATGTAATTTGTTTTGTGTGTATTTGTTTTATTATGTGTTTTGTAAATAATTAAAAATTAAGTAATAAAAAAAAGTTTAAAACTAGTCATAGAGAACCAGTTCTGGGGATGAGGCTCATCATCCTTTTATTACTAATCAGCAGATTTAAAGTGTTTGTTCAGGATTAGTAAAACATGGCTGCTCCCCTCCAAGACAGCGCCACCCCTGTCCACTGATTGTGCGTGGTATTGCAATTCACCAGCTTTGCTGCAATACCACACACAACACAAAGACAGGTGTAGCACTGTTTTTGGAAGAAAACAGCCATTTCTTCTAAGGCTACTTTCACACTAGCATTTTTTGCGGAATAGTCATGGATCTGCAAAAACGCTTCCGTTACAATAATACAGCCGGATGCATCCGTCATGAACATATCCGCTTGTATTATCTATAACATAGCCAAGATGGATCCGTCATGAACTCCATTGAAAGTCAATAGGGGACGGATCCGTTTTCTATTGTGCAAGATTGTATCAGAGAAAACGAAACTGAGCCATACGGATCCGTCCTGGCACACAATGTAAGTCAATGGGGACGGATCCGTTTGGCTCAGTTTCGTCAAGCGGACAGCAAAACGCTGCAGGCAGCCTCCAGAGCGGGATGGAGACTGATCGGAGGCAAACTGACGCGTTCTGAGTGGATTCTTTTCCATTCAGAATGCATTAGGGCCAAACTGATCCGTTTTGGACCGCTTGTGGGAGCCCTGAACGGATCTCACAAACGGAAACCCAAAACGCGAGTGTGAAAGTAGCCTAACTGTAGGCAACCCTTGGGATCCAACCAAGTAATATATCTACATGAGGTTTGTACGTTTTCCCACAGTGCAAAGACATAGAGATAGGTAAAGTGGAATTTAGAGTGTGAGCCCCAATGGGGAGAGTGACAACCTCAGTACAGCATCGGCCCCACAGGCATTGAGGCAGGAGTCCCAGCAGACAGCTGCAATAGCAGACCCCACCCATGGTTAAGTGTAGTGCTGCTTGAGGAAGAAAGCCGCCATGATTTTCAAATTCTGTCCAACCCCTTTAATTATGGTTCCCACTCAGCTTTCTCCAAACCCAGAATGGTACCTGCAATGTAACTACGTGAAGACAGAGGTATATACATGGACTACTGGTGATCTCAAGACGTAGGCTTCATCTTTGTGATCTGTGAGGTGCTGGTACATTTTGGGTGGGGAGAAGAGCTCATAGTTTAAGGAATAACTGAACGCTCCTAAACATTTTTGAACTCCAGTCTCCTCCTCTTATGTGTTCCTTACCTGCACGGTGTAAGGTCTGTGCGCTGTTATAGTACGGTCCCTACATTGTAGCAACACATGGCTGTTTCTTATTTTTTCAATCCGACAAAATAATCAAACCCCAAACCTCTTATGTAATTCCGATTTTTCCTAAACACGCTCTAATGTGACACCTAAGTTCCTCCCAGAGCGGAGAAATATTTTAGAAAGGTAAATAAGAAAGAATGGATCCTGGAGCCTTAGGCAGGGTTCACACGGGTGTCACGTTTTGGCTCAGGATGCGTCCGGGGTGCATTGTGGCAAACCCGTGAGAGTAGGTACGCAATTTCCGTTGTTCAGTTTTGATCGCGCGGGTGCAATGCGTTTTGCACATGCGTGATAGAAAACTGAATGTGGTACCCAGTGACTTCTTCACTGAAGTTCAGGTTTGGGTTCAAGGTTGTGTAGATGTAATTATTTTCCCTTATAACATGGTTATAAGGGAAAATAAAAGCATTCTTAATACAGAATGCATAGTAGAAGGTCAATTGAGGGTTAAATTTTTTTTACAAAATGAACTCCTCTCCTCCAATTGATAGCGTAGCTGCCGATCCTGTTCTTTCTTCAGGACCTGTGGTGACATCACTGAGCTCATTACATGGTCCATCACCACGGTGACGGACCATGTGATGCGACGTCACCACAGGTCCTTTAGCCGGCAGCTCATGATTAAAGAAGTAAGAAGAGATCGGCAACTATTCGATCAAGAGGAGGAGGTGAGTTAATTATTTATTTATTTTTTAACCCTCAAATTGACCTTCTACTATGCATTCTGTATTAAAGAATGCTCTTATTTTCCCTTATAACCATGTTTTAAGGTAAAATAATACAGTGAATAGACTTTCATCTTAGCAACCATTCGTGAAAATCGCACCGCATCCGCACTTGCTTGCGATTTTCCCGCAGCCCCATTTACTTCTATGGGGCCTGCGTTGCGTGAAAAATGCACAGTATAGAGCTGCTGCGATTTTCACGCAACGCACAAGTGATGCGTGAAAATCACTGCTCATGTGCACAGCCCTATAGAAAATAATGGGTCTGGATTCAGTGTGGGTGCAATGCGTTCACCTCACGCATTGCACCCGCGCGGAAATGTGAACCCAGCCTTAGGGAAATACAGAATTATGCCTCATTCACACGTCAGCGTTCGGTCAGTGATTTCCATCACTGATTTTAAGCCAAAACCAGGTGCGGCTCTAAACGCAGAACAGGTGCAGATCTTTCACTTCTACCTTATGTCTGTGAAGGCTCCAATCTTGGTTTTGGATCACAGTCACTGATGGAAATCACTGACCAAAACACTGACGTGTGAATGAGGCTTTAAGGTTTTACTATTTAAGATTGATTGTCATGGATCTCCTACTTGAGGAGGTTATTAAAGGGGCTGTCTTATGAAACAACCCCTTTCACTACACTCTATTAGGGCATATGGATTTCATAGCAGAAGGTTCCCTTCCCTCTAGCCAGGGCAGAGAACCAATGACTTAAGCTGGATTTACACTGCCCGATTGTCGGGCAGATTATCAGAAAAGAAAGCTTTCCGATGACTTCCCTGTGTTTAGGTTCATCAGATCACCTGATGAACAGGGCAACAATCCTTAATCCGGACGTCTCAATCATCGTTTCTGGGCAGCAGATCGTGCTGCGTGAACCTCAATCTGCTGCCAGAAACAATCAACTTGTATGAGGACGGGTGACTGCAGTGGCCATTGCTGCTCCCCATACAGTAGAGGTGATCGTTGCCTGTAAATGCCGCGCTTCACCTTTACTGACAAGAGGGCAATTATCAGGGAAGAACGCTTCCTTCCCAATAATAGACTGTTCCATCGGGCCGCGTAAATCCAGTAATAAGACAATAGATCGCCTTCCCCGGCAATCAGCTGCCATGTTTTCTGAAGCTGGCCCCACGGAGATCAGGAAGGTTGATGGTGATGCTTGACTTACGTGGTCTTGTCATGGTTAGCTTTTCTACTGCAAGGAACCGACGTTTGGGTGTTAAAAGAATGAGAAGAGCAACGAGGCTGAATATCAAAGCACTTTATACAACAAAAACACAAACAGGTAGTAGCTTACACATGAAAATGTACAAATGTGCTCCTCCATTTGGATGGAGGAAGCAAAAGACCGTTAGAAGTCAGCATGCACGAGTCAGAAAGTCCCAGTGTGCCAATATCCTTGATGGGGGGGGACACGGAAGCTTCAGGTCACATTGCTATGATGGCATTAGCTGGAAATCGTTGACCTCAAGGACTTATGCTCCACCCGATCTTCCAGCTCATTACTGCTTGTCTGTGCAGCGTATCATATAGGATGACATCATTGATAGGAACCCCATCTCAGTCTTAATGTGTTTCATGCTATTGCCCCTCCTCAGACGACCAGGATTGTTCACGTCCCTTCTGACTATACATACCCTTCTAGGATAGCTCTATGTATCGCCACCGTTAAACTTTATAATACATAATAATATACAATAAAAATACAAATACATCATAATATACAAACAGCAACACATTGATCTAAAAAAAGGTGTCATATCAAAATCACCTCTCAGACCTCCAGGAAACTTAGCCAGGGTATAAGACTCCACTACTGTCCAAATGGAGATGTTTCCACCATCAGTCTTTACGCTAGTATCTATGAGCGTGGCCTATGAGGGCACAGCCCACAATCGTTATACTCAAGGCTTCTGGTTGATGCACACATCGTCTTTTCCGTTGGCTAATACTTAAATAATATGATACTCTGGTTCCAGTTTCCTTTTGGTTATTCTGATGTAATATAGATTACAAGTACAGCAACCAAGGTAAACAACAGCAAATTTATTATTACCACTACAGGAACCATGTATTGTATATTCTCTAAATGGACCATCAAATTTTATTTTTTTATGCATTAGTGTAATAAATTGATATTTTTTTCACAACTAGTTACATTGTTAGTAGGTCGTACTGGTTTATCTGAATGTGCAATTTTTAGCTAATTTGAAATATTTTAATAATTCTTATTTTATTCTTTTTTAAACTACAAGACAGGCAATAAAATCTGGAGAATTTGATTCTTTAAAACAGAGAAATATAACCAAAAATATCCATCTCCATGTACTAATAATACCCTAATTTAGCATCTATACAATGTCCCTAAATTATCATATTTGCCATTTTCTAAGAAAGAAAGATGTACAAGTGTAAACACTGTATATCAGTGATATCCTTCAGCAGTGTATCGAGAGGTGGAAAAAAAGGCTAATAATTTAAGAAAGTCTGCCTGCTTCAAGACGTCTCGAATGTTCGTTACCGTATTTATTGAAGAATAGCAGCTGATTACGTTTATGTGAAGGTTCAGAGTAACGGGCTCCGATGAGAGAGTTAACATTAACGAATATTAATAGTCGTCACAAGTGATTCTTCTCTGTCTAAAATGTAGGGGTTGAGAATGGTAATAATCAGAGATTATAGGACAAGGAGCCTTACACCCCCCGGTTGTATTATTCTTTTTTTTTTTGCTTTGCCACAGCAGAAGAATATCATCGATGTACCTCTGCCACAGAACCCTATGAGACGGAGGTACATCAAAGAGACAAACCATCTCTCAGTCCAACATACAGAATAGCAAAACTAGGTGCAATCAGGGTCCCCATGGCCGTCCTGGTTGTCTGTAAAAAGAAAAAAGAATCAAAAAAATAATTATGCTGTAAAATAAAATTTTAAAAAAGATAACAATGTAACAAAATGCCTAAAATAATGTTTACGATTTGCATGAAACACATCAAAACTGGGGTCATTTGATGTCGTCCTTTGTGACAAAGATACACAGATAAGCAATAAGAAGTCAACATACAGGTTAGAGCATAGGTGACGTCTGCGCCTCGTGGCGAGGAATTCCCTATCTGCATCTAAAGTACGTCCAGGAGGTATGGTGAGGTTTCCTTATTACTTTCCTCCATACCTTAGCATATCTTTTAATTATTTATCAAGATAGGCAAACTGGAATACCATTCTCATGGATTTGGATACGATGGGGCAGAATTGCTTATCCTGGATACCCTAGACCAGGCATCCTCAAACTGCGGCCCTCCAGCTGTTGCAAAACTACAACTCCCAGCATGCCCGAACAGCCTACAGGTATCAGCCTACAGCAGGGCATTGTAGAGGGCCGCAGTTTGAGGATGCCTGCCCTAGACAGTCTAAAGATGTGTCTGGTTTATCATCGTAGCTTGGTGGATAGCTAGGGCACCTTTGTCTAACTTTTTTTTTTATCACTTATTGGTTGGCTTGCTTTGCAAGAAAATTCTGTGAAAAAAATTTGGAGCAATTTTGGTACAAAAATTATGCATCTTAGGCGACACACGCTTTTTCACTGACACGCTTTTTCACTGACCTTATAGAGCTGGAATTTTTTTAAAGATGCCCCAAATTTCTCCAAAAATGCACTAAGTTGCACCCAATTATGCCAAATGGTGCCAAATTTCAGAGGACTTTACAACCTTAATAAATGTGGACCAATGTGAAGGTCATGAAAGCAGAAGTCCAGGTTGAATATGTGAGTATCTACAGTATCTATCTAGCTCTTTATTTTCTTCAGTCCTGATCAATTTGCTGATTAGCTTGGCTCCATTAGGGCACAGCCATGATAAGTGACTCTAGGTGAGCGGCATTGTCTACTGGAGTCTGAAGTGGTCTGAGATGGCCTCCACTGATTTACTGCTTCTGTAAAGCATGGAGGATAGAGCAGAAGACCCTGAGAGCACTGGGCATTAGAAACTGCTGAGTCTAACCACTTGGCACAAAGATCTGGGGAACTAAACACTGGGCACAAGGCGCTGGGGCCAAAGACAATTGTATGTAAACCACTTAAGGGTGCCTTTAGCCTTGGACACAAAAAAAATAATTCTAAGAACTTTACGAAATTGACAACCTAAATTTACAAAACACCACAAAGTGAATCAAATGCGTCTCCTAGACCAAGAATTACGACCTGATATAGACATGTAAAGCAAATGCATATGTCATACACGCTTATGTTACAAAACCGAATCCCATAGTGGGCAGACTTGGATCTGTCCTCATCTGAAGAACCTTGGAGGAAGAAAAATATGTATATATTTGCAAGTGTAAGACAAAGATTCGGTGTCTTCTTTATAAATTGTGTCACTTGGGTGAGATAAAAGAGGTCCGGTGAAATGATCGCGCTGCGTACACTGCCGAGAACCTGAGGAGGAGGATGAGGAGGCTCCACTTTCAGTCTAATGATAAGTTTGTCCTGACTTTTCAATCAGCACATTGTCTATTTCCTGAAGACAGTAAATACATAAATAATGACTGCTAATAAGCTGCTATTATTATCTCCTGCGGCAGAGAGAAATCTAACACTCACCTCTCCTCCGCGCCATGGCTACTATACGAAATACCTGATAGCTGACCCCTATTCTTCAAACCAAGATTGCTTCCTTTATTCTATCACTTATACCACAAATATATCTATCTCTCTCTCATATCTATCTATCTATCTCATATCTATCTATCTATCCCATATCTATCTATCTCTCTATCTCATATCTATCTATCTCTCATATCTATCTCTCTCTCATATCTATCTATCTATCTCTCATATCTATCTCTCTCTCATATCTATCTATCTATCTCATATCTATCTATCTATCTATCTATCTATCTATCTCTCATATCTATCTATCTCTCTATCTATCTATCTCTCTATCTATCTCATATCTATCTCATATCTATCTATCTCATATCTATCTCATATCTATCTATCTCATATCTATCTATCTATCTCATATCTATCTATCTCATATCTATCTATCTCATATCTATCTATCTATCTCTCATATCTATCTATCTATCTATCTCATATCTATCTATCTCATATCTATCTATCTCTCTATCTATCTATCTCTCATATCTTATCTATCTATCTCATATCTATCTATCTATCTCATATCTATCTATCTCATATCTATCTATCTCATATCTATCTATCTCATATCTATCTATCTATCTCTCATATCTATCTATCTATCTCTCATATCTATCTATCTATCTATCTATCTCTCTATCTATCTATCTATCTATCATCTATCTATCTATCTATCTCTCATATCTATCTATCTATCTATCTATCTATCTCTCATATCTATCTATCTATCTCATATCAAATCAAATCAAATCGGCTTTATTGGCAGGACTAAATACATTTTAGTATTGCCAAAGCAAGTGGGAAATAATTGGGTAGGGTTGGGGGATGGGGACAGGTCCAGGGTGGGGGTATAGGAGTCCATGGTATATCAGGCTATCTATATCTATCTATATCTATCTCTCTATCTATCAATTATATGTGGCAGATGGGTCTCTGGGTCCCCTCAGGCACAATGTTCCAGGTGTGATGACAACCTTTGCCCTCCTTTAAATCCCTAATCTCTTTTATCTATATATCTGTGAAATCTGTGCTCCTCGGACCCCTTTCCTCTGCTTCAGGTTTGATAAACGTCCTCTCTAGTTGATAAAAAGTGTCGGATCGTAACAAAGACTGCACTTTCCATTTAAAAACCACTTCACCAGGGGAACAAATGTTCCTTTGGAAAATGTTAATCATAGATATGTTTTAATTATTTAGTGGCCTATTTCAGCATATCTAGGGCAAAATTACCAGTGGTGTCATTAAGGTAGTGAGCCTGGTGTGTCTGGCACCTCACACCTGCACGTCCTGCGCGCTCACCTGTGAACATATGTACAGCTCACCCCCCGCCATCGCCCGCTCAGTTTATTGTGTTTACTATAATTTTCTTATTAATCCACTATTAGAATTTAAATCTTGGTGGACATGTAATTGCAGCAATTTGCCATAATCTTTTACATGAAATATGAGATGGTCTCAGCTGGGTCCTGGATTTTCCTATGTTACTCTTCATATAGGTGATCGATTGTAAGGTCCTGCACAACCTACAGCACCATACTGGCTCAGGGTTGGATGGAGATGCAGAAATCTACGGGACCATACTGTATCCTCATAAGACTTAGAATCGTGGCAGATACTGGTTTGAAATCCAAAGAATATTTTTCATGGGACAACCCTTTTAAAAAGGCAGATATGGCGGCACAGGTAGTGTTAGTACTCTATGTCACTATAAAGAGTCACGTCTACGGGTCTCCATCCCAAAAACGGACTACACAGCATAGGGATTGGCTGCATTTGTACCAGGTACTGTGCGTATATACCCTGATTTAGCTACTATACCCACAATATACCCCAAGACACTCTATAGGCAATTATGTGTACATATTAGGCCTCATTCTGTCCTTCTGTTGTCTCATAGGAAAAGAAAAACATAATGTCAGTCAAAGACTAAGGCTACTTTCACACCAGCATTAAAGTTTTCCGGTATTGAGTTCCGTCATAGGGGGTCAATACCAGAAAAAAACGCATCAGTTTTGTCCCAATGCATTCTAAATAGAAAGCAATCCGTTCAATATGCATCAGTTCAGTCCCTTTTACGATATTTTCTCCGGCCAAAATTCCGGAACACTTGCCGGATTGCCATTGAAATGTATAAATGCCGGATCCGGTACCAAATGTTCGAGAAAAACGGATCCGGTTTCGCGGCCTGCGCATGCGGATGACTCCGGAGAGACGGATCTAGTATTGCAATGCATTTGTCAGACTGATCCAGAAACAAATTATATCCGCTTGCATACGGATTTCCGGATCCGGCAGGCAGTTCCGGCAACGGAACTGCCTGCCGGATTCTTTTAACCCTAGTGTGAAAGTAGCCTAAGCTGTCACTTGACGGACAGCGATGGTGCCCAGTGGACCCGGATGACTATAATGAGGTCTGTGAATGGTCTGAGAATTTTTGACTGCTCCTAATAGAATCTCCAGAGCAGATGCGAATGAAGCCAAATAAAGAGAAAAATAGCAAAAAAGTTATATATTAAGAAAAAAACCTAATATATACAGTAAATAAATATGGCTATTGACTGCCTCAGGTGACGCAGTCCAGCCCTGAATAGTCTTGTGAAGCTCTTGTCATTATTTTATCGATTTAAGGTGTCCGTGTCTTCAAAGCCTGCTCCGCATGCGAATAATCACCGATGTACAGGTATTTGTTTTTGATTAAGCAGCAGTCCTTTCCTGTGCAAGCAGCTCCCTGAGATGGGACGCACATTAAATGTTTGATAAACAAACCCCACCTTTAAAATTGCATTTTGCAGCTATATTTAAAGATGAACACAAGAACAGCAAAAAAAACTAAAACAAAACAAAGATACTAAAGAAAAATATAACAAATAAAGAAACAAGTTTAAGGCTACTTTCACACTGGGTCCGCCTGTGACATCCGTTTCAGGGCTCCTCTCACAAGCGGCCCACAACGGATCAGTTCAGCCCCAATGCATTCTGAATGGAAAAGGATCCGCTCAGAATGCATCAGTTTGCCTCCGTTCAGCCTCCATTCCGCTCTGGAGGCTGCCTGCAGCGTTTTGATGTCCGTCTGACGAAACTGAGCCAAACGGATCCGTCCTGACTTACAATGTAAGGGTCCATTTACACATCCGCAATTCCATTCCGCATTTTGCAATAGCGGACAAGTATAGGCATATTCTCTTAGTGCCGGCAATGTGCGGTCTGCAAAATGCAGAACGCACATTGCCGCTGTCCGTGTTTTGCAGATCCGTGGATCCGCAAAACACACACGGATGTGTGAATGGACCCTAAGTCAATGCGGACGGATCAGTTTTTACTGACACAATATGGTGCAATTGAAAACGGATCCGCCTCCCATTGACTTTAAATGCAAGTCAAAACGGATCCGTTTGCATTATCATTTTTTTTTTTGTTCATGGTAATGCAAACGGATCCGTTCTGAATGGATACAAGCGTTTGCATTATAGGTGCGGATCCGTCTGTGCAGATACCAGACGGATCCGCACCTAAACGCAGGTGTGAAAGTAGCCTAGGCGTTGTGTCACTTCAGCAAACGTCATTCATCACATGGAGAAAGTGAATAGGAGTCACTTACTAATGTGTACTGATTGTCCATGTTGCCTCCTTTGCTAGTTGGATTCATTTTTCCAACACATTATACACTGCTTGTATCCAGGGGTTACGGCCACTGCTGCAGCGCAGATACAAGGTGGCCCGGACGGGAGCTGCTGTGCATGTGTGCCCATGCGTGCTCCTACAGTTTTGGCTGAGGACTGAGCTTTTTCCTATAGTGTGCAAGCACGTCCACCGCTGCTGGACTGCAGGGTGGTCGTAACCCCTGGCAACAAGCATTGTATAATCTGAGGGAAAAATATGAATCCAGCCAGCAAAGGAGGCAATATAGACAATAACAATACATTAGTAAGTGTCTTGTATTTACTTTCTCTACATGATAAATACCATTTCTTAGCGAGACAGCCCCTTTAAAACCAAGCGCTATTTCCAATTAATATTTCTATATTTCCTTTCATACCACACGATCTTCCTCTGTCATGCTAATGAGAAAAATATTATTTTATGACCTTTTTATGATGCAATCAACATAATGGAATAAAAAAATCTTTTTACCCCAAAAAATTATTTTGCTAAATAAATTTATGAAAAATGAAACAATACTTGTCATGAAGCCAAAAAAAAGTGAAACTATAAATCACATTTAATCTCTCTCTCTCTCTCTATATATATATATATATATATATATATATATATATATATATTTTATATATGTGTGTATAGTCAAAGTTTCATCTTAATGGCGAGAGCATTCCTTAAATGAATATTAATGCCACTGCTCTGCAACATCTGTTTCTATTGATGAATGAAGGCCATAAGGTCTGTACAGTATAGAGTAATCTGCAATATAATAAAATGGTGCAGGATCCATTTATCAAGAATTTTATATGACCAGATTGTTGGTTCATCGATGTACCATTTGACAGATGTGTCTCTTACAGTCAATGTATTTAGAGTCAATACTTCAACGTAACAGCTGCTCGCATCAGTAAGTGATTTTACTGGTGTCAATAGTGGGAGTTTGGAGAGAATTAGCTGCTACAGATAATCTAGTTAGATGTTACCAGGATCTCTCTGGGCCATTAAGTGTCTCTGATTTTTTCTAGATGTTTAGAATCTGCCAGGAGGTTTTTGTTACAGTGTAAATCTCTAGGTTTAAGACCTCATGCACACAGCCATAGTCTGGATGGATCCATAATACAGCGCCCATAGTGTGACTTCGATTTTACCATAGCATGTTCCATCACATGTTCCATCACCCTATGGGTTGTAATATAGGTCTGCCACGTGCATGAGCATTTAACAAGGTCTTCCCATAAACATCAATGACCACTGGAAGCTGCATGTGAGAAGAGATCCTAGAGTCCCCTGTGTGAACGATGCACATGTGTGACCACTCTATTCGGTGTCTATCGGACCATCAAGTACAGTTCTCAGCTCAGTCAGTTCCACAGATGTCAATGGAGCAGTGGTCACACATTCGCATTACTACGCCATTCACATAAGTGACTCAGGGTCCCCCATTTTAGCGATTGGTGGTGGTCCCAGTGGTCGAACCTCCACTGATCATCCATGTATCGCCTATCTACAGTTAGTTTATGGAAAAAACATGTTTAAGGTCCCATGTAAAACAATTGTTTTCCATTTCATTATAAACATATGTGGCTCCCATTGGCTTTATGGTCAGGTTTTTAGGACCATAAAAATACTACATTGAAAGTCAAAAGTGAGGACAAGAACTTGACCCACTTTCATCTTGATAAGTTCTAAAAAAAAACGGTGCCGGGACTTCTATGTTTAGTAGGCTTGTGTGACTGTTAGCTAATAATTCCAGCAACTATTAGAAATTTTTCACTTCATACAAATTTAACCTGTCCTTAAAATAAAAACATAGTTAAATCCATCCATAGTACATTCTGCTTACAAGTTTCGAACCCTCTTGGCTCTTATTCATAGTGAATAAGAACTAAAAGGGTGAAAACGTGTAAGCTGAAAGTACTTTTGGTGTCCATTTCTATGTTTTTCATGTAAGGACAAAAAAAAAAGTGGATTTTATTAAGTTTTAACCGTTGCTGGAATTTTTTAGAACAAGTTTTACTCAGATTGGCAACTTTAAAGAAGGCGGGGATATCGGTAAGATGCCTTGGGTATACACCACATGAGCTCAATCTAATATTGTGATAAAGATTGTTGGTTAGGTACCAAGGTTAACATCTGATACCGTACAATGGACTTTGTTGGACAAAAAGATCCATATTAAACATATTTGGTAAGTTAACGATTGGACAATTTATGGCATCATATGACTTGGTTCTCTCTACATTTCGCTCTAATATATGAACTTACCGCAGAGGTCAGGTCTTTTCATACATCCGCTGTTTGCTGTGTTGCTTCCAAGTCCATTAAAAGCAGCCATGCCCTCAGAGCTGTATGCTCGGAGAACGGAGAGCATATTCACCTGCTTCTCCAAAGCATCAGGAACTGGTGCTTGATCAAGTTTTGCAGAGCTTTGTGGAGCATCGTGGGGTAATGGAAGATTTGGATGCCATGGCTTCTCCATCAGTTGAGATGTTGGGGACCCCATATTTTCTGAAGACCTTAGAGGGGTTGAATTTGAGTCAGCATCTTCCATGTCATTTTCTTCTTTGTTCTGTTCATCATTCATGTTTTCAGGTTCTGTTTCAACTTCCTCCTCTTCATTTTCATCTTCTTTGCATGTTTCCATGTCCTCAGAGGAGGATTCATCAGAGAGATCATCAGTAGCAACTGTATTCACAGAATCACACTGCAATACATGGGAGTCATCGTCAGGTGGAGACTGAGAGTCAGTGTCCATGTGTTGCACATTGGCCCCTACTGAACCTGGGTAGACACCAAACTGCTTATAGAATTCGGTTGGGAAATTATTAAACATGGCATCCATATGACTGGGCCATGAACTACCTTTATGATCAGGTAACATCTCCCTAGTGTTGCCTTGTAGAGCTTTTTCAGAAGTTTGCAATGGGCTCATTTTTGAGGTCATCATTTCCTTGCTACATTGGACTGAAGAAGACGAGGCCATAACTTTATTGGCTTGTCCTCCCATTGTACAATCTTTACGTTTTGCTTTTCCGAGATGGTTCGCTTGGAGATGAAGGGCCATCAGTTCCATGGAGGATGTTGTAAACGAACAAAACAAACAACCATGCCAAGCAATGTTATCTTGGACTGTGATCGATGAACCTGGAAGTGACTGGGCATCTGGCCTCACAGACAAGTCCAAAGGTTCATACTGAGATTTCTCCATTTTTCTCAGAGGTATTTTGTTTTCTGATTTATCTTCACCATTGTCTGATCTGGGGGCTTTTAAAGGAAGTGAGTCAAGTAAAGCCTTCTCCTTCAGTTCTTTTTCTTTCTTAAGAGAATTTATAACAAAGCTGTCCATAAAGGCTTGCAAAGAACCTTGAAAGTTCACACCATTGCCTACAATGTTAGGGTATGTTCTTGCAAACTCTGCAATGCTAGATGCTTTTGAAGACATCTCAGATTTTTTCAAAGCTTCTGATGAACACTCAGAACTAAGGCCGCTTGACTGGCCCTGGCGGTCTCCGGAAGACATAAACCCAGTCTGCCACTGTTGTGACATCATTCCACTTCTGAAGTCTATTCCGGGAAGGCCTTTAAATGCTCCTCGTAATATGTCTGGTCTCATAAAGAGGGAGCTCTTACTTGATGTTTCATCCTTGTGGTCCTGGTTTGGTGGATGCCCATGGACTGGCAGTGGACCAGAGCCATTCTGCCTTTCCCTGTGGTGGCGCTCCAGGTGGTACTTCAAGGATGCTGACTGGGTGCCAGCATAGTCACAGTGGGGACATTTATAAGGCTTCTCACCTAAATATGAGCAAAAATAAATAATGGTCAAAAGAACTGACAGTCACAGGTTTTTAAAACCACATAGCCTTGACAGTAACAGATTAAAGAGCACCTGTCAGTAGGGTTAACTCTATTACCATGGGAGGGTTGATCCTGCTGATTAAAATTATACCAAAGTGCATAGCTAGCACTGGAAAGCTGAGGCCTTGACCCCATCACTTAGCACTCTAAAGCTCTCATTTCCATGAAGAATAGAAATCATGCCACAACCAATTTTTACAAGACAGGTATCAATTTTAATCAGCAGGATCTCCACCAGACAGCATATCTGGTTTAATAGGGTTGATCACGCTGACAGGTGCTCATAATATATTTTAACAAAATTGGATATGTCTTTATGTATTCAAAGGGGCTATCCAGGATAAGAAAATAAGGATCCTTACTTCCAAAAACAGCACTATAGGTTGTGTGTGGTATTACAGCTCAGCCCCATTTATTTTAATACAGTTTAGAAGCAATATCGGACACAACCCATGGACCCCGTGGCGCTGTTTTTCCGTTACTATGGGTTAACATACAATCTGGTGACTTTACAAAAGGTGATACAATTACCTATACTACTGCAGCAGACAGTAGTATTTTTTCTGTTTTTCAAAAAATATATATTTCTGAACAAAATATTCAGCTAATCTTTTCTTTTAGGCTATATGCACACGAACGTTGTTTGTTCCCGTGTCCGTTTTAGGCATTGTTACAATGGATCCGCAAAAAAAAAAAAAAAAATGATGTCATACGGATGTCATCCATTTTTATTTGCGGACCGCAAAACACATACAGTCGTGTGCATGTAGCCTTAAGCTGTTGAAGGATGTCTCAATTAACCTTAGAATATCATTAAACATTTCTGCTTTTCATGTTCACTCTTTTATTTAATTATAATGGCAATATTTTTATTTTCTGGTTAGGAATAAAAAATAAAAAAAATCCCTTTTTCAGATGGATTTTTAATGTCTATATTAATGTATATTCCATTTTTTTCCCATTTGGAAAAATTCACTTTGTCTCCTTGTAAAACGAGAAGTTTTTAAGATTCTAAACCTGTGGATTAAACATGAGTGAAATAAATGTTAATGAGCTGATCGGCTGAGGCTTTCCACATCCGTAATTGTTGTGAAATTTGTTTCATTTATGCACATGGCAACCATTTTTAAAACCTAAAAATTTTATGGCACTGTTACGCAAGGCTGAAATGAATGATTTAAGTCGTGCTCTGCAGTAAATCATGGATATAATTAGCAAATGGCATACTGCACGAGTAATTTATCATTATTTAGAGGGCAGCATTCCAGAAGAATTCTGAGATCTGCAGCCCCTCTGCATTGTTACTAAATACGGATCTATAAATACAGATTCTCTGCAATATTAAAGCTATTGCCATCGCTGCGCAGAAGTGCATATAGGTGAGATTACACGTAGCCAATAAAAGCATATATAAATATAAAAACCTCGCTAATGAAGGAATGCAAAATATATCAAGATCCTCGCTGTTATATTGTAATTATCTGCAGAGCCTTTGCAGTCATTTCCATATGTGCTGATAGTTTTTCTGGCCCACAAATATAATCTGTAATGTGCCTGCAGTATATGTATAATTACTGGGGGGGAGGCAAGCTTAGATTCTGATTCAGGAGTAAGATATGAGCATCGAGCGCAGTTATAATTTTATTTTTAATGATTTAAAGAATCCTTGCATTCTTCTATTTGTATGAATCGGAATGCAGAATTCAGCAGCCTATTTATTTTTTGATATTTTTCATGTAATTTTCTTTTCTTTTTCATTTAATTTTCTTCATTTTTTTATTTTTTTTTATTTGGAGCCATTCCGGAAATTCTTATAGTTAAGCATATGTTTCTGCAAGAAAATCTAAAATGTCATGGTTTAGATTGTCCGATAGTCCAGAATGTTTGGTGGTATGTATGCGTAGAGATGTGTACTGTATATGCATATAAAATGACATATACAGATTCAAAGAAACTACTACTAATACGTTAATTTAAAAGACGGCACTCCCAGAAATTGAGCTTTACCAACTTTGAAGTCAGATGATAGTTAATGTACTGTAGCTCAATGGTTGCAGTATACAGGAGTTCAGCAGACTTACAAGTACATGATAATCATAGGACAAATAAAAGATAACTGAGACGTGGGTTGATAGAAAAGTTGATTGCAGGTAGTAGGGAAGTTTGAACAAGTTGAAATTGAATCTGTCACGCTCCAAAAGGTGTGTAACTCTCCAAATATTTTCTCAAGTACATTCGTCATCACATACATTGTATTGATTGCAATGGGTTCCATATCACGCTTAGTTTTCCCTGCTTTTTCTATTGTTAAAAATGAATGCTAAAGTTAAAAGATGGCGCTCAGAGAAATTGTGCATAACTCATCTAGATGATAGCTGCGCTCCAAGGCTACCACATTTGGAATTTAGAAGCATAATTCATCCGCACTATGGGGGTCATTTACGAGCAAATTGCGGATCTGCAAAACACGGATGTTTCTTGCTGACTTTACATGATTTACTAAAGGTCTGTATTTGCAGTGCATAGGCGCCTTGCATGTACATGAGATTTTTATGTGACAGTAAGGGTGCGTCTACACGGCGATTTGGGCTGCTCTATTCATTTCTAGGGCAGCCCTGCTACACTGCGATATTCAGGAGCGACATGAGTTGAGCCCAAAACTGCTTTGTAGAAGTACCCTAACATGACAAATATAAGCGTAAACGAGACATAGGGTGGAACAATGTTGTATGCAGGTTGCATGACGTTTATGGAAGGAAGTCAAAATTGAAACTGTGGTACTGAAAAGTTAATACTTGAAATATTCACCCGGACATACCTCCATTTTCACCCAGGCACCCCCCCTGACATGAGCATCGGAGAAGTTCATGCTCCGATGCTCTCCTTTGACCTGCGCTAAATCGCACAGGGCAAAGGCATTTTCAGGAGTTTCGGTGACGTACCGGGGCTCTCCATGGGGCTGCCAGACGTCACCGGCACTGATGGGCGGGATTTAGCGCTGCCCTAGCCAGTAAAATTGCTAGGGCAGCGCTAAAGCCCGCCCATCAAAGTCGGTGACTTTACTGAACACACTGCCGGGAGGAAGTTTCCGCCCGGTAGTGTGTTATAATAAACAAAAGAGCCCGTGCCCTGCGCGATTTAGAGCAAGGCAAGGGAGCGCATCGGAGCATGAGATGCTCCGAAGCTAGCCTCAGGGGGGCTGGCTGGGTGAAAATAAGGGTATGTCCGGGTTCAGCTCTAAACCCGGACAACCCCTTTATGTACATTGTTCATTACCCATAGTCCACTGTTTGCAATGGTAAAGTAATAGTAAATAACGCTTCATTTTCCCTGGGGAGGCGCTCTAGGGAAATTCAAAACTTGCTTATGGAGTCCTCTTCAGATTTAAAGCTGATTGGTTGTTCCCAAAAGAGGGGCTGACTCTGATCAGTTTATTGTCGTTTAAAACGTAAAAAGCAGAAAACCTCTTAAGAGTGCATTCACACGACCGTATAAATGGATCCGCATCCGTTCTGCAATTTAGCGGAACGAGTGCAGACCCATTAATTTCATTAGGGCTGCAAAAGATGCGGACAGCACACCGTGTACTGTTCGTTCCGTGGCACTGCAAAAATAATAGAGCATGTCCTATTCTTGTCAACGGAAAAGAATAGACATTCTCTATATATAGAGCCAGCCATGTGTGGTCCGCAAATTTTAGAATGCACACAGCCGGTATCTGTGTTTTGCGAATCCGCAAAACACTTCTGGTCGTGTGAATGCACCATAAAAGAGAATTTGTTACCTACTGGGGACAAGACAGTGACAGCTATTCTGGGCAGCACTGGAAGCTACAGTCATTCCTATCGTCCACTGCAACGGAAAGTAACTGTGATCTTGTAGCCCACATGGAAGACCCATCCAGGCCCCTGACTAGAGAGAGCTTCAGTGTCACATTTAGGACACTGTTCTTGTCACTGAGGGTATGTGTAAATTGACAGTGCACCCATAAATGATAATTGAGCTCCTCAGATACCTTCTGTCCACTGTGTGGGTAATTATATCACTTCACATGAAAACCATATATTTTTCAGGGACTATATTTAGGCAGATGCCAAGCAGTTTCAAACTGATCAGTTCAAGTGGTTTGAGAATTTAGCCTAAATGTATATTTTTAGAATCTGCTAATCTCTTCATAATTAACTGCGCATAAATACCGTCGCCGTGTGATTTTATGATTTATTCGTATTGTAGAGAACCCTTGTCAACCGACTGGATATAATTCTACTCTTCAAAGAGTTGAATTCTGCCCAGAATGTTACATACACAGCAAAAACAAAACGTGTCCTCCTTCACCCAGGCCTCCAAAGCTCATTGCCATCTGTGGCAAGGGAAGTTTCACCCCTAGATGTTTGAGCACTTGCTCCCCCTGCCCTTCTCCCATATGATGTTCCGTCCAGTAAATCTCATAGGGTACACTGGTGTGGTCAAAACTATATTCACCTAGCCTTTGTTTTGTTGCCACTCTCCGTCTGTCCGCTGCTTCAGAATGGAGTGGATGTGCAGATGCTGGTCAGTGATGTCATCAGCTGTACTCCTAGACTGAGCTAGAAAGTGTTACCCCATGAGGGAGCCTTCTCCGCTATGTTCTTCACTGTTTGCTACTTTTTAAGCTCATCCCCATAGGACATAGCTTTGATAGGTGACTCCTGCTTCGCTGCATTGTCTATTGGCATCTGTGGTAGTCTGCAATCCACCTCATCCTGTCTTATCAAGAGGCTCAGGCTTCTGCTTTGTCCTTCACCATGTATTACACTGCTGTACTACGTATCCTGAGGATGGGCCATCAATGTAACAATCCTGGAATAGCCCTTTAAGGAACTGTAGAAGACCAGATTCAAAATGGCTCTTTAGAAAAACATAAATAAATCCCAAACTTGCTTTCCTTTACCAAAATTTTCTATACAGTCACAGATTTCCATCCATCCCTTACTATTTATTACAATATCTATTCTTATTTGTATTATATTTATTTCATACTGTACTTAGAGGGCAAAAAAAAAAAAGAATTCTTCTACTATTAAATGATATCACTCCCCAACTGCTCCACATTCAATGTGTCTCAACTTTTTGGGGTTTTACATTTTCGGCACTTGTTTTACTTATGTAGATTTTTCAAACGTCTTTACTTAAGGGTGGCCAGATGAGAGATGGACGGCGGCGTTATACTGAAGTTTCGGGACATTAATATAAATTGCACTCTAATTTCCCCCTAAAGCATATATACATATATACATTGTAAACCTGCAGATCTTTAACGCAGCTGCTTACTGCTAAACAGTGCCTTGTCCAGAAGGGGACAATCTGTGCCTCTAATTGCTGTCACTGAAGCCGAGATTCATTATGTGACTTTCCCATTAAAATGTGAGCATTAATTTGTATAATGAAATATCACCCGCTGCAGTGTTCATTAGCCATGCCCTACTGTATACTGAACATTGTTAGCTACCTAGAAACTGTAGTTAATTTTGCTAATGGATATTTCTCTACTTAGTGTTTGCTATGAAATTTATACTGTAACATTACCTCTTAAACTTTTAAAGAAATTTAAATTCAATCAATTATTCCCAACAAAAGTTTGGGATGTCATTAAGCCAGAAATCGCTAGCACTGCAGTGTTACAAAAAGAGAAATTAACAAAAAAAAATAAATGAAAAAGGACAAAAAAAACTATTTTGAAGCCAAAGCAGAAAGTAAAGGAAGAAAGATTGAGTTTGATGATTTTATTCTAGCCAAGGATGAAGGGGATTTAACTCCAAATAATAAAGCTAAGTCAAGAGCAATACTCATTACTTAGGGCTCATGCACACAACCTTATGTATTTTGCAGTCCGGAGAAAAATGGATCCGCAAAAACACACAGGATGACGTCCGTGTCCACACAGAAGTACAGAAATGGAATGCATATGGAGTAACTTCTGTTTTTTTGTTTTTGCAGACCCATTGATATGAATGCAAAAAAAACGGAACGGACACAGAAAGAAAATACTTTCGTGTGCATGAGCCCTTACAGTGGTTCCAGTTGTTTTTTACAAATCCAAAAATCTAGATATAGTATTCTAAATTGAAATATACAATAGGAGATAAAAAAGACAACCAATGAAATAGTGGTCCCAATTGGCCAACCCCTTCATAAAATGATGATCGGCTGATCATTGTGGGTCCCGCTTCTTTTAATCTCAGCCATCAGCTGTTCTCAGCAGGGAAAGGTTGAAGGAATAGGTGACCATGCACAATATGATTGCTCTAAGCCCACCAGAGTGGGAGTCTTTTTTTAAGGTCATGAATGACCTAATAAAAATGTATGGATCATGGTTGTCTAAATGGGACTTACCCTTTACACAACACAATAACAACCATAGAAACGTAGAACGTGTCGGCAGATAAGAACCATTTGGCCCATCTAGTCTGCCCAATATACTAAATACTATGTATAGCCCCTGGCCCTATCTTATATGAAGGATGGCCTTATGCCTATCCCATGCATGCTTAAACTCCTCCACTGTATTTGCAGCTACCACTTCTGCAAGATCTGACATCCTGAAGTAGTGTTGTTAAGGAACCTATGACTTCATACATGAAATTTCCTTAATCGTGTTGTATTTGTAAAAAAAAAAAAAAAAAGCGCTTTGATTTTGAAGCACAGTGAATCCCTTGAGATGACCACCCTAAATTGCATTCAAAAGTGGTTGGCTTCTCAAAGAAGATGGAAAGTATGTATATGGTGGAAATGAAAATCGGTCACAGTTAACCTGGTCTGGATAAGGTGGTGTTTTTAAAGTGCCCACTCTTTTGGATAGATTTCATTGTACATGTATTGACAAACAATAGAGGTGATCCCAACTGGCCAACCGCTTCTTAGGAGAAAATCACTTTGACAATTTGTTGATAATCATGGGCAGGGTCGGACTGACACGCCTAGTCTGGTGTGCCAGTCTGACCATGCAGAGGATGCTCCGGTGGGCCCTGGCTCTGATACAATAATGGGTCCCAAAAAAACAGGAGAACAAATACCCATTTGACTGCCTTTAGAGCCAATTACTTGGAGCCTATGAATTCATACATGAGCCTTCTTTGATTATTTTGTACTTGTGAAAAAGCACCTTTCTTTGAAGCAGAGTGAAACCTCTTTGGGATGACTACCCAAAACTGCACTCAAAAGTGGTCTTTTGGTGTGCTGGGAATTTTAAAGAAGATGGCAAGTATGTATAATATGTGGTGGAACTGTAAATTAGGAACAGAAAATCTGGTCTTGATAAGAGGTGGTCCATATGGTCTGTAGGTGAACACTATCGCCATGCAATCCATACATGATCTTGACTTTACAATCTCAATGAATGGGCAAAATCACATTGGTTACAGGAGAGAAAATGGTTGGTTACAATGACCAAATCTGGTCAATGAAGCACAAGGAAAGGCTCCTTGCTATGTGCACAATTCTTCTGGATGGTGTTTGGGGTCAAAAGTATATGCAAATGTCTCTCCAAATCCTTAATGTTGATAAGACATCTACGTAACCAATGTCATCTGTTCCCACATCCTTAGATTTTGTTGGTAAGACCACCTCTTGAGTAGCCTCCTAAAAACAAAATGGACATGGACGTGTTCTACACATAGACCTCAAGTAAGTGGACTGATGGTTCCTGGTCTGATGGTAACTTTCCATGACAGTGACTGCTAGACCCCCTACTTCTAGTGTGGACAACAGATCTCACGTAAAAACCAGATTAAAAGTAATGCTACGTTCTCGTCCTGGGTTTAGGTCTTACCTGTGTGTATCCTCAAATGCACCTTAAGGTGATGTGAAGTCCTAAAGGTTTTCCCACAGTAAGGACAGTCCTTCATAGCTGAGCCAAGGTTTCTGTCCCTCATCATAGCTTGTTGTTGTGCTCCTGTACATCTTCCAGTGTCGTCCCCCATATCTGTAACACAGAGACGATCACTTCTAACATCACTTCAGCCAGACGCTGTGTAATTATAGCAGGGACAGTATCAGTACTCTGCCTGTCTGTTTCATTTGTTCTGTCAATTCTTGTGATTGTGATTCTTGGGGATAATTTCATCTTTTTAATCATTATTTTAAGCAGCATATGGTATCTTAATAGTGAACGGAGTTATAGAAGAAAAGAACCAGCTGTGGAGGCAGATGCCTGGAATTATTTTTTTTTAGGCACCAAAAAATCCAAAAGTTGGAAATTAGAAGAACTCCAGCATAATCACGTAACATTATTTTTAGTATTTACCTTACATGATTTTGATCAATTACTCCCTTGGATCTAATCAACGTTAGGGGGTGGGGAGTGTTAAATGGCAAAATCTAAATATGTACATCTAGAGCAAAACTAGATCACCCCCTAATGCTACTGTGATTTTTGACCAATTTTGGCAAATCCCAAAACAAAATATTGAAAATAGAACTCGCACCATGAACACTCAGTTCTCCTTCATGGGTGAAGAAAGTATCTAGTCCCACAATTATAATTTAGCATTTCCTTTTTATGTAACTTTTTTGTTTGATTTTTTTTAGGTCTTTTTTCATCAGATGAGATTCTCCTGATCCCTGAGGCCAAATGATAAGACTATAAGAACCTGTCGCTATGACAGAATAACAAATAGACATAAATGAGTATATTACATGAGTACTATGTAACTATGAGTCACATGATCCCTTCCAGCCAGTCAGCAGCTCTGATAACAATCATGTTATCAGTTTATGACTTTTGCTTTCTAAGGCAATTACATCCCTTACATTATTGTACTATGTGATATCTGACTCTTCCCTGTGATATCTGACTCTTCCCCCACCAATGTCTTGTGACATTGGTGGATTGGAGCTTTTATGAAACTGTAGCCATGTTTGTAGTGTGAATAGCTATTCACTGGTTTCTAGTCAACTGTGAGGAAGAAGGGGAGAAAAAATTCCAAAATAGAGTGTTAATCGAAGAACTTTTTGGATAGGAATCCAAAAAATCTTGGAATAACCGCAGGGTGTCAAAGGGAGGAGGAACTATCACCAAGTAATGAGAAGTGGGAGGCTGCCAGTAGTGACTGTAAGCGTAGAGCAAACTATGTATATGAATACAGAAAGGAAAGAAAAAGAGAATCACAGCTACAAAGACGGCGCCAAACCCCTAGTAACTATTATGATAGGTGATCAGAATAGGGATTAAACATAGGAATGAAGAATATTCATGAATTAATAAATAAATAGGTATTCCAACCAATTAGGTTATGACCTGGAGTATGAAGAAATAATCAAATAAAAACTCTTAAAAACTTTTTCTAAAAACAAACTGTAAACAATTGACTCTTTACTGGGGAGGTAGTCTGTGGGATAACCTCAAGACACCCACAGACTCAATCTCCCTGGATCGCTTGTAGTATGCCCCTTTTCTGATAGGGTTGACCTTCAAGAGAAAGGTTATCCCAAAAAACTCATAAGGGAATCTACTAAGAGAATCCTTAAAGGAAATCAAGAGGAAGCCTTAAAATCAAAACACACGGGGCCCGAAAAAGCACAACATAGTACCTCTAAGGATTTCCAACTGAACCTTATAACCAGATATAATTCGAAGCATATGGCGATTAGACAGACATTAACCAAACATTGGGGAATGCTTCAAAAAGACCCTATCCTAAAAAAATATTTACCCTGTTTTCCCATTATTACTTACCGAAGAGCACAAACCCTGAAGAACATTATTGCACCATCTTGCCCCAAGATCCGGAAGAAAGAAAAGGAGATTTTACATCCATCTATAGTGAAGGAAATCCCCACCAGAAAGGGGGCATATAGATGTATTTATTTGATTATTTCTTCAAACTCCAGGTCATAACCTAATTGATTGGAATACCTATTTATTTATTCCAGTTTTGAACAGTTTTGAAGTTTATACTGTTTTGAATAGGAACCCTCAGTCTGCCCCCCTTTATCAGAGGGCAGAGACCTCGCACCCTAAGGGTCTGTTCACACCTCTAGCATCTTCCACTGATTCAGGGCATTTTCCGCTGCTAAATCCACATTCAAAACTAAACCAACAGCTTCGCCTTTGACTTTAATGTCAAAAATTCTACCCTGTACAAACCTTTCAGTTCTTTTGAGTAGCTGATTTGAAAAATGTTTCAGAAGTGACACTTTACTTCTTTGAAGCAGATTTGATTATGGATTCCATAAACGTCAATGGGGAAGCATGAAAGCATCAACCAAAGTCTCTGCTAAAAATCCTGTAAAACCACCACCAAATCACGTCTGCCACCAAAAAATCCAGTTTTCAGCTACTGATTTTTCTGCCATGGATTTTAGCTGTGTGAATGTGACCTATATCATTTTATTGTATATTACTTTTCTTCTGGGGTTATGAATCAAGCAAGTAATTCTAGAGGTAAACATCTCTGAAGGCAAGCTACACGTTAGATGTACAGTACATACCCAAAGTTTGGACACACCTTCTCATTCAAAGAGTTTTCTTTATTTTCATGACTATGAAGGCATCAAAACTATGAATTAACACATGTGGAATTATATACAAAACAAACAAGTGTGAAACAACTGAAAATATGTCATATTCTAGGTTCTTCAAAGTAGCCACCTTTTGCTGCGATTACTGCTTTGCACACTCTTGGCATTCTCTTGATGAGCTTCAAGAGGTAGTCACCTGAAATGGTCTTCCAACAGTCTTGAAGGAGTTCCCAGAGATGCTTAGCACTTGTTGGCCCTTTTGCCTTCACTCTGCGGTCCAGCTTACCCCAAACCATCTCGATTGGGTTCAGGTCCGGTGACTGTGGAGGCCAGGTCATCTGGCGCAGCACCCCATCACTCTCCTTCATGGTCAAATAGCCCTTACTTTCAAAGTTTTCCCAATTTTCCGGACTGACTGACCTTCATTTCTTAAAGTAATGATGGCCACTCGTTTTTCTTTACTTAGCTGCTTTTTTCTTGCCATAATATGAATTCTAACAGTCTATTCAGTAGGACTATCAGCTGTGTATCCACCTGACTTCTCCTCAAGGCAACTGATGGTCCCAACCCCATTTATAAGGAAAGAAATCCCACTTATTAAACCTGACAGGGCACACCTGTGAAGTGAAAACCATTTCAGGTGACTACCTCTTGAAGCTCATCAAGAGAATGCCAAGAGTGTGCAAAGCAGTAATCAAAGCAAAAGGTGGCTACTTTGAAGAACCTAGAATATGACTATTTTCAGTTGTTTCACACTTTCTTGTTATGTATATAATTACACATGTGTTAATTCATAGTTTTGATGCCTTCAGTGTGAATCTACAATTTTCATAGTCATGAAAATGAAGAAAACTTTTTGAATGAGAAGGTGTGTCCAATCTTTTGGTCTGTACTGTATGTCGGCCAAACCCGCTGATTTCAGCAGAACATCTAATGTGTATGGGGTCCCCTTCGACCACCGAAGAAATCCAGTATGCCTATTGCTCTCCGGAAACAAGCAGTGAAGGGTCTGGCAGTAGCCCTCTACCATGTGTCTATCGAGATCGGGATCCAAATCTCCGGTATAGCTTGACATGTCCAAGTCCACCTTGATAGAGCACATCAGCTGGGCCAGCAGAGTTCTTCAGGAAGCCTTGCTTGTCATGCTGGTAGCTTACATGTCACATTTAACAAAGCGGAGTTGGGAATTTTGAGTCATTTGCAAACATAGTGCAAAGTTTCCAAGGGAGGGAGAATTAAAAAAAAGGTGAAACGTCTTGATTTTCGGCCTAGTACATGTCCACGTGAACCTCAAAGGGCCAATTGCAACAGATTCATATAACCAAGCTTGCCAAACAGCAAGCTTGGACTGCTGCAAGACCCCTATGCGGTTCTGCCATGTTTTCGAGGAGGACTTTTTAAAGAAAATATTCTAGGAAATGCTGCTCAATGTCTGCGTGAAATTTCAAAGAATAAATGGTTAAAAATAGGAAGTGAAAAACCAACAAACCAAAAAATGGCTAAATTATCCAATAAAAAAAATGCCTTTTTATATTTATATTGAAAGTGATTCCATCTTCATTCCACGTCGCCTATTGAAAATGGGATTCGCCATTATTCTCATTTCCTTTTTTGCGTACATTTTTTAAATAGACCAGCTGCCGTCACTGTGCCGCTCGCCGGCGATTCCTCTATGTAAACAGCATTTGGCACTAAATGCATATAAATGCACACCGGTATACGTCCGCTCTATAGCCGGTATTGATCATTAATGGCTTTCGAATGCTAGCAGTTTAATTAATGCCAGCCCGGGAACATTACTTCATTGAATTGTCTCAGGCATATGTGTCGGGAACAAATTCTATTGTTATCTTATCAATATTTACACAGCTGGAAAATTAACTAGGACCCGTTCAAGATAAAAAAAAATCTTTAGCGCAAAATATTCCCTTCTCAAGAATCGTTCATAAGCGACAATGTAACTGTATAGACTGAACAAAATAATGGATGATGATTCGGGCCACGGAGTTTAGGGCGGGATTTTCCAAGTTGGAAATTTAAAGAGCTTTTGAAAAAAAAAAAGTTTATTTAAAAAATTCCTTAAAAGTAGCGAAGGATAGAAATGTTGTGATCCGTAGAATATTTGTTAAAAAAAAAAGTAATAAATGAAATTCTAGCACTTGGGCTGATTTCAAAATACCTTGAGATTAGTGAAAAAAATCAAATTTAATCTTCTGTGAAACACTTCTTTTACCTTTTTCATCTAAAAATGCCGGGGTGATCCCAGAAGTTCATTTTTTACGCTACGTTAAAGAGTTGTGGTATCAGGGAAGGATAGTGAATTGGTACTCTATGGAGTTCTAACTTAAAGGGTATGTATAGGACTAGAAAAACATGGCTGCTTTTGTCCAAAACAGCGCCCCACCAGTCCACGGGCTGTTTGTGGTATTACAACTCAGACTCATTCTCCTTGGTGGAGCTTAACTGTAATACTCATTGACAGGTGAGGTGCTGTTCCCGAAAGAAAGCGGTCCTGTACTTTTTTAAATCAGTACTGTGTGCATTAGGAAACAATATGAAAATTTAAAGACCATCAGTCTCTATAGATGAAATACTGGCCACCATAAACCGCGGCTGTACACCTCTGACAGACTTGCAGGGCAATGATGAATTTGACATTTATAAAAGGAAGTTACTTACCGTACATTGAACAGGGGCGGACTGGCCATAAACCCAAAAATTACCGATGGGCTGTTGCCATGGGGGGCCGCCCAAACCCTCCTCACGTCTACCAGCCAGGTACATAACAACCTGATGCCCCAAGTGTTAATTAATGTTGGGAACGTCAGGTACTTATGTACCCAGCCAGTGGCTGTAGGTGTTCTCACAGGGCTTCTTCCCCCACTACAAATGGGCTTCTTCTATTAAGTATTTTGTGCTGCGCTGTGGTATGTGGTTCTGCTGAGGTGGTATGATGCACTATGTCAGTGTTTCCCAACCAGTGTGCCTCCAGCTTTTGCAAAACTACAACTCCCAGCATGCCCGGACAGCCTTTGGTTGTGCGAGCATGCTGGGAGTTGTAGTTTTGCAACAGCTGGAGGCACACTGGTTGGGAAACACTGCACTATGTTATTGTTGGCCCCACCTACAACATGGAGTCACTTTTATTTTTTTATTTTTTTCCAGGGCCACTTTAAGTTCTCAGTCCACCCCTGACATTGAAGGATAACTCCAGCCAAAAACATTTTTATGCCGTGTGCAGATTCTGATGGGTGGGGCATGACAAAGGGATACTCTCTTTTCAAGGGTCCTGCACTAGACATGACACAATGTATCGGTTCTGCCTGCAGTGTTCCTTATAAAAAAAAAAACAAAAAAAAAACCCACTACAGTAAAGTTCCTTCAAACCTAAATCTTATCGTTCTAAATTCCTCACCAAAAGTGCAAGAAAAAGCTGGTGCATCCAAGATTTATACACTTTTTTTTCCAACATGCTTGACAAAGGTGTGGAGCTTCATTTGATAGGAGCATTGCCTAAAATGGGCCATTTTGCGCCAAAACTGCACCACAATTCTGGCATGAAATTCTGTCTCAAGCCGTTAGTTGGTATAGAGTCAGAGAAAAGTGTCCGGCACCAGATTTATCCTCCAGCCTGAACCCCGGTGGATAAATCTGGTGCAGGTCTGGCTGAGGTTATGCCATCTACAGGCTTAGTACATCTGCGCCATTATATAGAACATTGTATCAGGTAATGTTATTTATATTGTATATTCTCTGTCCTGAGGGGCGAGCATCTAGGGTCAGGGGCCGCGAGTAGGATAATGAGGGTTGTGTGCCTGAGAAAACCACCAAACCTCATAGAGATCCCCTTCTCTGTAAGGAGAGATGTTTAGATAGATTCAATTTGCAGTAATAAAATTACATAAATACGCCATAAACACTTTAAATCTGCCTTTGACATGGTTTACAAATAGATATGACACAAAAAGCCGTACATCACGGGGTAATTTAAGTGTTTGTAGAACTGTTTATGAAATTGGCTTGTTAAAAGTTTAACTTGTTCAAAGCCACCAATGAGAAAACTGACTTTAGTTGGTGGAAATTTTTAAGTTTTTTTTTATTTTTCTGGATATTTTTCATTTATAAACACAGAATACATGGAAAAGAACCCTGCGTAGTTTTTTTTCTTCCTTGGCATAAAACTTAAATTTGAGGACAAACAGCTTGAAGATGTAACGTGAAAATTTAATAGGGGAGGACCAAACATGATTTTGATGTTTTGTTTTGTGATATTTTTATTTTTTTATACATTTTATTATGACTCCATGTAGATATGATAATGACCTAATGAGACAATTGAAAAGAGTTTAAAAGAATCAACAAAGGCTCAAGACACACACAGAGGTACGTGGGTGGCCAGGAGATGTGGCCTTTAAGATATTCCATGTTATAAGCTTCTTAAGAGGAACTCGTTCTTCTGACGCTCATGAATAAAGAACCATTGGTGTCTTTTTCACAATGCGAAGCTGTGGGTCGCCATTTTTATCACTTAAATGAGGTAGAATCGCATTTTCTGTAATGTCTGGGGATGTTTTGAGACTTAAGGAGGATTTTTTTAGGCTGAGCATAGAGTTGTAGACACATTTTATGTAAGTTTTTATCACAGTTTTGATAGTACAGGGAGTGCAGAATTATTAGGCAAATGATTATTTTGACCACATCATCCTCTTTATGCATGTTGTCTTACTCCAAGCTGTATAGGCTCGAAAGCCTACTACCAATTAAGCATATTAGGTGATGTGCATCTCTGTAATGAGAAGGGGTGTGGTCTAATGACATCAACACCCTATATCAGGTGTGCATAATTATTAGGCAACTTCCTTTCCTTTGGCAAAATGGGTCAAAAGAAGGACTTGACAGGCTCAGAAAAGTCAAAAATAGTGAGATATCTTGCAGAGGGATGCAGCACTCTTAAAATTGCAAAGCTTCTGAAGCGTGATCATCGAACAATCAAGCGTTTCATTCAAAATAGTCAACAGGGTCGCAAGAAGCGTGTGGAAAAACCAAGGCGCAAAATAACTGCCCATGAACTGAGAAAAGTCAAGCGTGCAGCTGCCAAGATGCCACTTGCCACCAGTTTGGCCATATTTCAGAGCTGCAACATCACTGGAGTGCCCAAAAGCACAAGGTGTGCAATACTCAGAGACATGGCCAAGGTAAGAAAGGCTGAAAGACGACCACCACTGAACAAGACACACAAGCTGAAACGTCAAGACTGGGCCAAGAAATATCTCAAGACTGATTTTTCTAAGGTTTTATGGACTGATGAAATGAGAGTGAGTCTTGATGGGCCAGATAGATGGGCCCGTGGCTGGATTGGTAAAGGGCAGAGAGCTCCAGTCCGACTCAGACGCCAGCAAGGTGGAGGTGGAGTACTGGTTTGGGCTGGTTTCATCAAAGATGAGCTTGTGGGGCCTTTTCGGGTTGAGGATGGAGTCAAGCTGAACTCCCAGTCCTACTGCCAGTTTCTGGAAGACACCTTCTTCAAGCAGTGGTACAGGAAGAAGTCTGCATCCTTCAAGAAAAACATGATTTTCATGCAGGGCAATGCTCCATCACACGCGTCCAAGTACTCCACAGCGTGGCTGGCAAGAAAGGGTATAAAAGAAGAAAATCTAATGACATGGCCTCCTTGTTCACCTGATCTGAACCCCATTGAGAACCTGTGGTCCATCATCAAATGTGAGATTTACAAGGA
Organism: Bufo gargarizans; assembly: GCF_014858855.1. NCBI lineage: Eukaryota > Metazoa > Chordata > Amphibia > Anura > Bufonidae > Bufo > Bufo gargarizans. The sequence goes on from NC_058089.1 coordinate 115,738,716, forward strand.
GGGAAAACAGTACACCTCTCTGAACAGTGTCTGGGATGCTGTGGTTGCTGCTGCACGCAATGTTGATGGTGAACAGATCAAAACACTGACAGAATCCTTGGATGGCAGGCTTTTGAGTGTCCTTGCAAAGAAAGGTGGCTATATTGGTCACTGATTTGTTTTTGTTTTGTTTTTGAATGTCAGAAATGTATATTTGTGAATGTTGAGATGTTATATTGGTTTCACTGGTAAAAATAAATAATTGAAATGGGTATATATTTGTTTTTTGTTAAGTTGGCTAATAATTATGCACAGTAATAGTCACCTGCACACACAGATATCCCCCTAAAATAGCTAAAACTAAAAACAAACTGAAAACTACTTCCAAAAATATTCAGCTTTGATATTAATGAGTTTTTTGGGTTTATTGAGAACATGGTTGTTGTTCAATAATAAAATTAATCCTCAAAAATACAACTTGACTAATAATTCTGCACTCCCTGTATGGACATTGTGTGCATGGTGCAACCTGACATTCGAAATTGGTATTGTAGGTATTAAAGAGGACCTGTCCCCGCTCCTGACACGCCTATTTTAATAGCTTCATGCATTCCCTATTTAATTACAATTCTGGAACATCTATTCTTATGACTCTATGTTGTGCCGTTCCTTTATTATTTTTACTAGAAGTTATAAATGAATTGCTAGCAGTCTGCAGTAAGGGTACAGAGGGGGGTAACCAGTTGGGGGTGTGTCCCTGTACAGCCTGACAATGGCAGCACTGATTGGATAGACTGAGACTGTGCAGGTAACACCCCCCAACTGGTTACCCCCCTCTGTACCCTTACTGCAGACTGCTAGCAATTCATTCATAACTTCTAGTAGAAATAATAAAGGAACGGTACAACATAGAGCCATAAGAATAGATGCTCCAGATTTGTTATCACATGGGGAATGCATGAAGAGATTAAAACGGACATGTCAGGAGAGGGGAAAGGTCCTCTTCTTTAATGCTAGGGTTCAACAAGTAACAAAGTGTGTGTCAAGTTGGGGGTGTTGCACAGTCTACTGGCAGTTATGAACATATCCACCATTAAGCTAGGGCCACACAGTGATCTTGGGCGAGACAGGTGTCGCCCAATCAATTATCGTAGTGTAGCAGTGCCGCCAGAGAAATGAATAGGGTTGCAGCAATGGACTTTTTCTGATTCTGGGGCCGTGGTTGTGTCAAACTTGCAAGTTGTTCTGCAACCCCTTTCATTTCTATGACGGCACTGTGACATTGCGCTACTTGCCAGGTGACACCTGTCTTGCCCAAGATCACTGTGTAACCTAGCCTTAGAACAATTTCCAGTGTTAAAGAGCATCTATCAGCAGATTTTTACCTATCACACCGGCTGACCTGTCACATGTGCGCTTGGCATCTGTCAGCATCTGTGTTGGTCCCCTGTTTATATGTGCCCGCACTGCTGAGAAAAATGATGTTTTAATATATGCAAATTGGTCTCTAGGACCAAGGGGAGCCTTGCTTTTACACCTAGAGGCTCTGCTCTCTCTGCAACTGCCACGCCCCCTATACTTTGATTGACAGGGCCAGGCATGATCACATTTTCACTGCCTGGTCCTGTCAATCAAAGTGCAGAGGGCTCGGCAGTTGCAGAGAGACCAGAGCCTCTATGTGTAATGGCAACAACCCCATTGGTCCTAGAGACTCATTTGCATATATTAAAACTTCAGTTTTCTCAGCAATGCGGGCACATAAGAACATGGTGGCCATTGAGAATCGATATAAGATGGGCAAAAACTAACTAAAGTAAACAAAAGCATATAACAAAAATGCTCCTATTGTCCCAATGTGTACCAGCACATTTTTCAATGGTTTAGCCTTAGTTCTTGAAGCAAAATTTATGTGGCTATTGAGAGTATCTGGCAACTATTTTTTGCCATTTTTCATGATCTAATTTTTTTTACTTTTTGTATTTTCTTCTTGCATTTGGACTGCGTTTTTATGCTCCTTCTGTTAAAACCACCGAAACCCCAGAACAACTTTTCCGATCATCCGCCATTTCAGTGGTCCCCAAGTTCCAGATTATTGGTATTTTACTGGATGCGAATATATATATTTTTTTTATTATTTTTTTTCCCTGCAAGACCAAGACTGTAATTCTTCCAAAAGCACTGAATCTATAACAACAAATTACTTGCATTATACCGGTGGAAAAGTCAATGATTAATTTCAAGTATTGAATTTATTTCAATATATTTCATTAACTTTATTAACTTTTCCAGAAAGAGAGAAAGAAAAAAAATTAAAATCTCCGGCAGCATTTATTGCTAAAAAGCAAATATTAAATGAGTGGCTTGTGAAAGAGAAATAAATAACCGAATCCTTAACATCTCCCCGGCCTGTTAGTGTCTGAATTAACCATGTGAAATGACGGCATTTTGTAATAGATGTATTCTGAAGGCTACAAATTGGGGCCTGGTAGCTGGGAGGCAGGAAATCTGCACTTAGTGGGACTGGAGAAATCCTAATCCTTTCTTTATTTCTTGACCTGCATTTTTTAAACATTCAAAGTAAATGGTGGATACAATCCACATTGTGACATTTTCTCATTCTGCCTCTGTTCTTCACCGGGAGAAGAAAAGAGCTTTGAAACTGGTGAGTTACTGAACATTGGGATTGTAAAAAAATTAAAAAGTTGCAAAAAAACTAAAGGGAGGAATGCCCACAGTTAATGTTTTACTCTTCAGTAATATAGTTGGGGTTCAATAAAGCCCTCACCCCTTAAAACCTGGTTGCCCATAATACCTCATTAGTTAATCTGGTGATCCACAGGTTTAGGATACTTCTAGAGATCCAATAAAATCTCTAGTGGTCTTTACTTCTGGTCCCCTTGTGATCAGAAATATGTTTCAAGGCCCAAGTGTTGAAGTGTAGTAATGCTTTCCAACACCTGAGACAAAAATTTAGCTCTCCCCATCTCAAATTTAGGAATTAATTAAACCAGCTTACAACATGGAAACTTACTTATTGCCTTCTCACTGGGACCCATCATCCAGTGTGCATTCTTTTCAAGAACCTCCTAGCTATGCCCCTAGTTGACGTTAGGACCCATCATCTAGGGCACATACACGTCAAGAACCTCCTGGCTATGCCCTATCATCTAGGGAGCATACCCTTCAAGAATCTCCTAGCTATATCCCTGGTTGACATTAGGATTCTTCATCTAGGAAGCATATCTTTCAAGAACCTCCTATCATTTGCCCTGGTTGACATTGCGACTCAGCTGCCATGGTGCATACCCTTCATACACCCCTCTAGCCTTGTTTTTTGTTGAACTCCCTGCACTGAGCTCAGTGGTCAATAAAACTGGTAAGAGATGGTGGGGGAGCAGCTTTCACATGGCAGCCACTCCTATAAACTCACCAGATAGAGGAAGAGCCAGATATAGATGGTGGAAAACACAATAAAACTACAGCGAAACCTCCTTGAGATGACCGCACAAAATTGCATTGACAAATAGTCTTTTGGACGGTGGGTGGTCCTCTCAAAGAGCATGACCAGTATAAACTGAATATAGGTAAACTAAATCCTTCATAGAAAAATCTGGTCTAGATGGGGGGTGGTCTTCTTAAAGAAGTAGTCGGTGGAGAGCTATAGGCATACGTTTAAACCTCTCCAAAAGACCACCACTTTGAGGACACAACCTTCTTGTTAAGACAAGACAAAATATATATTTTTATTTCCACCATATTTTATGAATAATGGCCCTCTCCTTCCAGAAGACCAACCCTTAGAAGACCACTTTCAGTACCGGTTTGGGTGGTTGCCTCAAACGACTTTGGGTTGGAAACAAAATCATGGTTGCACAAGAAAGTTCTCATGCACACGAACGTATTTTTGGTCCGCATCCAATCCGCATTTATTTTTGTTTTTGCAACTAATGTATGAACCAACCCCCTAAATGTCACAAAGCACTACAACTCCCAGCAGTCACAATCAGCAATTGTTTTACACGCTTCCACATAAGACACAATGTAAAATTTACTACTTCACTGTATCGTTTTCAGCATCAGTCCTGTTTTGTTTTTTTGGATCGTGCCCATATAAGGTCAAATTAAACACTGCTGTTCCTATGAATTGGCAACAAATGTGTTTAAGGGAGGGACGGACTACAAAAAACTGAAGGGAATCGCTAATCAGGATCAATCAACACTGCTTTCTCGCTGCTTGGTGTAAAGGTTGCCAAAAATCTGTGAGGCAGCAAAATAATACTAATAATACAAAAAAATACAAAAAAACGTAACAGACTTGTGACAACGCTGTCCGGGCCTGCGAGCCGCTGACACTGAGCAGGCAGGGAATGCAGGCCTTCAATGTCAACTAATAGGCTGAACAGAGGAGGGGCCAGGTCCGCAGATTAAGTTAGAGGGCAGGTGCCTGTCTTGTGTAAGATGCCGACATTGAGTAATGACGAATGTGGAGGAACCCTCGAATACATCAGATATAGAAGGCTAATTTTGCCTTGTGGCGCTGCAGGGGTTAATAGGGAGTCAACATTGTTTATTTTTAGCTCCTAAATACATTAAAACATTCAGAAGCATATTTCTAGGTTAACCCATTCAGGACAAGGCTACGGTTAACCGCTGGTGAGTGCGGTGAGGGAACGGCTGCGCACGAGGGACATCCTCCTGCCTGTGATTATGTAGGCACAGTGGCAGTGCCCGCGCCATCGCCATGATGTAATAATAATATATCAAGGTACACTCCACTACCTGAGAGTCTTTATGTCCCAAGAGGTTAACATGCGGGGTGGGGGGGGGAGATCAGGATAGGTCATCAGTATCTGATTGGTGAGGGTCTGACACCGGGGACCCCCGCCGATCAGATTTTTGAGAAGGCACCGTTGCTGCGGCCTTCTCCGTACTCACCTAGCACAGCGCCGTACATTGTATAGTGGCCGTGCTTGGTATTGCGCTCAGCCCCATTCACTTCTATGGGACTGAGCTGCTCTTAGGCCACGTGACCAATGAACGTGATGTCACTGGGCTAGGAAAAGCTGAGAGAAGGCTGTGAGACTACTGCGAGCGCCGCTGCCTTTTGTAAACAGCCGATCAACCCCTAAAGGCCTTAATATTAATCTCAGATGCCGCGATCAGCGATGAACGCGGCATCTGAGGGGTTCAGTGACGGGGGGTGGTGCAATCACCGTTTCCCGTCATTGCACTCGCTAATTACAAAGAAATGTGATTCGTGACAAAGTAATTCGTCACAAAGCAAATTTGTTTGAAAAATTCGGCAAAGCAGCTGAATCAAATTTTTAAGAACTTTGCTCATCTCTACTGATGACCTATCCAGATATAAAAATCTCGGAAAACCTCTTTAAAGATGCAAAAAGTGGCAAAATTTTGCAATTGGACCTAGAGTGTGTTATTGGGGTGCGTTCACATTTGATAGCGGTGGCAGAATCGGTGGTTTCTGCCACCGTTGTTCACTTTAGTAGCTCTGAACCCACTAACAACTAAGAAAAAAGTTAAAATGTGAGCGGCCACCCACTGCGGCTTCAAGCGCCGCCTGTCCGCACACTGCGCCAAGGAGGGACATGTCTCTTCTTAGCGCAGTCATAGTTTTAGACCACTGGCCTGTTTACTGCACCGCTGCCTCTGATTGAAACCAATGGGAGGCGGACACCACGCAGCCGCCAGAATTTGGCTGCTGTGACTGGGCCAAAATTCCGTTGGCAAATTCTGAAGTTTGAACAGGCCCTTAAAGGTACACCTGAGAACCAACTGATACATTGTGTACCCCTTTTCTGACCTGGTTCCTCGATGACTAGATGATAGTGCCTGTGATTGCCTATTGCTTGTGGTCTAAGTTTGGTTTCATTTAAGCACATGGGTCCCAAAGCAAAATCTATATCGGGGTCCCACCTAGCAAGTGCCATTTATGATACTGGGGTCTTTTTATGTGGAAGATAAGCCTTTGGGCCCCCTTAGGCCCTAAGTCTGGATGCAACTGCTGCTGCTGGACCCCTTTAACTTGTGTGAAGTAGTGGCACAGCGTATGCCTCACATAGGGATACGACCAACTCAGCTTTGCCACCTCTGTACTTGTCAGTTATATGTGTATTTCTAAAGCCTTCATGTAATGGAGGGAGATTGTCTGTAAAGCAGCCTGTCCCTTTAAAGGGAATGAGCCGGCCGCCCTGAAGCGCCTTCGCAGGTGAAGACGGACGGCTTAAGAGGGATCACATTTCCTGCACCCTGTAATATCCTTCATTTAAAAATTGGCAGCCGTGGATTCCCAGAAGCAGCTTGGCCTGTGTGTGTCTCTTTAACCAGCTGAGTGATCCCGGCTTTTAATATAGCTGTACCAATTATTGTAAAAGTCATCGAGACCCTTCTAACCACAAATATTGACAGTTTATTGCTCGACGCTTTCATGACATTTGAAGGTCACATCATACATAATACATAGTCTTTTATAAAAGTGTCTGGGACACAGATACATGATCAGCAATTACTTCTGCTATTTGGGCCGTATTGATTGGGATCTTATTCAAAGCCAAGCAGAAGACGGGATCAAGGAAAAACAGACGATTAACATAGAAACAGAGTGCAGCTCCAACACCCCAGCCATATTTATTCTATCAAATCCTTAGGAAGGGGCTGAGCGGGGTCAGGAAGAAAGACTGGCTCATTCTCCAGAAGGGCGCCACTCCGGTCCATAGGTTGTGTCTGGTATTGCATCATACGTACATGGAGTGCTGCCGTCTTTGTTCAGATATATTTACATGGGACTTTGAAAGGATTTGCACCCGCCATTAATGTGTGCTGCTTTTTTCTCTTTCCTTTTCTATCATACATACATCTATCTCAGACCATCCAGAGCATTAGCTAGCAAAAATCTACCATAGAGCGAGCGCATATCTAGCGAGGCAGAAGAGCGAGCGAGCTGCAGAGCCAGCAGACGAGCGAAGTACGAGAGCGAGCGCAAGCAGCTTCGAGCGAGCGATCGAGCTAGCGAGCGAGCGAGCCAGCGCAGATGAGGGGAGCCTCGAGCGAGCGAGCCCAGAGCCGCCAGGAGCGAGCTGAGGAGCGAGCGCAGAGCCAGCCAGGAGCGAGTGAGCTAGCGAGCGAGCGAGTAGCGAGCGATAGCAGCGCAGAGCCCAGCGAGAGCGAGCGCAGAGCATCGAGCTGAGCGAGAGCGAGCGAGACATGATCGAGCGCGCTCTCAGATCTAGCCAGCATTAGCTAGCGAGCGAGCGGAGGCTATCTATCTATCTATCTATCTATCTATCTCATATCCATCTCATATCTATCTATCTATCTATCTATCTATCTCATATCTATCTATCTCATATCCATCTCCTATCTATCTATCTATCTCATATCCATCTATTATCTATCTCTCATATCCATCTATTATCTATCTATCTATCTATCTATCTTATATCCATCTATTATCTATCTATCTTATATCCATCTATTATCTATCCATCTATCTTTTCTCTCTCTCTCTCTCTATATATATATACACACACACACACACTGTATATCTCTATATATTGTATATTGCTGTAGTGTTTTTTCGTTTAGCACACCGTCAGCACACACACAACATAAATTTTTGCCTGAAGTTTATTACTTGACTCGTCTACTTCCCAACAACACATATGTGGTCCATAAAATAAATATTCTGATGAATTTATTATTGGATGTTGAGGTTTTTATCTTTTCGAGAGCATAAAATACACAATCTGTTAAAAAGAAAGCTTTTTTGCTTGCCTCTCACTGTATTTTTTAACTGGTAATTGTACGTACATATTTCTGTTTTATTGTTTAAATCCTTTTTCTCCAAATTGAGTCGTTAACACACCAGCGGAGAAAAAAACACAGAAGCAAAACAGAAAATTACCTTTTTATGTACATTGCAAATAGTATTTATTATGCTTAACACCCAGGCTCGGCTGCCGCTTCTATTTTCTCAGGATTTTGCTAGCCCTATGTAATGGGGTCTATAGGCTCTGGAGACGGTATATCATGGTATAAGGGTGTCCAGGGTAATCATTCTGCTTACAGTGCCCTATGTGCACACCCGGACTTGTGCTGAACCTATCCTGTAGTGTTGGTTACCTCTTCACATAGTCTTCCAGATGGGCTCTGGAATCATAGGGACATGTACTTGGTCTCCAACTGGTGTCTAATATGGTGCAGTGACGCGTCCGCTTGGTGTCATCAGAAAGGAGTCTTCAAGGTTATAACACAAGTTCCTTTTAAAGGGGTTGCCTAGGATTGAATAAATGGCTTCCTTTCAGAAACACTCTAACTCTAACTCAAACGCCACTCTAAACCATAGGTTGTGTTTGGTATTGCTGTTGGATCTCGGGTTTTCCTTCATCAGGAGGAAAGTTCAGTTCCCTATTAGGGCTCATGCACACGACCATATGTATTTTGCGGTCCACAAAAAATACGGATGACATCCTTGTGCATTCCGTATTTTGCGGAACAGAACAGCTGGACCCTAATAGAACAATACTATCCTTGTCCGTAATGCGGACAATAATAGGACATGTTCTATTTTTCTGAGGAACGAAAATACGGACATACAGAAACGGAATGCACGCTGAGTAACTTTTTTTTTTTTTTTGCGGAACCATTGAAATGAATAGTTCCGCATACGGTCCGCAAACAAATGGAACGGACACGGAAAGAAAATACGTTCATGTGCATGAGCTCTTAACCAACATTGTTTTATCTAAGTACCTTGACCAAGGCTTACTTTGGCACCCAGAGTACATACCTAGGTACCCCACCGCCCCACAGTTAACCCCTGCACAATATATATCCATGCATTGACCATTAACCACTTTATTATTGGGCAATTTTTCATTTCTATTGGGCAATTTCTGTTTTTGCTCCCTGCCTTCCCAGAGCCATACCTTTAAAAAAAATACCTTTAAAAAAAAAAAAAAATTGGGTCAATTAGCAGTATGAGGACTTGTTTTTTTACAGGAAAAGTTGTACTTTTTTAATGCCACCATTTAATATTGTATACAATGTAGTGGGAAGCTGGAGAAAAATGGGGTGCAATGAAAAAAATAAAAATAAAAAAAGCAATTCTGCCACAGTTTTATGGGTTTCGTTTTTACAATCACAGACATTGCCTTTGGGTGTCTGCTGCTTAAGGCCCCCTGCACACAAACGTGTGTGATCCGTGGCCGTATTGCGGCCCACAAATTGCGGGCCGCAATACACAGGCCACAGTCCCGTGTGCATTCCGCATCACGGATGCGGACCCATTCACTTCAATGGGTCCGCAAATCCATCTATCTACGGAGTGCTTCCGTGGGGTTGCGTCCCGTACTTCTGTTCCGCAAAAATATAGAACATGTCCTATCTTTTTGCGGAACGGGTGGATCATGGACCCATTAAAGTGAATGGGTCCGCGATCCGATGCGGCTGACCTACGGCCGGGGGCCGCAGCACGGGCGCGGATCAAACACGTTCGTGTGCAGGGGGCCTAAAACTGCAGAAACCCAGTGACTATGATACCCGCACTGCTCTAGAGTAGGCTCCATCTTTAAAGACCCTACCACCAATGTATGTATATATATATATATATATATATATATATATTCATGCTGTGGTACGGAATAGTGTTGATCACGAATATTCTAATCGCCTATTATTATCGCAAATATTGGCACTTTGAGAATTTGCAAATATCTAGAATATAGTGCTATATCTTCGTAATCGTGAATATTCTAGATTTTTTTTTTCAGCAGTACCCATGATCCCTCACTGCTTCTTGCTTGTAGACCAATGAGAAGGCTGCAATATCTTGACTTTAGGAGTAGTGTTGATCGTGAATTTTCATATCGCGAATTTTCCGATTACCGATTTTCGCAATCAAGAAAATAATGACTGGAGATCTCGAATTCGCGAATATATGCGCTAATATTTGCAAAACATCACGAATTCGAATATTGCCCCTGCCGCTTATCACTGGTAGGGAAGTGGTAAATAGTGAAGTAAATAGTTCTAGGGCTCCATGGATTCAATTTGGCAAAAATTCACATTTGAACATCTCCTAGCTTGGGTGGGTGGTCCACCAGGTCTAGGAATGTTCTCACCGTAACTTCCAATAGATGACAGACAGATCAGTTGGCTTGGGTAATAGTCCTACATGATCTGCATCCATTCAAATATCACATCATGATGGTAAACTTCATTCAGGGGTAGAAATGGTGTTTGAAATGTCGAAACCACAGAAGTTTTAGACTCTTCTACTCAAAATCAAAGACAACCTTTCTAATCAAGGGCTTTGTATATATTTACGCTGGGTTCACACCTGAGCGTTCTGAAAGGAGCGCTCTGTATGCGCGATTGTACCGGCGTTTGCAATCGCGCATACAGAGACAAGCGAACGCCAATTGTCGCGCGTTCCCGAAAGTCTATGTACGGGAACGCGCGACAATACGCCCCAAAGAAGCTCATGTACTTCTTGAGGCGTCGGGCGTTTTACAGCGCGATCGTACGCGCTGTAAAACATCCAGGTGAGAACCATTCCCATAGTGAATCATTGGTTTCTCCTTGTTGAGCGTTTTACAGCGTGTAGGAACGCGCTGTAAAACGCTCAGGTGTGAACCCAGCCTTAGGCAATTTACTCTTTATTTCTAACCAGGGAATGCATGAAGTCGTATAGATACCTTACTGCCTGCAGGAAACTGTGCTCAATACTCTATCAGGGACTGACTTGGCTCCCTGGGCAAAAAAATGGACAATATCTTGGTGTTTTGACATGAATGCAACATTGAACGTTTCCTTTGTTCCTCAACCACGTGTATGATCAATCAGCACAGGTGTTGATACAGTATATAGTTATTAGATACTCGCTTGAATGGTTCATTTGATAAAATGCTGACAAGAGGAACCTTTTATGACATTAGTCAAGTTGATTGTTGCCCATAGTAGGCCTCCATGTTGTCCCTAGTTATTGCCATTTAGTTAATTCAGTGCAATAAATTGGTAATTTCGACTGGCTCTTGGCAATGCCATCAATTCCAGATGATGGTCCTTCATGCTGACGAAACACGGAGGCCCACCTTGAAGTGCCAACTTGACAAACCAGTGCTCTTTGCAACCAGTTGTGTAAACCTCCCTCCACCATAAATCAGTCCTGTAATTTAAGACACCATTGGTATAAAAAGCCAACTCATCTGTATATTGGGTATTGTGTGTAAATGCTTCATTTTGTCCTTCAACTGACAAGAAGCCAATGCAGATGCTTCAACAAACAAACAAAAAAAATCGCCTAATTCTTGTTATCGCCGAGGACGCCTTTGTGTTAACAGCTGTTGGATCTTCAGAATTACTTTTAAAGAGAGTTTTGCAGAATTACAGTAGTATAATGATCAGACCCGCACTATTGTTGTAAGACATCTTGAGGAAAAATAGTTGTCTTTAGAGTATATTGTGATTAACCCATTCAAATTTACTTTTCCCTGAAGGATTTAGTCGTAGAGTAATCCAGCCCCATTTTCATTTCATTGCCTTTGATATACATTATGTTGATGCGGAAGTGGTTCAGAGACATCCCAGGCCTCGTATGCAAGAGCAGAAAATGATGGAGAGAATGGGGCTTCTTACCTCATCCGCTAGTCAGATGAGAGTTTTTGTTTTAGCGGAGAACCAGATGTTGAAAGACTCTGATGAAATGTGGGCCATGATCATGACTTTTAATTGGTTAACTTCAGCGAAATGTAGGAGTAACATAAGGTATATAAGGATAAGAAAGAACAGAAAACAACTTAAGGTTCCAGTATTTTCTCAGCCTAAGTTTAAGATGTAATATGTAAGGGATGGGAGAGGCTAGGGTGAAACAAGCTACACCGCTCGAAGGAGGAACATAGTCTGGTGCAAGACTTCTGCAAGGTCAAATCTGACGGACGATAGATGAAGCATATTTGTGTCTCATAAAACCCACATGTTTTTGGGCTCCAGGGCCCCTTTCTCAAGTTACAAAAGACAGAAGGAGCTTCCCCTCTTCGCTGCACCCAATCAATGCCCATGTGTCCCAGTCTATTTAAGGGTCCTTCCCAGGCTGCTCTAGGCCTAATAAAAGAAGTTCAATTTTTGCATTGCTAGTCCTCTATATATGATCATACCCTACCGTGACCTGTGTGCATCTTGCCACCTTGCGATCAGATACTGGTGTCTGTCACCAACATGCCACCTGCGACGTTTATGGCACATTAATGGGATGCACTATAATTGTCTAATAGGTGTGGGTCTTACCTCAGGAATGGGGCCCGAATTAACCTGAGAGCAAGATGCACTTGCACAGCCACCCCTGCATTCACCGCTATGGAGCCTCCTAGAAATTTCTAGAGTGCTGAATGTGGGGATGACTGCTCTGACAGCTATCCTCAAGGGGAAGAACATCCAAACATCATGGATTTCAACATGCCCAATCCTTTGTTATCCTGAGAGACATGCTCCTGCATTATGCGGTCACAATTTTTCCCAAATTTGCTCATTTTGGGGTGCAAAGGTGATAGAGAATTTGGCCAAATGAGTACTGTGCATGTCCCATTATATGTCCCAGTATTTTGTGCCTGTACTCTCAATACGATATATGTAGCAATTGCACCGACTCACTGGTATGGGAAATAGTTCCTGGTAAATTTATCTCTCCTTACCACTAAACCAGTTTAAAATGGAAGAATCCAGTTATAATCTTAGACTTTGCGTTTGCAGGGGCTCATGTAATGATTTTTGGTTTGTAAGGTGTCCCGCAGGTGTAGTCTACTTCAGTGCACCTTTGTTATATATTTAGTACAGTCATTTTTCAGCCGTGGCGAGCGACCGCTCCTCATTGTACTGCGCTGGTTTGAGATGAAACCTCTGCCGCCTATTCCGCTATGTGTAAAATGATGAAAGGTGGTCTCCTGAGTGGTAACATTGTCTCGCTCTGTGCCATACATTGCACAGATGACCCACTCCTAATTATGTTCTTTAAAAAACAGGGAGCGCTTTACCGCCACGATATAAAGCCACCCTCTGCTAGCCTCAGGCTGCCCCTCTGTCTGAAAGGGAACCACTATGAACACACCATGAAACAAGCTAAGTACAAAATCTCCTGTGAACGAAACACATTACGGTAAGGGGGGGACTGGGGTCTGCACAAGCTGGAAATCTACAGATTATGCCTTTCGTTGGTTAAAACATACATTAACTCTTTACAGGATGTGTTAAAGGTGACATATAGCATTATAAAAACATGGCCACTGTCTTCCAGAGACAGCGACACACCTGGCAGGTCTGGTATTGCAGCTCCGCTCCATTGATGTGAATGGGGCCAAGCTGCCATACCGTACACAACCTGTAGACAAGTGTGGTCCTATTTTTGGAGATAGCAGCCACGGTTTTCTAGAAATGGACACCCCCTTTAAAGCCTAAGTCATGCGACTGCTGTTAACGCCCAATATCCCTCCTTCCCCATAGCATACATACAAGAAGCTGAGATAATAGTTGCTGTTTGATACCGTCCTCCTGCCTTATCTGTGCCTTCCTGTCAATCAGCGAGGTTCCAAAGATATACAGAGCTGCTTGCAGGGGGTCTCTTTAACTTTCACGGTGCCACGGAAACAGAACATGGTGGTCACTGGTAGTTTTTCACACCTTAACCCGGTAGAGCTGCTACTTTATTAACCAGGGAAAGCAAATCACCAAAGACCAAAAATCCTTCCTCGTCACATAGAAGTCTAAAGAAACCCTATCAAACAGGTCCGCATATCTCAGCTTCCTGGTCTCGTGAGATTTACAATATTAAGTTATGGGTTTACCTGTAGTCCACTAGGTTCGATTACCCTACTTTTACGTAACTCTCACCCACTCCTCTATAGTCCATATTAATGACTCAACACCTGCATGGACATGGCCTCCTCCTGTACCCATCACTGGAGAGAGATGACTAATAGGCTGGCATTAGTTTAAAGGGTTTACAAAAAAAAAAAAGGGTCTGATGGCAAAAGAATACGTTATATGGTTTCAGGGATTACCTTAGCCTGAACGGAGTTGCCCCCACCATGACCGTGAGTAAACACGGCAGATTGGTGCTGAAAGTGTTCACCATAGACACAGATACAGGATGTCCTCCACTTCCTCGTATGTCCGGTGTCTGCGCTGAACCATACTACATTCCACTAATACAAGTTTTGTAAAATGAGAAGTTTTTCAGAAAAAGAGTACCAGTAGGGACACACCAAGGCACACCATACAGCACATGCATTTTTTCCTTAATTTTATTCCAGGAAGACAATCCAAATCTGAGACATTATTCTAGCGGGCGCAGGATGCAATTATAAATTATGGCTACACATTAAAGCATATATTTCACATCAATCGCCTGCTCTAAAATATAATGCAATAACCGTCAAATGTGATTTATATTTTTTGGTCAAAACAGCTACAAAAATTATTTAGTAAAAAGTACATTATGTGCAGAAGATGATCACATTCCAGCTTTACATTGCCATGACTGGGAAAGGTCAAATATAAAAGCGGTTTACTAATGGCGGAAATTAGCACCTAGCCAAAAATGTGGAGGGCTGGGGCGTTGTGAAATGTCTGGCGTTGACTATCATTGGGGCACTCCACTCTACTGCAGGCATTACATAATAGACCGAAGTAAACTCATGACCTCCAAGTCAATGGTATACTGATTGGCCTAATTTACATAACATTTTTCACTATGTCTGTCTAAAATCATGAAATCAGACCCCATTTCTGGCACTGAACCCTAAACTGAAGCTTCTGCTCATTGGCCCAAAAGAGTTTTCATCCAGGAAGCAAATAGACTGCACTTAAAGGGATTGCTTGGGAGGATAAAGCTTTTTAGATAAGAGGTAGAATGGATTAAAAATCTAAAAAATAAAACTCACTTCCCTGATCCCCCACTGTTGCTCCAAAGCTTACCAAGTTCCTACAGGTCTTTACTTCTTGATCCCACCTTAACACACAGGAAATGCCCACATAGTCGATCACTGGCCACAATGGAGACCTGCCTTAACGTGATAGAGAGGTCATTTCCTGGGCGTCGAGACTGGCTCAGGAGGTGGAGACCCGCACAGCAGTCACCGGTTTGTCTTCACACTGATTACGGACTGAAGGGTCCTTCTGCGGGCACCTTCTTATGGGTGTGCGGTACCAGTTTTGACTGTTCTTGGACACAATGAGTCAGGATCATGTAAAGAAACCTCTGGGGGCTATTTTTTTTAGTTTATTGCTCTGACAATATAAAATTTTGGGGAAATTGAGTAAATACATTTTGTGTGAAGATACTGTACTATCCAC